>NC_135784.1:12969228-13569228 GCF_051106095.1 Pogona vitticeps
GCCACTCCAGTATCTTTGCCAAGAAAACCCCATGATCAGAAAGAAAAGGCTCAAAGATATGACGCTGGAAGATGGGACCCTCAGGTCGGAAGGCGTCCAACATGCTACTGAGGAAGAGCGGAGGACAAGGACAAGTAGCTCCAGAGCTAATGAAGTGGTTGGGCCAAAGCCGAAAGGACGCTCAGCTGTGGACATGCCTGGAAGTGAAAGGAAAGTCCAATGCTGCAAAGAAAAACACTGCATAGGAACCTGGAATGTAAGATCTATGAACCTTGGGAAGCTGGATGTGATCAAACACAAGATGGCAAGAATAAACATTGACATCCTGGGCGTCAGTGAACTAAAATGGACAGGTATGGGTGAATTCAATTCAGATGATTATCATATTTACTACTGTGGGCAAGAATCCCGTAGAAGGAATGGAGTAGCCCTCATAGTCAACAAAAGAGTGGGAAAAGGTGTAATGGGATATAATCTCAAAAATGATAGAATGATGTCAATACGAATCCAAGGCAGACCTTTCAACATCACAATAATCCAAGTTTATGCACCAACCACCAATGCTGAGGAGACTGAAATTGACCAATTCTATGAAGACTTACAACACCTTCTAGAACTGACACCAAAGAAAGATGTTCTTCTCATTCTAGGGGATTGGAATGCTAAAGTAGGGAGTCGAGAGATAAAAGGAACAACAGGGAAGTTTGGCCTTGGAGTTCAAAATGAAGCAGGGCAAAGGCTAATAGAGTTTTGTCAAGAGAACAAGCTGGTCATCACAAACACTCTTTTCCAACAACACAAGAGGTGACTCTACACACGGAAATCACCAGATGGGCAATATCGTAATCAGATTGATTATATTCTCTGCAGCCAAAAATGGAGAAGCTCTATACAGTCAACAAAAACAAGACCTGAAGCTGATCGTGGCTCTGATCATCAGCTTCTCATAGCAAAAATGACTAGATAGGCGGGGTATAAATACAATAAATAAATAAATAAATAAAAATTCAAGCTTAAACTGAAGAGAGTAGGAAAAGCCACTGGGCTAGTCAGGTATAATCTAAACCAAATCCCTTATGAATACACAGTGGAAGTGATGAACAGATTTAAGGAACTCGATTTGGTGGACAGAGTGCCTGAAGAACTTTGGATAGAGGCTCATAACATTGTACAGGAGGCAGCAACAAAAACCATCCCAAAGAAAAAGAAATGCAAGAAAGCAAAGTGGCTGTCCAACGAGGCCTTACAAATAGCAGAGAAGAGAAGGGAAACAAAATGCAAGGAAGACAGGAAAAGTTACAGAAAATTGAATGCAGACTTCCAAAGAATAGCAAGGAGAGACAAGAGGGCCTTCTTAAAAGAACAATGCAAAGAAATAGAGGAAAATAACAGAAAAGGAAAGAACAGAGATCTGTTCAAGAAAAATGGAGATATTAAAGGAACATTTTGTGCAAAGATGGACATGATAAAGGACAAAAATGGGAGAGACCTCACAGAAGCAGAAGACATCAAGAAGAGGTGGCAAGAATACACAGAGGAACTATACCAGAAAGATTTGGATATCCCGGACGACCCAGAGAGTGTGGCTGCTGACCTTGAGCCAGACATCCTGGAGAGTGAAGTCGTGGGCCTTAGAAAGCTTGTCTAACAACAAGGCCAGTGGAGGTGATGGCATTCCAGTGGAACTATTTAAAATCTTAAAAGATGACGCTGTTAAGCTGCTACATTCAATATGCCAGCAAGTTTGGAAAACTCAGCAGTGGCCAGAGGACTGGAAAAGATCAGTCTACATCCCAATCCCAAAGAAAGGCAGTGCCAAAGAATGCTCCAACTACCGTACAATTGCATTCATTTCCCATGCTAGCAAGGTTATGCTCACAATCCTCCAAGGTAGGCTTCAACAGTATGTGGACCGAGAACTCCCAGAAGTACAAGCTGGATTTCAAAGGGGCAGAGGAACTCGAGACCAAATTGCTAATATGCGCTGGATTATGGAGAAAGCCAGAGAGTTCCAGAAAAACATCTACTTCTGCTTCATTGACTATGCAAAAGCCTTTGACTGTGTGGACCACAGCAAACTATGGCAAGTCCTTAAAGAAATGGGAGTGCCTGACCACCTTATCTATCTCCTGAGAAATCTATACGTGGGACAGGAAGCAACAGTTAGAACTGGATATGGAAACACTGATTGGTTCAAAATTGGGAAAGGAGTATGACAAGGCTGTATATTGTCTCCTTGCTTATTTAACTTATATGCAGAATACATCATGCGAAAGGCCGGACTGGAGGAATCCCAAGCTGGAATTAAGATTGCCGGAAGAAATATCAACAACCTCAGATATGCAGATGATACCACTCTGATGGCAGAAAGTGAGGAGGAATTAAAGAACCTTGTAATGAGGGTGAAAGAGGAGAGCGCAAAAAATTGTCTGAAGCTCAACATAAAAATAACTAAGATCATGGCCACTGGTCCCATCACCTCCTGGCAAATAGAAGGGGAAGATATGGAGGTAGTGACAGATTTTACTTTCTTGGGCTCCATGATCACTGCAGATGGTGACAGCAGCCCCGAAATTAAAAGACGCCTTCTTCTTGGGAGGAAAACGATGACAAACCTTGACAGCATCTTAAAAAGCAGAGACATCACCTTGCCAACAAAAGTCCGAATAGTCAAAGCTATGGTTTTTCCTGTAGTGATGTACGGAAGTGAGAGCTGGACCATAAAGAAAGCTGACCGCCGAAGAATTGATGCTTTTGAATTGTGGTGCTGGAGGAGACTCTTGAGAGTCCCCTGGATTGCAAGGAGAACAAACCAATCCATTCTAAAGGAAATCAAGCCTGAGTGCTCACTGGAAGGACAGATCCTGAAGATGAGGCTCCAATACTTTGCCCATCTCATGAGAAGAGAGGACTCCCTGGAAAGACCCTGATGTTAGGAAAGTGTGAGGGCAAGAAGAGAAGGGGACGACAGAGGATGAGATGGTTGGACAGTGTCATCGAAGCGACCAACATGAATTTGGCCCAGCTCCGGGAGGCAGTGGAGGACAGGACGGCCTCGCGTGCTCTGGTCCATGGGGTCACAAAGAGTCGGACATGACTAAACGACTAAACAAACAAACAAATAGTTAAAGTGACTCAAAAACTAAAAGAGCAAAATTTTAATAAATTATAAAGTGATATTAAAGATAAATTGCAGGATTATTCGAAATTGAAACTATCATGGCTTAGGAGAATCACTATGATCAAAATGAAAATATTACCAAAAATTACCGTTTTATTCAGGATGCTCCCAATACATTTAGAAGAAGAAGATCTTACGTATTGGCATGGATTAATTAATTGATTTTGTAATCGAGGTAAAAGATCTGGAATAAATAAAAAATATTGGTATAAAGCTCAGAAAAATTGAATTTTAGGTTTTCCTAATATAAAAAATTATTATACAACGAATCAGTTAAGTTTTATTGGAAATTAATATCTCAATCTCTAGATTGAGAGCAAAGACCAAAGTCCAACTGAAATGTATGCAAGACTTCCTCTTCGTCAATGATGCAGCCATTGTTGCCCGCTCTGCTGAAGACCTCCAACAACTCATGAATCGTTTTAGCAGGGCCTGCCAAGACTTTGGACTAACAATCAGCCTGAAGAAAACACAAGTCATGGGCCAGGGTGTGGACTCACCTCCCTCTATTACTACCTTCATGCAAGAATTGGAGGTTGTTCATGACTTTGTGTACCTTGGCTCAACAATCTCTGACACCCTCTCTCTAGATCTCGAGCTGGATAAACGCATTGGCAAAGCAGCCATCATGTTCTCTAGACTCACAAAGAGAGTATGGCTTAATAAGAAGCTGACGGCATACACTAAAATCCAGGTCTGTAGAGCCTGTGTCCTGGGCACACTCTTGTACTGCAGAGAGTCCTGGACCCTTTGTGCCCGGCAGGAGAGGAAGCTGAACACCTTCCATATGCGTTGCCTACGACGGATTTTTGGTATCACCTGGCAGGACAGAGTTCCAAATAGAGTAGTCCTAGAACGAGCTGGAATTTTCAGCATGCATACATTACTGAAACAGCGACGTCTACGCTGGCTTGGGCATGTTGTGAGAATGGCTGATGGTCGGATTCCAAAACATCTCCTGTATGGAGAATTAGTGCAGGGAAATTGCCCCAGAGGGAGACCACAGCTGTGATACAAGGATATCTGCAAGCGGGATCTGAAGGCCTTAGGAATGGACCTCAACAGATGGGAAACCTTGACGCATCGCCTGGAGGCAGGCCATGCATCATGGCCTCTCCCAATTTGAAGAGACACTTGTACAGCAGGCCGAGGCAAAGAGACAGTCCCGAAACCAGCAAAACCAGGGAGCTGGACAGGGGACAGATTGTATTTGTCTTCAATGTGGAAGAGATTGTCACTCTTGAATTGACCTTCTCAGCCACACCAGACGCTGTTCCAAGACCTCCGTACAGAGCACGATACCATAGTCTCTCGAGACTGAAGGATGCCTACCAATATTGGAGATATTCTATGTAACAAAGGAAAGTTAATTTGGTGGGATACAGAATCCTCAGAAATAAATGGGAACGTTTAAAATATTTAATGTAGTAAAAAAGAAATACAGTTAATCAGATGAACAACCCTTTTTAAGAAATATGTTAAATGTATGGAATAGATATGAAAAGAAGTTATGTCCCTTTACTTCACCATTAGAATTAGTGACTGAAATAAAAAATTTCCCAGCAAACTTGAAGGGTTTAATTGATTTGTTTAAGTAGAAAAAAGTTGCTAGATTGAAGAATTGGATGATTAAAATGAGATTGACGGATCAGATTATAGTTAAACTTCAAACTAATAGATTATCATGGTATAATTATACCCAATTAGATAGTTGGATAAATGAATGGCTGAAAATTAATGGCGAATGTAGAGAATGCACTAAGTACAAACAATTTCTATCATCACATGAAGATATGCAGAAAGATGCTTTGATGAAGGGAATAGTAAGTAGGGTATATAATAATTTTGGAACAAGAGGAAAAAGAGACAGAACAGAAGGTTTGAAATCAATTTGGGATAATGATTTAAAGACGGAAATTAAAATAGAGGATTGGATAAAAATTTGGAGGATGCGAGTTTTAAGGTTAATGTCGGTAAGAATAAAAGAAAAAAAAATTAAAATCAGTTTAAGGTGGTATATGACTCCGGTGAAATTGAATATAATAAATGAAGATTATTCTAAAGCTTGTTGGAAATGTGATGAAGAAATTGGCATGTATTATCATATGTGGTGGGAGTGTAAATGGATTCAGAAATTTTGGAAACTGATTTTTAAGGAATTACATTATATATTTGGAAAAGAAATTGAATTCAACTCTAAAATTGCTTTATTGTCAATTTTTGATAAGATAGAACTTGATTATTGCTCAAAGGAATTGATTTCCAATTTTATGAAAAGTGCTAGAATATTAATAGCTAGATTTTAGAAAGAAAAAATGACATTAAATTAGAAGATTGGTATAATGAAGTATGGGACATTGCATTAAATGATAAATTAACTACTGAACTTAAGACGAAAAGAGGGCAAATAAGTTCAAATATTTTTATGCTATATGGGGCAGATTTGTTGAATTTGAATTCGTGAAAGGAAAGGGGAAAGCCTCTAAATAACAATCAATACAAATGTGGAAATGAAGTTTGTATTAAAAGTATTGTTCTAAAACTTTTGTATTTGTTTCTGTTCTGAAAAAAAATTTAAAATAATTTTTAAAAAACGACTGTGTTGGCTTTCTTGGCAGCTGCAGCGCACTGCTGACTCATCCTTAGGCGGTGGTCCACCAGGGCACCTAAATCCCTCTCAAAGGTACTACTGTCGAACCAGGTAACACCTATCCTGTACCTGTGCATCAGATATCTCCTGCCTAAATGCAGGACCTTACTTTTTCCATCACTGAATTGCATCTTATTGGATAAGGCCCAGTGTTCAAGTCTGTCTAGATCATTCTGGATGTTGAGTCTATCGTCCAAAGTACAGTATTAGCAATTCCCTCCAGCTTGGTGTCAACAGCAAATCTGATGAGTGCTCCTTCAAGCCCCTCATCCAGGTTATTTATGAAGATGTTGAAGAGCACTGGGCCCAAAACAGAACTTTAAGGCACCCCACTGCACACCTTTCTCCACGTAGATGTGGTTCCATTGAGGACCACACATTGAGTGCGATTAGTGAGCTGGTTGATTTCATTATATTGCCATTTCTTAACTCTATTCCATCTAGGTTTTGGATCTTGCCACGGTGTATGGACTGAGCTGCATACTTCCCAGTTCCAGATTTCATTTGGATATCTTCACTGAATATTTGCACTGTGTTCAGCAGTGATTCTATCTCCGCATAACTTTTTGCATACAGTTTTCGGTCATCCATGTATAAGAGGTGATTGATGTTCCCTGCTTCTTCTGAAATATGGTAGCCCAATTCAGTTTTCTTTCTTTCTTTATTTAGTTGTTGTCATAATTAAAAAAAACATTTGATTATATCTGCCATGAGAAATTAGAGGTTGTGGCTTACAGCAAATACAATTCCTTACCTACCACTATCAAGTGTCTGTCCTTCCTGGTCATACCAGCTGGAAGGCAGCATGTGAGGTTGTAATAAAATCCAACATACCTGGCCTAAGGTAGGACCAGCAATTTCCCTTCATGGCTCTCCTTGTTTCTAGCTCCAAAATCAGAGCCAGGAAAACTTGTGTTTTTCAACAATGACTCTCAGAATCAAGATGGAGGAGGGACATTTCCATGTTTTTTCAAGGACAGTTAGTTGACGTAGCCAATGGGGCCACAGAAAATAAAAGGGGAGTACCTGCCAGGGTTGCAGGCGTGGAAGGCTCCGCCCGCTTCTTCCGCCTACCATCGACCCCCATTTGGATGTGGAAGAATAGGCTGCATTCAAGGCAAGGGCTACACATTTGACACTGGTGTAGGTGCTGTAGCCGTCTTGGGATTGGGCCCTTTCCACCTCCTCCTGGGGCAGAGTTTCCAGGTTCTCTGCCTCTCTGCATCTGGTCCAGCCTTTGACGGACAACACGTGCTTGGAATAGGAACAGGAAAAAGCTTTCTTCCAAAACTCTTCAAGAGCAGCAGAAAAGGGTTCGTAATAGTCATATTTTACCCTTTGTTGGGTTTTCATTTCCAAGGAAAAAGTGCCATGGAAATAAACGAAATAAAAGCTGTCGTAAGACAAGACCATGTTCATATCCTGAAAAGCTGTCGTGATCCAGACTTTGGCCCCAATCCCATACTCTTCCAGTTTACTCTCTATCAGGCTTACTAAAGCAAAAGGCTCAATAGTGTCTGCATACAAAACAACTACATTGATTTCTTCCCATTCGAAGTAGAGGTCATACTGGGTCCATATTTCTTTTGTACTGTTTTTTTGTATCCTATTTGAAAGGCCACACAAATCCCTCTCGTCATCATCATCCGTGTCAAGGCTTCTGTTAACCTTTCTCCATCGTCACTGTCAGAGGCAACAAGAGCCACCCACATCCACCGAAAATGCAGGAGCATTTGGACAATCCCCAGATACTGGCTTTCTTTTCTCGGGATCAGCCGGTGGAGAAAAGGGAAGCGAGTTTTCTCATCAAGAACTTGAGCAATGAAGCCAAAACTGAGCTGGTAACAGAAAGAAGCGATAGCTGCTTCACTTTGTTGGGGACAAAGAAGAGTCTGAAAATGGATAACATCTAACCAAGGATGGGGTCCATGTGTTTGGACACAGTGGCAAATTTCTGATGCAGCCAAAAGCATTTGATAGGATTTTTCTATGGTCAAGTATGCCTGACTGTATCTTAGCATCACTGATGTTCATAACGCACTTTGCTACAACACGGTACATCTGTTTGTGTCACTTAAAATATAAAGTCATTTGGAATTCCAGATGTGACCAAGTGTTCAATGTCCTCCTCCCTCCCTTAGTCAATGATGGTCCCTACCTCAGAGAGGGAGGAAGATCCTTCTCCTACAAGAATGGTTCCCAACCTTGGGAAATTTCAGGTGTTCTTGGACTAAAACTACCAGAAGCCTTCATCACTAACTTTTCTGGCCAAGATTTCAGGAAGTTGGAGTCCAAGACATCTGTGAATCCAAGGTTGGAAATCACCGTCCCAGAAGGTTCTGGCTATACAAACGACAGTAAGACAAGCGAAGTTCAAAACAATGACCCTCCCCTTGAGGAGGCTGCTCGGATCAAGAATGACACTTCCAAATTGTTCATTTCTTCAACACCCAAGGTGTGGAGGAGAGATGTTCAGCATGAATGTCTGGGATGCTAAGGGAAACCCTAGGAGCATCGTCTAAAGCATCTGCTTGTATGGGAAGATTAACACTGGCAGGATTTCTTTCTATCATGTTCCAACCCAACATAGCTTCAACATACAAGAGCTTGAAATGGGAGTTTCCTCATCAAGAACTTGAGCAGTGAAGCCAAAACTGAGCTGGTAACAGAAAGAAGCGATAGCGGCTTCACTTTGTTGGGGTCAAAGAAGAGGCTTAAAATGGATAACATCTAACCAAGGATGGGGTCCGTGTGTTGGTACACAGTGGCAAATTTTTGATGCAGCCAAAAGCATTTGAAGGAATTTTCCAACGGAATTCAAGGCTGCCCGGCTGTATCTTAGCATCACTGATGTTCACAACACACTTTGGTACAACACGGCACATCTGTCTGTGTCACTTAATTATAAAGTCATTTGGAATTCCAGATGTGGCCAAGTGTTCAATGTCCTCCTCCCTTCCTCAGTCTTCTTTGAGTTGCCTTGGAGCCATCTCAGAATAAAAAACCCTGCCTTATTGAAACACATTTTGGAGCAATTCCAGATCAAATAGAGGTTCACACACACACACACACACACACACACACACACACACACACACAAAAACACACACACAGAGACACACACACAGAGAGACACACACAAATTAGAGACACCAGTGGGAGAACATTGACATCATGGTGACCATCCTTGATGAAAAGAACTTCAAGCACATGTTTCAAAGGAGAAAACCCAAACAAAGATAAATGAAGAACGTCAACTCTGTCCCCCTTTGTTGAGACAGGGGCAAGGGAGTTGTGTATTCCTCCACGAGTGATCCAGACCATCTTGTGCTGCTCCAGGTCCAGATCCTGGCACTCCTCTCCCCTACCAAGCTTCCCTGATTTTGTCTTGCAGCAACTGCACACATTTCTATGCAGATTTTTATATTTGGCTTAAGCAGAGACTTTTCCATTCAGGACTTCTATCAAACTCTTGATTCCAAAAAAATGTGTGCTGCTTATAAACCACCCTGTAGCCCTTAAAGCACTCTCATGGCTACACATTGCACAACCTCACAGAGAGCTGAATACTCAATTTGCCAACCTTGGAGGGATGAAAGGTTGAGTGAACCTCTATTTGATCTGGAATTGAGCAGAGTTTGGGTTGCAGTATTACATTTTAACCCATATGCCACAAGGCTCCTGTCAATTAATACCTGCACTCATCGATGCCATTTGGAAGTTTAGATCTGAACTTTAATTCATCAGTATCAAAAATCAGATGATTAACCTGTCATTGTCACTGTTCAAATCTCAGTAACTCTACTATTTTGGGATTGATTGCAACCATTTGTCCACTGAAGCATTTGAAATTAATTTACTGTTTAATTGTTTCTATCCCA
Source organism: Pogona vitticeps (assembly GCF_051106095.1). NCBI lineage: Eukaryota > Metazoa > Chordata > Lepidosauria > Squamata > Agamidae > Pogona > Pogona vitticeps. The sequence continues at coordinate 12,978,941 of NC_135784.1, forward strand.
GTAAATGACACCTCGATTGCAACTACAGTTGTTGACTGGTTGACATCTAGCTCTGTTGGTTGCTTCAAAATTGCCTTCTTGTCTGCTAGATTCCTGAATAATCTAGACCTTTGCTGTCCTTTCTAAGAGCCCTAATAGGGTTTTCGAGGGAAGTGAGGTGTTCAAGGAATGGGTTACCACGGCAGTCCCAAAGAGTTTCCCTGGCTGAGCAGACATTCAATCTCCAATTCGGTAGAGAGAGTGGAATGACAATGGAATGACCCTTTCTCCTGCCTTCCTAATTTCCTACCTGTGGGATTTTGTAGATGCCCAACAAGCAGGAGATATGGGTGGAGATCTCAGATTCACCTCTTTCCAAAACAGCCACCAGGTGACTTCCTCTTCCGCAGCTATAGTTTGGGATATTGTTCCCTCCACCAGCCAGGAGGTCCATCAAGGCGTCGGAAGTGATTCTTCCATCAAAATGAGTCTCATAGATGTTGTAACCCAAGGTGAGGTTGGGCAAGATCTTAGGATTCTGGTTGATGTCTTGAATGGCAAACAGGAAGGACAGGATGTGCCGGAGAAAAGCAGAAGACACTCTGCCAAAATGAAGAGAAAGCCGAGTTTCGTGTATTACACTTTTATCCTCCATATGGTGAAAAAAACCACCAAATGTCAAAGGATTTCTTTCAGAAACCACTAAGCCTCTCCATGCAGGGAAAATGAGGGAACAGTTGATTCCTACAGAGAAATTGACCTACAGCTTAAGGATTGGTCTGTTGGGTCTACTCTAGCGAGGAATAGCCATGGGTTTTTGTAGATCAACAAAAGCAACATGAAAACAAATGCCATACCAGCAGCTTGCGTTCAGTAAAAGTCAAACATCACACTCTGCCCAAGACAAAGGAGTAACTTTAAGTGCAGAAGGCGACTCGTCTTTTCCTTTATCTCTGGGCATATGCCTCTATCCTCAGCTCCACAGCCAAGTCAGGGGCAGTCCTGGGATATTGATGCAGAGTCATTTCTGAGTGGCTAGGTTACCCCATCTGGTGTAATGGACAGAGTCACAGACTAGGACTGAGGAGGCCTGGATTCAAATCCTCCCTCAGCTTTGGAAACTCACTGGGGGTTCTGGAACTGGTAAAACCACTCCTTAAATATCTTACCTTTTAGGGTTTTCATCAGTAGCTGTTGTGGGTTTTTCGGGCTCTTTGGCCGTGTTCTGAAAGTTGTTCTTCCTGACGTTTTACCAGTCTCTGTGGCCGGCATCTTCAGAGGACTGGAGTAGGAACTCTGTCCATGCTCTGTTGCTGTTTGTTGGACAGTTGAGTATTTATAGCTGTGGACACTCAATTATCCAACAAACAGCAACAGAGCATGGACAGATTATCTACGCCAGTCCTCTGAAGATGCCGGCCACAGAGACTGGCGAAATGTCAGGAAGAACAACCTTCAGAACACGGCCAAAGAGCCCAAAAAACCCACAACAACCATCAGACCCCAGCTGTGAAAGCTGGGGTTTCTGGAACTGGTAAAACCACTCCTTAAATATGTCACCTTTAAAGCTTGACATGAGTTGATTTTCACTTAGCAGCACATAACAAAACAGAATTGGAAAGATCACTTACCTACTAAGGTACCTACATAGTGAAATACATCTGATTTGCACCTTGATCCTCAAACTACTCCGCACTGCAGTTCACACACACACATCACTTCCAAATGCTTCTCCTGGTAAAGGATTTGGTTCCACCGCAGCTGAGACCCGTATTCTACAACATCTACTCTGACCAACCCAGTAGGCCATGAAAAGACACAAAGGTAGCAGAGGTTGTCCAGAGAAAACACTTCGTTCAATATCCCACTTACCTTGAAAGCCTTATTAGGATCTCTCTTCGTTAGTTCCAGCTTGACAGCTCATCAACACATACACACAAAACACATATTCATACAATTGCTTTATAATAAAAGATGGTTTAGTGGAGCTTGTTCTTGCACCCTGTAATGTTCAAGAAGCCCCCCGATCCTCCTTTGAATAGCACACCGAAGTGGAGAGGGTGGGTTACACTTACAGGTGTGGGTGTGTGTGCGTGCACCAGCAATCTCCAGTTGTTTACACCAAGCAGAGACAGCTGGAGAGCCAGTGGGGAGCAATGAAGTAGACAAAACAGAATGACTTACTTCTCAAACCTTATTAGAGGGTACTCAGAGAAATCAGAGGATGCTTGAATTACAGCCAGCTGTGCAGCAGTGATGGCACCAAGGAGAAGGTGTCCTGGCCGGTAGTAATTCACTGCTTGGTGGTCATCCTGCACCAGATTCAAATGGCAATGGAGGGTTTTTTTGCATCCCGCACACCCCACGAAGTAACAGCAAAATCAGCAACACCAGGATCACACTGGCTTGGCCTCCTGGCTGCATCTCCCCTCTGATGCCCTCTCTCAGCTCCACTGCCTGCTGCTGAGAAGAAGTGAAGAAGAACTCTAAAAATGCAAGGTCCAACTGTGTTGTGTAGCTTTCATGGTGGGAAGGGATTTCCTGTGAAATCTCAAACAGTATTAGTTTCTCTAGCCTTCCCCTGACTCTGAGCTCTCAGCAGCCGAGGAGATATTTTATGCATCAACGTTTTCAGCAGAAGTGCTGAAAAATATTTCTTCGCATGTTCCTCTTAATTATATTGTGTCACAGTCAATCTTGGGGGAAAGAAGATTTCTGGAGCTTTGGAAAGGATAGGAATGAATTATTATGATTTGGATAATTATTAGGGAAGGAAGGCTGATTGTTAGTCCAAAGTTCTGGCAGGCCTTGCTGAAACGATTCATGAGTTGTTGGAGGTCTTCAGCAAGGCCTGCCAAGACTTTGGACTAACAATCAGCCTGAAGAAAACACAAGTCATGGGCCAGGGTGTGGACTCACCTCCTTCTATTACCATCTCCACACAAGAATTGGAGGTTGTTCGTGACTTTGTGTACCTTGGCTCAACCATCTCTGACACCCTCTCTCTGGATGTCGAGCTGGATAAACGCATTGGCAAAGCAGCCACCATGTTCTCTAGACTCACAAAGAGAGTATGGCTCAATAAGAAGCTGACGACACATACGAAGATCCAGGTTTATAGAGCCTGTGTCCTGAGCACACTCCTGTACTGCAGTGAGTCCTGGACCCTTCATGCAAGGCAGGAGAGGAAGCTGAACACCTTCCATATGCGTTGCCTCCGACAGATTTTTGGTATCACCTGGCAGGACAAAGTTCCAAACAGAGCAGTCCTAGAACGAGCTGGAATTTTCAGCATGAATACATTACTGAAACAGCGACGTCTACGTTGGCTTGGACTCTTCGTGAGAATGGCTGATGGTCGGATTCCAAAACATCTCCTGTATGGAGAATTAGTGAAGGGAAGCCGCCCCCGAGGGAGACCACAGCTGCGATACAAGGACATCTGCAAGCGAGATCTGAAGACCTTAGGAATAGACGTCAACAGATGGGAAACCCTGACATCTGAGCGTTCAGCCTGGAGGCAGGCACTGCATCACGGCCTCTCCCAATTTGAAGAGACCCTTGGGCAGCAGGCTGAGGCAAAGAGAAAGTCACAAAAGCAGCAAAACCAGGGAGCTGGACAGGGGACAGATTGGATTTGTTTTCAGTGTGGAAGGGATTGTCACTCTCAAATTGGCCTCCTAAGTCACACAAGATGCTGTTCCATGTCCTCCATACAGAGCATGTTACCATAGTCTCTTGAGACTGAAGGATGCCTAACATTAGGGAAGGAGAATAATCTATGTAACAGTGGGATCTGAATGTTCTCTGCAACTTGACGCACAGGTGCAAAGCGAGCGGAAAACAAAGTTGTGAGAACTCATCATGTTTTCACCACTCCCAAGATGTGGGCCTGAGAAGGGACCTTCCCAGCCTTAATCACAAAGTCTGGTAGCATCTTACAAAGTTAAACAATTCATCTTAACACAGGCTTTTTATTGAGCACCAGGGACATCAGGAAAGGGACTTGGAGATACTCCAAATGCTATTTCTATCCCTGTATCTGTAGGATCCAATAATGTAATCCACAACACCAGGGATTCCTTGACCGGTCTGTTATGCCAATACAGCGGTGCCAGCTAGAAATCTGAGGCAGGGCTACCTCTGAGCCCACCTGGCTAAAATTCCAGCCCTGGGGCTTAGACCCTGGAAGCCTAAGACACCACCTCTTCATTAGACTCTTAAGCACCAGGGAATATTTCTGTATCAGCTCACCACAAGCTTTCCTCTTCAAGTGGAGATGGTTTATTGTAGAAATCCGCTAATTCATTTGCACCTCAACTAAACTCTTCTAGATGTGCTGTCCTCTGAAGATGCCGGCCACAGAGACTGGAGAAACGTTAGGAAGAACAACCTTCAGAACATGGCCAAAGAGCCCGAAAAACCCACAATAACCATCTTCTAGATGCCTTTCCTAAATATATCATCAGATTTCATAGAATTTCTGCCCTTTTCTGCATACATAATGAATGGAGTAGTAGGCAAGCTGATATTATTGTATTTTCTTTTCTTTTTTTTTAAATTAAGCATACTTATATCTTGGGTACAGAATATATATCATGCCAGGAGTTTAAAAGATAAAAGCTATTTCAAAACAGCCTGTCAAGTCTCTGTGGCCCTCACTCCTTGATGGCCTGCCTGGTGCCGCCGCCACCATCTTCAAAGGCAGTGCATCTGAGGGCCTTTCATGGTGACATTCTCGCCTGCCATATTCAGAGGGTGGGAACTCCAACCCACCTCTTCCTGTAAGTCACTCTGGGTGTGAGAGGTGGGCAGCGGGAGGCCAGAGTGTTTGGTGTCCTGAGTCCTAAGCGTCTGGTGAGTCCTAAGGGTCTGGGGGCAGGGCAGTGTCCCACAACTTGGACTTGAAGCTTGCAACTTGGTACTAAAGCTAATATGAAATCAAAAGCTATAACAAAAATCTATTCACATCATTGTGCCAAAATATAACTCCAATAGCATTTTTGATAAATTCGGGGTCCATATAAAAACAGGTTTCGATTAGTAAATCCGATTTTCTGCAAAGCAGAAGAAAAGTACATTGGAATTTGAGATATTTTTAAATTTCATTTTCCATTCGTTAGGGGAAGGGAAGGGGATTTGGAACAGGGTAATGGGGTAAATATAAAAATACAGAGATATTATCATAGAACAATAGTCAAAAGGAATGAAAATCCTAGTAGGAGATAGATAGATAGATAGATAGATAGATAGATAGATAGATAGATAGATAGATAGATAGATAGATAGATAGATAGATAGATAGATAGATAGATAGATAGGTAGGTAGGTAGGTAGGTAGGTAGGTAGGTAGGTAGGTAGGTAGGTAGGTAGGTAGGTAGGTAGGTAGGTAGGTAGGTAGGTAGGTAGAGTGAGTGAGTGAGTGAGTGAGTGAGTGAGTGAGTGAGTGAGTGAGTGAGTGAGTGAGTGAGTGAGTGAGTGAGTGAGTGAGTGAGTGAGTGAGTGATTCCCATGTAGTGGCCAGCTACTACTCAGGGTGGTATGCAACAGTCAGTACACTCTAGCCATCCACCTGTGTTATGTTATGTTAGGCATCCTTCAGTCTCGAAAGACTATGGTAGTGTGCTCTGTATGGAGGGCTTGGAACAGCGCCTAGTGTGGCTGAGAAGGCCAATTCGAGAGTGACAGTCTCTTCCACACTGAAGACAAATCCAGTTTGTCCCCTGTCCGGCTCCCTGGTTTTGCTGCTTTTGTGACTTCCTCTTTGCCTCGGCCTGCTGGGCAAGGGTCTCTTCAAATTGGGAGAGGCCATGATGCACCGCCTGCCTCCAGGCTGAACACTCAGATGTCAGGGTTTCCCATCTGTTGAGGTCTATTCCTAAGGTCTTCAGATCTCGCTTGCAGATGTCCTTGTATCGCAGTTGTGGTCTCCCTCGGGGGCGCTTTCCCTGCACTAATTGTCCATAGAGGAGATCCTTTGGAATCCGACCATCAGCCATTCTCACGACGTGCCCAAGCCAACGTAGACGTCGCTGTTTCAGTAATGTATGCATGCTGAAAATTCCAGCTCGTTCTAGGACTGCTCTGTTTGGAACTTTGTCCTGCCAGGTGATACCAAAAATCCGTCGGAGGCAACGCATATGGAAGGTGTTCAGCTTCCTCTCCTGCCGTGCACAAAGGGTCCAGGACTCACTGCAGTACAGGAGTGTGCTTAGAACACAGGCTCTATAAACCTGGATCTTCGTATGTGTCGTCAGCTTCTTATTGAAGCCATCCACCACAAACAAAGATAACATCATCATAATAACAAAATAATCCCCACAGGTAACAACAAGCAGAAATAACATTTCGACATCATCGGTCTATCCTAGCAGGAGGATGTTCTTGAAGGACTCCTTGAAGAGCTCAGTGTTAATGTGCTTCCTGAAGGACAGGCAGGAGGGCCCCTGGCACACATCCCCGGGCAATGTGTTCCAAAGGGGAACCTTTTCTGAGCCTCCCTTGGAGTGGCCGCCCACGACAGGGAGGCCTGGGAGGAACAGGTAGCCCAGGGGATTGTGGAAACTCTTAAAATTGTTGATGACAACAGGGGACTGAAATACAGTAAGAATCTGAATTTCAACTTTTCAGGAACTCTTGCATTGGCACGGAGAATTATTGTAATAACCATTGCCAAAAGAGAGACAAGCGAACCACATGAGAGTTAAAACAAGCACTCTTCTTCGTAAGATCCGGATGAATCTGTTCTGGCCCTCAGCATAATTTTCACCTGGGGTGGTTAGAGATTTTAGGACTCCTTCGCAAAGACTAAGGCGGCAGAGGACTTTGTTTTCTTTTCTTTTCTGTTTGGCACACATGACTCGGAGATTAACCGCCGCGCCAGACATTCGTAAACCCAGCTCTCGGTGTCTCGGGAGAGCTTTTATTCACCATCCTTTGCAACCGCACTAATGGAAATCACCTCACCTTGATTGCCCTTGATTATGACACTTAAGTCATTAGCTGCAAAGGCCTCCTGAGCTTTGGTGTAAGCAGGAAAAAGACACTACAATTTTGATGCTTCTCACGGGAAGGGACATTAATTAGAAGGGGAGAGTTGCATCAGCCGTACAGCGAGCTAAATTCTCAGTGGGATTTCAGGCACAGCTGTAGAGCAAGAATGAAATTTCCTGGAGAGAATTCACCAGAATTGTTCCAAAGTTTGCTATATAAGCCACCCAGAGAATTTTGGGTAGTGTGGGCGGCATATAAGTTAAATAAACAATACATAATGAACCAACTAACATAAAGGAGAACATGGTCTGTCCTTTACTGGCTCCCCTTCTGAAAATCAATGGGATTGTTACTGTTGAAAATAATGGGCACATAGAATCATAGAATAATTGAGTTGGAAAAAGGCCTATAACATCCTCAAGCCCAACTCCTGCCTTTCCTCAGTCAGAATTTCAAATCGCCCTGCTCCAAAATGGTCTCCAAACAGTGTTGTCTCCCCATAGTGATGAGGAAACATCATAATTCACCAGGAATGGTGTACTCTTTTGTTTTCTGGATTCCCAGAATTCTCCAGGTAGAATTCTGGGAGTTTCAGCCCACAAACACACATTTACAGATACCTACATTTCTCCCACCTGGAGCAGGGTGTACCTTCCTTGGCGGCTGCATGGCCTTCCCTTCCTGTTCTTAATGCTGGAAAAACGAAGCTGCTGCTGTGCTTCTTGGGAATCATTGTTCTTTGGGAGCCACCCTCAGTAGAGCCTAATGGAGAAGAAGACTATTACTCCCATAAAGCAATGTGGCAGCCAGGTGCCGGGAGAATTTTGTCTAATTCACAATCGGTTTTATTGTATTGGTGGACTGGCGAACGATTTGATTCTCGACAACCAATATTTAGTTCATTTCCCCTCATTGGATGTAGTGATTTCTATGGTTAGGAGTTGTGGACAAAGCTGGCAAAATGGGAATCAAGTCTACCTTTCTCTTGCTTCCTCTCCATCTCAGTCATTTTTGAGCTGCTGTGGTGTTCTTTTGATGCTGGATATTATATGGGCTGACCCCTTGCTATGGGATGCTCACTGTCCCGTGCAGCATTTGAAGAGTTTAGCATATTCTTGGAATGAGCTGCCAGGTGTCGTTGAGGCATAAATCAGGTGTAACGGAGTGCAATACACTGTTTGCATCTCCTAGAGCAGGGGTCCCCAACCTTTTTAACCCTGTGGACCGGCTGGGGAAGGCGGGGCACCCCCTCGTGCTCACGTGCATGCGCGAAGGAGCAGGAGAGTGTTCATGTGGGTGCACTCTCTCTCGTGCACATGCGCAAATGGTGGCACAGCGCTCGCGCAGGTGCGCAGACACTCGTGCACATGCACAAAGGGGCTGTGCTGAGGGGGAGTACATGCAGGGGTGTGGTAGGTCTATCTCTGCGGCCCGGTCCGACTCAGGCCATGGACTGGACCAGAGGTTGGGTACCTCTGTCCTAGAAGCCACAGTGAGCTCTTTCAGGTCAAACACTGAAAAATGGATTGCTATTCATGGGAAAACTTGTTTGTATTGGGGCCTACAGTGGTGATCCTTAGGGCACTGGGTTGAGAGCTCCACATCACTACAATTGCATCATTTCACAGTATGTTAGAACATAACAGGAAAAACGTAACAGCTCTCTTGCACAATAAACCAGTGTTTTCCAACCTGAGGGTTGTAACCCCCCTCCCAGCAGGTTGCAAAATGTTTTATGGCAGGTTGTGGGTCACCTTATATACACGTTTGAGCCTTTATTATATAACTTCTTCCTTGACCTTTAAAAATTAAAGCTAGCATGTATGAATATGTATGAGGAACCAGGCCCATTGGGGAAGAATGAAGCCTCTACTTTCTGAGAACGGAGACTTTACCCAATAAAGATGCCTTTTTATGCAAATGTGACGCGGGGGTCACAGGTTATTTAGCTATTATAAAAGAGGGTAATGACTCAAAAAACTACAATAAATTAACTATCTCCTATCTTGACTTTGGACTAACTATCAGCCTGAAGAAAACACAAGTCATGTGCCAGGGCGTGGACTCACCTCCCTCTATTACTATCTCCATGCAAGAACTGGAGGTTGTTCATGAATTTGTGTACCTTGGCTCAACAGTCTCTGACACTCTCTCCCTAGATGTCGAGCTGGATAAACGCATTGGGAAAGCAGCAACCATGTTCTCTAGACTCACAAAGAGAGTATGGCTTAATAAGAAGTTGACGGCATACACCAAAATCCAGGTCTATAGAGCCTGTGTCCTGAGCACACTCCTATACTGCAGCAAGTCCTGGACCCTTTGCGCACGGCAGGAGAGGAAGCTGAACACCTTCCATATGTGTTGTCTCCGACGCATTTTTGGTATCACCTGGCAGGACAAAGTTCCAAATAGCGTAGTCCTAGAACGAGCTGGAATTTTCAGCATGTATACAATATTGAAACAGCGCCATCTACGTTGGCTTGGGCACGTCGTGAGAATGGCTGATGGTCCGATTCCAAAACATCTCCTGTATGGAGAATTAGTGCAGGGAAGCCGCCCCCGAGGGAGACCACAGCAGCGTTACAAGGACATCTGCAAGCGGGATCTGAAGGCCTTAGGAATGGACCTCAACAGATGGGAAACCTTGACGTCTGAGCGTTCAGCCTGGAGGCAGGCAGTGCATCATGGCCTCTCCCAATTTGAAGAGACACTTGTACAGCAGGCCGAGGCAAAGAGGCAGTCCCGAAACAAGCAAAACCAGGGAGCTGGACAGGGGACAGATTGGATTTGTCTCCAGTGTGGAAGGGATTGTCACTCTCGAATTGGCCTTCTCAGCCACACAAGACACTGTTCCAAGACCTTCATACAGAGCACGATACCATAGTCTCTCGAGACTGAAGGATGCCTACAAAGTATCTTGACATACCAAACATTCTTGGACTGCAAGTTCCAGACGTTGAAACCACCCCAGCCCATGGCCAGGACATCTAGAAACTGTAGTCCCAGAACCTCTGCAATCCCAAGTGTGGGAGAGCAGGTGTAATAGACAACACAGATCACACCCTTACCTGGTTAAACCTGAAGGGCCAGGCAATGAGCTCTGGGTTAAGGGTCAGCTTCACCTGGGAGGATGACTTGGCCTCTAGACTCCCAACCTTCACTCAGCCGTGGGACTTATTGGGCAGGAGGACCCAATTTACTACGTCAAAGTTGGTTGTCATCACCCCATTCTCGTCCCCGTCCTGTCTGCCTGTGGAACTATTCGGAAGGTGGGTTTTTCTCAGGAAATGGTGAAGCTAGAATGGAAATACCCTCATTTAGAAAGCACGAAACAGAGTTGGATTAGTCAAGCTTCTTACTTTGCATTTCAGTCTCCTTAGATTCTAGTGCACCTCTTAATAAACCCACAGTGATAGTCTGGAGTTAGATTTTCACACTGTCAAATAAGAAGGGGGGGGGAAGGAAAATCAAGTGACTTAAAAGCTCCGGTGTTAAGACATAAATGACATTCAAGTGCAAAAGAGGAAGAGAAATACTCTGATATGCTTAATACCACCTGGGCCAAGTTTCAGCCAAATAATACTGGCTGAAGAAGAGATAAGCTCAATTTTTTATGACAGGAAGGGAAGTGTAAATATGAAGTTAATTCAGCTAGAAAATTAGAGTGAGAGAAAGAATGGACAAGTGCAATTAACATTCAGGGCAAATAGTAATTTTTCCCTGATATAACTAAGATTTGTTTTATTGAATGCCTTTACAAAAAAAATATATTTTTGAGAAAGAGATGAGATTTCTCAAATGTGCCTCGGCTCTGCCTCTTGGTCTTTTTACTATTCTCTCTCTTTCCCTCTTATTCCTTTCCATATTTTTTTCTTTTTCCTTTCATCTTCCCCCGTTTGCCTCCCCCATCTGCTTCCCCCTCCTTTGATACCTGGTCGCCGGAGCGTGATCGGGGCCGCATAGCCGAGTAGGAGTTCGCAAACGGGGCCGGAGTAGGAGCGGGAGTCGGGAGAGCGCTCCTCCGGCTCCCGATTGAGCATGGAGACTCGGGAGCCTTCTCCTCTGGCCATCGGAGAAGGCGGGTGAGTGCCGGACAGGAGCAGAGCCTGTTGGAGCCTGTTGGAGGGGAGAAGATCTGCGGTCCGATGCTGGGCGCCCCCCACCTGGAAAGCAAGGCCCGTTCGCGGAGGCATTGAGGTGGGCCTGGAGGGAGCTCTTGTCCCTGGATGCGGACTCAGTGCAGGAGAGGCAGAACAGACGAAGCCCTGGAACCGGTGCTCAGATCGCTGGGGTTGCCGGTTATTGCAGCAGAGCCTGGTGCTCGAGGCACGGAGGTCCTTGCTTGGCCCTGAGGGGTGCTTCCAGCGTTTCATCTGTGGGGACCTGGCGACAGCGATCGGAGGCTGGCGGGATCCCCTAGTGAGTGGTCGGAGTGTGGGGATTGGAGCCAGCCAGGATCGCGAAGGTACAGCTCTGGGAAGGAGTCATGAGACTGGTGGAAAGCCGGAGGGTCACCGTGCCAGCGCCATGTTGGAGTGTCTTTCTCCAGTTCTCCTTTTCCTCGCTTGCCGTTCCCCTGCTTGCAAGGACGCTGGCCTAAGTGATCTACAAGGGCTGAGGATGGTAGGGACTGAGCCTTTTCCAATCTGGCTCTTGACGTCCCTATCCCTGTTTGCGCTTAATAGTGCGGACCCTGAACTAAAATCTGAGACCTGGGAGCAGCTCCTGACACCATCAAGAACTAAGCCACGTGGTGGAGATAACCAGCACTGGGATGCACGTGGGGGATAGCTATTGTGGGACTTGCAGTTAATATTTTTTAATTTATTTTTTTATTTTTATTCTTATTGTTAATTTTACGTACGTTTATTTGAGGTATATTATATATATTCTCTCTTGTTAAGGTATGTTTATTTGATGTATATTATTTTTATTTTGTTGTATTATTTATGATTTTTTTCTGTTATTTGATTTGCCTATATTAAGTTTTCTGAGTTATACGTTCTCTTTTTCTTCCCTCCCTTCCTTTTCCTTTCCCCCCTCTTCTTTCCCCCTTTTGTCATGGAATGGAAGGCCTGCCCCCCCAGCGAGGGCCCCCAAAACATTTCCGTGATCACGGGTAGGGGGAGATATGGCATTGGCACCGTCCCTGCTCGTGCTAGAAGAAGGATGGACAGATGCTTAAAAGCTGTGCATTGTTCTGAGATGGTGACCAACCCCCAGAATCGAGGTAGCCAGACCAGTGGTCCCTCCACTCTACACCTGGTGTTGTTGAACGCCAGGTCTGTATCTAACAAGGCCCAAGTAATTCATGATCTTATCTTGGAGCACGATGCAGACCTGGCTTGCGTAACCAAAACATGGATCGGCAGAGAGGGGCGTCCCCCCCAGCACTCATCTGTCCGCCCAGTTATGCTGTCCAACACCAGGGTAAATTGGAGGGTCGGGGGGGAGTAGCCATTGTCCATAAATCCAGCTTGGAGGCGCTCCTCAGTGGTAAAGCCGGGTCTTGAGGCCCTCCATGTGTTGATTTGGGCCAGGGATGGTATTGGGATCTTGCTGGGCTACCATGCTCCCCGCGATCCAGCCATTTCCCTACCGGAGCTGGTGGACTTTGTCTCCGCGGCACTGTTGGGTTCCCCGAAGCTATTGGTTTTGGGGGACTTCAACGTGCATGTGGGGGCAGAGACTTCCAGGCCAGCTCTTGAGTTCTTGGAGACCATGGCCTTCTTGAACATGTCCCAACATGTCAACGGCCCCACCCACGTGGGTGGCCACACACTTGACCTGTTTTTTTTCCACTAATGGGAGCGAGAGTGGTCCGATGGTGACTGACCTTGAGTCATTACCCTTGTCATGGTCGGACCACCACCTAATAAAGTGTACCCTTAAAATGGCTCTCCCCCCTCACAGGGAGCAGGGACCTATTGTTATGGTCTGCCCTCAAAGGCTACTGGATATGATTGGATTCCAGGATGCCATGAGAGGTGTTACGGCTGAGCTGGCTGGTGCTCCTATCGAGGCTCTGCTTGACGGCTGGTTCGCCGCCGCGGCTAGGGCTGTAGACACGATCGCTCCTAAATGCCCTCTCCGCCGCAGAGACCACCTGGCGCCCTGGTTCAATCAGGATCTCAGGGCACTGAAGCGGGTCAGGAGATGGCTAGAGTGCAAATGAAGAAAGGATCCGACGGACTCTAACTGGATAGCTGTCAAGGTCGCTACTAACCTTTACCTGGCCAAGGTAAAGGCTACCAGTAGATCATACTTCGCTAACCGGATAAGCGAGGTGTCCAATCAGCAGGCGGAGTTATTCCGTATAGTACGCGACCTATCCGGAATTGGTCTGGGTGATGGGCCTCCCCCTAGTTTTTCACCGGACCAATCAAAAGTGGAGGCCATCTGCCAGTACCTCTCTCCTTTTTTGAATACAGTGAGTCGAGCTGAGATGTCCAGCGCTCCCTCATGCCCGGTGATACTTGACTCTTTTCAGCCTGTCACGCCCGACTCTGTCGCCAGGGCGATTGATCGCTGCCGTGCCACCACCTCCTCTTTGGACCCTTGCCCGGCCTGGCTAATCAAAGCAGCCAGGCCTTTAACAACGGAATGGGCCACGGTAATAATTAATGGGTCTCTCCTTGAGGGCAGGTTTCCATCCGCCCTAAAGGACACACTCATTAGGCCCATCAGGAAGAAACCTAGCTTAGCGGCGGATGAAATTGGCAATTATAGACCCATCGCCAACGTTTCTTTCTTAAGCAAGGTGGTTGAGAGGGTGGTGGCCAATCAGCTTCAAGCGCTCCTGGATGAAACAGATGCCCTGGATCCATTTCAGTCGGGCTTCAGGCCGCGCCATGGTACAGAAACAGCATTGGTCGCCCTGTGTCAAGATCTACCCGTGTCACTCATGCGAGCCAGGAGGTGAGGCTGAGGAGCCTAACGCCGAGGGAGGCCCGGAAGGAGAAGACAAGAAATCGGGCCTTCTCGGCGGTGGCTCCTCCCCTCTGGAACAAGCTACCTCCTGGGATTCGCCGAGCTCCCTCGCTGGGTATCTTTAAGAACCAATTGAAGACATGGATGTTCCAGCAGGCCTTCCCACCAGACAATCCCTGATGTTTCCTCTTTTCCCCCTCTCCTCTGGTTTTCTATCTTTTTAAGGTTTTTATTATTTATTCTGTTTTATATATGTTTATGTTTATTATCTGTTGACTGTTAGCCGCCTAGAGTAGTCCTGAGTTGACTAGATAGGCGGGATATTAAATAAATAAATAAATAAATAGATAGATAGATAGATAGATAAATAAATAAATAAATAAATAAATAAATAAATAAATAAATAAATAAATAAATAAATAAATAAATAAATAAATAAATAAATAAACTGCAGCCTTTTTTCTTGGACTGTTCAAAAGTAAAAGCATTATATGGGTTACTTGCATCTTTCTGAGCAGTCAGTCTATCCTAGGGCTTGAGAATTCTGGAGAGGCCATCTCAACATGGCAAGAATAATGGTCTCGACCATAAATGAGAAAGAGATCAGATTTCCCAATTCATTGCTTCTTCTTCTTCTTCCCCATGTTTCATGGTGACGAGCAGAAAGACTATGGGGCCAAAATGGATAGTCTTTACATGCAAAACATAAACTGGGCAAGACGGACCTTAAGTGTAAAATTATTCATGGCTGACATTTCACAAATGCCAAGAGAGAGAGGTGTGGAGAGGAGGGTTATGATGCTGGTTAATTTTATGGTCCAGGAAAGAAAGACTGCAGGAGGGAAAACCTTCTGAAGTTTGGGTGTCTGACAAAAAAGACAGCATTTTCCAGGAGACCCACGTGTTAAGGCAGTGGCTCCCAACCTTGAGTATCCTAGTTGTTCCTGGACTGCACTTCCAAAAAGCCTTCATCACTAGCTCTGCTGAGCAGGATTTCTGGGAATTCTGCTCCAAGAACATCTGGGGACCCAAGATTGGGAACCATTAGCCTAAGGCATGGGCTCCATTTTTCACCTCACTGCTCTCCTTACTTCTTGCCCCAAATTCAGAGTTTGGGAAAGTCCCCTTTTAAAACAGCAACTTGGGAGTGGAAGTCCAAAACAGGAACATTTCCAAGTTCTGCCACAGACAGTTAGGGAACGCAGCCAACGGGGCCACAGAAAACAGAAAGGAGCACCTGCCAGGGTGCAGGCGCGGAGGATCCTGTCCGCTTCTTCCGCCTGCCATCGACACCCATTTGGATGTGGAAGAATAGGCTGCATTCAAGGCAAGTATTGTGGGATATCCGGATCCAAATGCACAGGCACATTGAACATAATACACCAGATATTAGTAGTAACAGTCAACCCTTGACTTACGAACTTAATCCATTCTGGAAGTCAGTTCGTAAGTTGAAAAGTTTGTAAGTAGAAATCAAATTTCCCATAGGAATGCACTGAAATTTAATTAATGTGTTTCTAAAACAAAGTCACTTAGCAGTACCTGGTAAGGCTCCTCACGGTGCCTTAGTAGCAGCCATTTTGTGCTCTTCTCCGCTCCCGCGCCCCCCCCTCTCCCCGCCTCTCAGCTGATCCATGCTGGGTCTCATCTCAGAGGCTTCCCCGGGGTTGCTCAGCAGAGAAAAGGGCAGTGCAAAAGCACAAGGGGAAGCTTCTGAGACCCAGCGCAAATCAGCTGAGAGGCGGGGAGAGGGGGGAGCGGTGAAGAGCACAAAATGGCTGCTGGGAAGGCAGGGAGAAAGCTTGAAATACTGTAAAAAATTGTGCTTTTCCCCTGCCCCTGGGAGGCTTCTGAAAGTGGCGCTTGCTGTGGGGGTGGGTGCGTGGGGGGCAGGGGCAGAAGGGAGGTTCCCTGCCTTCCCCACGAGTTTTTTCTGTTCATAACTCGAAAAAAGTTCACAAGTCGTTTCCATTTTTCCCTAGTAGAGTGGTTCGTAAGTCGAAATGTTCATATCTAGAGTTGTTCGTAAGTCGAGAGTTGACTGTAATAGAATGAAGAAATGTCTGGATCATTGACATTGTAATTCCATGGGATGCCGGCATTGAAAATAAAGAATAGAAAAAACTAGCCAAGTACAGAGACCTGGCCATCGAAACATCTGACCTCTGGAAGAAACACACTTCAGTGGTCCCAGTAGTCACTGGGGCTTTGACAACGTTATCAAGAAATTTCACCCAGTACTATAAGCAGTTGCAGATCTCAGAAATCACACCATTAGAGCTACAAAAAAACAGCAATATTAGGAACAGTATACATACTTTGCTGATATTTTACAGATGCTTAGCATGATATTTTTTTCTGTACCTAAGATACAAGTTTGCCAAAAAAAAATTAAAAAAAGAAAATACTATCAGCTTGGCTATTACTTCATTCATTATGTACCCAGAAAAGAGGCAGAAATTCTATGACATGTGATGATATATTTAAGATAGACATCTGAAAGAGTTTAGTTGAAGTGCAAATGAATTAATAGAATTCTGCAATGAACAGTCTTCACTTGAAGAGGAAAGCTTGTGGTGAGCTGATCCACAGATATTCACTGGTGCTTCAGAGTCCAATGATGAAGAGGTGATGTCTTCGGCTTTTAGAGTCTAACCCCCAGGGCTGGAATTTCAGCCAGGTGGGCTCAGAGGTAGCCCTGCCTCAGATTTCTAGCTGGCACCCCTGTATTGGCAAAACAGCCGGTCAAGGAATCCCTGGTGTCGTGGATGACATTATTGGATCCTACAGATACAGGGATAGAAATGACATTTGGAGTATCTCCAAGTCCCTCTCTTTATGTCCCTGGTGCTCAATGAAAAGCTTATTTTAAGATGAATTTCTTAAGTGTAGAAGATGCTACAAGTCTCTTTGTTGTTAAGGCTGGGAAGGTCGCTTCTCAGGCCCACATCTTGGGAGTGGTGAAAACATGATGAGTTCTCACAACTTTGTTTTCCTCTCGCTTTGCACCTGTGCGTCAAGTTGCAGAGAACATTCAGATCCCACTGTTAC
Organism: Pogona vitticeps; assembly: GCF_051106095.1. Taxonomy (NCBI): domain Eukaryota; kingdom Metazoa; phylum Chordata; class Lepidosauria; order Squamata; family Agamidae; genus Pogona; species Pogona vitticeps. The sequence continues at coordinate 12,995,894 of NC_135784.1, forward strand.
ATAGATTATTCTCCGTCCCTTAAAATTATCTAAATCATAATAATTCACTCCCGTCGTTTCCAAAGATTCAGAGATCTTATTTCCCCCAAGAATGACTGTGAACACAATGATCTACACAATATAATTAAGAGGAACATACGAAGAAGTATTTTTCAGCACTTTTGCTGAAAACATTGATGCATAAAAATATCTCCTTGGCTGCTGAGAGCTTAGAGTCAGGGGAAGGCTAGCGAAACTAACACTGTTTGAGATTTCACAGGAAATCCCTTCCCACCATGAAAGCTACACAACACAGTTGGACCTTGCATTTTTAGAGTTCTTCTTCACTTCTTCTCAGCAGCAGGCAATGGAGCTGAGAAAGGGCGTCAGAGGGGAGATGCAGCCAGGAGGCCAAGCCAGTATGATCCTGGTGTTGCTGATTTTTCTGTTGTTACCTCCTGGAGTGTGCGGGATGCAAGAAAAACTCCATTGCCCTTTGAATCTGGAGCGGGATAACCACCAAGCAGTGAATTACTACCGGCCAGGACACCTTCTCCTTGGTGCCATCACTGCTGCATGGCATGTTTTACTTCGAGCATCCTCTGATTTCTCCAAACCCCCTTTAATCTTGCTTCAGAAGTAAGTTGTGATGCGCTATCTACCTCGTTGCTTCTCTGACTACTCCCCAGCTGCCTGGGCTCAGTGTAGACAAACGGGAGATTTCTGGCACCTTCAGTCCCTGCAGATCAGCTCTCCGTTCTGGTGTGTTATTCAAAGGAGGACTGAGGACATCCTGGACGTACAGAGTGCAAAACCAATCTCTGTGAACTGAGTCCTTCTTTGGCTATAGTAAGTGAGTGAACGGGTATCAGGTGAGCTGTCAAGTCGGAAATGACAGAGAGAAGCCCTAATAAGGCTCTCAAGGTACGTGGGATGTTGAACTAGGTGTATTCTCAGGGCCACCCCTGCTGCCTCTGTGTCTTTCCATGGCCAACTGGTTTGGTTAGAGTAACAAATATTGTAGAATATGGGTCTCAGCTGCGATGGAACCAAATCCTTTGTGGGGAGAAGCATTTGGACGTGGTGTATGTGTGTGAACTACAGTGTGGAGTGGTTTGAGGATCAAGGTGCAAATCAGATGTATTTCCCCATGATACTTTTGTAGGTAAGTGATCTTAACAATTCTCTTGTTCTTCTGTGCTGTCAAGTCAAAATCAACTCATGGCAATCCTACAAGGTGAGATATTTAAGGAGTGATTTTACCAGTTCCAGAAACCCCAGTGAGCTTCCAAGGCTGAGTGAGGATTTTAATCCAGGCCTCCTCAGGCCTAGTCTGTGACTCTGTCCATTACACCAGATGGGGTATCCTATCCACTCAGAAATTACTCAGCATCAATATCCCAGGACTGCCCCGACTTGGCTGTGGAGCTGAGGATAGAGGCATATGCCCAGAGATAAAGGAAAAGACGAGTCACCTTCTCACTTGAAGTTACTCTTTTATCTTGGGCAGAGTGTAATGTTTGACTTTTACTGAATGCAAGCTGCTGATACGGCATTTGTTTTCTTGTTGGTGTTGCCAATCTAAAACTCATGGCAATTCCTCACTAGAGTAGACCCAATAGACCAATCCTTAAGCGGTAGATCAATTTCTCTGTAGGAATGAACATTTCAATCATTTTCCCTGCATGGAGAGACTTAGTGGTTTCTGAAAGAAATCCTGTTACATTTGGTCTTTTTTTCACCATGTGGAAAATAAAAGCGTAATACATGAAACTCGGCTTTCTCTTCATTTTGGCAGACTACCTTCTGCTTTTCTCTGGCACATCCTGTCCTTCCTATTTGCCATTCAAGACATCAACCAGAATCCTAAGATCTTGGCCAACCTCACCTTGGGTTACAACATCTATGAGACTTATTTTGATGAAAGAATCACTTCCGATGCCTTGATGGACCTCCTGGCTGGCGGAGGGAACAATATCCCGAACTACAGCTGCAGAAGAGGAAGTCACCTTGTGGCTGTTCTCGAAAGAGGCGATTCTGAGATCTCCACCCATATCTCCCGCTTGTTGGGCACCTACAAAATCCCACAGGTAGGACATTAGGAAGGCAGGAGACATTAGGAAGGCAGGTTACTCCACTGTCATTCCACTCTTGGTGGATTGAATGTCTGCTCAGTCAGGGAAACTCTTTGGGACTGCAGTGGTAAACCATTCCTTGAACATCTTACATCCCTCAAAAACCTATTAGGGCTTTAGAAAGGACAGCTAAGGTCTAGATCAGGCTTGTCCAACCTGCGGCCCGAGGGCCGCATGCGGCCCAGGTCGGCTCATAATGCGGCCCAGTGCAATTTTTTATTTTTAAAGAAATTCCAAAGTTTCAAGTTACACTGCTGGCACTTGCGGCCGGAATGTGGCCGAGGCATGTCACAACAATAGAGGGGGAGAGAGGGAAGGAAGGAAAGAGTGGGAGAGGAGGGGACAGGGGGGCTGCATGTCAGTTTCATCCAGACTGCCACCTGGCAATGAAAGAAATTTTGGGTTAAAAAAGTGGGGGGCGTTTTATACATAGGGGCATCGTATAAAGGGGAAAATATGGTAATTTTGAAGCAACCAACAGAGCTAGATATTAATTAGTCAACAACTGTGGTGACAATCCAGGTGTCATTCTCTGTGAATCAAACAATTTATTTCAAACAGTAAATTAATTCCAAATGCTTCAACTGACAAATGTTTACAATCAATTCAGACGTAAACTTGGAAACCACATTGATGAGTGCAGATATTCATTGACAGGAGTCTCATGGCACAGGGCTTAAAACGTAGCACTGCAGCCCAAACTCTGCTCAATCCCAGGTAGCCAAATTGAGGTTCACTCGACCTTCCATCCATCCAAGGTTGGCAAATTGAGTATTCAGCTCGCTGTGGAGCTATGCAATGTGTAGCCATGAGAGTGCTTTACGGGCTATGAGGCGGTTTAGAAGCAGCACACTTTTCTTGAATCAAGGGTGGTCATTAAAAATCATCATTGGTGGATGATGACATTTATGTACATGAGTTCGATAGAAGTACTGAACAGAAAAGTCTCTACTTAAACCAAATTTAAAAGTGAGCAAAGAAATATGTACAGTTGCTGCCAGACAAAATCAGGGAAGCTTGGTAGGGGACAGGAGTGCAAGGAATTGGACCTGGAGCAGAGATACTGAAAGAGAAGGGAGTTCAGGATGGACATGAGCCAGTGGTATGATGCAGCTGCCAAGAAAGCCAATGCGAGTCTTGGTTGCATCAACAGGAGTGTAGTGTCTAGATCAAGGGAAGTGATAGTACCACTCTATTCCGCTTTGGTCAGACCTCATCTAGAATCTTGTGTCCAGTTCTGGGCACCACAATTCAAAAAGGATGTTGACAACCTGGAACATGTCCAGAGGAGGGCGACTAAAGTGGTTAAAGGTCTGGAAGCCATGTCCTACGAGGAGCACCCTGAGATCAGTATTCTCCCAGTGGTGTCTCTATATATCATTGTTTCATATGTCAGATCAGTATCCATCTCTCTCTCTCTCTCTCTCTCTCTCTCTCTCTGTGTGTGTGTGTGTGTGTGTGTGTGTGTGTGTCCATCCATCCATCTCTCTCTCTCTCTCTCTGTGTGTGTAAGTGTCCATCCATCCATCCATCCATCCATCCATCCATCCATCCATCCATCCATCCATCCATCCATCCATCCATCCATCCATCCATCCATCTCTCTCTCTCTCTCTCTCTCTCTCTGTGTGTGTATGTGTGTAGGAATGTGCCTTTAATAAATTGCTGCAAAATGTGTTTCAATAAGACAGGGTTCTTTATTCTGAAATGACTCTGAGGCAACTCACCCAAATTCATATTCATATCCACTTGATCCACTTGATCCCCTGCAGAATTTTATAGATCTCAGTCATGTCCCCCCTCAGGTGCCTTTTCTCTAAACTCAAGAGCCCCCAACACTGTCCCCTTTCCCCAGAAGGGAGGTGCCCCAGCCCAGTCGTCATTTGAGTCGCTCTCTTCTGCACCATTTCCAGTTCCACTGTGTCTTTTTTGAGGTGCGATGACCAGAACTGTGCCATCCGTGTGTGTGTGTGTGTGTGTGTGTGTGTGTGTGTGTGTGTGTGTGTGTGTGTGTGTGTGTGTGTGTGTGTGTGTGTGTGTGTGTGTGTGTGTGTTGCTCCAAAATGTGTTTCACTAAGGCAGGGTTCTTTATTCTGAAATGGCTCCAAGGCAGCTCACCCAAATTCATATCCAAGGCACAATGATCAAAGAAGAGGTCCAACAGCTGGGGCTAGGGGGACAAGGCCCATGTGTGTACCCCCGTCCTCTCCCCTTTCAAGCTCTTGTATGTTGAGGCTAAGTTGGGTTGGAACATGATAGAAAGAAATCCTGCCAGTGTTAATCTTCCCATACAAACAGATGCTGTAGACGATGCTCCTAGGGTTTCCCTTAGATTCATTCTTGATTGCAGCAGCCTCCTGAAGGGGGAGGGTCATTTTGTGGAACTTCTCTTGTCTTATGGCAGTCTGTATAGCCAGAACCCCCTGGGATGGAGGTTCCTAACCTTGGATCCCCAGGTGTTCTTGGATTCCAGCTTCCTGAAATCTTGGCCAGAACAGTTAGTGACGAAGGCTTCTGGGAGTTTTTAGTCGAAGAACATCTGAATTTCCCAAGATTGGGAACCATTCCTCTAAGAGAAGGATGTCCCGCCCCAACACTGAGAAGGACCATCATTGACTGAGGGATGGAGGAGGACATTGAACACTTGGCCACATCTGGAATTCCAAATGACTTTATAATTAAGTGACACAAACATACAGTATGTGCCGTGTTGTACCAAAGTGTGTTGTTAACATCGGGGATGCTAAGATACAGCCGGGCAGCCTTGAATTCCGTTGGAAAATTCCTTCAAATGCTTTTGGCTGCATCAAAAATTTGCCACTGTGTCCTAACACACGGACCCCATCCTTGGTTAGATGTTATCCATTTTCAGACTCTTCTTTGTCCCCAACAAAGTGAAGTAGCTATCACTTCTTTCTGTTACCAGCTCAGTTCTGGCTTCACTGCTCAAGTTCTTGATGAGGAAACTCATTTCCCTTTTCTCCACCGGATGATCCCGAGAAAGGAAAGCCAGTATCTGGGGATTGTCCAAATGCTCCTGCATTTTCGGTGGACATGGGTGGCTCTTGTTGCCTCTGACAGTGACGATGGAGAAAGGTTCACAGAAGCCTTGACGCGGATGATGATGAGGAGAGAGATTTGTGTGGCCTTCTCAAAAAGGATACCACAAGCCAGCCTAATAGAAATATGGAGCCACTATGCATTATCTTTCAATTGGAAGGAAATCAATGTAGTTGTTTTGTATGCAGACACTACTGAGTCTTTTACTCTAATAATCCTGATACAAACAACATTGGAAAAGAATGGAATTGGGGCCAAAGTCTGGATCACGACAGCTTTTCAGGATATGAACATGGTCTTGTCGTACGAAACCTTGTATTTCATTTATTTCCACGGCACTTTCTCCTTGGAAATGAAAACCCAACGAAGGGCAAAATATGACTATTACGAACCCTTTTCTGCTACTCTTGAAGAGTTTTGGAAGAAAGCTTATTCCTGTTCCTATTCCAAGCACGTGTTGTCCGTCAAAGGCTGGACCAGATGCAGAGAGGCAGAGAACCTGGAAACTGTGCCCCAGGAGGAGGTGGAAAGGGCCCAATCCCAAGACGGCTACAGCACCTACACCAGTGTCAAATGTGTAGCCCTTGCCTTGAATGCAGCCTATTCTTCCACATCCAAATGGGGGTCGATGGCAGACAGAAGAAGCGGACGGAGCCCTCCACGCCTGCAACCCTGGCAGGTAATCCCTTTCATCTTCTGTGGGACTGTTGGCTGCGTTATCTAACTGTGCAGAACGTGGAAATGATCCTGCTCTATCTTGGTTCTGAGAGTTTTTGTTGAAAAACACAAGTCTTCTCAGCTATGATTTTAGAGCTTGATGCAAGGAGAGCCATGAGGGGAAATTGCTGGTCCTACCTTAGGCCAGGTATGTTGGATTTTATTGCAACGCCACATGCTGCCTTCCAGCTGGTATGACCAGGAGGGAGAGACAATCTGCCCACCAAGAGTTATCTGCTCAGTTAGGATTCCAAAAGAGACTGCCTCTCTCCTGAGAGTTCATTTTCCTCACAGGCAGTCTGTGGATGTCCGTTGATAGTGGATAGTAAAGAAATGTATTTACGGTAAGCCACCACCTCCAGTTTTTCATGGTAGATATAATCTAATGTATGTTTCTTTATGATGATGATGACAATAATAATTAAATAAATAAAACTGGATTGAGCTATCATATTTCAGAACAAGCAGGGAAAGTCAACCATCTCCTATACATGGATGACCTAAAAGTATATGCAAAAAGTTCCGTGGAGATTGGATCACTGCTAAACACAGTGCAAATATTCAGTGAAGATATCCAAATGAAATCTTGAATTGGCAAATATCCAGCTCAGGCTATACACTGTGGCAAGATCCGAAACCGAGATAGAATAGAGTTAAAAATGGCAATATTATAAAATCACTTTCAAGTAGACGCAGATAATATCTTGCACACAGAAGTTAAAGAAATGACAGAAAGGGAATGTATCAAATGATTATGGAAAATCTTAAAATCAGTAATTAGCTGGAATAATTGGGCCAAAAATGAATTAGATGAATTGGTAAAATAAACACGGAAAGTAATGAACATGCATTATGCACTACATCCAAAAGTTATTTATACAGATGATATTTACCATGAAAAATCAGAGGCCATGGTTTACTGCAAATAGAGCAGGTAGTCGAGGAGGAAAAAAGAAGCCTCAATGATTATATCAGTACAAGCAGAGAAAAATTACTTAAGGCAGTGAAAATAGAGAATCTTTTGAAAACAGAAACAAAGGCTAAATATAAGAAACAACAATGTGAAAATAAATTGAACAAATGGAAAACTAAACCACTAAATGGTAAACATCTGAGAAATATTGCTGAAAAGCAATTATAATTATTTATTTATTTATTTATTTATTTATTTATTTATTTATTTATTTAATATCCCGCCTATCTAGTCGATTAAGACCACTCTAGGCGGCTTACAACAAAGAATACAACAATATAAATAGAAACAATTATACATAAGGGAAAACTTTCGACAAGATGGGACAAACACTAGGGAGAGGAAAGAAGGGAAGATCAGGAATTGGCTGAAGGGAAGGCCTGCCGAAACATCAATGTTTTTAGTTGATTTTTAAAAATACCCAGCGATGGAGCCGCGCAAATATCAGGGGGTAGGTTATTCCAGAGGCGAGGAGCCACTGCCGAGAAGGCCTGATATCTTGTCTTTTCTTTCCGGGCCTCCCTCGGCGTTAGGGTCCTCAGCCTCACCTCCTGGCTCGCATGAGTGATACGGGTAGATCTTGGTGGGAGTAGGCGTTCCGCCAAGTATCGAGGCCCTAAACCATTTAGGGCTTTATACGTAAGCATCAACACTTTGAAGTCAATGCGGAATCCGATGGGCAGCCAATGCAATGCGGCCAGAGTGGGTGAAATGTGTTGGTATTTTTTCACACCACTAAGAAGTCTGGCCGCTGCATTCTGCACCACCTGCCTCAAAGGCAGCCCCAAGTAGAGCACATTACAGTGGTCTAATCTTGAGATTACGAGCGCATGCACCAAGGTAGTGAGCGCCCCAACATCGAGATAGCACAACCTTGCTGAAAACAGCGGTGTGTACGTTGGCTTGGACATGTCGCGAGAATGGCTGATGGTCCAATTCCAAAACATCTCCTGTATGGAGAATTAGTGCAGGGAAATTGCCCCAGAGGGAGACCACAGCTGCGATACAAGGACATCTGCAAGTGAGATCTGAAGGCCTTAGGAATGGACCTCAACAGATGGGAAACCTTTATGTCAGAGTGTTCAGCCTGGAGGCAGGCAGTGCATCATGGCCTCTCCCAATTTGAAGAGACCCTTGTACAGTAGGCTGAGGCAAAGAGGTACAGTAGTCCCGAAACCAGCAAAACCAGACAGCTAGACAGGGGACATATTGTATTTGTCTTCAGTGTGGAAGGGACTGTCATTCTCGAATTGGCCTTCTCAACCACACTAGATTCTGTTCCAAGACCTCCATACAGAGCACGTTACATAGTCTCTTGAGACTGAAGGATGCCTACTAACTAATTCAACATGGGGATGGCTAAAACTGGAGATCCTTACGAAAGAAACCAAAAGGCTTGATTTTTGCTGCACAAGAATAAACATGCCTAACCAACATGAAAAAAGCAAAGACCCAAAGAATTCGTGCTGACCACAAATGTGGACTCTGCCAAGAAAAAGATGATAAAAGTGGGTTCTGGTTCCGGCAAGCGACATCAGCAGAGTTTTCTCCTGGTTGCCTCCTTCTATTTTAATTTAGTCCTTTTTATTCTTTTAATATACAGTTTTTAGATAGGTTTTAAAATCTTCAGTTTAAAGTTTTTGATCTAGCCCTTTTGAAAGAAAGGGGGGGCTATAGATAGAGAAGCCAGAGACTCTATCCAGCTGATATAAATAGCAAGTTAAGACTGTCAGATTTTGCATCAGATCTGGTTTTGGGTCCTGATGGTCTGATGTTGCCAAACGAGTCTGGGATCCTTAGAGAACAGGAGCTGAACTGTATAAATGTCGAATGCCAGCAACTAAAATCACTATATGAGTAACAGGGGAGCATGATTCTTCTCAATCTTGTAAGCTAGTCTCCTTGGACTGTGCCGATCAGCTGAGAGGCGGGGAGGGGGGCAGGAGCTGAGACTACCACAAAATGGCTGCCGGCTCCCTGCTGGTTGCCGACTCTCCGCTGTTTGCCACTCTTTTTCTGGCTGTTCTGGGGCTACAAAGGCACTGTGAGGAGCTGGGCTCGGTCTACTGTACCTGGTAAGTGACTTTTTGCTGACTTTTTTTTTTGGTGTCTGACTTTTTTCCCCATAGGAGCACATTAATTAAATTTCAATGTATTCCTATGGGAAACGTGCCTCGCAAGACGAAAAACACCAAAAATCTCTCATGACCCTTTCGTCTTGCGAGTTTTTTTTGTCCTACGAGGCATTCATCTTGTGAGGCACTACTGTATAAGGGAGGAATATTTTCAAAGTATTTTCACAGTCCACTCAGCTAGTAGTTTTAAGTTATCAGAATGATTTTGATCATTTACCTGAATGGCCCCCTGTTGTTCCCAGGGAAATCTTAATACTAATTGAGTAACTCAATCCAGGCAAGGCTCCAGGAACTGACTATATTCCACCTAATTTAATAATGTCCAACTCTGACTTGTGGGCCTCTTTATTCACTTGGATTGATAAAACAGCATGTGTTCCCGAGAACTGGGGCCTAGCCATCATTGTCCCAATTTACAAAAGAGGAAATAGAGGGAATCCAGCTAACTACTGACCAATAAGCCTGTGGTCTATATTGTATTTGCTATCGGGAATTAATGTATGGAGCTTTTACTTCCTATTATCTGTAAATCTCCCAGGAGATCAGAGGAGTATTATGTACAGTTGCTACTCTTTGACAATACCCCTTATATTACAAGTGGCCAAATTCTGTGCTGCAATAGTTATTTGTGACCAGATATTCAGATTGCAATTCTAGACAGACAATATAATGCTTCTATAATATAACACTTGTCGAGGTTTTACTTGTTAAAAAAGAAAATACAGTTATATCAGCTGTATAGGAAACCACTTCTAAATATTCTCTACCTGAATATTCAGGAAAACCCTGAAAAAAATTTTCATATGTCAGAATTGACTGGAGCCCTCATGACTATTATTATACCTTAGAATGTTTTGTGTCATCAATCATCAAGGAAGGGACACTCTTTATCTTTGACTTGTTACCTGTTTTGGCTCATTAGCTCTTAAGTGTCGGTTGTGTCTTAACAGGGGAGCTTTTGAGTCATTTTATTCTTCCTGTTGATTCTTCCCAACTGCAGTGGGTTTATTCAGAGGTGCACCAGACTCTAAGAACAGGAACTAATATGGAAAGTGAGGAAACTTGACTAATCCAACTCTGTTTCAAGCTTTCTAAATGAGGGTATTTCCATCCTAGCTTCACCATTTCTTGAGAAAAACCTGCCTTCCGAATAGTTCCACAGGCAGACAGGACGGGGACGAGAATATGGTGATGACAACCAGCTTTGACGTAGTGAACTGGGTCCTCCTGCACAATAAGTCTCACGGCCGAGTGAAGGTTGGGAGTATAGAGGCCAAGTCACCCTCCCAGGTGAAGTTGACCCTGAACCCAGAGCTCATTGCCTGGCCCTTCAGGTTTAACCAGGTAAGGGTGCGACCTGTGTTGTCTATTACAGCTGTTCTCCCACAGTTGGGACCGCAGAGGTGATTTCGTGATCATTGCCAGGACTACAGGGGTGAAGCCATGGCCGTTCCTGGGGGTGGCTCTGACTTCTGGGGCTAAAACATCTGGGACCTGGTTGACTTCTTGCATGAGGGAGAGCTGTTATGTTAGGCTTTGTGAAATAAGGCACATGCAATCCTAAAGGAAGTGACCGGTAGCTCTCCCTCCCACCCCCAGGCATCCCCAGGGTAGCCCACAACACACTCAACTTCTACAAAACATAGCAACTCGCCCTCGTTTGACCTCAAACCACTCAAAATGGCCTCTCAGAGGAGCGAACAGTCATCCATGTGTTGCACTGAGTGACTGGACCTCTGCTGAGTCTGCCCACGCAAGTCTCCAGCACCTCCTGCCCCAAGGGGTTCAATGGGGCAACCCCTGTACTGGCTGCACCATTCATCTTTAGCGATGTAGTGGACGTAGGTCGGGGGGGTCGGTTGATGGACCTGTGCAACACTTCCTCATGGCCTGCTGCCATCATGTGCTCAGCCCCTCCCTCACAAAGGCTTTGGGAGGAACTGGTCCTCAGCCTCAAAAGTCTGCTCCGTTTCCCTTCTTCTTTGGGCTCCTGCACAAGACGCCAGAGCAGGGGGTCTCCCGCTGTCTCCGAGGCCAGATGAACTCCAGCGTGTGGCTGTGAAAGTGGAATACAGGGGGGTTGCCATGCCTTTCCCTCATTGGGGCACCTCTTGGCTGGTTACACCTCCATCATTGGTGGCTTTAATGGGGGGGCAAAATGTTCCCTATGGGTGGAAAAGGGATGATCCTGCAGAACGAGGGACACTGCAGGGGACAGGCTGGTTGCGACTATTTGTGAGTGCTGAGTCTGCAATGGGACAGCACTACGTTCTCCCAGGTCGCCACCAGAATCCCACCCCACCCCCATTCCTGAAGTCTTCTCCTTGACATCCTTTTGCTTTCTTGCCAGACAACGCCTTGCTCCACATGCTCTGAGAGATGCCCCCCTGGATATGTCAAGGAAATCCCAGAAGGAAAGCCATCTTGCTGCTACAATTGTGCTCGGTGTCCAGAAGGGACCTTCTCCAGTCAAGAAGGTAGGGGGCGTCCGAGGGAGAGTCATCTAACGTGCACTGGGAGAGAATTAAAGGGAGACCCCATATTCTGAGACCCTCTTCTGACCCCTCGTAACCAGACAGACAATATCTGAGCAATGCCAGGATAGCGTGTCCTGCAAAGGACAGAATCCACTGTTTCTGGCTGGCTGTTAGCCAGTTTCTCAAACATTCTGCATGTGAAGAAAGTTAGTAAAGTTAATGTGTGAACAAGACCCTCTCCTCTGCCGTTGGATCCCTATCCTCATGGAGAAAGCAATGGGGAAAGTAATCGCTACGCCCTGCTCTCTAAGGCTGTTTGGAGTCTCCACCTCCCTCTCATATTCCCCAACCAGACTTCAGAACCTTTCCTGAGTATTATTATAGTAACCTCTTCTCTTCCTCTTCCATGACAGATGCAGACCGTTGCATCAGATGTCCAGAAGATCAGCATCCAAACAAGGAGCGAGACCAATGTGTCTTCAAGATGATCACCTTTCTCTCCTATCAAGAAACTTTGGGGATCACCCTCATCTCCTTTATCCTACTCTTGTCCTTAATTACTGGTCTTGTGTTAGGAATATTTCTCAAATTCCTAGAAACTCCAGTCGTCAAAGCCAACAACCGGGACCTCTCCTTCCTTCTCCTCGTCTCCCTCCTGCTTTCCTTTGCATCCTCCTTCCTTTTTATTGGCCGGCCAACGAAAGCCACCTGTCTCCTCCGACAAACAGCCTCCTGCCTCATCTTCACAGTTGCCATCTCTTGTGTCTTGGCCAAAACCATCACTGTGGTGCTGGCCTTCCTGGCCACCAAGCTGCGGAGCAGGACAAAGAAGTGGCTGGGAAGGGCTCTGGCCAAGAACATCATATTTTTTTGCTCTGGTGTTCAAGGGGTGATCTGCTCCATCTGGTTGGGCATCTCCCCGCCATTCCCGGATTCTGACCTCCACTCCCAGCCCGGAGAGATCATCCTGCAATGCAACGAGGGGTCTGTGGCCATGTTCTACACGGCCCTTGCCTACCTGGGTCTCCTGGCTGCCGTCTGCTTCGTGGTGGCCTTCCTGGCCAGGAAGCTGCCTGGGGCCTTCAACGAGGCCAAGCTGATCGCCTTCAGCATGATGGTCTTCTGCAGCGTTTGGGTGTCTTTCGTGCCCACCTACCTGAGCACCAGGGGGAAGTACATGGTGGCCGTCCAGGTCTTCTCCATCCTGGCCTCTGGGGCTGGGCTTGTGGGCTGCATCTTTATCCCCAAGTGCTACATCCTTTTGCTGAAGCCTCACCTGAACACCAAGGAGCACCTCAGGCTGAAAACAGAAAGATAAATGGTTTCAGACAGGGTATCATATGCTTTGAGGAAATGGTTCATTCCATCTTATCAGAATCTCAGGAGAAATACTTTAATTCCTTTGCAATGTTTTTCATTTGTTTTTTTCTGGTGCTTTCCCCTGGTGTTTTATGCTCTCTCTGGCTAGGTCCTTGTGCTGACAGAAGGCAGTTCCAGGAAAAGGTGATTCCTTTCCTCCCAGTTTCTGCATACCTTCTATATTATTGTTTCCCAACCTTATGCCCCCAGATGTTTTGAGACTACAACTCCCAGAAGCCCTTGCCAGGACAACTAGTGGTGAATGCTTCTGGGAGTTTTAGTCCAAGAACATTTGGGGACCCAAGATTGGGAAACCTTGCTCCCGATCTTCTCCAGAGTGTTGGGGTTTAAGGGTGCTGTATTTGGGGAGGGGGACAGAGAGAATTTTTTCTGGAACCTTCTGCCAGACTCCTTTCTATCCATGCATGTATCCAGCTGAACCTTGGCTTCTACTGTAAACCAGTTTTGAGGAATATCAGACAGTAATGATAATGGTGTATCTATTCAGAAATACTAAATACTAGAAAAACAACAACACATTGATGCTGAATTTGGAAAAGTTACTTTTGGAATTGTAATTCTAAGAATCTCCCAGATCAGAAGGGCTCCCAGTCATAAGAAAGAGAAGACTGGGTACCTTCAAAGAAAGAAAGAAAGAAAGATTTCAGTACTACAACAGTTTACAAAAGTGTCTGTTTGAGGGTATACTTGCAAAAGTGCAGGAACTACTGGGACTTGACTGGATAGCTTGGTGAGTCAGCTCCCTGGCTGCTGAGCCACAGGTCAGAAGTTTGATTCTCCAGTCACTCTCCAGGAGCAAAGACAGATTGTGTCACTTTGAGCGAGCTGTACAGTCCCAGGATGCCCCCAGATACATACACATAGGCATCCTTCAGTCTCAAGAGACTAAGGTAACATGCTCTGAATCGAGGAGTGTCCTCTCCAGAGCACTAAAGCATATGACAGGGTTTCTGCCTGTCTTTCTTGTGTTCCTCTGTTTGTTTTAAATTATTATTTCAGTGACTTTTTCTCTTAAGTAGTTACTCGCCACTGTAGGCACTTTACAGAACTCCAGTCTTCATTTTGACTTACTTAATCTGGTGTCCTCTAGGACAGTGGTCCCCAACCTTGGGCCTCCAGATGTTCTTGGACTTCAACTCCCAGAAATCCTGGTCAGCAGAGGTGGAGGTGAAGGCTTCGGGGAGTTGTAGTCCAAGAACATCGGGAGGCTCAAGGTTGGGGACCACTGCTCTAGGGAGCATTTTGTACCAACTGGAATCAAGAGGATGCTTTCACTCCTCTATTAGTAAGAATGGTTTGTTTCACCCTAGGCTTGAAGGAAGGCTTTTTTGATGATTTGGAGAAGCACCGCTGCTGGTCAGCTTTTCATTCCTTCCTCCTCCTTCCTCCTATGATCTATGATGTCTATTTATTTCAAAGTATTAATCTGCTATTCTTGATGAGAACATGATCGAATTCCAACTGTTCTGACCACTGAAGCAGCAAGATCTTTCTTCCCAGATTTTAAGCAGCAGAACTGGGCCACTTAGGAAGATGACGTTCGTCCAAATACAATTCGCATGCTGTTGTCATTGCCTGCCAGCAAATTTATTCAGATTGATGAATGACGAATCTGCAAAAATTTCCTGTCCGCAAGAGTCCTGATCAGCAAACTCAGGCCTGTGGCTTACTTGATGGACTGAATTCACCTCACTGCAGAAGAAGGCACATCATCATCATCATCATCATCATCATCATCATCATCATCATCATCATCATCATCATCATCATCATCATCATCATCATCCTCTTCGCATGATTTTTATTCTGTACCTAAGATATAAGGTGGCCCAATAAAAAAGAAAATACAGTTGTGAGTCCCCCCCATGCCCTCCTGCATAATGACACAATGAGTATTTTCAGGAACTGCTGGGTACCTCGGTGGTTTAAGTCGTCTGGCTGTGGAGCCAGAGGTTGAGAGTTCGATTCCTCTACTGTGCCTCCTTCAGAGGAGCTGGACTCGATGATCCACAGGGTCCCTTCCAGCTCGGCAGCTCAAAGGTTATGTTTATTGAACAAGCTTTTTAGCAGAGCAACAAGACTCCTTCAAGAGCCAACAGGGCCAAAGACCAGATTCAAGAATGTTAGGGAGCCCGGGAGGTCTCTCCCAAAGTTTTTTGGGGAAGAGGAACCCCCTCAGGTCTTTCAGTAGGAGGGCCAGAGTCCGGCCTCCTGCCAGTTCCAGAACATTCCTTAAGTGATCAAACACGGAGCGCCACAACACGGGTGCTGTATGCAATCCATCAGGTGTCCTTAGAGAAGTGTGGTGCAGAGCCCTCTCCCTTGCTACAGTTCCAGAGTCCCATTTAGTGGTGGCTCTCCCCTAGATTTGATCATCCTCTGGAGAGGAAGGCCAAACTGAACCTGGCCAGGCTCTCCGGCATATCATGGAGCAGAGGGAGGAGATACACCATCCAATGTCAGGTTCATGGCAGTGGATAGTCTCCCAGCTGTCCACCCAATGTTCTGGCCACAGAAGCACCTCTAGGGCCCCTCAAAGCCTCCCCATCCAGAGCATCAACCCAACAGTCCTCTTCTACTGCTTCACGGACCTGCTAAAATCCCATCTCAGCCATTGCTACACCTGTGGCCTTGAGGGCATCATATGCCTCTCTGGTACCGACCAGTCCACAGGTGAACTAAGGCTCAGAAATCTCACCCAGACTCTTGGGGAGGTAGAAAGAGCCCACTCTCATAGGTGAAAGGATTGGAGCCAGTCTCCCGAAAGGAAGATCAGCTTGACTGCTACTCAAGACTCTACCCGGAGCAGGGAAAAGAAATTCTATGAAATGTGATAAAATATTTAGAAAAGTTATCTGGAAGAGTTTAGTTGACATCCAAAGGAATTAACTGAATTTCCCAATTAAAATTCTTCATTTGAAAAGGAAAGCTTATGGAGAGCTTATCTACAGATATTCCCTGGTCTTTCGGAGTCTCTTTCATGAGGCGCCAATGAAAACAGAATGTGTCACCTGACAGGACAACCTAGATATTGACTAGGATCTCTGTATATCCAGGATAAGAGTGATAAAAAGCTAAGGAGACTTTACTAATTACGCAACTACAGTGGCAATCCAGATGACATTCTCTGTGAATCAAACAACTTCAAACAGTACGTTAATTTCAAATGCTTCAACTGACAAATGATTACAATCAATTTCAACAAATAGTAGAGATTTTGAGATTGCAACACTGACAATGACAGGTTAATCTCCTGATTTTTGATACTGACGAATTAATATTCAGACCGAAACTTCCAAAGTGCATTGATGAGTACAGGTATTCATTGACAGGAGTCTTGTGGCACATGGGATAAAATGTGGCACTGCAGCCCAAATTCTGCTCAATCCCAGGAAGCCAACTTGAGGTTCATTCAGGCTTCTATCCACTCAAGGTTGGCAAATCACTGTGGGGCTGTGCTTCGTGTAGCCATGAGAGTGCTTTAAGGGCTATGGGGTGGTATATATGCACCACAAGTTTTTTTGAATCAACGGTGGTCATTAAAAATCACCATTGGTGGATGATGACATCTAAGCACAGGAGAAGAGTTTGATACAAGTCCTGTACGGAAAAGTCTCTGCTTAAACCAAATATAAAACTCTGCATAGAAATGTGTACAGTTGCTGCCAGTCAAAATCTTGGGAAGCTTGGTAGGGGACAGGAGTGCAAAGGTTTGGACCTGGAGCAGCACAAGATGGTCTGGATCTCTTGCGGAGGGAGGCACAACTCCCTTGCCCCTGTCTCAACAAAGGGGGATCGAGCTGACTTTCTTGGTGTTTCTTTGCTTGGCTTTTTCCCTTTGAAACGTGTGTGTGAAGGCCTTTGGATGTCCCTTTGAAACGACTGTTAGTCAATAAAAAGCCTATGTTAAGATGAATTTCTTAAGCGTAGAAGATGCTACCAGACTCTTTGTTGTGAAGGCTGGGAAGGGACCTTCTCACTCCCAGATCTTGAAGTGCTGAAAACACAATGAACTGTCTCAACTTTTGTTTTTCTCTCGCTTTGCACCTGCGCCTCATGTCACACAGAAAATTCAGATCCCATGGTTAAATACATTATTCTCCATCCCTTATAATTATCCTAATCATAATAATTCACTCCTGTCCTTTCTAAACTTCCAGAGATCTTCTTTCCTCCAAGATCGACTGTGAACGCAATGATCTACAAAATATAATTAAGAGGAACATGTGAAGAAGTATTTTTCAGCACTTTTGCTGAAAACATTGATGCATAAAAATATCTCCTTGGCTGCTGAGAGCTTAGAGTCACGGGAAGGCTAGAGAAACTAACACTGTCTGAGATTTCACAGGAAATCCCTTCCACCATGAAAGCTACACAACACAGTTGGACCTTGCATTTTTAGAGTTCTTCTTCACTTCTTCTCAGCAGCAGGCAATGGAGCTGAGAGAGGGCGTCAGAGGGGAGATGCAGCCAGGAGGCCAAGCCAGTATGATCCTGGTGTTGCTGGTTTTGCTGTTGTTACCTCCTGGAGTGTGCGGGATGCAAAAAAACCTCCATTGCCCTTTGAATCTGGTGCGGGATGATCACCAAGCAGTGAATTACTACCGGCCAGGACACCTTTTCCTTGGTGCCATCACTGCTGCACAACATGCTTTAATTCGAGCATCCTCTGATTTCTCTAAACCCCCTTTAATCAATCTAGAGAAGTAAGTCACTCTGTCTTGGCTGCTTCATTGCTCCCCTACCGACTCCCCAGCTGTCTCTGCTCAGTGTAGACAACTGGAGATTTCTGGCACCCACCGTCCCTATAGATCAGCTCTTCGCTCTGGTGTGTTATTCAAAGGAGGACTGTGGGCATCCTGGACATACAGAGTGAAAAACTGATCTCCACTAGCTGAGTCCTTCTTCAGCTATAGTAAGTGGTTGAATGAGCTGTCAAGTTGGAAATGACACACAGAAGCCCTAATAAGTCTTTCAAGGTAAGTGGGATATTGAAAGAGGTGTTTTCTCAGGGCCACCCCTGCTGCCTCTCTGTCTTTCCATGGCCAGCTGGGTTGGTCAGAGGAACAAATGTTTTAGAATACGGGTCTCAGCTGCAGTGTAACCAAATCCTTTGTGGTGAGAAGCATTTGGACGTGGTGTATGTGTGTGAACTGCAGTGTGGAGTGCTTTGAGGATCAAGGTGCAAATCAGATGTATTTCCCTATGTAGGTACCTTAGTAGGTAAGTGATATTACCAATTCTGTTCTGTTATGTGCTGTCAAGTCAAAATCAACTCATGGCAACCTTTAAAGTTGAGATATTTAAGGAGTTCCAGAAACCCCAGTGAGCTTCCAAGGCTGAGTGAGGATCTGAATCCAGGCCTCCTCGGGCCTAGTCTGTGACTCTGTCCACTACACCAGACGGGGTATCCTATCTACTCAGAAATTACTCAGCATCAATATCCCAGGACTGCCCGATTTGGCTGTGGAGCTGAGGATAAAGGCATATGCCCAGAGATAAAGAAAAGACGAGTCGCCTTCTGCACTTGAAGTTACTCCTTTGTCTTGGGAAGAGTGTGATGTTTGATTTTTACTGAACGCAAGCTGCTGGTATGGCATTTGTTTTCTTCCTGGTGTTGCTGATCTAAAAAACTCCATGGCTATTCCTTACTAGATTAAACTCAATAGACCAATCTTTGAATGGTAGGTCAATTTCTCTGTAGGAAACACATTTCTCTCATTTTCTCTGCCTAGAGAGGCTTAGTTGTTTATGGGGAAAAAATCCCAAAACACCTAAATCTGATGTCTCTTCATTTTGGCAGAGTGTCTTCTGCTTTGCTCTGGCACATCCTGTCCTTCCTGTTTGCCATTCAAGACATCAACCAGAATCCTAAGATCTTGCCCAACCTCACCTTGGGTTACAACATCTATGAGAGTCATTTTGATGGAAGAATCACTTCTGACGCCTTGATGGACCTCCTGTCTGGCGGAGGGAACAATATCCCGAACTACAGCTGCGGAAGAGGAAGTCACCTTGTGGCTGTTCTCGAAAGAGGCGATTCTGAGATCTCCACCCATATCTCCCGCTTGTTGGGCACCTACAAAATCCCACAGGTAGGACATTGGGAAGGCAGGAGAAAGGGTTACTCCACTGTCATTCCACTCTCTCTACCGAATTGGAGATTGAATGTCTGCTCAGTCAGGGAAACTCTTTGGGACTGCAGTGGTAAACCATTCCTTGAACATCTTACATCCCTCGAAAACCGATTAGGGCTTTAGAAAGTACAGCTAAGATCTAGCTTCTTCAGGAGAGTAGCAGACGAGAAGGCAATGTGAATCAAACAATTTATTTCAAACAGTAAATTAATTTCGAATGCTTCCGTTGAGAAGTGGATAAAATCACTTCCACATGTAATAGAGATTTTGAGATTGGAACACTGACAATGACAGGTTAAATCTCCTGATTTTTGATACTGACGAATTAATGTTCAGACCTAAACTTCCAAACTGCATTGTTGAGTGCAGGTGTTAATTGACAGGAGCCTTGTGGCACATGGGTTAAAATGTAACACTGCAACCCAAACTCTGCTCAATCCCAGGAAGCCAATTTGAGGCTCAGTCAGCCTTCCATCCATCCAAGGTTGGCAAATTGAGTATTCAGCTCACTGTGGAGCTGTGCAATGTGTAGCCATGAGAGTGCTTTACGGGCTATGGGGCGGTATTTATTTATTTATTTATTTATTTATTTATTTATTTATTTATTTATTTATTTATTTATTTATTTATTTAAGTTGTATCCTGCCCATATAGACAGCGTCTACTCTGGGCAGCTCACAATAAAATGGAATAAAAACAATCAAATATTATCAATTTAACAACAGTTAGAAAATTATTCAAGATGGAAAAAGGGGATAAATCAGATGGTGACCGGAGGGAAGGCCTGCCTGAATAGCCAGGTCTTGAGTTGGCTCTAGAAAATATCAAGCGAAAGGGCCAAGTGAATCTTGTAGAGGAGATTATTCGAGAGGCGGGGGGCCACTGCCAAGAAGGACCGGTGTCTTGTTTTTTTTTTCTGGGCCTCCCTCGGCATTAGGCTCCTCAGGCACCCCTCCTGGCTAGAGCGAGTGTTACGAGTAGATCTAGGTGGGAGGAGGCGTTCTGTCAAGTACTGAGGTCCTAAACCATTTATAAGCAGCACATGATTTTTTGGAATCAAGGATGGTCATTAAAAATCATCATTGGTGGATGATGATATCCAAGCACATCAGAAGAGTTTGATGTGAACAGAAAAGTCTCTGCTTAAGCCAAATATAAAAATCTGCATAGAAATGTGTGCAGTTGCTGCCAGACAAAATCAGGGAAGCTTGGTAGGGGACAGGAGTGCCAGGATTTGGACTGGAGCAGCACAACGTGGTCTGGATCACTTGCAGAGGGATGCACAACCCCCTTGACCCTGCCCCCAAAAAAGGGGAGAGAAGTGACATTCTTGATGTATCTTTGTTTGGTTTTCCCATTTGAAATGTATGGTTGAAGTTCTTTTCGTCAAGGATGGCCACCCTGAGAGCAGTGTTCTCCCAGTGGTGTCTCTATATATCATTGTTTCGAATGTCAGATCATTATCCATCTCTCTCTGTGTCTTTGTGTGTCTTTGTGTGTGTGTGTGTGTGTGTGTGTGAAGTAACTGGCCTTAAATAAATTGCTCCGAAATGTGTTTCAGTAAGGCAGGGTTCTTTATTCTGAGATGGCTCCAAGGCAACTCAGCCAAATTCATATTCAAGGCACAATGATCAAAGAAGAGGTCCCACAGCTGGGGGGCTAGGGGAACAAGGCCCATATGTGTACCCCCATCCTCTCCCCTTTCAAGCTCTTGTATGTTGAGGCTAAGTTGGGTTGGAACATGATAGAAAGAAGTCCTGCCAGTGTTAATCTTCCCCTACAAACAGATGCTGTGTAGACCAATGTCTCCAACATTTTCCCAAGCGTGGATCTGTTGGGTGTGTGTGGTGTGCACATCACTGTCAAAGGGGCTGCTAAACCCCTCCAAGTAAAGATCATCACTGACTGAGGGAGGGGGGAGGGCATTGAACACTTGGAATTCCAAATGACTTTATATTTTAAGGGACACTAATTTATTTTATGTTTTATTTATTTATTGTATTTATATCCCACCCATCTGGTCTATTGACCACCCTGGACGGCTAACAACATTTAAAAATAAAACAATTTAAATATAACAACAATATACAACATCAGTAATCAATTGTTCAAGACAGAAAGAAAAATTTTAAAAATTAAATCAAATAATGGCTGGAGGGAAGGCCTGCTTAAACAGCTAAGTTTCCAATTGGCTTTTGAAAATGCCCAGCGTAGGGGCCATATTCATCTCAGGAGGGAGTTTATTCTAAAGGCAAGGAGCCACTGCTGAGAAGGTCTGGTTTCTTGTTTTTTCCTTCTGGGCCTCCCTCGGTGTTAAGCTCCTCAACCTTACCTCCTGGCTAGATCGAGTGATATGGGTAGATTTGGTGGGAGTAGGCATGATGAGGTGTGTTATGAACATCAATGATGCGAAGATACAGCCATACAGCCATGAAATCCATTGGAAAATTTCTTCAAATGCTTTCGGCTGCATCAAAAATTATTCTTGGAAATTACCACTGTGTCCAAACACAGGCAGCCACTTCCATGATTAGATGTTATCCATTTTCAGACTCTTCTTTGTCCCCAACAAAGTGAAGCTGCTATCGCTTCTTTCTGTTACCAGCTCAGTTTTGGCTTCATTGCTGAAGTTCTTGATGAGGACACCCAGTTCCCTTTTCTCCACCGGATGATCCCGAGAAAAGAAAGCCAGTATCTGGGGATTGTCCAAATGCTCCTGCATTTTCACTGGACGTGGGTGGCTCTTGTTGCCTCTGACAGTGACGATGGAGAAAGGTTCACAGAAGCCTTGACGCGGATGATGATGAGGAGAGAGATTTGTGTGGCCTTCTCAAAAAGGATACCACAAACCAGCACAAAAGAAATATGGACCCAGTTGGAGCTCTCCTTCGATTGGGAAGAAATCAATGTAGTTGTTTTGCATGCAGACACTGTCGAGTCTTTTGCTCTAATAAGCCTGATAGAGAGTAAACTGGAAGCGTATGGGATTGGGGCCAAAGTCTGGATCACGACAGCTTTTCAGGATATGAACATGGTCTTGTCTTACGAAACCTTGTATTTCGTTTATCTCCACGGTACTTTCTCCTTGGAAATGGAAACCCAACAAAGGGCAAAATATGACTATTACGAACCCTTTTCTGCTGCTCTTGAAGAGTTTTGGAAGAAAGCTTTTTCCTGTTCCTATTCCAAGCACGTGTTGTCCGTCAAAGGCTGGACGAGATGCAGAGAGGCAGAGAACCTGGAAACTGTGCCCCAGGAGGAGGTGGAAAGGGCCCAATCCCAAGACGGCTACAGCACCTACACCAGTGTCAAATGTGTAGCCCTTGCCTTGAATGCAGCCTATTCTTCCACATCCAAATGGGGGTCGACGGCAGGCGGAAGAAGCGGGCGGAGCCCTCCACGTCTGCAACCCTGGCAGGTACTCCCTTCCGTTTTCTGTGGGACTGTTGGCTGTGTTGCCTAACAATGAAGGATTGTGTTTGGCAGAAGGCAAAAATGTTCCACCTCCATCTTGATTCTGAGATGAAAAACACATGCCTTCTGAGCTCTGATTTTGGAGCTAGAAGCAAGGAGAGCAGTGAGGTGAAATTGCTGGTCCTACCTTAGGCCAGGTATGTTGGATTTTATTACAAGCTCATGTGCTGCCTTCCAGCTGGTATGACCAGGAGGGACAGACAATCTACCCACCAATAGTCATCTCAGTGGTTAGGATTCCAAAAGAGACTGCCTCTCTCCTGAGAGTTCATTTTCCTCACAGAGAGTCTGTGGATGTCCGTTGATAGTGGATAGTAAAGAAATGTATTTACAGTAAGCCACCAGCTCCCATTTTTCATGGTAATTATAATATAATGTTGTTGTTTTTTTATGATGACAATTGCAACTAAACTGGATTGGGCTACCATATTTCAGGACAAGCAGGAAAAATC
This sequence comes from Pogona vitticeps, assembly GCF_051106095.1. NCBI lineage: Eukaryota > Metazoa > Chordata > Lepidosauria > Squamata > Agamidae > Pogona > Pogona vitticeps. The sequence goes on from NC_135784.1 coordinate 13,018,813, forward strand.
AATCATCTCTTACACATGGATCACCTAAAACTATATGCAAAAAGTTCCACAGAGATAGAATCATTGCTAAATAAAGTATAAATATTTAATGAAGATATCCAAATGAAATTTGGAATTGACAAATGTGGAGCTTTCCCTATACACCGTGGCAAGATCCATAAACGAAATAGAACAGAGTTATAAAATGGCAATATTATAAAATCATTCTCAAGCGATGAAAAGTATAAATATCATCAGAGCCATAAACACATTGTAAGCTCCACTCCTTAGATACCTAGCTGGAAAAATAAATTAGGTCCAAATGATTTAGACAAATTAAATGGAAAAATACAGAAACTAATGAACATGCATCACACACTACGTCCAAGAAGTGATGTCCACAGATCATATTTACCACAAAAAATCAGAGGCTGTGGATTACTGCAGATACAGCAGGTAGTAGAGGAGGGGAAAAGAAACCTAAATGATAATACCAATACAAGCAGAGAAAAATTACTTGGGCATTGGATAAACAAAGGCTCAATAAAAGAAACAACAATGTAAATAGAACAGATGGAAAAATAAATTGCTACACGGACAACACCTGAGAAGTATTGATGAAAAGCATGACAAGAAATTTCACGCATGAATTACTAACTGCAGTGGGTTTATTCTAGCTGCACCATTTCCTGAGAAAAATCCGCCTTCCGAATAGTTCCACAGGCAGACAGGATGGGGACGAGAATATGGTGATGACAACCAGCTTTGACGTAGTGAATTGGGTCCTCCTGCACAATAAGTCTCACGGCCGAGTGAAGGTTGGGAGTCTAGAGGCCAAGTCACCCTCCCAGGTGACGTTGACCCTGAATCCAGAGCTCATTGCCTGGCCCTTCAGGTTTAACCAGGTAAGGGCACGATCTGTGTTATCTATTACAACAGTTCCCACACTTCGGACCACAGAGGTGATTTCGTGATCATTGCCAGGACTGCAGGGCTGATGCCATGGCCGTTCCTGGGGGTGACTCTGGCTTCTGGGGCTAAAGTATCTGGGACCTCGTTGCCTTCTTGCACGAGGGAGAGCTGTTATGTTCTAAGACATGGTGAAATAAGGCACATGGAACCATAAAGTGACCGGTAGCTCTCCCTCCTACCCCCAGGCATCCTCAGTGTAGCCTACAACACATACAATGTCTATAACACATAGCAATTCATCCTTTATTAGGGAAAACAATGTCTGACCTCAAACAGTTCACAATGGCCTCTCGGAGATGCAAACAGCCGTGTATGTGTTGCGCTCTGTTACACCTGATTTACACCAGGAAGCGTTTGTGGTTGTGTGTGTTCCTTCCATGACTGCCCATTTCCCTTTCGACTCAATCAAAAGAGTGTGTTGCTGGGAATCGGGAGTAAGTTGACCAACCACGTTTCCATTAAAGGCACAATCAGTCACAGAAGTCTGATTAAGAAGACAACAGAGGGGATTTGGGGGCCAAGGGGGAAATCTGGGGAGCTGTGAGAGTCAAGAAGCAACCCTTTGACTTCCCTTATACGGAAAAGGGGCAGGTGGTGACTTCCAGCAAGTAGGGCTGGAGATCCAGCTGGCCCTTTCCAAACAGAGTGGTGGGGCTCCAAGGGGGGGCTCCTCCCCCTCCAGTCCCATCATGTAATGGAAGCCCCCGGGGGCAAGTGACTGGACCTCGGCTGAACTTGCCCACATGGGTCTCCAGCACCTCCTGGCCCAACAGATTCAATGGGGCAATCCCTGCACTGGCTGCACCATTCATCTTTAGCGACGTAGTGGCTGTAGGTCGGGGGGGGGTGTTGATGGACCTGTGGAACATTTCCTCATCGCCTGCTGCCATCATGTGCTCAGCCGTCCCATCCCCTCACTAAGTTCCTGCAGAACGACACTGCAGGGGACAGGCTGGTTGGGAACATTTGTGAGTGCCGAGACTGCAATGGGGCAGCACTACGCTCTCCCAGGGTGCAACCAGAATCCCGCCCCCCATGCCTGAAGTTTTCTCCTTGATGTCCTTTTGCTCTCTTGCCAGACGACGCCTCGCTCCACGTGCTCTGAGAGATGCCCCCCTGGATATGTCAAGGAAACCCAAGAAGGAAAGCCATCTTGCTGCTACAATTGTGCTCAGTGTCCAGAAGGGACCTTCTCCAGTCGGGAAGGTAGGGGACGTCCGAGGGAGAGTCATCTAATGTGCACTGGGAGAGAATTAAAGGGAGGCCCCATATTCTGAGACCCCTCTTCTGACCCCCTCGTAACCAGGCGGCCAATATCTGAGCAGTGCCAGGATAGCGTCCCCTAAAAAGAACAGAATTGACTGTTTCTGGTTGGCTGTTAGCCAGTTTCTCAAATATCCTGCAATTGAAACAAGTTAGGAAAGCCAAACTGTGAACAAGACCCTCTTCTCTGCTGTTGCATCGTCATCCTAATGGAAAACTATGACCTGCTCTCTAATGATTTTTTTTGGGGGGGGGGAGAAGCAGCAATTGACAAGTGTAAAAGGTGGTTGGGGGTCCCCTCCTCTCTCCCAAGTTTCCCAACCAGACTATAGAATCATTTGTTGGTATTGCAATTACCTCTCTCTCCTCCACATCAGATGCAGACCGTTGCACCAGATGTCCAGAAGATCAGCATCCAAACAAGGAGCGAGATCAATGTGTCTTCAAGTTTATCACCTTTCTCTCCTATGAAGAAACGTTGGGGATCACCCTCATCTCCTTTGTCCTACTCTTGTCCTTAATTACTGGTCTTGTGTTAGGAATATTTCTCAAATTCCTAGAAACTCCAGTCGTCAAAGCCAACAACCGGGACCTCTCCTTCCTTCTCCTCGTCTCCCTCCTGCTTTCCTTTGCATCCTCCTTCCTTTTTATTGGCCGGCCAACGAAAGCCACCTGTCTCCTCCGACAAACAGCCTCCTGCCTCATCTACACAGTTGCCATCTCTTGTGTCTTGGCCAAAACCATCACTGTGGTGCTGGCCTTCCTGGCCACCAAGCCACGGAGCAGGACAAAGAAGTGGCTGGGAAGGGCTCTGGCAAAGAACATCATATTAGTTTGCTCTGGTGTTCAAGGGGTGATCTGTTCCACCTGGTTGGGCATCTCCCCACCATTCCCGGATTCTGACCTCCACTCCCGGCCTGGAGAGATCATCCTGCAATGCAACGAGGTGTCTGTGGCCATGTTCTACACGGCCCTTGGCTACCTGGGTCTCCTGGCTGCCGTCTGCTTCGTGGTGGCCTTCCTGGCCAGGAAGCTGCCTGGGGCCTTCAACGAGGCCAAGCTGATCGCCTTCAGCATGATGGTCTTCTGTAGCGTTTGGGTGTCTTTCGTGCCCACCTACCTGAGCACCAGGGGGAAGTACATGGTGGCCGTCCAGGTCTTCTCCATCCTGGCCTCCGGGGCTGGGCTTGTGGGCTGTATCTTTATCCCCAAGTGCTACATCCTTGTGCTGAGGCCTCACCTGAACACCAAGGAGCATCTCATGATGAAATGTAACATAAAAACGAATTTTAAGAAATTTTGATGACTTACGAGCTTGTGAATTTCTCATTACAGCAGCTGTGTGGACTACTATGCCACTGCTGATGAGGATGATAAGAGTTCATCTGGATGTCTGAGAAAATATCTCCCCTTTGATCTGAAAGAGTTACTTCATTTCCATGAAAACATTCCAGACATAACTGATGTCCCAGTGCTTCATAAAATTATCTCTTCCTATCTGTAACCAGATTCTCAACTTCTGGTTGAATCCCCTCCTTCCCCTGTCCAGTTTCTGGGGGTCCCCCTCCTTCTCCCTGCCACACTCTCCATGGAGGCTGAGTGACCCTGTCATCCATGGTAGGGCCTCTTTCTGTGCGCCACCCCTCAAGCACCTTGCAATGCCTGAGATCCCTGCACGGTTATCAGCCCAGACCCAGGATTTAACTTGAAATGCAAGAGCCAACATCATACCCTGAACAGAGGAAAGGTCGAGGACCTTAGGCTGGAGGAAAACACAAAACTGCATTAAGTGGTCAATGGGCTATACAACTGCTAAAACTCTACTAAAAGTGTCCAATCACGGAGATACTCCCTGCCACGCATTCCGTGGGCCACATCAGAGTACATCTCGCTCTAAAGGACACTCTGAATGCACAGCATTTGAACAACTTAGCCCTCTTCTCTAGGTTGGGTCCAGCATAGATGGCTTATTGTTACGACGATTTGCTGTTTGCAAATCATTGTAACAAAGACCCACGTTTCTCTGCAGACTGAGTCTGCCACATCATTTTCAAGGTTCTTTGCAGTCTGCCACCTCAGACTGTACGTGAAGTTGTACCTTCACGTTCAGCCCCTCTATCCAGAATGAAACTACACTGGGATTCCTCAGGAACAATTCCCAAACTTGGAAGCATCAGGAAGCACTTCAGCAACTTCCTTTTTTCACATTAAGAAAGGGAAGGGAAGGCCATGTGGCCTCTGAGGTAAGCCCTACTCTAGGTGAGAGAATTCCTCCTTTATAGCCTCCATAATCTCAAGTCTTTCGTGAGGTTTGGAGAAACCCATTATTGCATCCAAGAGCCAACACAGAAATGTGAGTCCTGGGGTAAATACTTTGCATGCTCCTCTAGGTCCCTCACTGACATCCTGCTACTAGCCACAGACTCTTCCAAACGTCTCCTTAAATCCTTCAGATTATCTGAGGGGATTTAGCATGCCTGTTTCAGTCTCAATGGCTAGAAAGGCCAACCAAGTAGCAGGTCCCTCTGTCTTTTCTTCCATCAGAGGAACCCCCAACTCACTAACTGTCCCAAACAACCCCAACAAGGCCCCACACTGGCATGGCCCTAGTGGCCCAGCAAACAGGAAATCATCAAACTATTGAGTCGTGTGTGCCAGGCCTCACCGACACCTGACACATTCCAAGAACATACTAAACTGTACAGTGAGCATCCCATAGTAAGGGGTCAGCCCATATAATATCCAGCATCAAAAGAACACCACAACAGCTCAAAATGACTGAGATGCAGAGGAAGCAAGGGAAAGGTAGACTTGATTCCCATTTTGCCAGCTTAGTCCCCTGTCCAGAACTCCTAACCATAGAAATCGCTACATCCAGTGAGGGGAAATGAACTAAATATTGATTATCCAGATTCAGACCGTTCGCCAATCCACCGGTACAATAAAACAGATTATGAAATAGACAAATTTCTCCCGGCACCTGGCTCCCACATTGCTTTATGGGAGTCATAGTCTTCCTCTCCATTAGGCTCTACTGAGGGTGGCTCCCAAAGAACAATGATTCCCAAGAAGCAAAGCAGCAGCTTCATTTTTCCAGCATTAACAACAGGAAGGGAAGGCCATGCAGCCACCAAAGTCCATAATGCTCCAGGTGGGAGAAAGGTAGGTATCTGTAAATGTGCGTTTGTGGGCTGAAACTCCCAGAATTCTACCTGGAGATTTCTGGGAATCTAGAAAACAAAAGAGTACACCATTCCTGGAGAATTATGATTTTCCTCATCACCATGGGGAGACAACACTGTTTGGAGAACATTTTGGAGCAGGGCGATTTGAAATTCTGACAGAGGAAAGGCAGGAGTTGGGCTTGATGATGTTATAGGCCTTCTTCCAACTCAATTATTCTATGATTCTATGTGCCCATTATCTTCAACAGTAACAATCTCATGTTGTACGCTTTTTCATATACATCTCCAAAAGATGGACCTTATCCTGGATTTTCAGAAGGGGAATGACTGAGCCAGTAAAGGACAGACCATGTTCTCCTTTATGTTAGTCGGTTCATTTATGTATTATTTATTTAACTTATATGCCGCCCACACTACCCAAAATTCTCTGGGCGGCTTACATAGCAAACCTTCGAACCATTCTGGTGAATTCCCTTCAGGAAATTTCATTCTTGCTCTACAGCTGTGCCTAAATCCCACCGAGAATTTAGCTCGCTGTACGGCTGATGCAACTCTCCCCTTCTAATTAATGTCCCTTCCCGTTAAATGCATCCTTCAGGAAGCACATTAAAACCGAGCTCTTCAAGGAGGCCTTCAAGAGCATCCTCCCGCTAGGACAGATTATCTTTAAATGTTATCTCTGCTTGCTGTCGCCTCTGTGGATTGTTTTGTTATTATGATGGTGTTATCATCTTCGTTTATGGCGGGTGGCTAGAGTGTACTATTGCATACCACCCTGAGTAGTAACTGGCCACTACATGGGCAATCAATCAATCAAATAAATAAATATCCTTCTAGGATTTTCTTTCCTTTTGACTATTCTTCCATGATAATATCTCTGTATTTTTATATTTACCCCATTACCCTGTTCCAAATCCCCTTCCCTATGTTTTCCCCCTAACGAACGGAAAATGAAATTCAAAAAATATCTCAAATTTCAAAGTACTTTTCTTCTGCTTTGCAGAAAATTGGATTTACTAATGGAAACCTGTTTTTATATGGATCCTGAATTTATCAAAAAATTTATTTACATTATATTTTGGCACATTGATATGAACAGATTTTGTTATAGTGTTTGATTTCATATTAGCTTTTGCAGGGATGTCGGCAAGTCTCGCAACCCAAGTCCCAAGTCCAAGTGCTGGGACACAAGTCTCAAGTCCCAAGTTCATATCTTTGGTATCAAGTCCAAAGCCTCGAGTCCAAGTGGCGAGTCACTGCCCTGCCACCAGTTGCTTAGGAGTCAGGACTTGGCACCAAACATTCAGGCCTTCTGCAGCCAGAGTGACTTACAGGAAAAGGTGGGTTGGAGGTCCCACCCTCTGAATATGGCAGGTGAGAATGTCGCAATGAAAGGCCCTCTGATGCACTGCCTTTGATGATGGTGGTGGCAGCACCAGGCAGGCCAGTGGGGGGTGGGGGCCATAGGGACCTGACAAGAGAATTTAGAGAAATGGGTCAGAGTTGCAAGTTGCAAATCACGTGAGAAACTCGCAAATCAAGTCCAAATCAAATTGCCTATGCAACTTAAGTCTGACTCAACAGCAACATAAAGTTCCCATCCCTGAACGTTTGTATTACAGTCGTACCCTGCTTAACGATTGCCCCACATTATGACGAATCCGCTTTACAATGACGTTTTTGCGATCGCAATTGCGATCGCAAAACAATGTTTTAAATGGGGTGTTTTTGCTTTGCAAAGGTTGGTTCCCTGCTTCGGGAACCAATTCTTCACATTACGATGATCAAAACAGCTGATCGTCAGGTTTTCAAAATGGCCACCGGGTGCTTTAAATGGCTCCCCGCTGTGTTTAGGGACGGATTCCTCGCTATACAGGCACTGAAAATGGCCGCTGTATGGAGGATCTTCACTGGACTGTGAGTTTTTAGCCCATTGGAACGCATTAACCGGGTTTTAATGCGTTTCAGTGGGTTTTTTATTTTCGCATTATGATGTTTTCACTCTACAGCGATTTTGCTGGAACAAATTAACATCGTAATGCAGGGCACCACTGTACAGTATTTTCAAATGCTATATGCCTAGCCTTAGAAACCTGTTTTGTATTACCTCTACATTTAACTTATAAATAGAATAGCTTCATTCAGCTGATGCTTAATAGCAGTGGTATGAGTTTATAATAGGGGTCTCCTAACTTTTGACCGTGACGGCCACACCGGATATTTTCAATATTTTTGAGGGCCAAAAAGACAGGAATGTGTATGCACATGGGAACATATGTGTGGCCGGCCACACGCATGCCTGAACACATGCATGCACCCCCCTGCACACACACACACACACACACACACACATATGCACGTACACCCCCACCCCGCACACCCCCAGTTGTGTACACGGGGTGAAGGGAACATGCCAGATAAAACAGCAAGGTGGCCTGGATGTGGCCCGCAGCCTGTAGTTTGGAGACCCATGGTCTATAGGATGGAAAAACAGAATCAGGAATGCAACAATGAGGTCAAGTTGCAGGAAGCCAGATTTCAGTTGAATATCAGAAAAAACTTCTCAATTGTTAGAGCAGTATGACAGTGGAACCTTGAGAGGTGGTGAACTCTCCAACACTGGAGGCAGTCAAGAAAAATTTGGTCAACCACCTGACAGGTTTCCTTTGATTTCTCTTCCTGCACTGAGCTGTGGGTTGAACTCAATGGCCTTAAAGACCCCTTGTAACTTCACTATTCTATGATTCTATGAACAGGTTGTCACAAAGCCAAAGGATAAATCAAGAAGGTAAGTAAAGTGGAAATTCTTCTGAGAAAAGGGGATTAAAATTTAGATTCGGTTGTGATATGTAACTAGCTAAGTATATAAGATGCATAGCATGTTTGTGTATTTGACACTCTGTTCTGAGCACTAGTTCCATGTGTTTTTCTTTATTCTGCAGAATAAATTTTGATAACAGATCTTTCATCGCTGGTGTTCTCTTTCTCTCCCATCTTGTAGGTGATTAGGTCTGACCTGCCAAGGTACATGAATCAACATTTTTGTAACATTGAGTCTTTTACTGTTCTTTAGATTTACTCTAATTTTTGATATTAACTGTTCATGGTCAGAGACTTTGAGACATTAATATAAGTCACAACTAAAGTACACCCATTTGAGTCAATGGAACTTATGGAGGAGTTGACTCACCAAAATCCCACTTATTCAATAGGTCTCTTCCTATGTGATTTACTACAATAAGCAACAGGATTTCAGCCAAATTCTTCTTTTTTTAATTCCAGAACACGCTTGCTTTGTACTTGACCCTTGCCCAATATGACCTTGGTCTATACTTCTCAGAGTTGTGGAAATTTTAGAGCACTCTGTTGGAAAGTCATTTTGCTTAACAGAGTAGCTGCAGAAATGTTTCCCGTGGACATTGAAACCCACTTTATTTCACTGTTTTCTGCAGCAAAAAAAAAAAAAAACCCACACAAAACAAAACAAGGCCATAAGTTGGGCTTAAAGTACAAAATCATTATTAGGCATTCATACCAATGCATTTTTCTAAAGAAATCTTAATTCTTAATCTATATGTTAAAAAAAGTGAGGACTGGAATTGATGTAAATTCGCAGTGTGACCGAGCCCTGAACTATTCAGTTACCAAACCATAAAAATCCCAGATCATGTTCACAAGGCCATGGATGTTTACCTCTATCTGGACTTCGAAGGGCCTTTGCAATTCTTTGCTTCTTGCTATCCTGCTTTTCCAGAAAAGGTGGAGCCAGACCGACTCCTGATTATGTGTGATTCTTAACCGTGTGCCAGTTTTTTAGCATATATACATTACTGAAACAGCGACGTCTACATTGGCTTGGGCATGTCATGAGAATGGCTGATGGTCGGATTCCAAAAGATCTCCTGTATGGAGAATTAGTGCAGGGAAATCGCCCCAGAGGGAGACCACAGCTTCGATACAAGGACATCTGCAAGCGCGATCTGAAGGCCTTAGGAATGGATCTCAACAGATGGGAAATCTTGACGTCTGAGCGTTCAGCCTGGAGGCAGGTGGTGCATCATGGCCTCTCCCAATTTGAAGAGACCCTTGTCCAGCAGGCTGAGGCAAAGAGGCAGTTGCGAAAGCAGCAAAATCAGGAAGCTGGACAGGGGAAGAGACTGGATTTGTCTTCAGTGTGGAAGGGATTGTCACTCTCGAAATTGGCCTTCTCAGCCACACTAGACACTATTCCAAGTCCTCGATACAGAGCACGATACCATAGTCTTTCGAGACTGAAGGATGCCATGGCCAGTTAAAAATCAGCAAATGCACCCTCGCATATCTATATCCCAGAGGTTTCAAAGAAACAGCATTGGCCATTTGCACCCCTTTGATAGGCAGAAATTCACATGGTGCGTCTCTTCTAATGACAAAAACTGAACCTGTTGAATGTCCACCCCAGCGCATCACTCAAGTAGCCCTACCAGGACGACAAAAGCGAGCCCTGTTTAGAGTTCAGTGGAAGTATTTGGAAAAAGAAATCAGATTTCAAAAGCTGTATGGTACTGTACTTCCCAAGAGTTCAAGGAAAGCATTTAGAAAGATAAGAATCATGTTTCAAAGTAAGAGCTGATGTGAGGTTGGGATTTAAGATGCACTCTGTGGCAGAGACTGTCAGGGAGTCTACTGCTGATTTCTGGAATCACTCAAAGTGGCCATTATATAATAATCATCATAGAAAAGCAGAGCTGGAAGAGACTCGATGGGTCCTTGAGTCCAGTCCCCGCCAAGGAGGCCCAGCAGGAAACCGAATGTCCAACGTCTGGCTCGGATGCCTAAACCACTGAGCTATCTAGCAGTTCTTTGCATTGTCGCACTGGTCTGTGTTGCAGAGGAAGCATTTCTTGAGGCGCATGCACACTTGTGTGCATGCACACAGCACAGGATTCTGGGACATTGTACAATTTCATTAATATACACGCTGGGCTTCCTTCATGGGCTACCCAGGCCTCTTGCGTTCCCTGATGCTCTGGGAGTAACCAAGCTTTCAACTGCAAAATGATGACAATCAGAGCCCTGATTAAGACTAGATGGGCCCTTGGCCTGATCCAGCAGGGCTATTCTTATGTAGAGATATGTGATGCCCTTGTGCAACAGGGGGCCCTCCATAAACTCTGGATTACGGTGGAAGATGGGGGTTGTGGTCTGGAGAATTCGGCAGACATCCAGTAACATAAGGCTGAAGCACACAATGGCTAACAAAGTTATTTGGGGGAGAGGTGTGAGTATGCCAAAGCTTAGAATCCTCTAGTCAAGCTAACTAGGGGATTGTTGGAGCTGTAGTACTGTACCAACCTCTAGCTGCCTTTAAACAAATCCCACCAATTTTAGCTGCCTCAGGATACTCTTTTCTATTCCTTAGAGCTCTTCAGCAAAAATTTTAAATAATACAAAATATGGGTAAGACCTTGGGTATTCCATACCATTCCTCTTGCACCTATGGGGGATGAGAGACATCTCCTCTGCCATAATCTGACCGCTAGGCAGTATTGCCATGTGACCCTACAATTCTCTTTTTGAGAGAGATTTTCAAAAGCAGTTCACAGTGCCCAAAACAGAGAACAAAGAGCTTGGAAATGTTATTTATAAAATTGGTTGGTTGGTTGGTTGACATTATAAATTTGTTTTAGAAATCCTGACCACCACAGGCACCACATAATTGGCTCCGATACCCTGACTACAATCCAACTTTGCTCCTGCCTCAAATTTGGGGGTGGAGTGGGGCTGTAAATCTTACAAATCTTTTTTTTTGGGACTACAATTCCCACAATCCCCTGACTGGTGCAGCCCCAGTGGATTCTGGGAGTTGTAGTCGTAATGGCTTTTAACTGAAATAACATCAAATGTGGGTCTGATGGCAATTTTTAGAATGTATATTTTAATTGCATTTTAATTATTTTGCCCTTTTATTTTGCCTTTTTATTGTATTTTAAATGCTGTAAGCCACCCAGAGACCTTCGGGTAGTGTGGGCGGCATATAAGTTAAATAAATAAATAAATAAATAAATCTCTTTCTCCCCGCCCCCGTGTTTTAATGTGGCTATCTTCAGGATAATCCTCTATCTGTGTCGCTGTTCCCCTCAGCAAATTAACTCCAGCCTCCATTTGAGCGGGTTTTTTTCTCTCCCAAGATGACAATTCTCAGGTGATGCCTGGGGAATTCTGGGAGTTGTAGTCCAAAAAAAAGCACGCAAGTGCTCCCATAAAACTTTCAAAAAGCGTGGAGGCGAAGCTTGGCAAATGCCAGACTCATGCCGTGCAACGTAAGATCCAAAGGGAGAAGCCTTCCCTCTGCAGAAATGCTCTCCTTCCACCGGGATCTCTTGAGCAGAAGACTTGAGCCGAGAGCCACTTGCAGCCATTTCGTGCCAAAGAAAATGGTGGCGCAGGAAGCGTTTCTGGCCGGGGCGCGCGCCTCGCCTTGCACGGGTTTTCAATGCACCGCCTTTGAATGCACCGCATTTTCAGGCATGCACGAATCTGATGCATGCATGAGGCACAATGCATGCATATTCCGATGCGTGCACGATGCATAATGCATGCATGTGTAAAAAAAAAGGATTCCCGCCTCCCCCTCCGCAGAAATCTCCTCTTCTTCCCGCCACCCCCTTTTTAACCCCTTCCTGCCCTTTGCGCTCGAGACACCTCCCGCCCCCGCCCCCGCCGGTGTAGCGGCCAAGCAGTCTCTAGACTCAGAAAGAAAGAAAAAAGAAGAGAGGGGCAACCGGGGAGGGGGCATCCTTCCGGGCCCAGTTTGCGCCTGAGCCGCGAGAACAATTCGGGAAGGGCCTGAGCGGCTCTCCCCGCCCTCCGTCCCTCCTTCCGTTCCTTGCATGCAAAGGCTTGCTCTTGGTGGGGGAAGGAGGAGGAGGAAGAGGAGGAGGAGGAAGAGGAGAGCCGAAATCTGCAGCGCCCCCCCACCTCCCAAGCGGATCCCCTCCGGGCCTCCCGCTGCCCCACCGGCTTCCTCGGCCCCCGCTTGGAAGGAAGGGTCGGGAAGGACGCGCTCCTCCCCACGGCGCCCTTCCTCCGGCTTCTTTCCCCACACACACACACACACACACACACACACACACACACACACACACACACACACACACACACACACACACACACACACACACACACACACACACACACACACACACACACACACACACACACACACACACACACACACACACACACACACACACACACACACACACACACACACACACACGGAGCCCAAGGGGCGCCTGCCTCTGCCCCATCGCCCTGCTTGGGAGCTGGTGAGTGGGGGGGGACTGGAGGGGGGAGAGAGAGGGGCCGGTGGGGAGGAGGAATCGGCTTGGGGACCCGCCCGGGGGGGGGGTGGAGAAGGAAGGCGAAGCGAAGAAAGAGCATTTTGCAATCCATGGATTTCCAGGCCTTGCCTTTTTTTTAAAGATGCTGCTGAGTATTTCACCATAGGTAACATTGCAGGGTTAGCAGAGGAAGGTGAGATCTTTACGGGGCAGCTTTTAGCATTGTCAGCTCCTGGCGAGTCTCCATCGGAATTTGAACCCAAGTCTCGTGAGACCTGGTCAGACGCCAGCCACTGGGCCATAGTTAAAATAATAACTCTGCCGCCAAGCCAATTCTGACTGTTTGCAGAGTTTTAGGTGGAGAGTACTGTACTCAGAAGTGGTTTAGTATTCCCTTCCTCTGGGGGGCGCCCTGGGACTGCGCAGCTTGCCCAAGGCCACACAGGCTGGCGTAAAGGCACTGGTGGGGATTTGAACTCCCAGCCTCTCCGTCTGCAGCCAGAGACTTCACCCACTGAGCTATCCAGCAAGTAGCACAACTTTAAAAAAAGTTGTCCCCAACCGCAGATGGCCCAAAACGGGTTGCACATGGCTTTTAGCTGTATGTCTGAATGCGCACGCGCGTGCGCACACACACACACACACAAATCTGCACATATATACACTTATAAGTGACTAACATAAGTGCTGTACTTGAATGCTTCTGCTTGTTAGTCACTTTTATAGGTGTAAACTGCATTCCTCAGAAAAACCTTGATTAAAGTGTTGTTTAGTTTATTGATTGATTTATTGATTTGATTTGATTTATACCCCGCCCATCTGTTCTAAAAGACCACTCTAGTTCTCCTTATCTCTGTGTATACCCAAAAACACACATGTGCATATGAACAGATAATAAGAACTGAACAGTTATTTTTCTTTAATCACTGCCGATTTGGAGATGTTTTGTTATTGACATCATTAGGAGAAACATTTTTATGACATGTCATATATTTTTTCCTGCAACCTATGTTTTGAGCTTATGGGTGGGTTTGAACATGTGTATGAATAATCTGGTGAGCAAAGCCAGATTACTCCTAAACATGTTTGAATTTGTTTATGGATTCAAAGGTAGGTTGCAGAGAAAATGTGAAATGTCATAGAATTACTCTCCCTTATTATCTTATTTCGGTTGTTGGGCAGCAACTATCACCTCCGTCTCGTTTGGATTCAGCTTCAATTTGTTTACTTATGGCATGCCTACTTTACTATATTTACACATATATTTATACAAACATATATTTACTATATTTATTTTTTTATCATTTGTCTTGTTTTCCTGCATCAATTCTCCCCTGCATCACAGTGATAAATTGAAGTGCAGGGAATATTTGTGACTGCCAACAATTTACTTCTTGTTTTTTGTTTTGTTTTGTTTTCATTCCAACAGTTGTTGAATGTGGGGAAAGGTGTCAGCAGAAGGAGACGTAGAAACAGAGAAAAAAGAGGTGGGGGAAAAAGGGAACTAAATTGAAAGAGGAAGAATCAGGCCTTTGCTTCTCAAGGCAGTGGATCACCGTGAAATCAGAATTTTCGGAAATTACAAAACAAGAGAGAAGGACAATGAATCAAAACCCTGTAGGTAAGAAACATTTCAGTTCTTATGCAAGTTTTCAAACACACTGCAAAACCTACAAAGACAAAAAACCACATCAGTGCTTAGAGTATGGAAGGAGTTTCCATGAGAGCTCACATCTGACTTCCCATCCAAGAAAACATGCCGAAGAGAAACCGTACAAATGCTTAGAATGTGGCAAGACCTTCAGCTTGAAAACCAGCCTCAGTCGGCATCAGAGAACTCACACGGGGGAAAAACCGTACAGCTGCTTGGAGTGCGGAAAAAGCTTTCCCGTGAGCACCAGTCTGACCTCTCATCAAATCACTCACACAAGGGAGAAGCCGTATAAATGCTTGGAATGTGGGAAAAGCTTCAGTTTTAACAAAAGCCTCAACAGACATAAAAGATCTCACACAGGGGAGAAACCCCATCGATGTTCAGAGTGTGGAAAGAGCTTCCAGGTGAGGACAAATCTTGCTCTCCATCGTAGGAGTCACACAGGAGAGAAACCCTATAAATGCTCCGAGTGTGGCAAGAGCTTCAGCTTCAACAAAAGCCTCATTCGGCATCAGAGAACTCACACAGGGGAGAAGCCGTACAAGTGCTGGCAGTGCGAAAAAAGCTTCCATTTGAGCACCAGCCTCACATCTCATCAAAGGATCCATACCGAGGAGAAACCGTATAAATGTGTGGAATGCGAGAAGAGTTTTCAGTGGGGCACCAGTTTGGCTTTTCATCAGAGAACTCACTCAGGAGAGAAACCGTATCAATGCTTGGATTGTGGAAAGAGCTTCAGCTTAAAAGCAAACCTCAAAAGGCATCAGAGAATTCACACAGGGGAGAAACCGTACCAGTGCTTGGAGTGCGGAAAGAGCTTCAGTTTGAACACAAACCTCGCAAGGCATCAAAGAACCCACACGGGAGAAAAACCGTATCAGTGCTTGGAATGCGGAAAGAGCTTCGGGAGGAAAACCAACCTGAGTAGGCACCAAACAACACATACACTGGAGAAGCCCTACAAATGTTTGGAGTGTGGGAAAAACTTCAGTAGAAACTCAAACCTCCATAGACATCAAAGGAACTCACACAAGAAAGAAAATGTATAAATGTTCAGAGTGTAGGAATAAGTTTATTTCAAGGACACGCTTCATTTTCTCTCTCTTTCTTTTTTAAATCAACTCACATAATGGAAAAAACTGTTATGGACATTGGTGTGTGGAGCAACTTTGAGAGGAAGTTTATCTCACAGGAAATGCCAAAAGACAGAGGAAGAACAGTAGAAATGTTTGGTGCAAAGAAAGACCCCATGCAAACCTCACAGCTTAAACATCACACAGAGAGTTAACCACATAGAGTTCTGACATGTGGGAGAAATTTCGGTGTTGACACAGTTCTTACTTCTCATGAGATAAAAATGGTTATGTTGGCAACTCTGGACCTAAAATAGGGGGAAAACAGCACCAGAAATTATCAGGACCTCTTATCCTGTTCCACTCCACAAAAGACAACTTTATTAAACCATTCACAAACTATTTGGAATTGTAAGGTAAAGGGTACTCTGAAGAAATTAAAGAACAGGCAGAACTAAATGAGCACATTTAGTCAACTTGAACTGCTGGCACAGACGGATTAAGGGGGATACATTTATGCATAAGAAGGTGTTTATTTCATGTTGACTGCTGAATCTTGCCACAAAATTATGTAGGTATCCTATGAACAAAATCTTGCTGTCCGTAACAAATAGATCCTGAATGATTAATTTAACAAGAGTCTACTCTGAATCGGGAAGTTTTAATTGGGGAAGTTTATGTGAATCCTTGTCTACAAGGAATGGCTCTCTCACACCATGTAGCCGACTGAATTATAGGGATAGTAAACCAAGTTACACTCTACCAGGAGAGACTCTCAATGTTATGATTGTTATTGTTGCACTTCTTTGTTAAGTTAATTAGAATACAGATGTTGTAAGCATGTGATATGATGATATAATTTCCAGAACAGACTTGGATAATGGACAAATTAGATGTGATGTCCCTTAATATAAAAAGGACTGTGTCTCCTGCAAAAAAACAAAACAAACCCCTAAAACAATAATGGATGCTTTCAGTTTTTCTGGGATTTCAGTGGACAACAACAAGAATAAAGATAGGGGTGGTTTTTATTTTAATTAAATAGTTTTTTTAAGATATCAAATAAAATACAGTATTAGATTTCTCTATTGATTCTCATTTTCAAAAACAAAACTAAATGTCATCATGTGTATGGCGAGCTAATTCTAAGCTTTAAAGTTTCCTAAAAATTAATTAAAAGATTCAGAATCTCCTTTCTTGTAGTTTGAACCCCTTGGTTTAAGGCTTAGGTTCTGGATCAGCAGAAAGCAAGTTTTCTGCGTGACAGCCCTTCAGATATTGAAAGATGGCTGCCACGTCCCCATCTCCAATGTCTTTTCTTCAGCCCATGTTCATCCAACTTCCTCCATCGTTCTTCAGCTAACCAATAATTGCAGAGTGAGCCGGCACCTAAAAGACCCCATGGATATCAGGTTTTTCTAAAACCTCCTGAAGTCCTCCAGATTTCATAAAACAATTGTTCTGATTCAGTAAAATGGACCTGTCCACACATATGAAGGAGGACGTGAAAGGACAGGGATAGGCTTGGTCTACAACTTGGGGGGCCTGGGTTCAAATCCCCTTTAAGCTATGGAAACTAACTGCTGGATAGATGAGCAGACCTTCCCCAAATTATGCTCTTTCTACCCCACTTGGTTCCTGTCTTTACCTAACCGCATCCAAAGGGGACCACATTCAAAGGAGACATTAATTTCTGAGTCAATAAACAAAATTGTGGCTCCTTTGAGACTTACAGATTTGGATCCATGGGACATAATCCCACTTCTTCAGGCCGCGGGTTATATACACAGAGAATGGGTGGCTCTTAGGCAGTTAATTAACTTTGGAAGTGACAACGGTATTACGAATGGAACCTTTAGAGTTTTGAAGGTTCACCAGAACCTATACCATTGCACTATTGTCTATGCAATCAATATTGTGTAGTTTTTAATTTTCATTTGTATATGTTTATTTCATTTTTATAGCCCATCTGGTTGAAGGCCACTCTGGGTGGTTTACATATGAAAAACAACAATCAACAGCCATGAGACAAAAATTAACTACATAGTTAACTAGCTAACTACATAGTCAAGATCATCATAAAATAAAAATACATTTTTAAAAAATCCACTGCCTTTCTCCCTTCCTTAGAAAATGACACAAGTTCCCCCCTTTTTCTCCCCAGGACCAAACATATCTTAGAACTGCTGTTGCTTTAAAACACCCCCCCCCCAAAAAAAAAACATGTAGAACAGTTTTCAAGATTCAAGGTATTTGGGTAGAAAAGTGTTCTGTAGACTGAGGAATATATGTTCTGAAAGCATCTCTCCACCCCTCCCGTTTTTGTTTTGGTTCCCGTGGATATCAGGTTTTTCTAACACCTCCTGAAGTCCTCCAGATTTCATAAAAAGAATTGTTCAGATTCAGTAAAATTGATCCTTTTGTTTCTTTTTAATGATGAAATACAAGGGGGGGGGGCAGGGGGAAGAGAAGCAGTTTTAAAAACCCTGAAATTCAAATGCCAAATCTGGAGGGGGGAATCATCTCCCTGGAGATATCTCTGGGCAACAAGTGATTTCAAGACTTTGGAAGTCAATGCTGTCAGTTCTAACAAACCCTGGGAAATTCACAAAAAAACAAAACGAGTTCTTAGACGAGAGGAGGACCCGCCCGCCGGTGGGGGCGGGGGAGGGAGTTTTCTCGGTGGCGAGGCTCGGAGCCGACGTCATCAGCCCGCGCCATCTCTGGCTGTGAGGTTGCCAAGGCAACCCAGTGGCATGACGAGACGTCCACAGGGAGAAGACAGAGTAGGGGGGGCGGTGGCAGTTTTTAAACAGTGGCAATAAGGCTGTGGTCCTCCATGAAAAGCGAAGAGGAGGAAGAGTCGGGACTGGCCAAGGTGGCAGGCCCGGACGCAGCTACCCTCCCCCGCCCGGCCATTATGTACTTTGGGCACATCATGAGAAAAAAAAACACCACACACACACCCTGGGGTTACGACTCAGGAGCCCGGGGTTACGACTCAGGAGCCCTGGGTTCGAATCCCTCCGCTCTCACTCACTGGAAGAGTGGCCCTGGCAAAGCCACTCCTTAAATATCTCACTCGCCTTGAAAGCCCCCCCCCGTTCCTCTTGTTGGTAAAAACAACATAAAGATTAAAAAGTTTTAAAAGACAAAAAAAAAGAGGTGGCACTTTAAAGACGTATTTTTTTTTAATGTGAGCTTTTGCAGAATGAGCGATCTCTGAAACGTCCTGTCCTCAACTGTCCTACTCGGCTGGTACAAAGCTGATCTTGTGGTTTCTTTAGAGGAGTCTGTCCATCTCATATTTGGTCTTTTTTCCTGCTGCCTTCCACCCTTCCCAGCATGATGGCCTTTTCCAGAGAATCCTGCCTTCTCATGATGTGTTCAAAGTAGAACAGCATCAGCTTCAACATTTTTGCCTCCAGATATAGTTTAGAGTAGATTTTATCTAGGATCCCCTTTCTTTATCTTTCTGGCAGTCCAGAGTATCCACATGTTCTACTCCAGCACCACATTTCAAACAAATCAGGTCCCCCCCCCCAGTCAGCTTTCTTAACTGTCCAGGTTTCACACCTATACATGGTGACTGGAAATACAAGAGTGTGGATGATCTTAGGGTCGATATAAGTCGGTTCCGACTTGATGACACATAACAACGACCATTATGTTCGTAGCGAAATCTACGAGGGGAGAAATCTGGAAGTCTCCAGCCAAAAAGAGGACAGAGCAAGGTTTCAGTGGTTTGTAACACATTGCCATTAGCAATTAATACAGACACACTGCGTCAATCATTCGCTGGGTCTATGCACCATTCACAACAGCTGCCTCCCACATTTTTAATGGGTGCCTAACAAATTCCAGGAAGGGCTTTGATGAAGAATTTGGATTTGCGACTTAACATAATCACATCTCTCCACGGATTAGACTGTTGAGGAAAAAAGTAACTTCTTCAGCCCCTCGATCCCTACTGAGAGCTGTTGCCTAATTTTGTAGGGGTTCAGAAGATCATGGATGAAGTGGGTGAGAGAGATGTAGATAGACTGGGGCTCATGAAGGACAGGGATATAACAAAGTACAATAGGATGGCCGTCCCTCCCCACCATCCTATAAGCATCTGGAAAGACCCCAGATGGATATGTTTTTCATTTATGGTTCTCTGCAGTGACAGAATAGAACTGTGGAAGTCACCCACCTGCCCCCTAGAAAAGACATAGCCAGGAGTTGGGAGGGGGCATATAATTTGAGAGCTGTTACTTCCTTCCCCACCTCTGTATTCTTCTGCCTGTGATTTATCTGTGAATAAAAATGTAGGTTCCCTTCATCTCTTCTCCAAAACCCAGTCAGGTGTCTTGAGTTGCCGCCTTTTGCTTAGTATGGTTGCTGTGTGATTACGACAACGAATATCTGCATGCAGTCACATCAATTCTGACTTATGGCAACCCTTTTCAGGGTTTTCCAGGCAAAGAAGTGGTTTCCCATCCCATTCTTCTGGGGGTACCCAGGGACTGTGCAGCTTGCCCAAGGTCACCCAGGCAGGCTTTTCTCATGGGAGGCAATCAAGCTCCCAACCTCTGGCTCTGCAGCTGGATACTAAACCAGAGCTATCCAGCCAGCTGTGTGAATTTGACCAGGCTGAAATTCAACAGGGGAAGGGCAGCTTTTGCATCAGTGTATCCTCCTCCCAAAAAGCTGCACCATGTGATTTCCCCCCCCCCCCCCCCTTGTGATCACTGCTGTTTCAACAGAAATCCTTGGACTGCAGCTTTTGGGGTGTGTGTAATATACCTAATGGAGTACAGTACTGCATGGTGGAATTAAAACAGGCTCTAGAAAAAGTCTAGTGACATATGCAGCTAATTTGATAATTTATTCAGATCACAACTGTGAATAACATTCATGAAATTAAGGGCAACTACACACAAAACATCAGAGGAAAATATTTCTTAAAAATACAACATTGTTGTTAAATGAAAAGTGCAGTGTAGAACACTGCACTTTTAATTTAATATAAAGCATTATGTTAATGTTATAACATGCAAAAATAATAATTGATAATAATCTTTGGCCAAAGACAGTCAGACGGACAGACCTATAGCTATTTATTCCAAAGTAAAATGTTTCAGAAAACTCAGTGGAATGTGAAGGAAGATTAACCCAGGAAAAGTCAAGACAGGAAAATGTGGCGGGGGGGGGGGGGGTTGTAAAATAGGATTATGAAATCTGAGCCTCACAGGAAGGGGGGCTGGATTAAAAGGAGAAAGTAATAGCATTTTTAGAAAGCAAATTTTTATCAAAGCAGTCCATGAACCGTATTCTAGCCCAAGAAAGGTTTGAATTCTGATGACAGGCATACAATCTCTCAAAAGTACATAACCCACAGTAAAACCTCAGTCTCCTCTCAAAAGAAAATTAAATCCGGACCCCAGAACAGGAAAAAAAAACCTCTCAAAAAAGTAGCTGTGAAGGAGATCAACCAAGTGAGCCATCCTCCATGAAAAACAAACCAGAGGTGACAGACGGCTGCGTTGTAGGGGAGTTGATGAAAATAGTTGAGGGAGAAATGGGGAGGAATAAGGCAGTAGAAGTGTTTCTAGCAGAAGGAAGAGAGAAGCAGAAGTGGGTGGAGTTGGACTTAATGAGGTGGGATGAGATAAAAGAGGAGGAGAGGAAAGAGAAAGGGGGAGAAGGAGGAAAAGATGACAAGAGTACACAGACGGAGAAAGTGGAATTATCAAGGTACTAACCAATAGAGTTGGTGAGAGGATTTCCTAACTTAAGAACGGGAGGAGGACTGTTACTTGATCTCCCACGCTTGCTAGAAAGGGATAAGACAAGAGGGAAAGAAGTATGGAATATGGCAACGGTGCCACCGGTCCAGGATTTGGGGAAGAGAGAGACCATTAGTGGTACCAACAGTTACCTTCCCTATCTAGAGGGGGATTATGTGAAGCATCCCTGCTGCAGGACGGCATGTGCGGTCTTGAGTTATCCAGTGCGGAACCCAGTAGGGGCAAGTCCATTTGGGATGGAGAAGTAACAAAAGACACAAGAGCCACAGACTTTAATAAGGTTAAAAGTTATAAGTTGTTGCCGGAGTTGGATGACTTTGACCCATTCTCTGTTGGAGTTCATGACATTAAAAAGAATAAAGAACCGTTATTTGGACCATTGGCATCGTCTCCATCTGTTTTTCCCGCTGAAAAGGAGAGCCCGCCCACCAGTGACAAAGAACCCAATCACAGTAGCATTATATAAAAAGAGAAAAAAGTTAGTTGGAAAAGAGCACACCCATACTGAAGTGCAAGTTCTTTTGGTGAGCCAACTCCCCCATAAGCTCCACCAATTCAAATGGGCCTACTCTGTAGTAAGTCACAAGTGGAGTAGGCCCATCCAAATCAATGGAGCTTATGGAGGAGTTGACTCACCAAATCCCTACTGATTCAATGGATCTATCCATGTTGGATGATACCCGGTGTGGTGTGGTGGATAGAGTGATGGATCAGGACTTAGGCTGTATGGGTTCAAATCATGCAAGCTCACTGGGGGTGTGTGGAACTGGTAAAACCTTAAATACCATACTAACCTTGAAACCCCTATTAGGATTGGTATATGTTCCAACTTGATGGCACAGAACTATAGTAACTCCTGTTGGGAATCACTGTGCTAAGCAACAAAATTTTTTTAGTCTACATGTACATATTTCTCTTCAGTACCCCCAAAATAGCAATGAAATAACCTCAACTATTTCCACCTAACTATTGCATTCTCGAGTGCTTAGATCTCCTGTTCTCCGATTTTCCTTCTGTGCCTGTTGAGATTTCTGTGGCAGCCGAACGTCTTTCCACACTCCAAGCATTAGCACGGTTTCTCCTCGGTATGAATCCTTTGACGAGAAGCGAGACCTCCGTGGTCACAGACGCTCTTTCCACACTTAGCACATGTATATGGCTTTTCACTTGTGTGTGTTCTTTGATGGATGCTGAGTTTCAAATTGCACATAAAACACTTTCCACACTCCAGGCACTGATAGGGTTTCTGCCCCGTGTGAGTCCTCCTGTGCCTGCTGAGGTTTCCATGGCAGCTGAACTTCTTTCCACACTCCAAGCATTCGTAGGGTTTCTCCCCGGTATGCATCCTTTGGTGAGAAGTGAGACCTCCACGGTCACAGAAGCTCCTCCCACACTTCAAGCACACATAAGGTTTTTCTTTTGTGTGAGTTCTTTGATGAATGCTAAGTTTTGAATTGCGTGCAAAGCACTTTCCACACTCCAGGCAGTGGTAGGGTTTCTGCCCTGTGTGAGTCCTCTGATGTGTCTTGAGGCTTGTATTGAAACTGAAGGTCTTTCCACAGTCCAGGCATTTATATGGTTTCTCCCCTGTATGGGTCCGTTGATGATAAATCTGGCTTTCGTTGGTGGAGAAACGTTTCCCACACTCCAAGCATTTATACGGCTTCTCCCCTGTGTGAGTTCTTTGGTGTCTGGCGAGATTTCCCTTCATGCTGAAGCTCTTCCCACACTCCAGGCATTTATATGGCTTTTCTTCTGTGTGGGTTTTCTGATGCCTGTTCAGATTAGCTTTCTCTCTGAAGCTCTTTCCACACTTCAAGCATGTATATGTTTTCTCTCCTGTGTGAGTTCGTTGGTGTCTAACAAGATTGGCCTGCACCGTGAAGCTCTTCCCACACTGCAAGCACAGGTAAGGTCTTTCCCCTGTGTGAACTATCTGATGTCTCCCGAGCTTCGTTTTTGAACTGAAGTTCTTTCCACAATTCAGACATTCGTACGGTCCTTCTTCCATGTGTGTTCTCTGATGTGAGTGGAGGCTTCGACTCTGACCAAAGCTTTTACCACACTTTAGGCATCTGTAGGGCTTCTCTCCCGTGTGGGTCCTCTGATGGCAAATGAGGCTTCCATTTGTACTGAAGCTCTCAGCACAAGCCAAGCACTGAAATAACTTCTCTCCTGTGGTACAAGAAAATAAGTTACAAGGGTACCGAAACACCACGGGCGACAGATAATTTAAACATAGTGCCTGAAAATCCTGTTGTTGTAAGTTACTCTGCATAAGGCACATGATGTCATCTTCTCAACCGCGTGTAGCCTCTATACTGTATTTTTCTGTGTATAAGATGTGCCCATGTATAAGACCCCCTCCCACTTTTCTAACCCAGAATTAAGAAATCTAAGGGGGCTTAGCAAGTGGAAGGGGAAAGCAGAGATCAAAGCACCGCAGCATCGCTTTGATCCCTGCTTTCCTCTTTCTAGCTAAGCCATGTATAAGATGATCCTCAAATTTTAGTCTAAAGCAGGGGTCTCAAACATGTGGCCCAGGGGCCATTTGCAGCCCACCGGATGATAGCTTGTGGCCCCCGCCTTGCCTGCCCCCCCGACACGTCCTCTGCTGTCAAGAGTTTTTTTTAAAAAGCCTCGCCTCCCTCACCGGCTCTCTCCCAAGACAGCGCCTCTTCCACCCTCCATCTGGAACTGGAGCCTGCCAGCCAGTCCACCTGTCTGCCGGCTGGCAGGTTGCAGTTTCTGGATGGAGGGTGCAAGAGGCGCTGTCTTGGGAGAGAGCCGGCAAGCGAGGTGTGCTGCCGGCCCTTATCCCCAAGTGCCCAAGCTGCCACCGAGCGATGCCTGAGAGCAGAGCTCGCTTCCGGCCCGTCCTTGAAAAGGGCCCCCAAGCCACCAACAGCAGCTGCTGCCGCCGCCTCTTCCAGGGAAGCAGCTCTCTGGCTCTTTTTCTCTCTTGAGGCGGCCGCCTCAGCCCCTGGTGGTGCTTCCTCCTTCTCCTCTTCATCCTGCTTCAGCCGCCTTGGCTCTGGAGGCTGCCTGGGCTCGCCTCATAAAGTGTGCTCCTCTGTCGTGGCTGCTGCTGCTGAGTGTGCCTTTTTTTGACGGGGGCCCTCAGAGGAAGGTTGCCGGATCTCCCTTCCTCCCTCTCTCCCTCTGTGTGTGCGCACCTTTGGGGGCCCCTGCCCTGTTCTGTTTAAGCCGCCCAGAGATCTTTGGCAAGGTGAATTCTGTGAAGATTTTTAAAATTTTATGTCGTGTCCTCCTCCCCCCGCTAGACGGTCACCGGCGCTCCCTCCCTTCTCTGCTTCTTCATCCTTTTGCTGCTGGTGGTGGTGGGTGGTAGTGAAGAAGGAGCCAGAGGGGGTTGTGGCCGGTGACGAGGGCTCGTGCGCCCCTCCTCCTCAGAGCCCCAGCCGGGTTAAGGAAATTCCTGGGCAGCTTCCTCGGGCTCTTGCTCCGCTTGGCGGAAAAATCTGAAGCAGCCCAGCCTCACCCAGACTCTGCCTCCAGCGGCCCCCAGGTAAATTGAGTTTGAGACCCCTGGTCTAAAGGTTTTAGACAAAAGTATCATCTTATACATGGAAAAATATGGTAATTAAATTGTAAACTGCCCAGAGAGTGCTTTAAGTGCTACAAGGTGGTATTTAATCAGCAAACTTTTGCTTTCCCCATCATGGATTAATGATGAATTGATTCCTTTTCTTATTTTATGGCTTTGCTCATATGCATTATATCTAGCCAGAGAAAACCCCATTGTGGTTTTAGTAGAAAGGAACAAGACTTACCAGTACTTTTAATCCCTCAAAACAGATCATTCTTTTGGCTAAGCCAGGGGGAACTCAAAGAGTTGTAGAAATATAAGAGATACATACACTACACTTAAATATATAAATGTACATTTATGAAAGAAAACAACAAAGAGATACCATTACTCACCAGGGAAAGAGGAAGATTTACCAAGAGCGACTAGAATCCCACAAATCTCCTCCATGACTTCCCTGTGCAGAGCTTTCTGGTCCGGATCCAGCAGCGCCCACTCCTCCTGGCTGAAATGCACAGCCACCTCCTCAAAGATCGCCAGTCCCTGAAAGAAAGAAAACAGTTCCTCCAGGGAGAGATTGGATATAAGTGAATTCCAGTCCTATGAGTCAACCTTATTATTCTGAGGATCTTGGTCTCCCTGGATGACATTCATTGCTCTTTTTTTTTTTTTTTTTTTAGTATAGAGCCTAGACGGAAGGGATGTGGTGGTGCTGCGGGTCAATCCGCAGAAGCCTCTGTGCTGCAAGGTCAGAAGACCGGCCATCATGAGATTGAATCCACGCAATGGAGTGAGCTCCCATCGCTTGTCCCAGCTCCTGCCAACCTAGCAGTTCGAAAGTATGTAAAAATGCGAGTAGATAAATAGGTACCACCTCGGTGGGAAGGTAATGGTATTCCATGTCTAGTCACGCTGGCCATGTGACCACGGAAACTGTCTTCGGACAAATGCTGGCTCTATGGTTTGAAAACGGGGATGAGCAATGCGCCCTAGAGTCGGACACGACTTGACTCAATGTCAAGGGAAACCTTTACCTTACCTGGACAGAAGCAAGAGAGAGAGAGAGCTGTTCAGACCAAGAAAGGCGAGGAAGGGGACAAGGTACCCTGTTGCCCCCTGTCCATCTCCTTAGTGAATATTCCCCCACCTGAATTGGCATCATGGCAGCTGTTTCCTCTGTAGCACGAAGAACGGGCGTCTGCAGGTGTGTTGCCCGCGTCATCCCATCACCTGCAAGAGGCAGAAAGCAAGTGTGACCCAAAGGCAAGGGTCCGATCTTCATTCTGGCCTCCAAGGAAGCCCCGCCTGACTCAAGTCAGTGGGCACCCACAGGTTTTGTGACTTGAGCATGTATTTTGGGTGACCGCCTGCATACATGAGGCTCTGCAACTCTGACAGATCGATTTCTACCACAGAGACACTATGAAGCAAGGGCATTGTGATTATAAAGCAAAAAAAGAAGCAATCAGCCTATCTTAGGATGTTGGAAAAATCTGAACGGCAAAAAAAGAAAGGAGACATGGGGCGGGGGGGAGGGGAGAGAGAAATGGCAAAATATTGAAGCCCTTTAAAGACTAACACGAAAAGTCCATTTCGATCTACAAAAGCTGCCGCTGAAATAAATCTGTTAGTCATAACGCCACAATGTTTTGCCTTATTTTTTTTCCTTTGGTTGTACTGAAATTATTTTTAAGGTTCACTCTAGGGCCATCAATGTCATCTGAAATCTATGATCATGATTTGATGGAGGTGCAGCTAGGCAGATCTTGCGTCAAACTCATATGGATCCACGAGGATCCTTAGAGGGGATCCATGTTTTCTTGTCACACGGATGGCACAACGGGTTGCCATGTGATGGGCATGGTTCTGTGCATGGGTACAAACGCAGTCTCTCGTTTCACAACAGTTTGAACTAGATCCAGCAGTGTTTTTAAAAAAAGGATCCATGCCTTAAGGAATCCATATCCGAGGTCTACGTTTTTGTGCTGCAGCTGAGCCCCAAAGCACCAGATTTTGATCCTTACAACTCAGGGCCGATTTGTCGGCGATCTAGGCGAGATCCTTCCTAAAAGCCCTACAGAATCCAGAAACGCCACGTTTCCTTTCTTGAACTGCTAGATAACTCAGTGGTTTAGGTCTCTGGCTGTGGAGCCAGAGGTTGGGGAGTTCGATTCCCCGCTCTGCCTCCTTGACAAGGGGGGCTGGACTGGATGATCCCTGAGGTCCCTTCCAGCAATGCAGTTCAAAGGTGGTGGTGATGATGAATTGGACCTTTGCTTTCCTAGTTATGCTGCCATACACCAATAGGAAGGCCTTGCATGATATTTTTTGGGGGGGAATTAAGAGAAACCTAAAGGGGGTGGGGGGGTGTGGGGCTTCAAAAACTGAAGCAAGGGGAGAGAGACAAAATAAATAAATAAACAAACAACCCTTTCCCAATAAGGCCCAGGGTCCCAAATTCTCGACATATTTCTCTCCTACACCCCCCACCCGCGGGAGAACTGCCGTCCCCTCCCCACTCACCCGATCCAGGCAGAGGACGGGCAGGCGACCCTTGGAGGGGGGGGACTCGGGATCGGGATGGGGGGGTCGGAAGAAGGGAGGCTCGGGGTGCAAGGCAGCGGGGCAATGCCCTCCCGACCCTTCCCCTCTGCTTCCCTCCAAGTGGGGCGTCTGTGGGGGGGGGCTTCTCTGGGTGCAAGAGACCCACGGCGGGCGGGCGGGCAAGGAAGAGACCCACCCGGTTCCAACCTTCTTGCACGTCTGGACGGGAAAAGCAGACTCGCGGGCAGGGACCGGCCCTCGGCTCCGCCCCCCCCCCCATATGAGCCCCCAATGCCTCCCTTCCTTCCTTCCTTCCTTCCCCCACCCCAACCCCGCTCCTGCCTTCTTGACATGGCCGCCGCCTTCAGAGCGGACTCGGAAGGAGGAGGCTGTGCGCGTCTCTCTTTTCTCTTTCTGTGTCTAGAGTCGGAGGGGGGGCTGGGGAGAGAAGTCCTTGACAGGAAAGGGTTACAACCGGGGAGGGGGGAGACGGTCTTCCTGGAGGGGCGGAGGATCCCAAAACCGTTGGGGGGGAGTCTTCCTGCTTATGGGCAATCCGTTCTGGGTTTTTTGCCGCCCTAGCTTCCCCCCCCCGTGGACTACAAATCCCAGAATCCATCCTGCTAGAGAGGGGATTGTGGGAGCTGTAGTCCACAGAGGAATTTTCCCTGGGGAGAGGGGAGACAGAGGACCTCTTCATTCTGATGTGGCCCTTTGACAGCTTGGCCTTGTCGGCCTCAAACCTCTCCCTCCCCCCCTTTTTAACCCTTCCATGGCTGTGGGATCAGAACAAGAGTGGGGGGGGGGGACCCACAGCAATTCTTGGCCCCATCCCGGGTCTCTTTCCCGAGTGGATCCTGAGAGAGAGAGAGGCACCATGCAGGGAGGAGCTCAGCATTCCCCCCCCCCCCCGCTGTCCGGCTTCTTCCTGATGTTACCTGTATTCACACGTGCAGGAATACACGCAGCTCATACACTCTAAATCTTTATCTCTTCGGGATGCAAGCCTCTGGATTTGCATGGGAGGGGGCTGCAGGCTTTTCGAGACGGCCCTGCTGGTGGTGTTGCTTTACTTCTGAAACATCGTTTTCGGATTAGAAACGTGTTGCGTCTGAAATGCGTTACACAAGACCTGCTTGCTTGTTTTGCTTTCGGGGTTGCTGAGACAGGCGGGACCTTCCAGCGACCTCGTTGGAAAGCCGCCCATCCAGGCCAGACTTTCTGAGACAGCATTCTGCATTTTTAGAACAGAATTCATTAAATAAACTGTTTTTCCAGCTTTAAACCAGCTGGTCCGGCAGGGGAAGATTCTGACCACCATGTGTATTTCTTCATCATCATCATCATCATCATCATCATCATCATCATCATCATCATCATCATCATCTTATTATTATTATTATTATTATTATTATTATTATTATTATTATTATTATTATTATTATTATTATTATTATTATTATTTGCATTTTTCAGGCTTTGTGCCTCCCCAATGCCAACTTTTTAATCATTCAGCTCCCCCCTTAAAAATAAACGTCCAAAGGTTCCAAATTAAGAATAAGTACAAGAAAATGGAATGAAATGGTTTTCTGAAAGGAAAAGTGACTAAAATGCTGTAAAAGTAACAGTAACAGAACATGTTTAATGTACTAGAATCATCCTCCCTTTCTCATCCTCTCAGGCAGGTCCCCCTGTTCAGAAACCAACATTTCTAGCGCACAAAATGGAGAGGCGATGCCTTCATTTCAATTACTGCAGATCAAACATTCAGTGTGAGCTTTTATGATTAAAAATCACTTCTTCACCAATATCTTGTGGAGAATGCAGAAAATTTTTGAATGAATGTCCCAAATCTTTCCTAGCAGGCGTCTGCCACCTATATTCCTTAAGCTGAGCCTTAAAAAATATAACTGGGCAGTTTCGGTGGAGCTGATGATCTTTTCCACACATGCGAACAGCCCCAGAACCTGGCTTCTGAACGGGATGCATCTGAAAAAGAAGGCTTTAGCCAGAAATGTGGATTTTTTGAAAAATCCTATTTGGGATCCCTCGCTGGCAGAAGGCAATTTTTTAAAAAAAAAGCCTTTAAAGAAATAAAAATACGTGGATCGACACAGGCCTTCAAAAAGAGGCCATTCAGAAGTGGCTACAGAACTGTCTTCAAGGATTTGAAGCACTGTGTGATCAGATGCAAGAAGGTTGTTTTCTGCTACTCAAGATGGGAGGTCAACAGCCAGAAGGTTCAAAATCAGGAAAGAAGATTCTAGTTGAATACTGTATTAAGAAAAAAAAATGCCAGCAGAATCTAATAATCTTAGAATTGTGGAAGGGACCATATAGATTCTCACTGGATTCTCATTTGCTGGAGATGGGTTGTGTTGTAAATTTCCTGTACAGTGGTGCCTCGCATAACGAGCGCTCCGTTTAACGATGAATCTGCATAGTGATGCGGATTTTGCTATCGCCTTTTGCTATCACATTGCGATGTTTAAATAGGCAGAACATTGCATTGCAATGATCTGTAAGCGTTTCGCTTACCGATCTTCGCATTGCAATGTTTTAAAACAGCTGATTGGCGGTTCCAAAATGGCCGCCCGATCAACAAAATGGCCGCCCACAGCGTTTTCGCGCCGATTCCTCGCTTACCAAGGCGGCGAAAATGGCGGCCCTATGGAGGATTTCCACTTAGCGGTGAGTTTATCCCCCATAGGAACGCATTAAACGGAGTTTAATGCGTTCCTATGGGGTTTTTAGTTCCGTATAGCGACGTTTCCAGAACGATTTATCCGGAACGGATTAATGTCGCTATGTGGGGCACCACTGTACTGGCAAGAGCCTATTTTCTGTGATTCTATCTAAACCTGTTTCTTATATGCCATGCAAAGAGTATGGTCCCACAACTTTCCCAGGTACATTTGGTGGGGACACAGAAGAGGGCCTTCTCTGTAGCTGCTCCCAGACTCTGGAACTCCCTGCCACTGGAGGCCAGGCTGGGCCCATCTTTGCTGTCCTTCCACGAGCAGGCAAATGACCTTTCTCTTCAGGCAGTCTTTTCCTGATTGACTGCCTGAGAGGGTTTTTTAAAATGCAGGTTTGTGCCTTGTTCCTTTGTATCTGTCCTTGGTGTCGATTTTGTTTACCATTTTTAGTGTGGTATTCGTTTGATTCTTTTAAATACAGTGGTGCCTCGCAAGATGAATGCCTCACGGGACGAAAAACCCACAAGACGAATGGCTTTTGCGATGGCAATGGTGCCTCACAAGACAGTTTCTTCTATGGCCGTGCTTCACAAGACATTTTTTTCCCAAGACCGATGCCTCACAAGACGAAAAAATTCATTTTGCAAGGTTCCCATAGGAATGCATTGCGATGCATTCCTATGGGAAACCGCTTTTCTCAAGACAGTGCTACTCGCGGAACGAATTGCATTCGTCTTGCGAGGCACCACTGTATTTGGAAACTTACTGTTTTTGCTTTTAGAAAAACATTTATAGTGTAAGCTTGCCTCAAGTCTTTTTGAAGGAGAAAGGCGAGATAAAAATATTTTAAATATATAAATGGCAGGCAACTAATCTGACGGACATGGCTGCCCGTCAAGAGTAGCCGTGACGCCCACCAGCCTCAGAAGAGCATCTGCTTCACAGTCCAAATGGAAGGATTCTCCAATGGGATTCGAGATGGGACCCCAGCTGCCGAAACATCCCCCCCCCCCGGCCACAGGGCTAAGAGGCCACCAACCCACCCAGAAAAGAAGCCTTACCTGTTGCTGGTCCAAGAGGTGAGCCAAACACACGGCTGGGACTCTGATCCACAGAACTCCTGGTAAGAGCTACCAGGTTGGCTTCGGCCCTCCTCTCCCAATTTCATTCTCCCAATTTCATTCATGTTCTTCCAGCTGGTTCCCTGCTCAAAAACCACTGCCAGTCAGTTTAGGATAGATAGATCGATAGATCCATCCACCCATCCATTAATTCTATACCAGCCATCTATCAAATTGCTAATCTGGGTGGTGTACCACAAGTCATGTACATATATAATAATATAAACAATCCCAAACATAAATCATAATGTAAAATAGGCAGAGAAACCATTTCCAGAACACATTGCAATGCTGCATTTATTCCTCTCGTCCTTCCTTCCGTGTCCCAGCTATTTGTGGATATTTTCCCCAGCCTCCTGGGTTCAAATCCTGCCTTGGCCAGGAGACTCCTCAGATGGCACTGGGCAATTTCACACAACCTCATTACTGTACCTCACAACGCTGTTGTGAGGCTAAAGCATGAAGGAAAAGCAACATCCTTCGCTTTGAGCTCATTGGATAGAAGATGGAATATCAATTTATCAGTCCCCTTGGACTTCATGTTTTTTCCCAGGTGGTGATGGCTTTAGACTGTCTTCTGTCATTTGGAAAGCCAGTTTCTAAAAATGTCTTCCTTCTCCCCCACAATCTCTCTTCCTTGCTTGTTAACGGCGTCTACATTTTTGAGGTTACAGCCGAAAACAAAACCTATGAGCCTCTGGGACTTCCTGTTTGAAATCTGCTTAAATCATGATGACCCTTAGGTCCTCATAAGGCTGAACAGTTTTATGTATTTGCAAATAAGCACCGCTTCTTTGTAGAAAACAAGAACAGGCATTTAAAGAAGCATAATATAATGAGCCAATGGAACACTGGTACATTCATGAGCCTCAACAATGAAATTGCTTTTAAAATGAAAACCACTTTTGTGCTATCACAATCAGAGCAGTTCTCCCTCAAAGTTGCATCCTTTAAGAATTTTTAGCCCTGGACGTTGTGCCTGAAGGCGTAGATCCAAGTCAACAGTTACATTCACGATCAACACCTCCTGAGTAAGTTCCTTTACATTACCCTTTAAGACTAGTGCATTACAGGTAAGATCATGTGTGGCACCCGGGTTTGCTGAAGTACATGTATATTTAGAGGTCCCAGTTCACCACAAGCTCAACATGAGCTTACCGTGTGATGGAGCAGCAAAAAGAGCCAAGGCAATTCCAGGGACACAGTGTTCTGCTTTGTTCAAACGACACCTGGAATCCGGAGTCCAGTTCATGGCATCATAGGTTAAGCAAGCTGTCTTTCTTAAGGGGCTTCTTAACCATTACTAAACAAAATAGTTGAGGGAGTTGGGTAGATGTTGAACCTAGGAAAGAAAACACTGAGAGGTGGCAAAGCAGCCATCACCAGGTATCTAAGTGGGTCCCAACATGGTGAATAGTAAATATGCAGGTGGTTCTCATGACCGCCCCTGTGCTCGGGCCCCTTCTGAAGGAGAAACCTGAGACACAGGCTGCTGGAGAGATTCATAACAACAAATAAGGAGCAGGTCTTTTGTAAAGCTAACAGCTCTTAACTGCCTAGTCAAGACTATACAGTGGTGCCCCGCATAGTGAGGTTAATCCGTTCCGGATTAACCTTCACTATGGGGAAACATCGCTAAACGGAACGGAAAAGCCCATTCGTTTAATGCATTCCAAATGGGCCCAAAACTCACTGTTCTGTGATGTCTCCCCATCTGGCCGCTGTTCCCCCATCGCAATGCGAAGGTCGGTAAGCGAAATGCTTACCAATAGTCGCAAAGCGATTTTCACCCTATTAGAACATCGGTATGCGATCGCAAAATGCACATCGCTATGCGGATTCATCATTAAACGGTGCGCTCGTTATGCGAGGCACCACTGTATACTCAAAAGCTTTGCATCACAAAACAAATAGCTTGCGGGACTTTGCTGCTTCTGGCAGACTGTCCCCCAATAAGTGTGATGATAGAAACTGTAGTCCCTTGCTGGCATACCTAGTGCCTGTTAATCAGAAAGTCCGAGGACTCAACCCTGCTAGTCCTGAGGGTGGGATGGAAAATAGTGAACTGGAGACTTTTCAACAGAGAATGGAAGGTCATCTGTCAGGATGGTGGATTTCGTGGCATCAGTCCTAAGCTGTGCTAGATGACCCTTGAGTCTTTTCCACTCCCACCATCTATGATTATATGTATTTTGTCTGTAGAATACAGACAATCTCTACCTGATTGATTTTGCAGTAGGACTAAGCAGTCCTCAGGGGACCAACGCCCAAGGGAAAAAAAGAGAAATTTGGCAGTCCCATCAGCAAAATTAGCACACTCATTCCAGGACAACCGTAAACTTCAAGATCAAGATTGGCTAAGGCTGCCGGCCTGTATTATTTTATTTTTTTATAATCTGTTTAATACATCCTGCATGTAAATGTTGTTACTAATTGTTGGTTTGGAGCATATCCCCAGCACCTCAGTGAGTGTGTTTCTTGCAAACACTTTCCAGACAGCCTTGGGTGTTGTTTATTTTTTAAAAAATAGTTTCAACATTTCAACCCACCCCATGGTTACTTCCCTTTCAAACATT
The DNA here is from genome assembly GCF_051106095.1 of Pogona vitticeps. Lineage (NCBI taxonomy): Eukaryota > Metazoa > Chordata > Lepidosauria > Squamata > Agamidae > Pogona > Pogona vitticeps. Next base: position 13,052,546 of record NC_135784.1, read on the forward strand.
TTTTTGACGAGAAGCAAGGCATGTGTTTGTGTTGAAACTCTTCCCAGTCTCAAAGGAGCTCGGCAGCCTTCTCTGTTCGCTGCGGGTTCGACTCACGAAAGTTCTCTCCCCACACCAACATCTGTGTCCGATTTCTCTGCTGCTGATCACGGATAAGGTGCGAGGGCTAACCAAGGCTCCTTCCTTGTTTGAGGCCCTCAGATTCCTCTCCTCTCATGCGTGTTCTTCTGATGCCTGCTGAGGTTTGTGTTGGTGCTGAAGTTCTTTCCACACTCCGAGCACCGGCAGGGTTTCTCCCCGGTGTGAATCCACCGATGCCGGCTGAGGCTTGTCTTTCTGCCAAAGCTGCTTCCGCACGCCGCGCACTGGTACGGCTTTATCCCCGTGTGAATTCTTTGATGCTGCCTGAGGTTACTGCTGCAGCTGAAACTCTTTCCACACTCCAAGCATTCGTACGGTTTCTCCCCGGTGTGGATTTTTTGATGACTCCTGAAATACTTTTTTAAACTGAAACGTCTCCCACACTCCCAGCAGACGTACGGCTTTTCACCTGTATGAGTTTTTTGGTGTCTCCTCAGGCTTTTCTTCAAACTGAAGTACTTTCCACACTCCCAGCATTTGTAGGGTTTCTCTCCGGTGTGGCTTCTTTGGTGGCAAGTGAGACTTGCGCTCTCCTGGAAGCCCTTTCCACACTCCCAGCATGTATAAGGTTTCTCTCCGGTGTGAGTTCTCTGATGCCTCCTCAAGTTTCTCTTTAAGCCGAAGCTCTTCCCACAATCTAGGCATTTATAGGGTTTCTCTCCGGTGTGGCTTCTTTGATGCGCAGTCAGAGCTGTGTTGTCCTGAAAGCTCTTCCCGCACGCCAAACATCTGTACGGTTTTTCTCCTGTGTGAGTCCTTTGATGTCTCCTGAGGCTTGTCTTTATGTTGAAGGTCTTTCCACAATCCAGACATTCATAAGGTGTCTCCGTTGTGTGCTTTTTTTGGTGCAAGAGAAGAGTTGCGTTCCTTCGGTAGCTGTTTCCGCACTGTAAGCACTTATGGGGCTTCCCTTCTGCGTGGGTTTTTTGATGGATTATCAGGTGGGAACTCTGGGTAAATTTCTTCCCACACTTCAAGCATACATGCGGTTTCTCTCCTGTGTGGATTCTTTGATGAACAATGAGATATGAACTGCGAGTAAAATTCTTCCCACACTCCAAACATTTGTACGGTTTCTCTCCTGTGTGAGTTCTTTCATGTCTCCTGAGATTCTCTTTCAGGCGGAAGCTCCTTTCGCACTCCAGGCACTTGTAAGCTTTTTCCTCTTTGTCGATGTTACAACGAACGTTCAGCTTTGCTTCAGAACCGAACCATGTTTCAGCCACACTGCACGGATCCCCTTTTCTTTTACCCCCTGCGTCCAGGTCTGTGATGTCAGAGTAGCCACTGCTTCCAGGGAAAATGGATTTATTCCTCTTGTTTTGCTCTGCTTTGCTAGTTGTACGACTGTCTCTTTCCACCAAATGGGGATTTCCCTTCTTGCCCATTTCCCAGGCATTGCCTGCTGGAAGAAAAAAAGGAAATGGGAAAGTTCGTGTCAGAAATGGAACCCCAAACATCTGAAGAACCTCGTGTTCTCCTTGCAACACAGGGAAGGATGGAGAACACTTAAAGAGAGGCAGATTCCCCCCCCCCCCGGCATTTAAAAGACACAAAGGACTGGCACCAGCTGGGAGAAAACATGACAGATTGGAAACTGGCTTTGCTGAGCCTCTGCTCAGACAGGAAGGTCACTGTGGCTCATTCCTTCTGCTCTTCCTACTGGTGTCCAGAACATGGTAGGCTTTCCTACCAAGGCATCCACAAAGCCATGAACTGACCATCTCCAGCCCTTGAGTGGAAAACAAGCTAGGAAAATTAAGAATGTCTATGAGAGGATGAAGCTGGGTCTGAAGGCCTGAGCCAACCTGGGTTGTCTGACAGAGACCTGGAGGTACTGAGGATCGGAGTCTCAGCCATGTCTGTCCCACATCTCAGATGAGCAACAAGTAAGGCTGCTTTTCTGGGTGTCTTAAGAGACCTCCGCAGAGCAGCCCTGCGGCTGGAGGAGTTTTCCCAGCTGGGATCCCGTCTCAAGCCGTGTTAAGAGAATCTCCTTATTTTGACCATTAAGCTGATGCATCTCAGAGGTTGGTGGACATCACTGCTAGTCTTGATGGGCTACCATGTCTATGTCATAGCATCACAGAATAACGTAAGAGGGCACGGCCTTCTCCACAGTGGGCCTAAGTTGGTCCACTTCCCTGCCTCCTGCCTCTCTTTGGGGTCTTTCAGGCAGAGCTAAGGATAAGGCTTTTCTGTCAGGCTCCTATAATTCTACAAGGTCTCCAGCCTCTATTTCTCTTTATTGCTCCTTCTTATTCATTCATTCATTCACTCACTCACTCATTCATTCATTCCTGATGCTTTGAAAACATGCCCCTAGTTTTTGAATCGTTCTTCCAATGAGTCAGCTGCACTCTTTCATACTGATGTCTCACAACTCTGAAACCTGTTAGGGCTACAGGTCGCCTTGGTTCCCTGACGGGGAGAAGGGTTTTGTAGTACTCATTGTGGAAGAAGAGCATCAAGGCCACATCTCAAGACTGACAAACACAGCATTCCTTCGTAATAGCCTAACAGCCTGGGAACAAGGTTGGGTGTGGAGTTGTGGGTAAAGGACTGTGGGCTGATTGGATACCATCACGAAGCAGAGACTTTGATTTACAGTATAGAAAGGGAAGGGGGTTAAGAAAGATGTGTGTGTGTGTAAGTTGGAGAAGGAGAAGATGGACGGCAGGTTTAAAGCCTTCTTGGATTAAGGAGATTTAGCCAGGGTTACTTAGAACAGCCTTGCCATTAAGTAGGAAAACGATTAGCTAGTTAAGTATTTTATTGCTTTATGGGAAAGTCTTATGGGAGCTTACTGAATACTTAGATGCTTGGCATTTAACCACTACAATTTGTATCTTTTTTATGTTTTATAACTTTTTACTCTTTTTAGAATAAATCATTTATATTTTACCCCAGTTGTGTTTCTTGGGGGCCAGGGTGAGAGTGCCTCAAGAAAGTGCCTTAGCCATAAGGCCTAAGATTGCTAATTTTTGTTCTTTGGGTGTCCTGCTTGGTCAAGCAGAGGTGCAAGGTTCAAAGTCCACAGCTAAAGGGTTTTAAGCTCAAATAAGGGAGAAGACTGTCCATAGTTGTCCGCTGATGCATCTCCTAGGTCTCACCCGATCTAGGATGAAAAGGTGGCACCTTCCCCTCGTGCCGCCTCTAAGGAAACAAGTGTCTGACAGCAGCATATAAATGTTATTACCCCAGTTCTGTTTGGATTAAATGGAAAAGCAGGATGTAAATGTTTTTAATCCCAAAAAGCAAGTAACTCCTGCCAGATATGAAGAAGGGGACTTGTGAAACTGAACTGCAGGAAATGGGCCAAATAAAATAAATTTCTATTTTTTTAAAAAAAAAATGCAGTTGTTATTACCCACCGGGAAAAGAGGAAGGCTTACCGAGAGAGGCCAGAATCCCACGGATCTCCTCCATGACTTCCCTGTGCAAAGCTTTCTGGTCCGGATCCAGCAGCGTCCACTCCTCCTGGGTGAAGCTCACAGCCACCTCCTCAAAGGTCGCCAGACCCTGAAAGAAAACAGCCAGAGTTCCTCCTCAGAGCAATGGTCTCCTAGCTAGACGCAGAAGACCATCCATGGTTGAATGGGGAGGAAATGATTCCCAGGCTCTCCATTTATTTATTTAAAATAGTTTTAACCTGCCTTTCTCCTTGAAAAGGATGCAAGGCGGGTCAGCCCTCCTAAGATGGCATTCACAGCTTTCCCAGTGTCCAGCCCAGGACCAAAACAGGGGAAATGGGACAAATTTGCTTGGACCCAGACATGAGAACAGTAGGGCATGGCATCCATGTTGCCTCCAGTCCATCTCTCTCTAGGGAATTTACCTGAACTGGTCCCATGGCAACTGTTTCCACTGCATTGTGAAGAATGGATGTCTGAGAAGGATATATTGCCAGCATCATCCTGCCACCTGCGAGAGAGAGAGAAGATTAAAACGTAAGGCTCTCCAAGGCGATCCTTGTCCATTCTCTTATCAGTACGGGAAATCCACAGTGCAGAAACCACGGGCGGAGGACTGCCCAGCCTGTGCTGCGGAACTTCCAGGATTGTTGTTGTTTAGTCGTTAAGTTGCGTACGACTCGTCGTGGCTCCATGGACCAGGCCCTCCTGTCTTCCACTGCCTCCCAGAGTTTGGTCAAATTCATGTTGGTAGCTTCGATGACACTGTCCAACCATCTCGTCCTCTATCAACCCTTCTCCTCTTGCCTTCACACTTTCCCAGCATCAGGTTCTTTTCCAGGGAGTCTTCTCTTCTCATGAGATGGCCAAAGTATTGGATCCTCAGCTTCAGGATCTGTCCTTCCAGTGAGCACTCAGGGTTGATTTCCTTCAGAATGGATAGGTTTGATCTCCTTGCAGTCCAGAGGACTCTCAAGAGCCTCCTCCAGCACCACTTCCAGGATGCTCTGTGGTTATTCAGAACAGAGGTTGCACATTCATTTCATTTTATTTTCAGAAGACGGGAAATAAACCCATCAGTGTTCTTCAAAAGGATGTATCCCTAAAAGGAAAAGAGTTGTTCTACATATCCTTTTGGCATGGGAGCATCTTTCCCAGCTGGTCAATGGACCGGTTTTGAACGTCTTAGCTTCTCAGAGGGCAGAAGAAGTTAACAGTGGAAGATCCTAAGAAAGGAGTTGAGCGGGTTTTTCTTGAAGAATTTTACTTTTGCTGTATTGGGGGGGGGGCTCAAAAAGATCGAAGTGTCTTAGATCTCCCAGTGGCACTCGGAGGGCCTCACTTTAAACAAGGCTGAGACCCACATTCCTCCACAATTCTTGTCCCTCGCCCCCAAAATAAGTATTTTTATGACTAGCAGGTACAGAGCAATTTTCTGTATTTAAAAAGACAAATCTTTTAGTTAACCCATTTTTTTCAGTAGACAGGAGCCCATAATAGCAATCTTTACAGTACCCGATCAGAGTATTAAAATATGAAAACAGGAAAAAAATAATAAGCAGATCAGCCTCTCTTTGCTGTCTAGCCCTATTCCGTCGGGAGGTTTGGCTTTGGGGTGGCTGATAAATTTCAATAATAACCCTCAGCTCTACATCCATGAGACTCTGGATTCAAAACACCGGTTTCTAAACACAGGACCTGCCTGCCAGGATGGCATTCATAAATTGGAAGACTAGGGGGAATGTAAGATTGGGGGTGCTGCCTCACCCCCCCATGTGTTTTCAGCTTCTTAAAAAAAAGCAAATCTCATTTTATTATTATTACTGTTTTGTGCCAGGCAAGGCTGTTTCTGCCAATTTCCCATTTAAAACCCCCGTTGTGTCGGTTTTTAATTTTGAATAACAAGCCGAATGTTTGTTTATAAACAGGGGACTGGAGGAGGGCGAAGGAGAAGCGAAGAAAAACACAGCTTTCTCAAAAAATAAAAAGGTGGCGAGACACCCAAAGCTTTAGGAATTGGCCTGTTAAAAAAGCCAACGGACAGGGGATGTTCCGAGTAAATCCCATCCCTTTTTTTTAGCGTTGGAAGGCAATTTAATTAGTTCGATTATAATATACAGTACTAGAAACAGAGAGAAAGTCTAGGAGTACAGAGGTGGGACAGAACAAAAATCCAAATATTGGTGCCTGGATCAGACCTTGTACAGCAACAATTTGGTCGGGAGGGGAAGGGGAGATAATAAAACAATACTTGTGGAAGATAATAAAACAATACTTGTGGAAGATAATAAAACAATACTTGTAGAACGTTGAAGACCAACACATGTAAACATTCTAATTGCATGCATATTATTCGGGAATTCTGTGGTTGGGGATGAAAGATGGGGTGCAAGCAAGAGAACAACGGGGGGGTCTCTCAAAGCCTTCTCCCCCCCCCCGGCTCCCACACACAGACACACACCCTGGGGCGCAGGACCCCCAATTCCCATGGGCTACCTCGCCCCAACCAGCATCTCCCCGACCTCCGGAGATGGGGGGGGGTTTGCCTTCCGCGCCCTCCCCACTCACCAGATCCCGGCCCCTTGTCTTGGGGGGCGGCGAAGACGCAGGCCCTGGGGGGGGGCAGGCAACCAAGCCCCTACTTCTTATGCAAGAGCTGTGAGCGCTGGCCTTTACCCTGGCAAAGGCGGGTGGAAGTTGCGGGTATTTGCTTGCACGTGTGAATGCAGCAAACACCAGGCTGGGGCGGAGGGATGCAGAGAACTCCTCCCGGGATGATGTCCCTCTCCTTTCCTCCTCCCTCCCCACCAAGGATCCTCTCTCCCCCTCCCCCTTCCTAGGGGGAAATATTCTACTACAGCTCCCACAAATCCCCCTCCCCAGCAGGACGGATTCTGGGAGTTGGAGTCCAAGGGGGCGCGAGAGGAAGCGGGGATGGGGGCGGGTGGAGGAAATCGGGTGGGTCCCCCCTTTCTGAGCTGCAGACCTGAGGAAAAGTTAAAAGTGGGGAGAAGGGGGAGGGGTTTCCAATATTCTGATTTTTCTCTCCGGAACAATGACTCCCTTTGTCATCCGCCAGGCTCTGCCTTTTGTTTTCGGAAAGAAGGAGCCGCCTTGCTCCCTTCGGACACAAGAGGGCGCTCTCGCCCCGCCATCAGCGCTTTCTCTCCCCGGACCGAGGACAAAAGGCGCTAATAAAAGCAGCTGAAAATGTGAATTTCCGACTCCTTGATCCGTCGGGGTGGCCTGCTCTGCAGGGAGTGAACCAACCAGGAAGAACAGAGAGGGGAAAAGGGGAAAGAAATGCCAACCACTTGGTCTTCCTTTTGTATTTCTGCTTTCCTTCTAGTTCCTATCATGTATGGAAAAAAAATAAAAGGAGAAATAATTTCTTTGTCTGCCTTTTTCTTGTTAAAAAGTGGGAGGAGTGTTAATGAAACAAAGAAGGTAATGGTCTTCAAGCCAGTTTAGTAATTACTTAAATATAGGTGTGCTATCCCACCTATAATTAATTACTGTAATATATTTTGGGCCTGGCTATCAGGGAACATGGGGGTCTCCCAAAAGATACAGATCCTTTTCCAATACATTTTTAAATAGTAAGTCTACTGCACCTGGGGAACGAATTTTAAGGAACGAAATGGTCTTTTAATATGTGTTTCTAAAGTTTATTTTTTTAGGTGAAAACAAAATAAATAGTTAAAAAAGAGACAAGAATGTGGGAGCATCTTCAAGATGTTTATATTATTTTAATGTGAGCTTTCGTGGACAAGTCTATATCCTCAGACATCTTTTTTCTTAAGTGTTTAAATTCATATGTTTAGCTGGTTTAGATCGCCTGTTTCTGATGCCAGCCACTAGAGAGGGGCATGATTTTTTTAAAAAAAAATTGCCACATTTGGTCAAAAACGACTAATTCATCCATCCATATTCAGACAAATCAATGGCCCCGCAATGAATATAAATCACTTTTTAGTGCTTTTATTTGTTTCTCTATAAAACATGTTATACACCCACACACAGGGGGGCCCCCAGGAAAGCCCTCCTCCTGACATCTAGAGACACTAAAATCAGAAAAGCTTCTATTGGTTTTCCTCTACAATTCCTCCAAGTTTGGCCTCTTTCTTCCGCAAATCCTATGGGCCTCAGGATGATGGTGGGGGCAGCTGGATCCAAACCACGCGCCAGGCTTTTTGCCACGCCTGAATACCAAAAACGTGAACTAGCTGACCCCTACTTGGGCTTTCAAGGTGAGTGATATATTTGTTGTTGGTTAGTCATTTAGTCGTGTCCAACTCTTTGTGACCCCATGGACCAGAGCACGCTAGGCCCTTCTGTCTTCCACTGCCTCCCGGAGTTGTGTCAAATTCATGTTGGTGACTTCGATGACACTGTCCATCTCGTCCTCCGTCGTCCCCTTCTCCTCTTGCCTTCACACTTTCCCAACATCAGGGTCTTTTCCAAGGATTTTTCTCTTCTCATGAGAGGGCCAAAGTATTGCAGCCTCAGCTTCAGGACCTGTCCTTCCAGTGAGCACTCAGCGTTGATTCCCATCAGAATGGATAGTTTTGTTCTCTTTGCAGTCCAGGGGACTCTCAAGAGCCTCATCCAGCACCACAATTCAAAGGCATCATTTCTTCGGCGGCCAGCTTTCTTTATGGTCCAGCTCTCACTTCCGTACATCACTACAGGGAAAACGATAGCTTTGACTATGCGGACCTTTGTCGGCAAGGTGATGTCTCTGCTTTTTAAGATATTGTCTAGGTTTGTCATCGCTTACCTCCCAAGAAGCAGGCGTCTTTTAATTTCGGGGCTGCTGTCTCCAACTGCAGTGATCATGGAGCCCAAGAAAGTGAAATCTGTCACTGCCTCCATACCTTCCCCTTCTATTTCCCAGGAGGTGATGGGACCAGTGGCCATGATCTTAGGTTTTTTTATGTTTTCAGACCATTTTTGCACTCTCCTCTTTCACCCTCATTACGAGGTTCTTTAATTCCTCCTCACTTTCTGTCATCAGTGATATATTAGTGGTTTTTACCACTTCCCACACCCCCAGTCAGTTTCCATGGCTGAGCTGGGATTCGAACCCTTGTCTCCAGAGTCCTGGTCTCCAGAGAGGAGACCTTTTCCAGCTCTCTCCCGGCTTGCGGCGCGTCCTCTGCCTGGCAGCGGATGACGACATCGCAGACGGCCTTCTCCATTGGTCGAATATTTTCCCCCGCAGCCAATCCGCACTCTTTCTTCGCATCCGGGAGGTGGGATCCTTAAGAGCTTCTGCCAAGGCGCTCTTCGCTTCGGAGCGAGGCCGGCGATGGCGCTTCGCTTTTGGCTGGCGGTGGCCGGGGAAGCCCTGCTTCTCGGGGCGCCAGGCCTGTCCCTCCCTCCGGGCTCTGAGGGCCCCTCGCCGGCGGCGCTTGGTGAGTCCTTGGATCGCGTTTTTTGTGCTTTTCCTCCCGGGGAACCCTTGGGAACGGGAGACTTTTCGGGGGGGAGGGTTGCCGCCCCTGCCTCGGGCAGCAAAATCTGTTGAGCGGCTTCTGCGAGTCCCTCAGGAGGGGGGGGGAACTTAAGAGCCCCTGGAAAGAATTCGCATCCTTTTCTATTCACACGGGAGGTCTTGGCTCAATCGCTCCCCCTGGCGGGCGAAGGGAATCGGGGTGGGCTTTGCGAATCCGGATCTCTTTGTCGATCCCTTTTCTCTAACTTTCTCGGGTCTCTGGCGAAGTGGACGGACTGGGAGCAAGAGTCGGATTGACCGCGAAGAAAACGGATTAAGAGAAGGTGGAAGGGGCGCTGTTTGGAGTCAGGGCTGGAAACTTTTTTTTTTTTGCCTGCAGCTCCCCAAACACCGGTTGTGTTGGCTGGGGATTCTGGGAGTTGTAGTCTTAAAAGAAGCATATCCTAGAGCTGAAAAGGGCTTTTTTCGATTAATCACACACAAGAGCCTGCACCGATTTCCTCCACCCTTGCCCCCTCCATTTGAAGGGCTCACCTTTTTAACAGTATTTCTCATCTGCTTCTGCCCCCAAAAAACTGTGATGAGAGCACACCAGAGTGTTGTGTGGTGTGTGTGTGTGAGTGCAGGCATGTGAAGAGAGGAACACCTGTCTCCTTTCAAGAAGTTGTGTTAGGGCAAGGATCTCTTTGCGTCGACATTTTCGTGCCCCAGAGCTTTTTATTTTGTTCTCTATATTGCATTTTCGTCTTATGCCTCTGAGAGGTTTTGGCTGGGAAGGTTTTTTCAGTGAATGTCAATCAACTCACCATCTGCCCTCCGTTGTTTTTTCTTTACTTCAGATTCTTTTTCCCGCCTTTTCAAACTGTCGATATCGGGTCGGTGCCGACCGTGGAGTTACGGAGCCAACATATAAATGTGGGCAGCATATAAGTTTAAATAAATAAATAAGTGAGCAATTGGAGTGCAGTTTTCTATCAGTTATTATGTAACTAGTTGGTTAGTCAGTGATAAAGCCAACAGAGAACCAGTTAAGCTCAGTGATGTAACAAATTAACATTTTCCCAGAATACGTATATTTATTTTCATATAAGAACTGTGAATAAAAATTAAACGTTTTGTTTAAAAAATGGGCAGGATATAAATCAAATCAAATAAATAAATAAATAAGTAAATAAATAAATTTTCAATTACCAGAGGCTCTAAGTGAATGTATTGAAAGAGATAAGTGCCAGCTGAGGCAAACTAAGAGATAAAGTGTGGTGTACTGGAGGAGACTGTAGCTCAGTCTGCTCTGTAGGTTCCTGCCAGAACCATTTTATCTCCTCCTTAAGAAGAGGAATATTTATTATTATTAAAAACACACTCAATTTCCTCACTCCAACTTTGCCACCCTGACGTATTTTAGGCTAATTTTCCAATGTGCCCCCCCCCCAAGCAGTTCAAAAAAGGCATCGTTGAACTGGAAAAGTTGCAGAAGAGTGCATTTTTCAAACCCTGCACATGATCCCTTTCAGAGGTTTGGTCAGGGAGGGAGCTACAGTAAATGTCAGCCAACGTTTCCTCTCTACCTCAGACTGTTTTCCCCGCCTAGTGGTGAAGGCTTTTGGGAGTTTTAGTCCAAGAACATCTGGAAACTGAAGACTGGGAACCACTGCAATAAGATGAGGGAAGGAGAAGTGGAAAACATCAGCCAAGCCCTCCCTAAGCACTCATCACAGGAGAGGAAAACTTGTTAAGATGCTCCTCTAACTAGGTTCCCATAGTCTAACCCTAATCAAATAAGCTACTTCCCGAAAGAATAGATTTGGTAAGTACAGGCATAGAACACAGGTGACCTACCTTTTACGTAAAGGTATTTTCTGCACCACTTTTCCAATTCAATGCATCCTGCCTCTCAACCCCCACCCTTTTTATTCTGCCCTGTGCCCAGTCCTGCCCCGTCCCTGATTGCCGCCTTGCCTTCCTCACTTCCTTCCTGACCCCCTTGTCAAGGTGTCTTTTGAGTTTTGAGAATCTGCTGTCTCCTCATGCGTAGGCCCTCCTAATTCTGCCCCCCCCCGTCTTTTTCCAGGTTCATCCTCGCATTCCCTGAGGTATTTTTGCACTGCTGTCTCAGAACCCAGCCAGCAGCTGCCCCATTTCATCACCGTGGGGTATGTGGATGACCAGCCCTTCACTGAGTATGACAGCATCACAAGAAGAAGACAGCCTCGAGCGCCCTGGATGAAGAAGGTGGAGGAGGACGATCCTCGGTATTGGGACAGGAACACCCAGATAGCACAGAACAATGAGCAGGTGTTCAGACGGAACTTGGAGATCCTAAGAAATCGCTACAACCAGAGTGGAGGTGAGTGCAGGGCCGAAGAGGAACCAACGTGTTTTTTTTCAATCCCACACCTCCTCTTGTCCCTTCCAGGGGTGGAAAATGAAGAGAGGTGATTGTGGCGCAGAAGGAAAAAGGGTTGCAGCCCAGGAGAGACCCTCCTCTCACCTCACCCCCACAAATGATCCATCTGATTACCCCTCCATAAGAGAATGAATTGGGGGTCCCCCAGTTCCACCCTCAGGAAACACAGAAAGGAAAATCAGAGGGGTGTGTGTTTGTGTATACACGCACGGATCCATTTCTAATTCTTTGTCTTTTTTTCTCTTTTGGAACACGGTTGGAAAAGCAAAAGGCCCTTGAAGCCTGTGGGTCCATTCTTACCCTCTGTTAGGGGCAGGCAATTAAGGTAACCAGTCCTCTCTGAGGGAATATGCCGAGTACATCACAAATTATGATAGAGAATCCAAAAATCTTGCTTCAAGTTCGGGGGTGGAGTAGGGTAAGACTCCTCGCAGTGTACAGTGGGGTCTCGATTTACGGACTTAATCCGTATTGGAAGGCAGTTCTCAGGTCGAAAAGTTCTTAAGTCGAATCTGCATTTCCCATAGGAATGCATTGAAAACCATTTAATCCGTATCTGCTCTTTTCGTCCATAGAAACTAATGGGAAGCTGCTATTCCGCCTTCTGCCACTAGAGGGGGATTTTTTTTTCCTTTTAACCTAAGATGACTTAGCTTTTAAAAAAAGGGGGGGCAAAGTTCGTAACTCGAATCTAAGTTCGTAAGTCGAGTCCATATATTCCTATGAGAGCGGTTTGTAAGTCGAAACGTTCGTATGTCGAGCCGTTCGTAAGTCGAGACCCCACTGTATATTTTTTGGTGGAGGCTGGTGATCTAACGCAGTGGTTCTTAACCTTTGTTACTCAGGTGTTTTTGAACTGCAACTCCCAGAAACCCCAGCCAGCACAGCTGATGGTGAAGGCTTCTGGGAGTTGCAGTCCAAAAACATCTAACAAAGGTTAAGAACCACTGATCTAACACAGGCCTGTGGTGCAGAGATTAAACTGCAGTATTACAGCTAGGACTGTGCTCACAACCCGAATTTGCTCCCAGGCACACGGCTGATTCATTCTTCCATCCTTCCGAGGTCAGTAAACGGAGTATCCAGCTCAGGGTGCGGGCAATGTGTAGCCTGCTCAATTGAACTGTAGCCCGCACAGAGAGTGTCGTAACAGCTTGTTGTGTTTTGGATGTAAGAGTTATGCTTTTCAGCAAAGGTTCCAGCAGAAAGAAGCACAACAAGCAAAAGCAAGTCTTCTTCAGAGGCACTTTACTTTAAACAAAATAAAGAAAATATCAGCAGCAGACGTGCACTCCTACACACCCATTCTAACCCAATCTAACCCACACCAACTGTTCTGGCGTTTCTCCTTATATACAGGCCTATTTACATTATCTCTGATGAGCTGCAGCTGTAGTGAGCTGCAGCTGGTCTCTAGGAAAGCTTCCAGAAGCTCAGGGAACAAATGCATGGTTTGACCAGACCACGACACAGCTATGGGGCAGTACATAAACAGTGCACTTTGCTTTGATGTCATTGAGGTGTGCGAATTCGCTCCAGGTTTTTAGTCCACATGTTAAAGCAATATCCGAGTTGCTGAGCCTAGTTTAGGGATAACTTTCAACATCTTGGATGTGTCGTATTAAAGTTCAGACTAAAATCAGAGTGGATCTGCCATTTCTGCAACACCAGAGTCTTCAACCTCTACTAATGTGTTTGAGTAGAGAAAACAAATGTGGGACTGACTCCCTCACACGCATCTCGGCCCACCGACGTATGTAAGTGCCTGGGCTCAAGACGCTGGCCCTGGCCTCCTGCCTGCTTCATGCCGACACGGTATGTCTCCTTCGGCCAGGCTGTCCCGGCCTGTGTCCTGCTTCCTCCCATTCCACCGGCCACAGTGGGGGATCTACTGGATCCAGGCTACTGGCAATGCTTCTGGCTGGGTCTGACCTGAATAGCCGATTAGCCCCTCCCAGCTCTTGGACCTTTCAAAGGCATCCACACGGGATCGCCCACAGACAAGCAGGCAAATCCATCTTCCTCCATCTTCACTTCCATATCCCCTGAGTGCCTGGAAAGGTGAGGATTGTCCCGTTTCTTTTTGATTTCTTGGATGCAGTTTCCATTAGTATGGACTGCTTTTAAGGAGCAGGGTAGTTAAATCCCAAGACTGATCCCATTGTGACGTGCTGTTTGATGTTTCCAACAGCAAAGTCTCGTGGGAAACTGCTTCATTTTACCGTTCCTTTACATTTCAATGGAAATGGAGTCTAACATGAACCTCAAGTCTTCTTAAGCATCCTCTTAGATATCAGAATATGTTCCACCGGTTTATATCTCCATAATGTAAATTTTGATTCAGACTGTTAGTCTGTGGGAGGTTCTGATAGCTAGGAGATTTTCTTAGGGTGCAATCATATTAACAAAAAAAGGTGGGAAATGCTATGGATTTGGTATAGGCTGATTTTCATTTTTTTCCCATTGACTACATGTCACTCTGTAGCCACTCTACCGTGCTAGTTCCCTTCCTGTCCTGGGATGGTTAAGCCCAGCAAGTAGTCAGATGCGCCGAAGGCTGTGGATGTTGACTGGAACTGTATCACTCTAGTACACAACAGTCAACTCCGACTCAGCAGTGTTTGCGGGGAGTCCAAAAAAAAAAATCCACAAGGCTAGGCACTTAGAATACATGCCAGCTTTGTAAGGTAGCTGCCACCACACCGACACAATGACTACACTTCCCAGTAGCTGGTTGAGACAAGACATAGTTCTTTGTCGCAGCAAAGAGCCGCCGCTTTCTTTCCCCAAGGATTCCCTCCAAACTTGAGGTAACCCCACAATATTATCAGTTTTTGGAGAGAAGAAGGAGTCTAAACAGCTTCCTTTCTCCTCCTGAGCCCCGCTTCGTGGTGGAAAATCTCTCTGTTTCTGCAAAGGTAAATCTGTCAGGAATTTTGTGTTCCTGAGATGGCCCTGCGCCAATTCAGTCTTCCAGGTCAACAGCAAAAAAAAACCTCGCAGAGATGGTAGATTTCTCCATTAGCAATGAATTCACAAAAATGTACAGCAAAGTTCTGTACATCAGTCAGCAGACTTAACAATATACATAACAGTAAACTAAACGGACATTATTTTGTGCAGCAGCTCTTCATATAAAGCTCCTTATTTCACTCTGATGTGCAGTCCCTACGTAGCATCAATCAACCAACCACTGGCATGACCTGACATGTTCACCCAGACATTACTTCCTACTCAATCCACATTTTAAGTATTGCATCAGCTATACGTGCTGACCTTATAGCTGTACACCTGTTATAAAAATGGATTCCTACCATGTTTCCCTAAAAATAATAAATTTTGTTCCAAAACAACGCATTAGGGCTTATTTTCAGGGGATGTTTTATTTATTTTTTCATGTACAACAGTCTACATGTATTTAAATACAGTAATGTCATCTTCTGGTTGCTGCACAATGCTGGAGGTTGGGGGTTCACTTAACTGGGGCTTATTTTGATGGGTAGATGGAAAGACTGAAAAGTAAACTTCAGATGCGAGCACAAGGGGGAATCTAGCCCATCTAGGAGAAGGAAAACTCTTGATTCCAAACCTCCACTGCCTTGTGGCTATATCCACTGATGGAAAAGCCTTCAGGAGTTAATCTCGAGGCAAAATCCAGAGCCGGTGTCCCGGAGGCAGTTCGTGTTGTTTTGGCAACTCCTGCGAAGTTGCTAGAATCAGTTGTATTGGCTCTTGCCTGTCCATTGGATTGTTTCAGCAATGTGGAGAGGGGGGATTTGCTGCCTGGGTAACAGACTATCCTCCATATTATTTTACCCAGGCTTTGTGCTCTGGAGAGGACACTCCAGCTTTGCATACAGCGTCGAAGTCCTCCCTACAGAGCACGTTACCATAGTCTCTCAAGACTGAAGGATGCCTATGAGGGCTTATATCACGAGCATCGTGAAAAATCATATTAGGGCTTATTTTCAGTTTCGGTCTTTTCGGAGGAACATGGTAATAGAACACTCTGGTTCATACACTCTGATTCATGTACAGTGGTGCCTCGCACAGCGAGGTTAATCCATTCCGGATTAACCCTCGCTGTGTGAAAACATCGAACGGGGCAGAAAAGCCCATTGGAACGCATTAAACAGTGTTTAATGCGTTCCAATCGGCTGCTGTACTCACCGCTCAGCGATGTTTCTCCGATGGCTGGCAGCCATTTTCACACCCTCCCCTCGCTTAACGAGGGTGTGAAAACGCTGCGCGCGGCCATTTTGCGGCTTCTGGCAGCCATTTTGAAGCCGCCGAACAGCTGATCGGCAGGTCGCAAAGCGAAGGTTGGTAAGCGAACCGCTTACCGACCTTCGCTCTGCGATTTTTTCCCTATTGAGGCATCGGTATGCGATCGCATTTGCAATCGCAAAACCGGCCTCATAGAGCGAATTCATCGCTCTACAGTGCACTCGTTGTGCGAGGCACCACTGTACTAAGAGTAAATTCTACTTTACGGGCCACAATATCCTGACAAGATCCATCTCCTTGTACCCATTCTATAGGGCTTGATGTAAGGCTCTCCCTCTCTCTCCCCTTGATGCTTTGCCTCTCCTCTCATGTGTGGGCCCCTTCCAGGGTTTCACATTTTGCAGTATATGTACGGCTGTGAGCTGAGGAAGGATGGGAGCAAAAGAGGGCATTTCCAGCATGCCTACAACGGGAGAGACTTCCTCAGATTTGACATAGAGACCCTCACTTGGATGGCAGTTGATCCCACAGCCCAGATCACCCAGAGGAAGTGGGAAGCAGAACCTGCCGTTGCCCAGAGAAAGAAGGCCTATCTGGAAGAGGAGTGCATTGCGTGGCTGCGGAGGTACCTGGACTATGGAAAGGAGACACTGCTCAGGACAGGTGAGGCGGTTGGGGGGACAAGGGGAACTGGGACGGCATCTTCTGGGAAATGGGCAGTTTGCTATACAATCCTTCCTTTCTCCCTTGCTTCCCCCAAACAGCCTCTCTGCCTCTGCTTATTATTTACCAAAAAGGAGGCAAGACGGTTCAATCAGATTCTGGTTTATCCCTCATTTTGGATTCCAGTTGGGGTGGTGAAGTGTTGTCTGGGCTACTTTTATACCACCCAGAGACTGTCTGTTCACAGAGGGGTGGTAGAAAAAAAAGAAAGAAACATATTTTTTTCTGGCAACAACACAACATAAAACTCACTGTGAACCAGCCCAGCCTTCTTCTATAGCCATCCAGACCTTTCTGGATCACCAGCTGAGGCTATCCTTGTTCTGGAATGATTAGGATCACACAATTTCATTCATTCATTCATCCATTTTGTTAAATTTTTTAATTTATTTATTGTATTTATACCCCGCCTATCTAGTCATTTCGACCACTCTAGGCGGCTTACAACATAAAGGATAACAAGTTCAAGAAAAATGTATAACAATTAATTAATTAAATGATTCTGCAAGATGGGAAAAATAAAAAAATAAATCAAATAAAGAGAAAAAAAGGAGAGAGGACAGGAATTAACTGGAAGGGAAGGCCTGCCTATACATCCACATTTTTCGTTGGTTCTTAAAAGTACCCAGCGAGGGTGCAGTGCGAATCTCCGGAGGTAGTTTATTCCAGAGACGAGGAGCCACCACCGAGAAGGCCCGGTTTCTAGTTCTTTCCTTCCGGGCCTCCCTCGGCGTCAGGCTCCTCAGCTTCACCTCCTGGCTCGCGCGGGTGTCACGGGTAGAACTAGTTGGGAGTAAGCATTCAGCCAAGTATCCATCCATCCATCCATTTATTTTTATACCACCCATCTGGCTGCCAAGACCACTCTGGGGGGTGGGGTTTAGAAAACAGGATAAAACAACAGAGTTAATGGTTGTTGTGGGTTTTCCGGGCTCTTTGGCCGTGTTCTGAAGGTTGTTCTTCCTAATGTTTCGCCAGTCTCTGTGACGAGCATCTTCAGAGGACAACCATTAGAGCCCGGCCGTGAAAGCCTTCGCGAAAATAACACAGTTAACTTCTCTGAATTCCTATTACTGGAAACAAACTCCAGTTTAACCTGTGTGTGGCACACATTCCTGTTCCTTCAGCCCTCAAAAACATTGAAAATATCCAGTAACTCTCATGGCCAGAATTTCCGAAACCCCTGCTCTAAATAAATCATAAGCAATTTTTATTTGAGAATTTAGATGTCTCTGATTTAACAAACAAGATTTTGAAAAGCACATTTCTACTCTGTTAAGAGTGTCTGATAATTTAATTGTAACTGGCTTTGAACTGATTGATAGGGAGATAACGAGATTTCTCATGGCCTTGCTGGGTGAATGCTTTGATCTAAATAGGCTTGCTTGTATGGGCCGTGTAGTTCCCAGTCCTGAAATCACGTGATCTTTGTGTGTGGATGCAAGGATCATTCTGCATCTCAGGCTGCTCTTTCAAGTGATGCAGTTCAGCCCAGGATAACTTCACTGTCCAGTTCCCCCCTGAGGGAGGTTTGAGTGCCTACATTGGCGCTCATTTTGCTATTTTTGCAGAGGCGCCTTTGGGAAAGGTGACCCGCATGTTCGTCTCCAAAGGGAGGGAGATGCTGGTCTGCCAGGCCCACGGCTTCTACCCCAAGGAGATCGAAGCCACCTGGAGGAAGGGTGGAGAGATCATGGAGCAGGACACCTTCCGGAGGAGCGTCGCTCCCAACGCCGATGGGACCTACCACGCCTGGCTCAGCATCGAGATCAACCCCGAAGACAGAGAGCTCTACCAATGCCACATCGATCACGCTGGCCTGACTGAGCCTCTCGTCTTGGCCTGGGAAGCGCCTGGTGGTGAGCAGCTGCAGGGGAAGGAAGGCCGTGGGGTCGGAGAGGAAATTTCACATGAGATGGGCCTTAAAAAAAAGGAGCACCATCCTGGGCAAAAACTCTTCTGTAGGAGGAGGTCAGATCTATTCAGGGAGGTTGGAGCCATCCGTGGCTCTTAGGGTGCTTCTGTCTCTTATTACCTCGTGTCAGACAGTATGCATCTGACTGTGACAGGTTTTGCACGCTGTTGTGAAAGCCGGCAGTGGGTTGGTGGGGTTTTGGAGGGACAGCCTTGCTTTGGATCTGGCCCAGGGCAGGGAGGGATGCAGTTCCATTGGCAGAGCCTCTTTTCCCCCCACATCTGAGAGGTCCCTGGTTCAGTCTCGGCACCTACCTCTGAAACTCTCAGGACCTCATGGTGGGGCCTGGGAGAACCTGCTGCTTCTCGGAACAGCCATGAGTTTGCCTCTTTTTGTTTTAGATAATGTGAGACACATCGTGGGAATCGTCTTTGGAGTCCTGGCTGCTCTCCTCCTGATGTCTGCTGGGATTATCTTCTTTCTCAGTGAGTAAACCCTGAACACATCTCGTGAGTCATCTCTGTTGTTCTGTGAAAGATGCTCATGAAGATCTTGCACCTGAAGATCAAACACGTGGATGCTGTTGCTTGAGTACTCTCGGTGTGATCCCATCATGGCATCCTCATTTGTTGACCTTGAATTGGGCATCCACAGTGTAATTTTCCACCCTGAACTCATCATCCTAGCCTTTTCATGTTTTAGAAACCATTTCTGGGGCTTAAATTCTTTTTGTTCTTTGAGGAAGAAGTAATGACATATCCGGATTCCCAAATCTAAATTCTCCATGACTGAAAAGGTAGCTGAGCATCATTTCATCTGGTCGTACTCCTCTTGCTCAAATCATCATCTATACAGAAACATATTTTTAGGAAATGGGCTTGTAGTGCCATGTGGATTGTAATAGCTGAGTGGTTTAGGTACCTATCTGCGGAACCAGAGGTAGGGAGTTCAAATCCCCAACTGTGCTTCCTTTCAGGAACAGCCAGACTGGGGTGCCTTGGGCAAGCTGCACAGTCCCAGGTCAACCCCTGGAAGAAGGGAATGGGAAACCCTTTCTGGATACTCTCTACCTAGAAAACACTAGAAAGGGTCACTATATATGAGTCAGAAATTACTTGGTGGTATTTGATTATAATTATTATAATTCCCCTAATTTAAAGGGGGTTGTCTCTCCCCTTTGAAGACTAGCCTTTGATGTTTGAGCCTCTCAGCTTGTCTCCCATCGTTCGAAGAAACTTTAACTGGATCATCCCAAATCCTACATGTAGGAAATCTGTTTATAATTTTGTTTTTGATGTTTTCAGTTTCATTGAATTACCACAGGGATAGATCCATGAGACCAGGTGATGAGTGAAATGTACTTCCGTGCTCCAGAGGAAAGCACCAGGAGGGATGGGGTTACATGGAAGACCCGTGGATGCAAAGTTTGACACCTGGACAGCTGTCCTAGCCCGGGAAATTTTGGGGTCTTCTTTCCCTGGAGATGTTTATGTAGAGCAGAGATCAGAAGAGCACCTGAGGTGGAGGTTTAGAAGACCCCTCTTACTACACCTGTCGTACAGGATATTCTCTGGGGACCCCCTTCTGATATTCTGACTTTCTCTCTCTCTCTCTCTCTGCAGGGCGCAAGCAACAGGGAGGACCCTTGTAAAGCAGCATTAACTGAGTCCTCCATCACTGGAACCTTATTTCAGTCAAGTCCAGAAGCAGTTCTTCCCAAGACACTTCCTCACTCTCATGAGCACCTCTTTCCCCGGCTGGAAACATTTTATGCACTGTCCGATGTGGGAGAGGCCTGCTCGGCAGGAAGGAAACCAACCAAGAAGAAAGGGAACAGGGAAAGGGGTCCTTTAAATGGACTTCAGTGCATTCAACTGCCTGGCTGGATAGCTCAGCAAGTTAGCTATCCAACTTCGGAGGTTGGGGGTTTGGTTCTAATCCGTTCCGTCCGAAGAAAAAAAATTACCAAAAAAAAAAAAAATTAAAAGAACACAGCAAGCTCAGTCAGAAGGTGCTCTGTTGCTGAGGTTTAAGAAGAAGAAAAGCCTCCATAAACAAAAAGTAAAACCACCTCCGTTGCTGAGGTTTAAGAAGAAGAAGAAACCTCCATAAACAAACACTAAAGCCACCTCCATTGCTGCGGTTTAAAAAGAAGAAAAAACCTCCAATAATAAAAGCAAAGCCGCTAACAACAGAGCACAGAAACATACCCACCCCAGCCAAAACCCACCCAAGAATAGTTTTTAAAAGGAGAAAACAGCAGCTTACCTCCCTGCAGACAGATACACACACACACACACACACACACACACACTCCGAAGCATTTAGAAGTGACTTTGAAACTACTTCTGTGTACAGTGGCACCTTGACTTACGAACTTAATCCGTATTGGAATGGTGTTCATAAGTCGAAATGTTACTCGGTCGAAGCACCATTTCTCATAGGAATGCACTGAAAACCAATTAATCTCTTCCGTTCAAAGAAAAAAAATCACCCCAAAAATTAAAAGAACACAGCAAGCCCAGTCGGAAGGCGCTCCGTTGCTGAGGTTTAAGAAGAAGAAAAAACTCCATAAACAAAAAGTAAAGCCACCTCCGTTGCTGAGGTTTAAGAAGAAACCTCTAAAAATAAAAGCAAAGCTGCTAACAACAGAGCACAGAAACATACCTGCCCCAGCCAAAACCCACCCAGAACAGTTTTTTAAAAGGAGAAAACAGCAGCTTACCTCCCCGCAGACACACACACGGTCACTCCAAAGCAGAACTACTTCGAAGAAGCACTACTTTGAAGAAGCAAAACTACTTTGGAAAAGCGCAGAACTACTTTGGAGACACTCACTCTGAAGCACAACTAACTACCACGACACACTCTCTAACTGCCAAAAGTGAAAGAGCTACAGTACAAAGCAGCCTCGTCACCACCTAGTTAGAAATCTGAATTGCCCGCCTTTTTTCCCTTCCTGTTTCTGTTTGTAAGTGCAAGCTTCGTTCACAAGTCGAAGCAAAATGTGACCGGAGCTGTTTGTAAGTCGAAATGTTCGTAAGCAGGGATGTTCCTAAGCCGAAGCACCACTGTACTCTCTACCTGAACAACCCTCAAAAAAGGTTATGGTAATTTAGAAATGACTTGATGGCACATCAGAAAAAATGCTTTCTTAATTTGGACACAGAAACATTGAGAAGAAAGAGGAAAGGAAATGGGTCTCCTTGCCTTCATTTAAAGGGACTTTAATACTTTCTGCTGTTTAATACTGAGTGGGGGAATACAAAATGAAAAAGATTTTCTCGTTGGTGGGGCGCCAGCTTAACAACTTAACAACTAGAGTTCATGGGTTCCCCCACTGAGATGCTAATCCTGTTCAGATGGGCTAGTAATATATGAACTGCTGCTGAGGAAAAGGTTTTAAAGGGAAAATTATCCTTCTGCCTTTTTAAATGTGTGTTAAAAATGGTTCTGAACAGATTTTATTTAATTCCTTTCAGTAATTACTATTTAGATTTTATATATCTCAGAACAGCCATCATTAGATATCTTAAATGTTTTTAAATGGTCTTCAAAACGGTTCTTAAATCTTGACCAATGTTTAATAGTTTTTCAATATATAGTTTTCTACAGAATTTTTAAATTGTTGCTATTGTGTGATTTTAACTGTTGTGAACCGCCTTAGGGAGAAAGGTGGCGTATAAATAAAACAAGAAATGATAAATAAATATTGCACACTACAACCCAGAAATCGAAAGGTCATCTGTGAAGGAACTAGAAAAGAGCCCCAAGTGTGAGGATGTGTTACTGGAAATCAAGGCCAAAATCCTCCATCATTTATCCTGTCCCAGGGCAGGGAGAATCATAGAATATACTTCTAATAGTATTAGCGACCCCTGAGAAATTCATGGGTAGAAGGGATTTAGCTTGAAGATAAGGCACTTTCTTTCTCTTACCCTCATCCTGTTTGCCTACCTGTGCAACTGGGATTTCTGCCACTACCTTGAAATTCAGCAACATGTCTGACAACCGAATTTAAAGCAAACTATTCTTCATTATTAAAAGTAAAATACAAAAATACTTTCTTTTTGTTCCCTAATTTTAAAAGTATATAAAAATTAGTATTTTTGTCGTTTTGGTTTTTTTTCACTGGGAAGGGGAGAAATGTCCATGAGGCCACACGTGGCAGTGGCCGAGGTGTCCTGGCTCTCAGAAAAGCCTCTGTGGGAAAGCAGAGAACAGGGGCACCTCTGTCCTCAGGTCCCCAATGGCAGGACTGGGGAGGACCCCCTTCTTCTCTCTTTCTGCAGCCTGAGGTTTCCCTGGGACACAAGTCTGGAGCCAGAGGAAACACCCGTTCCTTGTGGGGTGTGAAGCTTGTTCCTTGTTCTGGAACCGGGCCAGCCTCTGATGTGCAGGACTGAGGGATCCAATAGGTGTTGCTGTGGGTAGAGATTCAACAGGGGTTGTTTCTGCATTGGTGCATTTCCCTACTTTGCAAAATGTCTGCTTGGCTGATTGGGGAAAAAGGCTTTCTTCTGTTTTGCTGGAGCAAAGGCTGGGTATTTTGTCAGATCTTGTTCTTTGTCTGCGTCTGACAGCTCCTTGTTTTTGGCGGGAAACGACAGGAGCGAGGGTTCTTTAAATACAAGCTCTTTATTAACAAAACTTGGTGGTTTCTCAACAACCACCTCAATGGGATCAACATGTTCAACATTAACAGGAAAATCTGACCATAACAAGGGCAACATTTCTTCGCAACTGTTTTTCTTTAACGGAAGGTCTGTCCAAACCGCTCCTGGTCTGTTGGTTTTCTCCAACAACCACTCCTCACCACACATATCGTCCCGCAACACTAAGACTGTCCATTCCTCTGGTCCGAGTCCTTCTATGATCGGTTTTCCTTCTTCCTTTTTTATCTCCACTTCTTTGCGTTCCCTACTTTTATATCCCAATCCTTCCTTCTGTGGTATCTTAAACACTCTGGTTTCTCCTTCTACCTCCTGCCATTCCTCTTCCAACACTACTTTTCTCATCTCCCCTGATTTTTCTTCCTTCTCTGAGATCAAGAAGACATCTATCTCCCTTCTTGCCCCTCTCTGACTCCTCCCCCTCTTTTCCTGCCTTTAACTCCTTCATCCTTTCTGTAACTTTCACTACCTCTTCCTTAATTGCCTCTCTATCCTTTTCCTCCTCTAGAGACATAGGAGGGGACGGATCACACTCTCTTTCTTATTCTCTCTTATTTTCCGGTTCACAAAGAGTTTTTGGTCCAGATCCCACCTTTGGGTACACTGAGAATCTGAAACACAATCTGAGCAGGAGACAGGTAGAAGCTGCAGCCCTTCCGAAGGAAACAAGAAAAAAATGACTGGCCCTGATCCTTCTGAGCCCAGAAAGAAGAATACCTTTTGAGCAGGGCTAGGAAGATGTTCTGCAAAGTCAGTGATGAAGCAGTTGCCTGGACTGGTCCCTTCAGAAATAGCAAAACTACCCCTGAATTTCTCCAGGTTGCCTGGTGGCTCTTCCTTCTGTTTTAATTCCTCTGTTTCCAAATTTCCCTCCAGAGCAAACAGAAAGCCTTCCCATGAGGAAAACATTTGGGGAACATTCAAGGAAAGAAGGGAGGTCCAAAGTTAAGAGGACAAAGTGGGACTGATCTGTACTGCAAGGGCTGACATGGAAATAGGAGAGGAAGGGCAGTTTGATGCCTTTGAAGTGGTCTAACCCCAAGGATGTTGTTAAATGTTCTCAAGTCAGAACCGACTAACAGCGACCCTACTTGGGCTTTCAAGGTGAGTGATATATTAGAGGAGTGGTTTTTACCACTTCCATACCCCCAGTCGGTTTCCGCGCCTGAGCTAGGATTCGAACCCATGTCTCCAGAGAGCTTTTTCCTTTTCCAGCTCTCTCCCGGCTTGCGGTGCGTCCTCTGCCTGGCAGCGGATGACGACATCGCAGGCGGCCTTCTCCATTGGTCGAATATTTTCCCCCGCAGCCAATCCGCACTCTTTCTTCGCATCCGGGAGGTGGAGACGTTCTTTTCACTTTCAGGTGGGGATCCTTAAGAGCTTTTGCGCCAAGGCGCTCTTCGCTTCGGAGCGAGGCCGGCGATGGCGCTTCGCCTTTGGCTGGCGGTGGCCGGAGAAGCCCTGCTTCTCGGGGCGCCAGGCCTGGCCCTCCCTACGGGCTCTGAGGGCCCCCCGCCGGCGGCGCTTGGTGAGTCCTTGGATCGGGTTTTTTGTGCTTTTCCTCCCGGAGAACCCTTGGGAACGGGAGACTTTTCGGGGGGGGAGGGTCTTTGCCGCCCCTGCCTCGGGCAGCAAAATCTGTTGAGCGGCTTCTGCCTCGGAGGGGGGGAGGACTTAAGAGCCCCTGGAAATGCTGGACAAGGGAGGAGGAGGGAGGGAATTCGCATCCTTTTCTGTTCACACGGCAGCGGGAGGTCTTGGCTCAATAGCTCCCCCTGGCGGGTGAAAGGAACTGGGGTGGGCTTTCGGAATCCGGATTAAGAGAAGGTGGAAGGGGCGCTGTTTGGATTCAGGGGTGGAAACTTTTGTTGTTGTTGTTGTTGTTGCCTGTAACTCCCCAAACACCGGTTGTGCTGGCTGGGGATTCTGGGAGTTGTAATTTTAAAAGTAACATATCGTAGAGCTGAAAAGCAATCACTCACAAGAGGCTGCACCGATTTCCTCCACCCTTGCCCCCTCCACTTGAAAGGCTCACCTTTTTTTTAACAGTATTCCTCATCTGCTCCAGCCCCAAAAAACTGTGATGAGAGCACACCAGAGTGTTGTGTGGTGTGTGTGTGTGTGTGACTGCAGGCATGTGAAGAGAGGAACACCCGTCTCCTTTCGAGAAGTTGTGTTAGGGCAAGGATCTCTTTGCGTTGACATTTTCATGCCCCAGAGCTTTTTATTTTGTTGTCTATATTGTATTTTCGTATTATGCCTCTGAGAGGTTTTGGCTGGGAAGGTTTTTTCAGTGAATGTCAATCAACTCACCATCCGCCCTCCGTTGTTTCCTCTTTACTTCAGATTCTTTTTCCCCGGCTTTTAAAATTGCCAATATTCGGTCAATGCTAACCATGGAACTATGGAGTCAACTCTACCTCGCGTTTTCCACCAATCCAGAGGAGGCGGTTTCTGTGCTGAACTCGTGTGTGGACCTGATAATGGACTGGATGAGGGTCAATAAATAGAAACTCAATCCAGACAAGGCGGAAGTACTCTTGGTGGGTGCTCCGTGGGACAGAACAACTGTAAGGGGGATATGCAGTTGGCTACAGAATCGTACTGGTTAATGGCTCCTTCTCAAACTGGGAGGAGGTAACAAGTGGAGTACCCCAGGGCTCAGTCCTGGGCCCGGTGCTCTTCAATTTTTTAATTCATGACTTGGATCAAGGGGTGCAGAGAATGCTGATCAAATTGGCAGGTGACACAAAATTGGATGGACTAGCTAGGACCCTGGAAGACAGAAACAATATTCACAATGATCTTGATAAGCTGGAGCAGGGGGCTGAAAACAACAGAATGAAATTCAAACAGGGATAAGTGCAAAGTCCTGCACCTTGGAAAAAGAAACCAAACACACAAGTGACAAGATGGGGGATACCTGGTTCAGCAATAGCACCAGTGAGAAGGATCTTGGAATTTATTTGCAAAGGCTTTGACGGTCGGGATCTAATGGTTGTTGTGGGTTTTTCAGGCTTCTTGGCCATGTTCTGAAGGTGGTTTTTCCTAATGTTTCGCCAGTCTCTGTGGCCGGCAGCAAACTGCACCTTTAGAACACGGCCAAGAAGCCCAAAAAACCCACAACAACCATTACATCTTGGAATTGTCGTAGATCACAAGCTGAATTTGAGCCAACAGCATGATGTGGTTGCAAAAAGGCAAATGCTATTTTAGGCTGCATTGAAGAAGTATAATTTTCAAATCCCGCAAAGTGCTTGTCGTTTCGTTTTGTCGTGTCCAACTCTTCGTGACCCCATGGACCAGAGCACGCCAGGCCCTCCTATCTTCCACTGCCTCCCGGAGTTGAGTCAGATTCATGTTGGTTGCTTTGGTGACACTGTCCAACCATCTCATCCTCGGTCGTCCCCTTCTCCTCTTGCCTTCACACTTTCCCAACATTAAGGTCTTTTCCAGGGCGTCCTCTCTTCTCATGAGATGGCCAAAGTATTGGAGCCTCAGCTTCAGGATCTGTCCTTCCAGTGAGCACTCAGGGTTGATTTCCTTTAGAATTGATAGGTTTGTTCTCCTTGCAGTCCAGGGGACTCTCAAGAGCCTCCTCCAACACCACAATTCATCAATTCTTCGGCGGTCAGCTTTCTTTATGGTCCAGCTCTCACTTCCATACATCACGACAGGAAAAACCATAGCTTTGACTATTCGGACTTTTGTTGGCAAGGTGATGTCTGCTTTTTAAGATGCTGTCAAGGTTTGTCATCGCTTTCCTCCCAAGAAGCAGGCATCTTTTAATTTCGTGGCTGCTGTCTCCATCTGCAGTGATTATGGAGCCCAAGAAAGTAAAATCCGTCCCTGCCTCCATATCTTCCCCTTCTGTTTGCCAGGACATGATGGGGCCAGTGGCCATGATCTTAGTTTTTTTGATGTTGAGTTTCAGACCGTTTTTTGCACTCTCCTCTTTCACCCTCATTACAAGGTTCTTTAGTTCCTCCTCACTGTACAGAAGTACTGTATAGTCTGCAAATCCCACGAGGTTTAGTCCCCCTCTATTCAGCACTGGTTAGGCCTCACCTTGAGTCTTGTGCCCAGTTCTGGACACCGCACTTCAGGAAGGATGCCAACACATTGGATCAAGTTCAGAGTATGGCAACAAAGATGATCAGGTGGCTGGAAACCAAGCCTTATGAGGAAAGGCTGAAAGAACTGGGCCTCTTTAGCCTTAAGAAAAGAAGACAGGGCTGAGTGGGAGTAATTATATCCCTTTTCAAAGATAAGATGAAAGGCTTTCATTCTGAGGAGGGGCTGGATCTGTTCTCCATCGTCCCAGAGTGCAGAACACTTAACAATGGGCTCAAGTTACAGGGAGCCAGATTTTGGTTGAATATCAAGAAAAACTTCCTAACTGTAAGAACTGTACGACAATGGAACCATTTACCCGAAGAGGTGGTGAGTGCTTCAACACTGGAGGCCTTCAAGAGAAATGTAGACAACCACCTGGCAGATATCCTTTGATTTGTATTTCTGCACTGAACAGGAGTTTGGACTCAAATGGCCTTAGAGGTCCCTTCCAAATTCATGATTCTATGGTTCTACGGTCCCAGTACTGCCTGTTAACACAACTCTGGAATTGCTCTTTGACATCTCACTCTTAAGTGGAGATTCCTGTCCTCTTTTACTTGTCTTTTTTAAAAAAAACACTAGAATGCATAACCATCAGATCTATGTCAAGAAAAATTGAACAGGAGCAGCAATGAGATATGGAGGGATGGAAACTGACCAGCAGAAAAACACCCATAAATAAGGAAACGTCATCAAATGACACACACTTGTGAAGTGCATAGATCAGCACTTAGGAATCCAACAGAGGAGTCCCCAGGAGCACATGGTACAATGGAGGAAATTCGAGCCAAGCAGAGCGGGGTGAAAAAGTACACTGCGTGGCAGTGGTATTTAAAAAAACAAAACAAAACACCACCACAACTGGAACACATCTTTTTGATCTCACTTATAATTTGCAGCTCCTCGTTTTAGTCTCCTATTGTGTGGATCCTGAGATGCAAGAAAAGTTGTAGTTGAGTGTGGATGACTCTTGATCTTGTCTCAGCTTTGACTTTTCCACCTTGGTTGACACTGCGAGTGGTTCATACTTATAATGGAGTCTAGCCTTCTGATGGCATTGCTCTCGGCTTCTCTGATACCCTCAGCCCCTCCCCTCTCCCCATGAAGAAGTTAGTCCAAAAGAAGGCAGCTTAGCAGGGGTTTTATTTGTACAGTGGTGCCTCCGCTTGATGATGACCCCGCTTGACGATGAAATCGCTTGACAATGAGTTTTTTGCAATCGCTATTGTGAACACAAAACGACGGTTCCAGTGGGTTTGTTGTTGTTGTTTGCATTATGTTGATTAGGAGCCTGCTTCGCGAACCATTTGTTTGCTAAACTATGATTTTTCCGGTTCCGCAAAATGACTTTCCTCCCTTCGCAAAATGGCTGCTTTCCGGACCCCTGCTTCGGAAGACAGTGATTTTAAACAGTTGATTGGCAGTTCTCTATGGGTGATCTTCGCTGGACGATGAGGTATTTCCCCATTGGAACGCATTAAGCGGTTTTCAATACATTCCAATGGTTTGTGTGTTTGGTTTTTTTGCTTGATGACGATTTCGCTTAACAGCGATTTTCCTGGAACAGATTATCGTCATCAAGCGGGGCACCACTGTATGTGGAAGACAATGACCAACCTTACAAGGGGAGATGACTTGCTAAAGTATTCCTTAACTACTGTAGATCATCATCACAGTCTCACCTAGAGTTTAAAAAAAGCTACTGCTTTTTCCACCACTGATTTCCAATTCAAGGCATCCTGCCTTTGAACCCTTCCTTTTTAAATTTCCTCCCTTGTGCCCCTTCCTTGTCCACAGAGGTCATCCTTCTTTGTTTTCCCTGCTTCTGAATTTTTTGCTCTTCTTTGCCGCCTTCCTCTCCTCCCATCCCCTCCTTTCCTTTCCCTCCTTTGCATGTTTTGTGTCAATGGAGAGAATCTGCTCCTTGGTGGATGCCTAGTTTGCGGATAGAAAGCCTGGCATTCTGGATGCTGACACTGGGTGTCTCGGTGTGTACACTGTCTGAAGTGGGAGTATCTGAAATGGTGTGGCTGCTCTCCTAATTTCTGCCCTCTTTCTCCGTCCCTTTTCCAGGCTCCTCCTCACACTCCGTGCACTACTTCCACACTGCTGTGTCTGAACCCCCCCTTGGGAGTCCTCAGTACATCGCAGTGGGATACCTGGACGGCCACCTCTTTCTTCAGTACGACAGCATCACCCGGAGAGCACAGCCTCGAGCGCCCTGGATGGAGAAGGTGGTGGAAGAGGATCCGGAATATTGGGAGAGGAACACCCAGATAGAACAGGGCAGTGAGCAGTGGTTCAGAGAGAACCTGGCCGTCCTGAAGCATCGCTACAACCACAGCGGAGGTGATCGGAGGGCGGAAGAGGCACAGATTTTCCCCATCCCTCATCCCTCTTCTCTGTTCCAGGGGTGGAAGATAGGGGAGAGGGATTTCTGCAGAGAAGGAATAGGAGTTCCAGCACAGGAGGGACTCTCCCGGCTTCCCCAGAAACTACCCACCAGATGACAACCCCCCCAATGGGAGCTGTGGGGAGGATTTTCCAGCCTCAGTAAACTCAGAAAGGAAAACCAAATTTGTGTGTGTATGCCCATGAAAGTACAGTGGTGCCTCGCTTAACGGGCGCCCCGTTTAAAGACAAATCCGCATAGCGATGAAGATTTTGTGATCGCTTTTGTGATCACATTGCAATGTTCCCTATGCAGAAAAATCGCTTTGCGATTTTTTCCCATACGCCCCATTTTCCCCAGCTGACCGGCGGGGGCTTTGGAAGGACCATGGGGGAGCCCTCCCCCGCAGTCCTCGCAAAGCCCCAGCTGGCATTTTCCCCTCCCCAGCTGACCGGTGGGGGCTTCGGAAGGA
Source organism: Pogona vitticeps (assembly GCF_051106095.1). Taxonomy (NCBI): domain Eukaryota; kingdom Metazoa; phylum Chordata; class Lepidosauria; order Squamata; family Agamidae; genus Pogona; species Pogona vitticeps. Next base: position 13,082,483 of record NC_135784.1, read on the forward strand.
ACAGCTGGGGGAAAATGCCGGCTGGGGCTTTCCGAAGCCCCTGCTGGTCAGCTGGGAGAAAATGCCGGCTGGGGCTTTGCAAGGACTGCGAGGGAACCTTCCCCCGCGGTCCTCCCAAAGGCCCCATTTTCGCACAGCTGATTGGTGGTTCCAAAATGGCCGCCCGCTGTGTTGCCTCACTTTAGAGGTACCGAAAATTGCTGCCCCTATGGAGGATTTTCGCATAAGGTGAGTTTTTAAGCCCATAGGAACACATTAAACATGTTTTAATGCATTCCTATGGGCTTTTTTATTTCGCATAGTGACGAATCCAGATAGCGACGAATCCGGATAGCGACAATTTTCTGGAACGGATTATCGTCGCTATGCGGGGCACCACTGTACACATTTCCCCCTTTCTTTTTGAACAAGAAATGAAAGACATGAGCCCTAAAAGCCTCTCCATCCATTTCAGAGATAGCCAATTTGGACAACTGGACAGCATCACCCGGACAGGTGAGGAAATCAGTTCAGCTCCTGACAAATTGTGACAGTGAATCCCAAAAATCTTAATTGAAGTTTGTGGGGTGGGTCAAGACTGCACAGTGTTTATTTCAGTGGAAACTGGTGATCGGATGTCATGAGAGGGTGGTGAATCCACTCCAGGTTTTAGTCTGAACCTTAAAGAGATCACTTTGGTACTAAGGTTTGGGAACGAGAAACAGCACTTTGGACTCCTCCAGTAAAGTTCAGATTAAAACCCAGAGTGGATTTGCCACCCTGCAACACCAGCACCCCCATCTTCTACTGATTTCTGTTTACATGAATGGTGTACCTAATTTTTTAAAAAAGTGGGGAAAATGTAGACCTACTGTATCTCTCTCACATCTTAGCTGGGGAGAAAGGAAACCAACAAACGAGACTGACTGACTAAATAAATAAATAAGAGGAAGGCCGCATTTCTGCGTTTGCTTTTCTGGAAGTGTTTAGTGATCAGGTTTGATACTTTTTAAAACAAAAAAGTCATTTTCCATTAATACAAAATTTGTCTGCAATTAATTTACAAAATATGCATTATGTCCTGCTTGGACATGGAGCGTCTAGGAAGGCAGGAATGTAAACCTGGAGAAGTTTTTCCCTGAAAGTCTGGCAGACACTTGCAAGCATCGGAGAGCAAACACACACACACAAGTTTGATAACACCCAAGCACAGGAGCATGAGGCTTGCCAAACCTTACAACTAGAGACGGGGGTATTTGTATACGAATGCAAATACCCCCACGCAGGTGGGCATAACAAGGTGTCCAGCCCCGGGGTTTGGACCGTCCACTAACGGTGTCCACCGCTGCCGCCACCGCAGACTCCACACCTCCCTTCCTATCGCGCCGGAGCTGGCGGTCTGCAAGCTGCTCCTCGACCTGGCAGCGAGGGGCAGGGGAGAATTTGTTCACAAAACCTCCGTCTATGATCTATTTGACAGGAGGGCCTTTTGAGCATCCCTAAAGCAAAAAATCTCCCCCAAAGCAAGAGAAAGGAGCCTCTCGATCCTTTGTCTGGATCGACTTTTCACCACTGTTTGACTTCAACAAGAGCTTCAGGTCTGTTCAGGGATGGATTTAACATATACAGTGGTGCCTCGCTTAGCGACATTAATCCGTGCAGGAAAAAATGTTGCTAAGCGATTTCATCGCTAAACGGATTTTTAAAAGACCATAGAAACGCATTAAACCGCCATTAATGCGTTCTATAGGCTTCAAAACTAACCTTAAGCAAAAATCCTCCATAGGGGCGGCCATTTTCGGTGCCTGTAAAGCGAGGCAACACAGCAGGCCGCCATTTTGTTTTTCCGGTGGCCATTTTGAAACTGCCGATCAGCTGGTCGAAAATGGGCGCTTTGCGATGATCACTTCCCCGTGATCATCACAAAGCGAATTTTCCCCATAGGGACTATCGCTAAATGATCGCTTTTGCGATTGCTTAAATCCTGTCGCTAAGCGATTTCGTCGCCCAACGGAGCAATCACTAAGCGAGGCACCACTGTATTTCCTTTTTGTGGGGTCTCCCTCTCTTCCTCTCTCTGGGTTTCCTTCCCTGGAGCAGAAGGAAAGGCAGGCGCTGCTCCCAGGAGGGAAAGAAGGAGACCCTTAAATGGCTCCCTTTCTTTTCCTGAGGGTCCCCCCCATAGCGGAGAATCTCTCGGTGGCTATTGCCTCTCCTGAGGAAAAACCCTCCCTTTTCTCTGGGGCAAGTCGGTTGAGGGGGGGTGTCAGGGACTCCGCCTCTCCCTCTCTGTTCCTCACCCCCCCCCCCCCAAATTTGGGTCTGTTTTCAGGCTTTCACTCCGTGCAGGAGATGTATGGCTGTGAGTTGAAGAGGGACGGGAGCAAAAGAGGATATTGGCAGAACAGCTACGACGGGAGGGACTACCTCAGCTTCGACACGGAGACCGTCACCTGGACGGCGGCCGTTCCCAAGGCCCAGATCACCAAAGAGAAGTGGGAGAATGATCCTGCATACGGCCAAAGAATGAAGGCCTACCTGGAGGGGGAATGCCTTGAGGAGCTGAAGAGATTCCTGGAGTATGGGAAGGAGAGGCTGCTGAGGAGAGGTGAGGGATGGGATGGAGGAATAAAGAGATCTTTCTGGGGAACCAGGGCCATCTTCTCTGCCTCCCTGTCTCTCCCGCTTGCTCCCACCTTTGACCCAAACAGCCCCTCAGCTTAGGCATTTTCAGTCTCAAGAAACTATGGTAATATGCTCTGTGTGGTATGGAGTACTTGGAACAACATCTAGTGTGGCTGAGAAGGCCAATTCGAGAGTTACAATCCCTTCCACACTTAGGACAGATACAATCTGTACCCCGTCTAGCTCCCTGATTTTGCTGGGTTTGGGGCTGCCTCTTTGCCTCAGTGTGCTGAACAAGGGACTCTTCAAATTGAGAGAGGCTATGCTGCACCGCCTGCCGCCAGACAGAATTCTCAGATGTCAGGGTTTCCCCTCTGTTGAGGTTCATTCCGAAAGCCTTGCAGATATCCTTGTATTGCAGCTGTGGTCTCCCTCTGTGGGATTCTTGCCCACAATAGTAGATATGGTAATCATCTGAATTGAATTCACCCATTCCTACCCATTTTGGTTCACTGATGCCCAGGATGTCAATGTTTATTCTTGCCATCTCCTGTTTCTCCATGTGCAGTTTCCCAAGGTTCATAGATCTTACATTCCAGGTTCCTATGCAGTACTGTATTCTTTGCAGCATCAGACTTTCCTTTCACTTCCAGGTACATCCACAGCTGAGCGTCCTTTCGGCTTTGGCCCAACCACTTCATTAGCACTGGGGCTACTTGTCCTCCGCTCTTCCTCAGTAGCATGTTTGACGCCTTCCGATTGCGGTGCTCATCTTCCAGCTTCATATCTTTTAGCCTTTTGTTTCTGCTCATGGAGTTTTCTTGCCAAAGATACTGGAGTGGCTTGCCAGTTCCTATTCCAGATGGATCTCATTTAGTCGGAACTCTCCACTATGACCTGTCCGTCTTGGGTGTCCCCGCATGGCATAGCCCATAGTTTCTCTGAGTTACCTAAGCCCCTTCGCCACGACAAGGCAGCAATCCGTGAAGGGGTTGGGTGTGGTTAGACTGCACTTTATCTCACATTTTGGACAACTTTGGGAACAGACTGGTTCACTCCATTTTCTGGCAACCACATGAAGTACAGGCAACCAGTTGGTCCATTATCCCTGCGTACCCACCCCTTTTGGTTCCCCTTCTAGGGACTACTGTTTATTTTATTCCAAGTAGTTTTGTTCTATTTTAGTTTGGATTCCGGCATGTGAGATTGCCAGTGTTGAACCTCAGTAGATGTTACTCCCCGTAATTCAGTGCAATGTCACTGGAGCTCCAAACCAATGAAATGTTACGCCACTTGATTTTTTAAAAAAGCAATCAAGGTTTTTCCCTTTCTCTGTAAAAGATGAGGCAGAAGAAGACATGGAGAACAATCATTTTCCCCCTTTTCTTTTACAATCGAGTGCTTTTTTAAATTCAGTGACAAGACAATGAGGTGATATATCCTTTACCAATAAAAGGAAAAACAAAACCATATTTTTCTTGCTTCCAGCAGAGGAGAAGGGAGAGAGGAAGGAAATGGCTTAATAGGGTTGCTTAGAAGTGTGGTTTGTCTCCAAAAACCGCATGTGGATGCAAGGATCGTTCCTCATCTCAGACCATGTTTAGCTCAGTCCAGTGAATAAATTCACTGTCTTGTCACACTGTTAAGAGAGGTTTGGGTGCCTCCATTGATGCTCACTTTGCCATTTTTGCAGAACCCCCAGTAGGGAAGGTGACCCGCACATTCCTCTCCGAAGGGGGGGAGATGCTGGTCTGCCAGGCCCACGGCTTCTACCCCAAGGAGATCGAAGCCACCTGGAGGAAGGGCGGGGAGATCATGGAGCAGGACACCTTCCGGAGGAGCGTCGCTCCCAACTCCGATGGGACCTACCACGCTTGGCTCAGCATCGAGATCAACCCCAAAGATGGAGACCTCTACCGATGCCACATCGATCACGTTGGCCTGACTGAGCCTCTGGTCTTGGCCTGGGAAGCGCCTGTGGAGAAACGGTCTTGGGGTGAGAAAGGAGCTTTCGCATCGGACCGTCATGAAAAAAGGAGCACCATCCTGGGCAAAAACTCTCTGCAGGGCTGTTGCATGTTATGGACCAGAAACAAAAAAGAGATGTGCTCTTCTGTGGGGAGGGAGGAAGGGGAGAGATCTGTTCAGGGGGTTTGGGAGCCATCCGTGGCTCTTAGTCAGGGTGCTGATGCCTCAATGAACTTCAAACCATATGCCTTGATTGGTGAAAGGTTTTGGGTTCTCCCCGGAGAGCCTGCTGTGCTTGGAGGGAAGGCCTTGCATTGACTGGATCAGGCCGAGGGCAGGGAGGGATTTGGCCCATCGACGAAGCTCCTTTTTCACATCTGAGAGGTTGCTGGGTCAGTCGAGCACCACCTCCCTCTGAAGCCCTCAGGACCTCCTGGTGCCACTTTCCCTGAACAGCCACGTCTTTGCCTCTTTTTGTTTTAGGTCATGTGGGAGCCATTGTGGGAATCATCCTGGTTGCTCTCCTCCTGATGGCTGCTGGGATTGTCTTCTTTCGCAGTGAGTATGCCTGGAACGCAATTCTTGGGCAGCGTCTGTTGTTTTGTCAGTGATGCTCATGAAGATCTCTGTCCCTAAAGATCAAGCACCGGATGGGGCATCCAGAGTGTAATTTCAACCCTGAACACATCATCCTTACCTTCTCTTCATATTTCAGAAGCCATTTCTGGGGCTTAAATCAATCTCTGAGGATGAACCAAAATGAAATCTAGCTCTCCAAAGCTCCATTCTCCTGGACTGGAAGGCAGCTGAGCACCATCGAGTCTGGTCATTCTTCTCTTGCTTAAGTTTTCATCTACACATACAGTAAATGTATTTTGGGAAAATAGGCTTCTAGTGCCATGTGGATTTTAATTGCCGGGTGGTTTAGGTATCTATCTGCAGAAAAAGAGGTAGGGAGTTCAAATCCCCCACTGAGCCTCCTTTCAGGAACAGCCAGACTGTGGTGCCTTGGGCAAGTGCAGGGAGGGATGGGGTTACACGGAAGACCCATAGATGCAAAGTTTGACACCTGGAAATTTTGGGGTCTTCCTTTCCTGGCGATGTTTATGTAGAGCAGAGACCAGAAAAGGACCTGAGGTGGAGGTTTTAGAAGACCCCTCTTACTACATCTGTTATATAGGATATTCTCTGGGGACCCCTTTTCAGTTCTGATATTCTCACTTTCTCTTTCTCTCTCTGCAGGGTGCAAGCAACGGGGAGGACCCTTGTGAAGCAGCGTTAACTGAGTCCTCCATCACTGGAACCTTATTTCAGTCGAGTTCAGAAGCAGTTTTTCCCAAGACACTTCCTCACTCTCACGAGCACCTCTTTCCCTGGCTGGAAACATTTTATACACCTTCTGATGTGGGAGAGGCCTGCTCGGCAGGGAGGAAACCAACCGAGAAGAAAGGGAAAAGGGTCCTTTAAATGGACTTCAGTGCCTTCTGCTGCCTGGCTGGATAGCTCACCAAGTTAGCTATCCAACTTCGGAGGCTGGGGGTTCGATTCTCCACTGTGCCTCCTGCAAGGAGAGGCAGCCTGTGTGGCCTCGGGCAAGCTGCACAGTCCCAGGGCGCCCCCCAGAGGATTGGAAGAGGAAACTACTTCTACATGAACAACTCAAAAAAAGGTTATGATAAGTTAGAAATCACTTGATGGAACATTAAAAAAATTCTTTCTGAATTTGGACACAGAAACTTTGAGAAGAAAAAGAAAGGGAAAAGGGTCTACTTGCCTTCATTTAAAGGGACTTTAATACTTTCTGCTGTTTAATATGGAATGGGAGAACACAAAATTAAAAAGATTTTCTCGTTGATGAGGTGGAACGTAGGTTCCCATCCCCACTGAGATGCTAATACTGTACTGTTCAGATGGGCTAGTAATATGTGAACTGCTGCTGAGGAAAAGGTTTTAAGGAGGATATTACCCTTCTGTCTTTTTAAATGTGTTTTAAAAATTGTTTTGACCAGATTTTATTTAACTTCTTTCAATCATTACTATTCAGATATTTTATATATCTCAGAACAGTTATCATTACATATTTTAAAGGTTTTTAAAAATGTCTTCAAAATGGTTCTTAAATCTTGACCAATGTTTTCTACAGAATTTTTACTGCTGTGAACCATCTTAGGGAGAAAGGTGGCTTATAAATAAAATAATAAACGATAAATAAATATTGCACACTACAACCCAGAAATCAAAAGAAGCCAGAGACTCAGAAGGGCATCTGTGAACGAAATAGAAAAGAGCCGCAAGTGTGAAGACATGTTACTGGAGATGAAGGCCAAAATCCTCCGGAGGCTGGTATTTTCAGTTCCTGTTTGTGGATGTGAACACTGGTCAGTGAGGAAAGCCTGCAGAAGAAAAGAGCGCTGGAGAAGAGCCGTCCAGCCAGCTATGTATGATTTCCTGGAAGCCACCCAAGGTCGTTTATCCTGGGGAAAGGGAGAATCGTAGAAAACTAGAGTTAGTAGTATTAGCGACCCCCTGGGAAATTCATGGCTAGAAGGGATTTAGCCTAAAGAAAAAGCTCTTTCTTTCTCTTGCCCACATCCTATTTGCTTACCTGTGCAACTGGAATTTCTGTGACTACCTTGAAATTCAGCAACATGTTTGACAACCAAATTTAGCAAACTCTTCTTCATTATTAAAAGTAAAGAACAAGCACATATTGTTTTTCCCCTAATTAAAAAAGTATATGAAAATAAGTATTTTTGTCATTTTGGTTTTTTTTCACCAGGAAGGGGGGGAAATGTCCATGAGGCCACACATGGCAATGGCCGAGGTGTCCTGGCTCTCAGAGCAGCCTCTGTGGGAAGGCAGGGAGAAGGGCCAGCCCTATCCTCAGGCCCCCTAAAGGCAGGAATGGGGAGGCCCCCTTCTTCTCATTTCTGCAGACTGAGGTTTCCCTGGGACACAAGACTGGAGCCAGAGGAAACACCCGTTCCTTGTGGGGTGTGAAGCTTGTTCCTGGTTCAGGAACCCGGCCAGCCTGTAGAATCTGGGCATAGGTATAGGATTGAGTGAAGATATCTGAAGAATTTCATCCTATGTTTTTGAGTTGGAAACAAGGGGTACAAAGCTTTCAAATCACCCCCCCCAAATAAATACTATGCAAAGAGTATAATAGTTTGTGTTTGATTTTTCCGAGTGTGGAATTTGTTTCTGAAAGCCCCTTTGTGACTTGCTCAGTCCCTCCTCCTTGCCTGATTTCTCACAAACCTCCTGATGCAAAAGAAATTAGTACTGTACACAGATTTTGATATGTACAATTTTTTTTGAAAAAAAAAGTTTATAAGAAACAATACTGTCCAGCCTCCACTCTGGGTCTTACAGAAGAAGTTTGCAGATTGATACAGATACGTATTTCTGTGGTAAAAATTGAAATCCTGAGAATGGGCAAAATCCCTCTTGGGAAAGAAACCCAAGATGGAAAAGAGAATTTGGGTGCATTTAGCAACATCCAGAATACAGTGTTAAGATGCAACAGATCTGGGTTCAAATCCCCCTCAGTTTCATGGCGGAGTGGGGAGGCTTTTCCCACCTCGTGCCTCAACTGAGCCTGCCTCACAGGGCGGTTGTGAGACTGGGATGTAGTCAAACTCAATTGGCTCTGGCCAGGCATTGCTCCATCCTCAGGAAGCCCCTGTTGCCCAAGTCGGCCTGAAGCAGAAAGCAAGGGCTCAACTGGCAATCAAAAGGTGTATTGTTGCATTTGAAAGTGTAAAAAAGAAAATTGTGGTTTCCCCCCAAAGGCTAGAAAGGCGGCCATGGGATATGAGGGGAGTGCACCCAACCAGAGCCACTTCTGGCGCAGGAAATACTGTATGGCAGAGATGCCCACCCCCTCCCTTGAGGCAGGTTTCTCAGTGAGAGCCTGGGCTCTGTGGGGAGATCAGAGGCCACACGACTGACACCCAGCATCTTTCTCCGCAAAGCTGCCTGTGGCTTTCAGTTTCAGCTTGGTTGGTTGGCCTTACATAATGCAGAGCACAGTTGGCTTGGGGGAGAGAAACCATGCGAGAGGGGAAGGGAGTTCATTCTTGGGTGCTTAGAATGGAAGCCATTTTGGGCAGGCAGGTCCTGTCAGGTGAGAGAGAAGGACACAAAATGGCACCCTCCTGCTTTGAAACAGCAGCACTGAGAGGCTGAGGTCACATCCTTCAAAGATAACTCAATATTTCTCTACCAGATTTCTCAGGGATGAACCTGAGAAACTCACTCAGGATGAGCCTCACTCAGTGCTAATCACAACACAGGGCACTCCCCAAATATTCGCCCCTGGAAAAAAGGAAGGATTTTCTCATCAAGTTAGGAAGTCAACCTGCGATGTTCTCTGCCACTTTTAAGGCAGTTACATTTTAAAACTGGTTTATCAGTTTTTTTAAAAAAAGATGTTACTGAGCATCCTTCAAGCTTTGTAATATAACCAGCTTCTTTTATTTTAATTTAATTTTCTTTTATTTTAATTTATTTTTATTTATTTGCTTAGGGACTGTTATTGAACACCTCGGCCAATGGCCTGTGCCATCCCTCAAGGTCCTGTCTTGTCCCTCATGTGGTTTAACATCTTTCTCCATGATTAAAATCAGCAGAGGTCCCATTGCCAGGACAAGCACAGCTGATGATGACACGGGAGAGGGCCTTCTCGGTGGCAGCTCCCAGGCTATGGAACGCCCTCCCTCGGGAGATGAGGATGGCCTCTTCCCTGTTATCCTTCTGAAAAAAGATAAAGATCCATCTGTTCAGACAGGCTTTTAACAATTAAAACTGAGTCCCTGAACCACATTTTAGCAGAATGTTTATTTCTTTATGTTTTCATGTTTTACTCTTTTAATTGTATTTTAAATCATATGTGTTTTTAAATTGTGTGAATTTTAATGTTGTGAGCCACTTTGGTGCATCTGGAAATCCTGGTGCGTATTAGCAAGGCCGCAATTCTGAAAAACCTGAGCCTGAAGCTCTCTCGGTGAGGAAACGCCTGGGCAAAGGTCGGAAATGTTTGTCAGAAATGTTTTTGGCCCAGATCCCACCACCAGGCACATCGAGAGTCTGAAACACAAGCTGAGCACCAAGACAGGCAGAAACTGCAGCCTTTCCCAAGGAGCCAGGAAGGCATGAAAGGCCCGCTGATCTTTCTGAGGCCAGAAATACGGATATCTTTAAGCAGGGTTAGGAAGACCTTCAGCAACGAAGCAGACGTCCAGACTTCTCCAGATCCAGAAAACTGCCTCTGGATTTCTTCAGATTTCACAACCTGACGCTTGGGGCCTGTCGCTTCTCTTTTTACCTTCCCTGAGGCCAAAGTTTCACTCTAGAACTGGGTCCCCAAATGTTCTCAGATTTTATCTGGCAGAGGCCAGTTTACAGCTGCCCCATGTCTGTATTATTAATATTACAATATTAATATATTAGGTTGTAATTACACTGTATTCTGAAAAAAATATTTTAAAGTCTTTTCTGTACCCCAATAAAATGCCTTTTAATGAACATGTGGACCCCAAGTGATTTGGCCCCCCAACCTGGTTGGAGGAGAGAGAGAAGACACCCATCCTCCCTAAAAGAAGTGGCAATTCACGGATTGTTCCAGAAATAATTTGTGAAGGGAAGACTTAACCACGTTTAGGGTCAGTTTTAGAATCACAGGAAATATGGGAGATTGTGGGATGGGAATGTCAACTATTCCTAGAGGAAATCCCCTGACTGGATACTCCTCTGACCTCCTTCCTTGACAGAAGAAAGAAAATTTAAAATGTGTAATTTGGGGGGCAACATTAACTTAAATTTAGCCCATTAGGATTTCCCTCCCCAGAGATTTTGTAAGTTGTGAGTGTGATTCTTATTTGTATCTTTGACTAAAGAAATCAAACCTAAATTAAATCTGGGTGGCCACCCAGCCTGGTACGGTGGGCAGCCTGATGAACTAGGATTCAGGAGGCCTGAGTTCGAATCCCCCCTTGGCCATGATTACAAGCCCAGGAAAATTTGACAGGGCTCGACCTGTGTAGGCCCCGCGCTGGACAAAAGGGCTGCCCGCACAACAAGACCGCTCTTTTGCTAGCAGGACCGAGCCTCCGGATAACCTAATCATCCCCCTTTAGTCTCCTGCCCCTCCCCCTCCATGGCAGGTGCGTCACTTCAAAGGGGATTCCCGGGAAAAAAGGAAAAAAAAAACTCCGCTCCAACTCCCTTTGGCTTTCGAGCGCTGTCTGGCCTGGGGTGCGTCCTCTACCTGGCAGCCGATGACAAATTCGCGGATCCTCTTGCCTATTGGTGGAATATTTTTCCCCCGCAGCCAATCCGCACTCTCTGTTTCTCCATCAGGAAGTGCAGGTATACCTGTGACTTCTGGTTCATACCTTTTGCCAAGAAGCTGCGGGCGCAAAAGCGGAGCGGCTTCGGAGTGAGGCGATGGCGCTTCGCTTTTGGCTGGTGGGGGTCGCCCTCCTGCTTCTTGGGGAGCCAAGCCGGGCCCTCCCCTCCGGTACTAAAGTATCCCCGGCGCTTGGTGAGTTTCTTGATCCTTTTTTTGGGGGGGGGGGTCTTTTTTCCTCCCCGTGATCGAATGACTTTGGGGGAGGGCGACATGGGTTTTTTTTTCTCCAGCAGGGAGCAGCGAGAGATCAGGGAAAAGAAAAACAGTGAGACCACTATAAATCCACGAACATTTTGGGAAGGGCCAGGGAAGGGAAAGGTGGGGGGGGGACGGGACAGAAGGGCGCCCACAGAGGGAGAGGAGCAACATAATTTTTTCCCCACTCCCTTTGACTCTCCACAGTGATGGGAGTAAATGCTTAATTGGCAGGTGGTTGTGCTTCAAGCAGTTGTTTGCTGTTTAGATGGGGGGGCACATCACTCCTTGCTCCCACTCCACCTCAGTTGTCCCTTGGTAGCCCGATCCACTTGACACCCAAAACAGGCACTCTGGACAGGCCCAGAGGAATATGAAGGACTTCCTCCCTTTTTCGCTGACATTTTCCCACCTCCTTTCTCCTTTTCTGCATACACAGATTTTTAATATTTACGATTTCTTTTAATGAGCTTTTAAAAAAGTGTCCAGAAGGTGGGGGGCGGGAAATGGTCCAGTCTCCATCGTGGGCCCAATGGAAGGACTTTTCAAGCTAATATTGAGATTTATTTCCATGGCAAAAGAAGAAATCGCAATCATGGGGCACAGAACATTGGGGGAAGAAAGCCCAGCTGGGAAAGAGAAAAATTAAGTGCTGAATTTGTGGCTCTCGCAACCGCTGGAGGATAAAGCATAGATGAAAAAGATCTGGATTCAAATCCCCCCTCAATCATAGCATTTATTAAGGGGCAGTGAGAGGCTTTGGCCACCTAAGTGCAACTCACATTTCACTTGTCTCAACTGAGCCTGCTTCATAAGGCTCTTGTTAAAGTGGAATGTTGTAAAAATCAAGTTGGTTCTTGCCAGAGAATCAGAATTTGGGCCAGGAGGCTGAATCCATGGCTTGATTCCTCCTGGAAATGCTGCACAAGGTTTCCCTGAAGCAGAAATCAAGCATTCAACTGAGCAAAAATATAAGTGTATATTTACCCTTAAAAAGTACCCAAGGCTGCTGACATACTCAGAAACCAGCATTTAAAGCTAGAAACAGTAATTTTACAAATACTAAAAAGATCAAACCAAAAAACATACTTAAAAAAGTAACACCAAGACACATTCCAGGGCATAAGGTACAACAGTCCATTTAAAACCCCACTCAGGCAGCCATTCACTCAAGGAAAGCCTGCCTGAAGAGGAAAGGTCTTGATCGGCCTGCGGAATGATGGCAAAGACGGGGCCAGGCTGGCCTCCAGTGGCAGGGAGTTCCAGAGTCTAAAGGAACCACCACAGGGAAGGCCCTCTCCCACATGTTTCCACCAGATGCAGCTGTGAAGGTGGCGGGATCGAGAAGAGAATGTGAGGGGAGTGAGCCTGGTGCAGGAAATATGATGGAGACACACACTGCCTCCCTCGATCCAGCTTCTTCGGTCAGAGCCTGGCCTCTGGGAGGGGGAAACAAGACGCCGTGTCCATGACGCATGTCATCCTTCTCAGTCAAGTTGGCGTGGCTTTCACTTTTGGCTCTGCGTTGGCCAGCCTCCTCCAAAAGAGAGCTCCTTCTGCTCTGAGGAGATAAAAACGGTGAGGGAAAAGGCAGTCCCTCTTGGCTGACGAGAATGGAAGCCATTTTGGGCAGGCAGGCGGTTGCCTGTCAGGCAAAAGAAAGGGACACAAAATGGCCCCCTCCTCCTTCAAAATGGCTGCTCCAAGGGGCTTCTACACTGGCAAGGCCACAAAAACATCCTTTGTTTTTTTTCTCCTCTAGATTTCTCCAGGAGGATTGAATGTTTTCCTTAGGTCTAATTCCAACCCATAGCACCACCCTGATGTTTGCCCTTGGAAAAGAGACCAGTAAATCCTCAAAGGGTTTCACGGCTGGGATCCAATGGTTGTTGTGGGTATTTCAGGCTCTTTGGCCATGTTCTTAAGGTTTTTTCTTCCTAACATTTCACCTGTCTCTGTGGCCGGCATCTTCAGAGGAACAGAAGTCAATAGGTCTACAGTCATATCATCTTCTTCTGGTTGCTGCACAATGGTGGAGAGCAGGGTTCAACTTATCTGGGGCTTATTTTGGGGGTAGTGCTTATATTACAAGTATCCTGAAAAATCATACTAGGGCTTATTTTCAGGTTAGGTCTTATTTTAGGGGAAACAGGCTAGGTCCGCCATCACTGATACTGTATAGGGTTTGCTATAGTCCACATTTTTCAGCATCCATGGTGGAAGTTGGATGCAGGGCTTCTACTGTATTTTAAAAAGATAAACAAATGTTATGCCAAACAATTTACCTTAAACAAAAGACTGAGACACGAAGGCTTTTCTATTGAAGTTCATTTTATTTACATGAGAACAAAACAAACAGAACACCACTGCAGTTGGTGGGAAGAAAAACCAATTTCACCTTAATTGTGGGTGATTAGGATTTCTTTCAAGAACAAAGGAATTGGTACAGTCTTATAGCTGTCCCCTCAGGGCGAGAGGGGTGGGCCTTTGAGGTCATTAAGTTAGTTAGCAACAATTCATTGGATTAGTGAAAACACATTTTAGACATGCGCAGAACAATTCACTTTCCCTAAATTGGGCCTTTGTCTCAACATTCCATGCTTATCTCAGAAAAGCGTGAGACCTTGAACAGAGAAGAAAAGGCAAGGAGAAAGGGGGGATCGAGGAGCCTGTTTTTACAAGGCTGGATAATCTCTTCTGAATACACACACAAACAGCTTGGTTTTCTTTTTCAAGTAAGAACAATCTTTTATGAGGCAATTGCCTCATTTGAATAAGTCAAACCTTTTGCTTCTATCAATTCCCCCGTTTTTCTTTTTATAATTTCTTTTGACTTATTCACAATTATGAAAACTTCCCCCCTCCCCCAGACCGACCAAAGGTGTCTTTCACTTGGACAATTTTCATAGGAGCCCCAGGTACAATCGAACTTTACAGGCACCTTCCTGAGGCTTGCAGGGCGTGGTAGATCAGGTGGCTAACTTCACACAGTTTCATACAGAAACAAACAGGTGAGTTTCTAACCTGCACTTGCTGCTATTCTCCATACCATGTTGTGCTGAACCCAGCCTATTCCACCACATTTAATTCTAGTCCAGCCTCCATTACCAATTACTGTAACACGGAATTCAATCCAAATTCTCTCGGGGTTTTCTCTAGGGTCATAACAAGTTTGAGTTTCAAGGGAGTCCTGACAAATTTTGTACTCTACCTTGCCAAATGCACAGGAGGCAATATTATCAACACAATTGAAGATGGACTTATAGGTTAAGGTCTGCTGTTCCCTGCTTCCCTGCCTTGTCGTTATTACACAGGGGCAGGTGGATCCTGTAGCTTGTAGCACAAGGCTCAAGAAGAGCCCTAACACTATCCTTATTTTGCCATCAACCCGTGGTCTGCCAATAAACAATTGCCTGATATTTCTCCAAGACATTAGAGGGGTGGGCTTTACCTCTGCTTGTAGTGGGAATTCCATTCCTCGTCCTCTGAATCTAGACTGGGCACTGACCAGGGGCTTGCGTTCTTGCACTTCTAACACGTTTCGTGGTGCACCGAAGATGCGTAACGGAGCCATCCCTTGGGAATTGGTCTCTGCCTGCGCCGAGCTATCAGATTGAATTCTCCACGGACAGCTTGCAATTGGCGTTTTTACAGCCTACAAGCTTCAGTCCACAACCCTTCAGGATATCTCACCTTAAGCACATACCACCTCAAAGCCGGGTTTTCGTCAAATTCAGTTATTCTGGCACTCCAATGGTGAGGGCAAAAATGGCAATACAAATAACAGTAAGGCTCAAAAGGATCCAATCCTATCAGGGGGTCTTTAAGTTTCACCTGATACTCCGAGTAAACTGCCGGGAGGTGAAAGTATGAGAGTAGAAAGATCACTTTCCTGGGGAAATGACCTAGTCGGAGTCTGACTCTGATCCAGGGCAGATGTTGCTATCTCTGATTTTAATGAGGGGGCACTGCTTGCAATCTCGGTTATGCCAGAACTCTAGACTTGAAGCCAACTCAGTGCTAGTATACAAAGTTCCACGGCCCTTACCTCGTACCTCTTTGCGTACCATCAGTTGGTTACCACAGGCCAACCCTTTGTATTCAGTGTCCCAATAGGAAGTGGTTTGTATTTGTACCTTCCACTCTTCCACCTCCCCTTTTGGTGTTCGACTAATTGAACAGGAAAACCAGGGACAAATTCTACCTGTTATATAGGGAGTTATAGACATTACTCTGACAGCAATTACCCAAATAGTGGTAACCTGGGCAGGACAATGAAATCCGACAATCCTCATTACCACCGAGAACCCCACAAATCTGTAAAAACTCCGTTAAAGATTTTCCTTTCCTCCTCCCAATCAGTGGTCCCCTCGTCCTCCAACACTACTTGATCACCAATTGAATATCTTTTTAAGAAATAGAGTCCCCTAAGACTCCTGTCTATTCTCAAATGTACCTGCCAAATTTGGACCAGATTATTAACTTTTCTTACTTCTATATACACACTAAAGAAAGGACAATATTTATGCGCTAACCGACTAATGGACATTACATATGTCGTTTAAAAATAGTCTTTTAGTCCGTCCTTGGACACAGGCACAACTTTTCACCGTCCCTCAGGGTCGACTGCGCGCTTGGCTCTGGTATAGTGAGTCCAACCAGCTTCCTCAGTTTGGATGACAGTCTCTGTTGTCAACAGTATCTGGAACGGACCAAGCCATCTTGGGGCGAGCGGTTCACTCTCCCATGCCTTGATATAAGCCCAATCCCCGGGGTGGAAGGAATGCACTGCTACCTCCAATAACGTCCGTTGCACTGAAATGCCTCGCTCCCTGTTATCGGAGAAAATAGAGAATAGGGCCAGCAAATACTTTCTTATAAAGGCATCCTTGAACAAATCTAAATTAAGGCTCACTCTCTGTGTATCTCTGTGCATTAACATCCCAAATTTCCATTCTGCACAGGCTTCAAAGGGCGAGAGTCCTGTAATGCTATGCAGCTGCTAGGGGCAAACCCTTCGGTCAGGGCAACTGCGCTTGTTGCATCAACTATTAATTTGCTCTTTCAAAGTCTGGTTCATCCTTTCAGTTTTTACCCCTGTTGCTAACCATTGATTGGATTAACCCATATCTACAAATAATTTGTTCCAATAAGATTTTACAAACTGTCCCTGCCGTTGCCCGAGCCGTAGGGTATGCCTCTACCCAGCCAGTGAGCTGATCAGTTATTATCAAACACTGATTCCAAAGTCCTGACTTTGGCATATCAATAAAATCACATTGCAAATGTTCAAAGGGGTGGATGGCCAGAAGTCGTCCTCCCATTTCTGTTTTTCTCGGGTTATTCTTATTTACTCTCTGGCAAGGAATGCAGTGGGCTAAAATGGTGTTGGCGTGTGACCACACTTTTCTTCCCTGTATATTTTTGCAGAAAGGCTGAGACCAGAGCCTTAACTCCCCAGTGTCCTCCCTCATACAATGCCTTGAGGACTTCCCTGACCACCCCCTCGGGCAGCCATTGTCTTCCATCTCTCAACTTTAGCGTGCCATTCACCATTGTAGCTCCCTGCTCCTCTGTCAATTCAAGCTCCTTTGTGAATACACCAAAGGGGCAGTGATCTCTTTACTGGTAG
Source organism: Pogona vitticeps (assembly GCF_051106095.1). Lineage (NCBI taxonomy): Eukaryota > Metazoa > Chordata > Lepidosauria > Squamata > Agamidae > Pogona > Pogona vitticeps. Next base: position 13,099,297 of record NC_135784.1, read on the forward strand.
GAATAAGGGCTGCTAAGAGGGCGGGATTCAATTCTTTTCCTGCCACCTTTCTTGCCACTTCGTCAGCCAGCCGGTTTCCTACTACCTCCGGGGAGTTTCCCTTCTGGTGCCCTGGAATGTGGATAATAGCTACCTCGGACTGGAGGCTCAACGCTTCTAGAGTGTCCAGTACCAACTGATGGTGGGCCAGATTCTTTCCCTGGGATGTCCTCTTTCACTCCAAATTTTTCCAAAAACGTGGACTACTCCACATGCATACTTAGAGTCTGTCCAGATATTTACAGATTTTCCTGTGCTTATGTCTAAAGCTCTTTTAGGGCATATAATTCTGCTGTCTAAGCTGACATGGACGGGGGAAGGGGTCCAGATTCAACTTCGAACCCCTTATCCTGTCTACCACTGCATATCCCGTTATTCTTTTCCCATTCACTACTCTAGAGGAACCGTCAGTGTACAGGTTCCATGTTCCCTCTATTGTCTCTTCCTGTAGGTCTTCCCTAAACTTTATCTGTAGACCAGTCAGGGCAATACAATCATGTTCATTACACAGTTCCTTCCTGACAGTTTCTGATAAACCCTCAGTATTAGATCGAGTTTTTCAAGGAGAATAGCCTCGATCTGTAGCAGCCTACTGACCATCATCCACCGCCAAGGATAGTCCTATGCTGGTGTGAAGAATGCAGGACAATCGCTTCCTTTGTTCCTATGTTGCATTTACTCCTGTTCTCAAATTCTTCACCTTAAAACTGAAATATATTCTCCTAACGATTTCCGGATTTAGGCTCGATGTAGTTGTTTGTTATAGGAATTAAACCATAACCCATAGTTTGCAAGGCATCCATGCCAATGATTAGATCCTCTGTGGCTTCTAGATAATTCACTCTCAATAAAAATACTACACATTTTAATCTCTTAAAACTGGTAATGACCCCTGAATGCAAAAGTGACTTCTAAGGAATTCCCACAGAAAGTGCCTATGTAAAACAGGCAAACCATTCCTGGTGTGAAATCAACCCCCCTTGTCTCTCCAACTCCCACTTTGTGCATCTGGAGAAGCAAGGAGGGGGATCTGAACATTCCCAGCAATTCTGCTTGCTATCTCTTATCTACTAACCTATTTCTTTCTCCTGTCAAATTCTCTTTCTTTGCATTTCTCTATCACTGCCAACATCTTCACACCTCCAAAGCCTCCTTTTCAATTCAGGCTTTTTAAACACGTACTTCTGCCAATCAATCCACATACTGCATCTGTCATTTTCCTGCATGTTTTTCTGTGGGATTCCATAGTCAACAATTCCCCTAGTGTCTTTTGTGTGTGTGTGTGATTTTCCCCATTTTCTAACTACAAATTTTACAGATCCAGAAGTGTAGCTTTCCAATAGGCTTTTACAGCCCCTTTAGATGGAAAAGAATTACCCTGTTAATCACTAAAGTCTGCATGTGTTTATACAGTCCTAACGCTGGCCGGGATCTCCCTCCCTCAACACCAGGCGATTTTTTTTTTTCCTACTCTGTGCCTACTCTTAACCCTTTATACCCCAGTAAGTTTAACAAGCCAAAAGAGCTTTTTCTCATTCCCTGTTTTCCATTCGCTCCTATTTCTCTTAGGACTCCTCCTGAGGATTCCATTTCATATACACTTTTGGATAACATTCTCTGTGTTTTTCATGAACTTTGAGAAAGTTACGTTCCTTCTTCTCTTTTTAATCCCTTTTCCTTTCAGCTAACTGTAGTGCTCAGCTTAGAGCAAACAGTTCTGCTGTCCGAGCTGGCATGCACTATTAGTTTTGTTAAGGACTCCTTTCCTGAATCTCCTTCCTCCTCTAGCTGCATCGCTTGTTGATACACACTTATTTTTCCCTCCTTTCTAGCCTTTCCTTTCCCATTTCCCCTCAAAACTCTTTATCTGATCTTGCAACAACTTTCCTTGCCTTCTTTACAACATACTCTCTCTCTCTTTGCCTAGCTTCACCTAAGTATTTCCTGAGCCACCTTAAAAGTGAACACAGTCAGGGCCCCTTGCCCCCCTTTCTCTTTCCCTTCTCTTCTGAGCGGGTAGGGCAGAGAAAAACTCCTCCAGTTTCTTTTCTGTAACTTGGACTTTATATCCGGGTAACACCCTGACACAAATTCCAATCTCAGAATATTTTCATTTCCTGAATCTTCTGGGTCCAGCCCAGTGTTCCTTCGCATATTGCGTTTTAGCCTTTCCAGATATTCAACTGATATTCTTTTCCTTAGGGTTGACCAAAAAGCCAATTTCATGCTAACAGTCTTAGGGACTGTTGCCTCCAACCCTTTCAACAAGAACTCTTTCATTTCTGCACTTCGCCCTCTGATATTTTCATCCTGAAAATCCCAATCTCCAGGGGTTACTTCTGGAAGGGATTCCCCGGCCGCCTGTTCTGTTCGAGCGGCAATTGCCAGAGTCTCCTATGTGACTCCGGCCAGCTGCTTACAAATGTGCAGCAGCTCTGTGGGCTTGTAAATCATAATCCCTAAAGCATCTCTGAGACTTCTCTGAGTGGATACTGGGCACTAACTCCCTGCTCTTTCATCTGCCGTGCCTTAGAGCGGGTCACCGGTCCCTCGGACAGCGTCCCGTCTTTATTTTCGCCATCCCCCTCCTTTTCTTTTACTGAGGTGGAGCAGTCCAATTTACAAACTCCAATTTTGTCATTTCCTCACCTTGTAACTTAGAACCTATCAAGTCTCTACTTACTGCCAGTTTTATTTCTTCTCCAAATTTGATTAGGTACCATATCCAAAAATCTACATAAGGGACACGGGGCGGATGGGCCAAATTTTGGCCCTTTAGAACGAATATCAAATTGTGTCTAAACTCCAGAGCACACGGACCATTTCCTTCTCTGTCTGAAACTCCTGTACCTTTTTACAGACTCCCAATGCAGCAACAGCTTGCCCACCGCACTGTTGCCAGGAATTCCTAACTCATTACCACCCCCACAAGGGCCTGGAGTCGGGGCGTCCCCCTCGGAATTCCTACCTCGGTCCCCTCTGGACCTTCTGGACCCCCGCGGGCCCTTTTTGGAAGTCTGTATTCCCATCCCACGGGAGACAAAGACATAAGGATAGGGAGGTTGCGTAGAGAGTAAGGGGTCTCTCTGACGCAGACACAAGGAGGGTACAGACAACAGTCGCACACCTTGGCCCAGGGCCCCGGACTACTTCAACGGCCACCTCTGGGAACCGCAAGGTCACTCACTCTTCATTCACACAACAACAACCAACCCTTTCAGAGTTTCCCACTACGACTTACCAGGTCCGTTGATCTGCTGGCTCGTTGATTCGTTGGCCGGCCGGCTTAAAAAAAACTCTCGCGTTCGTGCCTCTTTCCGAGTTCTTGATGCCAAGCAGCCAAAGCGTCGGCAAGGAAGCGGCTGCCTTAAAAGAAGGCAGGGGCGCCTTCCGATTCACTTCACCACCGCCTGTTCTGCCTGACCTCAACTGGATCAAAATCCAGCCCCAATCGGGGCGTTTAGGGATCCCGGCCGAGCCCCCAAATTGTTATGCCAAACAATTTACCTTAAACAAAAGACTGAGACACGAAGGCTTTTCTATTGAAGTTCATTTTATTTACATGAGAACAAAACAAACAGAACACCACTGCAGTTGGTGGGAAGAAAAACCAATTTCACCTTAATTGTGGGTGATTAGGATTTCTTTCAAGAACAAAGGAATTGGTACAGTCTTATAGCTGTCCCCTCAGGGCGAGAGGGGTGGGCCTTTGAGGTCATTAAGTTAGTTAGCAACAATTCATTGGATTAGTGAAAACACATTTTAGACATGCGCAGAACAATTCACTTTCCCTAAATTGGGCCTTTGTCTCAACATTCCATGCTTATCTCAGAAAAGCGTGAGACCTTGAACAGAGAAGAAAAGGCAAGGAGAAAGGGGGGATCGAGGAGCCTGTTTTTACAAGGCTGGATAATCTCTTCTGAATACACACACAAACAGCTTGGTTTTCTTTTTCAAGTAAGAACAATCTTTTATGAGGCAATTGCCTCATTTGAATAAGTCAAACCTTTTGCTTCTATCACAAACATTCAAAACCATTATTATTTACTGAAATTTTTACCCCATTTTAAAAGGACCCAAAGCAGCTTACATCACTAATAGACCATATTTAAAGCTATAATCAGTAAGTATGCAAATACTAAGCAGTTTTTTAAAAAGGCAGACTGAAAACAGATAAACTAAAGTAGTACCAAAAACACATTTAAAGCAACAAAGCACAGCAGCCCATCTAAAACTCCTACTTAAAGTTGTCCTTTAAGGGAAATTTTGCATGAAGAAAAAGGTCATTTGCCTGCTTGCGGGAAGGACAGCAAAGTTGAGGCCAACCTGGTCTCCAGTGGCAGGGAGTTCCAGAGTCTGGGAGCAGCCACAGAGAAGGTCCTCTCCTGGGTCCCCATGAAGCACACCTGTGAAGGTGGTAGGACTGAGAGAAGGGCCTCTCTTGAGAATGTTTACACCTAAGGAGGCTGGACCCAGGCTGTTTCGGACAATCTTAAGTTAAAGTCAGTCCTTTAAATTGTACCCAGAAAGGGAGAGGGGAGGGTGGCACGTGGCTGCTTCCCCCGCCCCCATGTACATGTGAGAGCAATGCTAGAATTGACCTCTTCCTCCAAGGGCAGATTCTTATCCTCTTTGACTTATCTTCTCTTTTTAAAAAAATAGAACTATAATGCATAACCATCAGATGAAGAAAAACCGAACAGGAGCCGCGGTGAAACATGGAGTGGTGGAAAGTGACCAGCCGAAAAACACCCATAAGGAAATGTTGTCAAAAGTGCACATATTATCACATAGAAATGCAGCCCTGGGGTCCCCCATGAGCCAACACTGAGCGAAGCAGGGCGCAAAAGCCCTCCAGTACCTGACAGGGATGTAAAAAAACCCAGCACCACCATCACAACTGGAAAGCCTCTTTTTAGCTCCTACTTCTATACTGTTGGTGATTGTGTCCGTCTTGTGTGGATCCTGAGATGCTAGGAAAGCTGACGTTCAGTGTGGATGGGCTCTTGATCTATTTCAGCTTCGACAGTTCCACTCTTAAGGCAGTCCAGCCTGAGGCGGGGGGGGGAGTGGAAGACAATGACCAACGCACACATGTGCATGCGCACACACACACACACACACACACACACACACACACACACACACACACACACACACACACACACACACACACACACACACACACACACACACATATATACATACATACATATATATATATCAGGGAGAGAAAACTTGCTGAAATGCTCCTTCTCTGACTAGGTCCTCATCACAGTCTAACCTTGATATTAAAAAATCTACTGCTGGAACAATAGGTGTGTAAATACAGGACGGGACAGAGATGACATGATTTCCATGAAACTGCATATAGTGTAATTGTGTTTTCTACCACTGATTTCCAATTCCAGATATCCTGCCTTTGCATAACCCCCCTTTTTTATTCCTCCTTGCACGCCATCCTTCCTCCGAAGACATCCTTCTTCACTTTTCCTACTTCTGCACTCCCCCCCTTTTGGGGGTCGTCTTGCCCTCCCCCCCCATGCCTTGTCCAGGTGTGTTTTGTATTTCTTGCTTGTGAGGATCCATCTCTTACCCCACGGAGAGGCCTCGTTTGTGTACAGACAGAATTGTAGTCTGGATGCTGACGATGGAGTCTGGTGTAGGAGCTGTCTGAAAAGTATATCTACAGGAGTGGGGGGGGGGTTGAGGTTTCCCCCACCCCCTCATCTGCAGGCCCTCCTAATTCTGTCCCCTCTCTCCGTCCCTTTCCAGGCTCCTCCTCACACTCCATGCACTATTTCTCCACTGCTATGTCTGAACCCAATCAGGGGCTTCCCAGGTACATCGCAGTGGGATACGTGGACAGCCAGCTCTTCAACCATTATGACAGCATCACCCGGAGAGTGCAGCCTCGAGCGCCCTGGATGGAGAAGATGATGGAGGAAGAGGATCCGGAATATTGGGAGAGGAACACCCAGATAGAACAGGCCAACGAGCAATGGTTCAGAGAGAACCTGGCACTCCTGCAGGATCGCTACAACCACAGCAGAGGTGAGCGGAGGGCGGAAGAAATGTCAGTATTTTGCTCTACCCCCGCATTGTTCTTGCAGGGGAGGAAAGTGAGGAGAGATGATGGTTGCAAAGAAGGCAACAGGGGTTCCAGCCCAGTCAAGACTCTCTCCTCACCCCACAAATTATTAATCGGATTAGCCTCATGGGAGATGTGGGGCGTGTGTCAGGGCCGTCCAGTTCCAGACTCCGTAAACACAGGAAGGGAAGTCAGGTGTGTGTGGACACCCATGGAAGCACAAATTCTTTTTTTTTTTTTTTTTTGAATAAGGAAGGAAAGACATGGGACAGGCAGTTTGGGCAAGCAATTCTGTCTGAGGCAATAGATTGAGTACCTGACAAACTGCTACACAGAATCCCCAAATCTTAATTGAAGTTTGTGGGGTGGGTCAAGACTCCACAGTGTATATTTCAGTGGAAACTGGTTTTTGGATATCATGAGAGGTGATGAATCCACTCCAGGTTTTAGTTTTAGTCTGAACCTTAAAGAGGTACCTTAGGTACTGAGTCTTGTTCTGGAAACAAGAAACAGCACTTTGGACTCCTCCAGTAAAGTTCAGACTAAAACCCAGAGTAGGTTTGCCATCTTGCAACGCCAGCATTCCCACATTCTACTGATTCCTGTTTGCATGAATGGGGTTGCCTAATTTTTTTTTAAAAGGTGGGGAAAATATAGACCAAACTCTCTCACATCTTAGCACCCAGAGACACCTGGCCAGCCTTTGCACCTTTCAGAGATGTTCACGTGGGCAAGCGTGTGTTTTCCCCTCATCCCTTCCATCCCTTTTGAGTGCTTGGAAGGGGGAGGATCTCTCCTGGACTGGCATGAGGAACGGAGCAGATTTGCTCAAACACTCGGAGGGGGAAGGGGGCACCCAGCTAGGCTCTGGGCCGTGTCAGCTGATGGACCAGGATGGGCATTGTGCCCCAGACCCGCTAGAGAGAGCTGTCGGCTCTTGTAAAATCATTAGAACAGGGCGCCATACCTAAGTGGAACCAAACGTTGCGAGTTCTTCACCCTTATCGTTCAAAGGGGATTTATCACATTTTTCAAAAGTTAAGACTTATTGCTGAAACCAGAGTCGTAAGGTATGAACATAAATGAGGCAGATGATTTATTAACAATAAACCCGCTTTATTAGATGACTTTGCTGTACAGAATTCTTCTTTGAGAAAAAAAACATGTCGGAAGAGGTAAAGGATATGGGACAGGATCACAGACACAAGCATCGGAGGGAGGGAGGGAGGGAGAGGAGGAGAGAGAGGGGAGGGTTTCCTTCCTCGAAGTAGGTGGTACTGAGTTGGTGGAGGAAAAAGGGGGATCAAGGCTCTTGCAAGACGGCTGCCCCTCTTCTACCTGGAAGCGGGTGGGGAGGGGAGAGCAAGGGGGGAATCCTCTTTGGCCTGAGAAAGAAGAGGGCAAAGAGCCCCCCCCAACTGTCTAGTCTAAGGGTTCTCCCAAACCTCCAGCACCCCACAGAATGTCATTTTCCGGAGGGAGGGGGGCAGAAGACAGGGCCCTGCTTTTCCTCTTTCGGGGTTGCTGGAAAATGCCGCCAAGATGGGGATGAGAAGATCAGACCCCCTCAAGAGTGCAAATGGGGATGGAGGCACACACCCCCGAAGGCCCTTTGGGGGCGGCTGCAGAGGGGCTGCCTGTGGCAGCCTTTCTGACCCATAAGCACTGGAGGGAGAGTCGGCTCCATTTTTCCAGGGGGGTGCGAGTGGAAGTGGGGAAGAAGGTCCAGCAGAGAAGAGGCCGGTGGGGGTGTGTTTGTGTGTTTGTGTGAAGATGCCTCAATGGGGGCCGTGGGGTGGGGAGGTCCTGCACCCGAAGGACTAGTCTTTTGCTCTTTCTCACCTTCTGCCCCACAACTGGGATAAGGATTCCCTCCTGGGCCTCTTTATGTGGGGCCCAGAGGTGGCAGGGCAGGGAGATCTGCCCCCCTATGTGGGAGCACCCCTTCTGCCCTGTTGTGGGGTGTCTCTTGGGGTTTCATTCCCTCGAAAGGCAGGCTCTGCTCCCGGGAGGGAAAGAAGGAGACCCTCAAATGGCTCCTTTTCTTCTCCTGAGGGGCTCCCCATAGTGGAGAATCTCCCGGTGGCTTTTGCCTCTCCTGAGGGAAAATCCTCCTTTTTCTCTGAGCTCTGCTGTGAGGCTTGGCAAGTGGGGCCGAGGGTGGTGGTGGCAGGGACTGCCCTTCTCCTCCGTCTTCCTCTCACCCCCCCCCATGTGGGTCCCTTTCAGGGTTTCACTCCCTGCAGTGGATGTACAGCTGTGAGCTGAGGGCGGACAGGAGCAAAAGAGGGCACATGCAGTATGGCTACGACGGGAGGGACTACATCGCCCTCGACAAGGAGACCCTCACCTGGACGGCGGCCGTTCCCAAGGCCCAGATCACCAAACACAAGTGGGAGAAGGAACTGGCCATTGCCCAGAGACAAAAGGAGTACCTGGAGGAGATTTGCATCGAGTGGCTGCAGAAATACCTGGAGTACGGGAAGGAGAGGTTGCTGAGGAGAGGTGAGGAATGGGATGGAGGAACAAGGAGGTCTCCTTCTGGGGAACCGGGGCCATCTTCTCTGCCTCCCCGTTGTAATGACCCAGGTCCCCCTAGAGGATAACTAGTCAGCGGACAGAGAGTAATTAGGAGTTTACACACCCTTGAGGTGCTGAGAGAGTCCTGGGGTCTCAGCAAGGTATGCGTTAAACACCCTCTTACAACTCTGCCCTAGTAAGAACACTACTGTACCTTAGGATATTTCAGGTAGATAATCATGTGGGTTTTGTAGTCCTTAGACTTACTGTGCACCACAGGGCAGGACTCATTAAGTAAAATAGGCCGAGGCAATACCATCAGGTGACCTAGGACAAGTTTACTGTTCAAGAGACCAACTGATTTTTATAATCATTTTTTATTAAAGAAAAAAGAAAATTCCATAAAGAAAAAGTCATTTTATGCATAAGCCAGCCAAAGAGCATTTTCCAAGTTAGTTACAAAATTGTAATGAAATAAAGAATCCATGAAAAATATACAAGTATTAAAAATAGTAAAAGATCCAAAACTCCAAGAAGACAAGTAAAAACTGGTCAAGAAGGCAAAAAGAAAGAGGCCTCCCCTCTAATCCAGAAAGGTAATCCATAAGGAAAAGCAAAATGAAGAAAATCGTCCAAATAAGTATAAAAGTCCAAAGTCCATCATTATTCTGTAAAAAGAAAAATCCTGTACAAGAAATATCCTATTCTATTAATTTTACTACTGCTAATAATCACATCTCTTTATAACTAAGCCATATGGTACTAATCCTAATAATCCATAGTGAACTGATTTTTGTCCATAGGTAAAAGTTCCTTTTTCAAGCTTAGCTGGCATATCACTTATCTTCCTCTTCTCACGGTGTTATCCAATCACGGTACTTCGTTGGGTAAACAGTCCTTCTTTACCTCCTGTCTTCCTGCTCCATTACTTTCCCATGGGTAACAGATGTTATTTGGCTTTAGTGGTCTCCAATGAGTCACAACAAAGTCCATCTATCTTATCGTGGAATGTTCTTCTCTGGCCTACAGAAGAGCATTCTCCCATCTTCCTACTAACAGATACAGTGGTGCCCCGCATAGCGAGTTTAATCCGTTCCGGATTAACCCTCGCTATGTGAAAACATCGCTAAACGGAACGTAAAAGCCCATTGGCAGCCATTTTCGCACCCTCGGTAAGTACCATTTTGGGCTTCCGGCGGCCATTTTGGAACCGCCGAACAGCTGATCCGCGGGCGTCGCAATGCAAAGATCGGTAAGCGAAACGCTTACCGATCTTTGCAATGCGAGTTTTGCCCATTGCGGTGGTTAGGATGCCTTCACATTAGCGATCCCAAAAAAGGGATCGCTATGCGAATTCATCGTTATACGGTGTGCTCGTTAAGCAAGGCACCACTGTACTTTGTTAGCATTGCAGAAATCATCTATGCAGAGAACCAATATGGAATCCCTCTTGCATTGTTCCCTACTACATAACCCATCTTCAGTACAAGATCTCAACCATATAACCCATCTCATCACACCTGTCTCTCCTGCTTGCTCCCACCTTTGACCCAAACAGCCCTTCGGCTTATGATTTGCCCAAAAGGAGTCCGGCTGACATTTATTCCCTGCTCACTCTTCTTCCCAAGTTGCTGCCACCAAGTATTGCTCTTTCAATACCAAATATTCACTGAGACAGTTGTTTCTTTGAAAATTAAACTTGTTTATTTGATTAATAATAAGTAATAGGTAAATCACAGGTAGCTAATCAATTTCTCTCACTCACTGAACTCACTAATACACAGAACCCAACTCTCACTGGCTCACTGAATCTCACTCTCACTCACTGCCAGAACTCTCAATTCTCCCACATACTCCATACACCCCCCCTTTATATACAAGCTCCTCCCCCTTTAGCACCACCTTCCATTCAGACATTGGCTCCTTTTCCACTGCTCAGCTGTGACGGACAGGTGAGGGCAGGGCTGAACGCTACAGCTGCAGCCTTTTCCTTTTGAGGCAGGAGCCTTTTAGAGCCCCTTCTCAAATCTGACTGTCCATGGGATTAGAATTAGTTCATCCAAGGGGCCGGGGGTTCCTCCCCCAGAAGCTGCGAGGCTCTTTGGTTGCAAACAGGGACGTCCTCCCTTGACACCCAATGTGAGCATTCCCAAAGGGACCCAGAGAATCTACATCTCAGATGAATGCAGTCTCAGAATGGGGTGGTTGGGTGGGGATGGGTGATCACCAGAAGATTCCTTCCCAGAGACACCGTCCCTCCCTGCCGGAAACTTCAGATGTGGTTAGACTGCACTTTATCTCACATTTTGGACAAGCTTTGGGAACAGGCTGGTTCACCTTACCTTCTGGCAACCACACAAAGTGCAGTGGTGCCTTGACTTAAGAACGTCACGACTTCTGACCATTTTGAGTTACAAACGGAGTTCCGGAACCAATTAAGTTCGTACGTCGAGGTACCACTGTACAGGCAACAATGAACCAGCTGCTCCCTTATCTATGTCTATCCACCCCTTTTTGGGGCCCTTGCAGGGGCTGCTTTTTATTTAATAAAAGTAGGTTTACTCCATTTTCATTTGGATTCCGGCATGTGCGATTGCCAGTGTTGAACCTCAGTAGATGTTTCTCCAGTAATTCAGTGCTACATCACTGGGGCTGCAAACCAATGGAGTGTTATGCCCCTTGATTTGTATAAAAAGCAATCCAGGTTTTTCCCTTTCTCTGTAAAAGATGAGGCAGAAGAAGAGGTGGTGGACAATCATTTCCCCCCTTTTCTTTTACAATCTAGTGCTCTTTAAATTCAGTGACAAGACAATGAAATGATACGTCATTTACCAATAAAAGGAACCCATTTTTTTTTCTTGCTCCCTACAGTCGAGGACGGAGAGAGGAAGGGCTTAATTGGGTTGCATTGAAGTGTGGTTTTGTCTTCTTCTCCCCAAACCACCTGATCCTTGTGTGTGGATGCAAGGATTGTTCTTCATCTGAGACCATGTTTAGCCCAGTCCAGTGAATAAATTCGCTGTCTAGTTGCACCGTTAAGAGAGGTTTGGGTGCCTCCACTGATGCTCATATTGCCATTTTTGCAGAGCCCCCAGTAGGGAAGGTGACCCGCGTGTTCCTCTCCGAAGGGAGGGAGATGCTGGTCTGCCAGGCCCATGGCTTCTACCCCAACGAGATCGAAGCCACCTGGAGGAAGGGCAGGGAGATCATGGAGCAGGACACCTTCAGGAGGAGCGTCGCTCCCAACTCCGATGGGACCTACCACGCCTGGCTCAGCATCGAGATCAACCCTGAAGACAGAGACCTCTACCGATGCCACATCGATCACACTGGCCTGACTGAGCCTCTGGTCTTGGCCTGGGAAGCGCCTGTGGAGAAACGGTCATGGGGTGAGAGAGGAGCTATCGCATGGGACGGTCATGAAAAAAGGAGCACCATCCTGGGCAAAAACTCTCTGCAGGGCTCTTGCATGTTATGGACCAGGAAAAAAAACAGAGATATGCTCTCTGTGGCTTTTAGTCAGGGCTCTGATGCTTTGATGAACTCTTGGTTCAAACAATATGCCTTGGAGGGAAGGCCTTGCATTGATTGGATCAGGCCGAGGGCAGAGAGGGATTTGGCACATCGATGAAGCTCCTTTTTCACATCTGAGAGGTTGCTGGGTCAGTCGAGCACCACCTCCCTCTGAAGCCCTCAGGACCTCCTGGTGCCACTTTCCCTGAACAGCCACGTCTTTGCCTCTTTTTGTTTTAGGTCATGTGGGAGACATTGTGGGAATCGTTGTGTTTGCTCTCCTCCTGATGGCTGCTGGGATTGTCTTCTTTCGCAGTGAGTATGCCAGGAACGCATTTCTTGGGCGGCATCTGTTGTTCTGTCAGGGAGGCTCATAAAGATCTCTGTCTGTAAAGATCAAGCAGTGGATAGGGAATCCCGAGTGTAATTTCAACCCTGAACACATCATCCTACCGTTCTCTTCATATTTCAGAAGCCATTTCTGGGGCTTAAATAAATCTCTGAGGATGAACCAAAATGAAATCTAGCTCTCCAAAGCTCAATTCTCCTGGACTGGAAGGCAGCTGAGTGCCATCTAATCTGGTCATTCTTCTCTTGCTTAAGTTTTCATCTACACATACAGTAAATGTATTTTTGGAAAATAGGCTTCTAGTGCCATGTGAATTTTAATTGCCGGGTGGTTTAGGTATCTATCTGCAGAATAAGAGGTAGGGAGTTCAAATCCCCCACTGCGCCTTATTTCGGAAACAGCCAAACTGTGGTGCCTTGGGCAAGCCCCAGGAGGGATGGGGTTACACGGAAGACCCATAGATGCAAAGTTTAACACCTGGACAAATCTGGGAAATTTCGGGGTCTTCCTTCCTTGGCAATGTTTATGTAGAGCAGAGACCAGAAAAGCACCTGAGGTGGAGGTTTTAGAAGACCCCTCTTGCTACACAGAATATTCTCTGGGGACCCCCTTCCAGTTCTGATATTCTCACTTTCTCTTTCTCTCTCTGCAGGGCACCAGCAACAGGGAGGACCCTTGTAAAGCAGTGTTAACTGAGTCCTCCATCGCGGGTACCTTATTTCAGTCGGGTTCAGAAGCAGTTCTTCCCAAGACACTTCCTCACTCTCACGAGCACCTCTTTCCCCGGCTGGAAACATTTTATGCACCGTCCAATGTGGGAGAGGCCTGTTCGGCAGGGAGGAAACCAACCGAGAAGAAAGGGAAAAGGGTCCCTTAAATGGACTTCAGTGCATTTGACTGCCTGGCTGGATAGCTCAGCAAGTTAGCTGTCCAACTTTGGAGGCTGGGGGTTCGATTCTCCACTGTGCCTCCTGCAAGGGGGGGGGGCAGCCTGTGTGGCCTCGGGCAAGCTGCACAGTCCCAGGGCGCCCCCCCCCCCAGAGGAACGGAAAGGGAAACTACTTCTACATGAACAACTCAAAAAAAGGTTATGATAAGTTAGAAATCACTTGATGGAACATTAAAAAAATTCTTTCTGAATTTGGACACAGAAACTTTGAGAAGAAAAAGAAAGGGAAAAGGGTCTCCTTGCCTTGTTTTAAAGGGACTGTAATACTTTCTGCTGTTTAATATGGAATGGGAGAACACAAAATTAAAAAGATTTTCTCGTTGATGGGGTGGAACGTGGGTTCCAATCCCCACTGAGATGCTAATACTGTACTGTTCAGATGGGCTAGTAATATGTGAACTGCTGCTGAGGAAAAGGTTTTAAGGAGGATATTACCCTTCTGTCTTTTGAAATGTGTTTAAAAAATTGCTTTGAACAGATTTTATTTAATTCCTTTCGATAATTACTATTCAGATATTTAATATATCTCAGAACAGTCATCATTAGATATTTTAAAAGTTTTTAAAAATGTCTTCAAAATGCTTCTTAAATCTTGACCAATGTTTTCTACAGAATTTTCAAATTGTTGTTATGGTGTGATTTTTAATTGCTGTGAACTGCCTTAGGGAGAAAGGTGACTTATAAATAAACAATAAACAATAAATAAATGTTGCACACTGCAACCCAGAAATCAAAAGAAGCCAGAGACTCAGAAGGGCATCTGTGAACGAAATAGAAAAGAGCCGCAAGTGTGAGGACATGTTACTGGAGATCAAGAACAAAATCCTCCGGACGCTTGCATTCTCAGTTCCTGTGTGTGGATGTGAACGCTGGGCAGTGAGGAAAGCCTGCAGCAGAAAAGACCGCTGGAGAAGAGCCGTCCAGCCATCCATGTATGATTTCCTGGAAGCCACCTGAGGTCGTTTATCCTTGGGCAGGGAGAATCATAGAAAAATAGAATTAATATTAGCGACCCCTGGGAAATTCATGGCTAGAAGGGATTTAGCCTAAAGAAAAAGCTCTTTCTTTCTCTTGCCCTCATCCTGTTTGCCTACCTGTGCAACTGGAATTTCTATGACTACCTTGAAATTCAGCAACATGTCTGACAACCAAATTTAGCAAACTCTTCTTCATTATTAAAAGTAAATTACAAGCACATATTGTTTTTTTCTCTAATTAAAAAAGTATATGAAAATGATTATTTTTGTCATTTTGGTTTTTTTTCACTAGGAAGCGGGGGAAATGTCCATGAGGCCACACATGGCAGTGTCTGGGGTGTCCTTACCCTGTCCTCAGCCCCCCCCCCCAATGGCAGGAATGGGGAGGCCCCCCTTCTCCCTTTCTGCTGTTGCATTTCAAAGTGTCAAAAAGAAATTTCCCCCAAGGCTAGAAGGGTGGCCATGAGGGAAGTGCACCTAACCAGAGCCGCTTCTGGAGCAGGAAATACTGTATGGCGGAGATGCCCACCCCCTCCCTTGAGGCACCTTCCTCACTCAGAGCCTGGGCTCTGCGGGGAGATCAGACGCCACACGACTGACACCCAGCATCTTTCTCTGCAAAGCTGCCTGTGGCTTTCAGTTTCAACTTGGTTGGTTGGCCGTGCCTAAAGCAGAGCGCAGTCAGCTCTGGGGAGAGAAAAAATGTGAGAGGGGAAGGCAGTTCATTCTTGGGTGCTTAGAATGGAAACCATTTTGGGCAGGCAGGTCCTGTCAGGCGAGAGAGGACACAAAATGGCTCCCTCCTGCTCAGAAACAGCAGCACTGAGAGGCTGAGTGGCTGGGAAGGTCACATCCTTCAAAGAAAACTCAATATTTCTCAGCCAGATTGCTCAGGGATGAACCCGAGAAACTCACTCCGGATGAGCCTCACTCAGTGCTAATCACAACACAGGGCACTCCCCAAATATTTGCCCCCGGAAAAAAGAAAGGATTTTCTCATCAAGTTAGGAAGTCAACCTGGGATGTTCTCTGCCATGTTTATGGCAGGTCTCTAAAATTACATTTTAAAACTGGTTTATCAGTTTTTTAAAAAGATGTTACTGAGCCGGATCAGAGGCACTGGCATCCTTCAAACTTTGAAATACAACCAGCTTCTTTTATGAAAGAATGGATATTTGTTTGTTTGCTCGGGGACTGTTATTGAACACCTCGGCCAATGGCCCGAGCCATCCCTCAAGGTCGTGTCTTGTCCCTCATGTGGTTTAACATCCTTCAGCAGAGGAGACCCTCCTCTCGGTCCCATTGCCAGGACAAGCACAGCTGATGATGACAGGGGAGAGGGCCTTCTCGGTGGCAGCTCCCAGGCTATGGAACGCCCTCCCTCGGGAGATGAGGATTGCCCTTTCCCTGTTATCCTTCCAAAAAAAGCTAAAGACCCATCTCTTCAGACAGGCTTTTAACAATTACAACTGAGTCCTTGAACCGTATTTTAGCAGAATGTTTTTTTTATATTTTCATGTTTTACTATTTTAATTGTATTTTAAATCAAATTTTGTTTAATTTATTTTTTGATATTTAACTTTTAAATTTAACTTTTAAATTGTGTGAATTTTAATGTTGTGAGCCACTTTGGTACATCTGGAAATCCTGGTGCGTATTAACAAGGCCCTGAGCCTGAAAAACCTGAGCCTGAAGCTCACTCGGTGAGGAAATCCCTGGGCAAAGGTCGGAAATGTTTGTCTTTTTGGCCCGGATCCCACCATCAGGCACATCGACAGTCTGAAACACAAGCTGAGCACCAAGACAGGCAGAAGCTGCAGCCTTTCCCAACAAGCCAGGAAGGCATGAAAGGCCCCCTGATCTTTCTGAGGCCATAAATATGTATGTCTTTAAGCAGGGCTACGAAGACCTTCAGCAAAGTCAGCAACGAAACAGACGTCCAGACTTGTCCAGATCCGGAAAACTGCCTCTGGATTTCTTCACATTTCATAACCTGACGCCTGGGTTCTGTCGCTTCTCTTTTTACCTTCCCTGAAACGCCCAGAGACCTTTGGGTTGAGTGGGCGGCATATAAGTTAAATCAATCAATCAATCAATCAATCAATCAATCAATCAATCAATCAATCGATCAATCCATAAAGCACCCTCTTCTCAGTTTTTCTCTAGAACTGGGTCCCCAGAAGTTCTTGGACTGAAACCCCCAGAAGCCTTCACCACAAGCCGTGCTGGCCAGGATTTCTGGGAGATGTACTCCAAGAATATCTAGGGAGCCGTGAGTTACCAATCTGGGGGAGTCATGAATTATTTTCTGGCTGGTTGCAGAAGTTATTTTTAGTTGCAATTCTTTTACATTTATTTTATGAAATACGACATACACAACGCTGCTTTATTTTCATCCTCTTGGCCTACAGATATATAAACTTCATCTGGATGGGAATTGCAGGCAACCTAGAGTTTTTCCTTTACCCGTTTGGGCAGATTTTCCTTTTATGCACGGGCATCACTCTCGCCCCCTCTGAAAGAGCTGCTCTCGCTCATTTCTCTCTGCTCCTCCTCATCTGTCTTCAACTTGGGCCTTAGTCCAGTTCAAGGATCCCTGAATGAGGCAAGCCCATAGGGCTCGCCCAAAATCCTGACGCCCAAGATGACAGCAAGACTTCAAAAAGTTTTTGCTGCCGCGGCACCTTTCACTCTGCCAGAGTCTCCGGCTCTTACAGGTGTGGCGATGGTGGTGCAGTGAAGAGAGAAGGGACCTGGGTGGGGAGATGCCTTCTTGGGGTGGAGAAGGCATGAATAGTGGGTGGGTGGGGTTTCCCTCCCCAAAAGAAGTAAATCAAAGTGTGTTTGACATTTTATTCCTCCTCAGATTTTATCTGGTGGAGGTTAATTCACAGCTGCCCCATGTCTGTATTATTGCATTAATATTAATATATCGGGTTATAATTATCTTCTGAAAAAATATTTTAAAGTCTTTTCCTTACCCCAATAAAAATGCCATTTAATGCAAATGTGGACCCCTGAATGATTTGGCCCTCGGCCTGGCTGGAGGAGAGAGGGAATACAATTCACGGAACAGATGAAATTTCCTGACTGGATACTTTTCTGACCTCCTTCTTTGACAGAAAGAAGAAAATCTAAAATGTGTAATTTGGGGGCAACATTAAATTAAATTTAGCCCCTTAGTATCCCTCCCCCAGGAGATTTCATAAGTTGTGAATGTGATACTTATTTTTATCTTTGGACAAAGAACTCAGACCTAAACTAAATCTGGGTAGGGACCCAGTCTACTATGGTGGGAAATCTGATGAACTAGGATTCAGGGGGCCTGAGTTCAAATCCCTCCTTAGCCATAATTACAAACCCAGGAAAATTTGACAGGGGCCGACCTGCGTAGGATAGGCGCTGGACAAAAGGGCTGCCCGCATAACCCTCTTCTGCTAGCAGGACCGAGCCTCCGGATACCCTAATCAACCCCCTCCCCCTCTAGTCTCCTGCCCCTCCCCCTCCATGGCAGGCGCGTCACTTCAAAGGGGATTCCCGGAAAAGAAAAAAAAAGAAGTTCACGCACCTGGTCGCTTTCGAGCGCTGTCTGGCCTGCGGGGTGCGTCCTCTACCCGGCAGCCGATGACGACATCGGAGTCCGTCTTATCTATTGGTCAAATATTTTCTTTGCAGCCAATCCGCACTCCTTCAGGAGGTGGGGGTATTCCTGTGATTTCTGGTTCAAACATTTTGCCAAGAAGCTGCGGACGCAAAAGTGTAGCGACTTGGGAGCGAGAGGATGGCGCTTCGCTTTTGGCTGGCCGGGGTCGCCCTCCTGCTTCTTGGGGAGCCAGGCCGGGCCCTCCCCTCCGGTACTAAAGGATCCCCGGCGCTTGGTGAGTTTCTTGATCCTTTTTTTTGGGGGGGGGCTTTTTTTCTCTCCCCGAGACCGAATGGCTTTGGTGGCGGGCGACATTGCTGGGGGTCTTTGCTCCCCCGCCTCGGGCAGCAAAATATGTTGAGCGCCTTCCGAGCCTCCCGGGAGAGGGAATTTAAGAGCCCCTCGTGTTAGGGAGGGAGAGAATTCGCGCCTATTTTGGTTCACACGTGCCTCGGTCGGTCCCCTGACGGTCCAAGGGATTTGGAAGGAGTTCAAGACCGTCTCTTCCCCCCCCACCCACCCTAATCCGGATCTCTTTGTAAATCCCTTTTTCCCGGCTTGTACGTTTGGGGAGCCACCAGGGGCAGAGTCCCACTCCGTTTATCCTTTTCGGAGCTGTAACTATGACGGGCGCTGCTTGGCCTAAAATAGAGCTGAACACGTGTGTTTTTTTTGGACTGCAGTTCCCAAACCCGAATTGTGCAGGCTGTGGATTCTGGGAGTTGTAGTCTTAAAAGTAACATATCCTAGTGCTGAAAAGATTTGAATCTTCTTTTTTAGGAATCACAGAGCCTATCAACTGGTTTCCTAAAGGCTCACCTTAATTATGCCTAATCAGCCGCCACCCTAACTCAACTGTGATGAGGGCATCAGATGAGCATGTTGGTGTGTGTGTGTCTGTCAGCCAGTCTGTCTGTCCACAACCCCTTTCCATTCCAGATGTTGTGTCGACTTTTCCACCTTCTGTTGCAGTTCATTTTAGGCTCCTTTTCTCTAATGTATCCCCCCTCTCCCGTCACAATGGCCTTCTGTGTTGCCTTTTGGGCAGCGGCGGAGGGGGGGGAATACAGCTGGGTACTTCTTGGGAGGTTTTCTGAACTTTTGGAGACCCATCTGGCTTGGAGGAAGGGGCAGTCAGTGGAATCCCGTTTTTAAAAGAAGTCTTCAAATTACGGACCTTTTAAACGTAAACAGGACGGTGAAAGGTTGTGCTGGACTTTGACTCCTAATTCTGTGCTTCTGGTGTGCTTCACCTTGGGAGGGGGGAGACACTTATTGCGAGACCCCCTTCCTTCTCCAGCATGATGAAGGGTCCATCACTTGTCTCTGAAGGAGGCTTTCGAGATAGTATTCTCGTCTATGGTTGACTCTGTTGCTTTGATCTTCTTTATCAGCAGGGCTCATTCAAGGTCCAAGGGGTTTTTGGAAAGGAAAAGTCAAGTCGGAAGAACTACCCTGGCTCTCCCCCCCTGCCTCCCCAACCCCCTTTGCACGCAAGGATCTTTTCTGGTGCAGTTCTCTGGGTCTTGATCAAGGAAAGTGACTTTGCACTTAACCGCACATGCAGCCAATGTAAATTTTGCTCCGAAGGTGGTTTTGAATGGGAGGAAGGAAGCCCCATGGAGGGCAGGGCCTGGCACGTGGTTTCTCTTCAGGGTTTCCTCTCCCCGGATGAAGCAGCACATTCTGGGCTCTGCTTTTGGAGGCTAGTCGATTTATGTAGAAGGGGAGGGGAAGGCCCAAAATATCAAGACAATTTAAGACTAAAAGCACCTCGTACTTGGATCTGGCCCCAATCTCTGGGCATACGTGTAGAGTCCGACGAAGAGATCTGATGAATCTCACCCCCTGCTCCCATGTTTTTGGACTGTAAGCAGTAGGTACACACATTCATAATTTTAAAAAAAGGAAGAAGCGATACTAATTTACGCTTGCATTTCCAAGTGTATGTGGTGTTTGTGAAACTCTTTCTGCAGCTCCACCCGGCCTGATTTCCTCAAACCATCCTCTGCTCTTGCCTGATTTCTTGGAAAGCAGCTGATACCGTATTCCAGCTCTCCAGCAGGGAGAAGCAAGAGATCCGGGAAAAGGAAAACAGTGAGACCACTAGAAATCCACAAACATTTTGGGAAGGGCCAGGGGACGTGGTGGCCCTGTGGGCTAAACCGCAGAAGCCTGTGCTGCAGGGTCAGAAGACCAGCAGTCGTAAGATCGAACCCACACGACGGAGTGAGCTCCCGTCGCTTTGTCCCAGCTCCTCGCCAACCTAGCAGTTCGAAAGCATGTAAATGCGAGTAGATAAATAGGTACCACGTCATTGGGAAGGTAAAACAGCGTTCCAGTCACACGGGCCATGTGACAATGGAAACTGTCTTTGGACAAGCGCTGGCTCTACGGCTTGAAAACGAGATGAGCACCACCCCCTAAAGTCGGACACGACTGGACTGAAAATGTCAAGGGGAACCTTTATGTTTACCTAGGGAAGGGAAGCGGGGGGGGGGACAGAAGAGTGCCCACAGAGGAAGAGGAGCAACATAATTTTTTTTCACTCCCTTTGACTCTCCACAGTGATGGGGGTAAATGCTTAATTGGCAGGTGGTTGTGCTTCAAGCAGTTGTTTGCTGTTCGGAAGGAGGGCACATCAGATGGTACATCTCTCTTTCCCCCACTCCACCTCATTTGTCTCTTGGTAGCCCGATCCACTTGACATCCAAAACAGGCACTCTGGACAGGCCCAGAGAATAGGAATATGAAGGACTTCCTCCCTTATTGACTGGCAATTTTCTACCTTGTTTCTCCTTTCTGTATAAACTCCTGCTGCTATGACCTTCCACTGAAATGTTGAGAGTTGAATTCAGCTGAAAAAAAATCTGTGAAGTGAATACACAGATTTTTTGATATTTACGATTTCTTTTAATGAGCTTTTTTAGAAGAGTCCAGAAGCGGGGGGAATGGTCCAGACTCCATTGTGGGCCCCGTGGAAGGACTTTTCAGACTAATATTGAGATTTATTTCCATGGCAAAAGAAGAAATCATGACCATGGGGCACAGACCATTTGGGGAAGAAAGCCCAGCTGGGAAATAGAAATTAAGTGCTGAATTTGTGGCTCTAGCAAACTCCAGAGGATAATGCATAGATGCAAAAGATCTGGATTCAAATCCCCCCCCAATCATAGCATTTATTAGGGGGCAGTGAGAGGCTTTGGCCACCTCAATGCAACTCACATTTCGCTTGTCTCAACTGAGCCTGCTTCATAAGGCTCTTGTCAAACTGGAATGTTGTAAAAATCAAGTTGGTTCTTGCCAGAGATGCAGAATTTGGGTCAGAAGGCTGAATCCATGGCTTGATTAGTCCTTGAAATGCTGTACAAGGTTTGCCTGAAGCAGAAATCAAGCATTCAACTGGCCAAAAAATGTAGGTGTATATTTATTTATTTCCCCCCCACACCTTTCCCCTTAAAAAGAACCCAAGACTGCTGACAAAATCAGAAAACAGTATTTAAAGCTAAAAACAGTAAGTTTACAAATACTAAAAAGATGAAACCAAAAAACATACAGTACTAACAAAAGTAACACCAAGACCCATTCCAGGACGTAAGGTACAACAATCCATCTAAATCCCCACGCAGGCTGCCATTCACTCAAAGAAGTCCTGCCTGAAGAGGAAATATTTTGATCGTCCTGCAGAAGGATGGCAAAGACGGAGCCAGGCTGGCCTCTAGTGACAGGGAGTTCCAGAGTCTAAAGGAACCACCACAGGGAAGGTGCTCTCCCACATGACTCCACCAGATGCAGCTGTGAAGGTGGCGGGATAGAGAGGAGGATGTGAGGGGTGTGTGTCTGGTGCAGGAAATATGATGGAGACACACACCACCTCCCTCGATACAGCTTCCTCACTCAGAGGGGCCTCTGGGAGGGGGAAACAAGACGCCGTGTCCATGACGCATGTCATCCTTCTCAGCCAAGTTGGCGTGGCTTTCACTTTTGGCTCCGCGTTGGCCAACCTCCCCCAAAAGAGAGCTCCTTCTGCTCTGAGGAGATCAAAATGGTGAGGGAAAAGGCAGTCCCCTCTTGGCTGACGAGAATGGAAGCCATTTTGGGCAGGCAGGCTGTTGCCTGTCAGGCAGAAGAAAGGGACACAAAATGACCCCCTCCTCCTTCAAAATGGCTGCTCCAAGTGGCTTCTTGGCTGGCAAGGCCCCCAAAACATCCTTTGTTTCCCCCCCCCCCTAGATTTCTCTTGGATATTTCCTTCAGGTCTAATTCCAACCCATAGCACTACCCTAACATTTGCCCTTAGAAAAGATTCCAGTAAACAAGGGGCCCTTGTGAGGAAGCCTATTGTGTACTCTGCACATGTTCAGAGGCATGCTTTCTACTGACATTTTTAAAAAGTAGCTTTCTGTCAGACTCCACTGTAATCCATTTGAAAGAGACATTTTGATGCCCTCGCAGAAGTTGATCACGTGGACCTGTTGTCCCATGTTACAATAAAACCTAGTTCTGATTTTCAAAAACAGCCGTCTCCCGTGTCTTTGTTGAAACCG
Organism: Pogona vitticeps; assembly: GCF_051106095.1. NCBI lineage: Eukaryota > Metazoa > Chordata > Lepidosauria > Squamata > Agamidae > Pogona > Pogona vitticeps. Next base: position 13,121,925 of record NC_135784.1, read on the forward strand.
GAAGAGGCAAAGTTTGAACTCTCACACATCCTTCTTCACTTTTCCTACTTCTGCACTTTTCCCCCTTTTGGGGGGGCGCCTTGCCCTCCTTCCCCCCATGCCTTGTTCCAGGTGTGTTTTGTGTTTCTTGCTTGTGAGGATCCAACTCTTACCCCACGGAGAGGCCTCGTTTGTGTACGGACAGAATTTGACGGTGGAGTCTAGCATGGGAACTGTCTGAAAAGTGTATCTAAAGGAGTGGGGGGGGTTGAGGATTTCCCCCCCATCTGCAGGCCCTCCTAATTCTTCCCCCTCTCTCCGTCCCTTTTCCAGGCTCCTCCTCGCACTCCCTGCACCATTTCACCACTGCTATATCTGAACCCAATCAGGGCTTTACCAAATACATCGCAGTGGGATACGTGGACGGCCAGCTCTTTTTTCTGTACGACAGCATCACCCGGAGAGTGCAGCCTCGAGCGCCCTGGATGGAGAAGATGGCAGAGAAAGAGGATCCAGAATATTGGGAGAGGAACACCCAGCTAGAACAGCACAACGAGCAGGTGTTCAGAAGGAACCTGGCCGTCCTGAAGGAACACTACAACCAAAGTGGAGGTGAGCGGAGGGCGGGAGAGACGTCAGGATTTTGCCTAACCCCCCACATTTGTTCTTGTCCCTTGCAGGGGAGGAAAGTGAGGAGAGGTGATGATTGGAAAGAAGGAAACAGGGGATTCCAGCCCAGTCAAAACTCTCCTCACCCCACAAACTGTTCATCAGATTAGCCTCATGGGAGATGTGGGGAGTGTCCAGTTCCAGCCTCAGTAAACTTAGGAAGGGAAGTCAGATGTGTGTGGACACCCATGGAAGCACAAATTATCTTTTGAATAAGGAAGGAAAGACATGAACCCTGAAAGCCTCCGGAATGGATCCATTCTAGGGACAGGCAGTTTGGGCAAGCAATTCTGTCTGAGGCAATAGACTGATTACCTGACAAATTGCTACACAGACTCCCCAAATTTGAATTGAAGTTTGTTGGGTGGATCAAGACTGCACAGTGGAAACTGGTGATTGGATGTCATGAGAGGTGATGAATCCACTCCAGGTTTTAGTCTGAACCTTAAAGAAGTCTCTTTGGTACAGTGGTACCTTGCTTAACGAGCGCCCCGTTTAACAACGAATCTGCATAGCAATGTGGATTTAGCGATTGCAAAAGTGTTCGCATTGCGATGTTTTAAATGGCCAAAAATCACTTTGCGATGATCGGTAAGCGTTTCGCTTACCAATCTTCGCATTGCGATGTTTTTAAAACAGCTGATCGGTGGTTCCAAAATGGCCGCTGGGTAAACAAAATGGCCGCCCACAGTGTTTTCACGTGGTTTACTCACATACCGGGCGGTGAAAATGGTGGCCGTATGGAGGATTTCCGCATAGTGGTGAGTTTTCCCCCATATGAACGCATTAAACGTGTTTTAATGCATTCCTATGGGTTTTTTAGTCCTGCATAGCGACGAATCCGGATAGCAACTATTTTTTTGGAACGGATTATCGTCGCTATGCGGGGCACCACCAGGGCCGGACTGGTCATCTGGAAATTCTGGCAAATGCCAGAAGGGCCGATGGTCAGAAGGCCGGTTCCTGCCAGCCATTCCCCCCCCCCGCTGCCGCCGCCGCCAACTGGCCCCATCCCTCCTCCTCCTCCTCCTCGTCCTCCTTCTCTTCCTTGGCGGGAACAGGACGACTGACTTCACGGGAGCCCCTTCGGAGACATGGGGCAGCGGAGCCCCGGCGGGCCTGCGCCGCCTGCTCTGCTCTGCCCTGGCCGCCCGCCGCCCTCGCTACCGTCAGCAGAGAAGGCGAGCCCCGCGGCGGTGGCAACGGCCACTGCCTCCCCTTCTGCTCCGCTCCTCTCCGCTCTCCTCTCGTTGCCGCAGCTTTACAAAAGCCGGGCGGGCGCCGCCTTGGCTCCCTTTTGCAGCCAATGGAGGGAGGCGGGAAAAAAGCAGCGGCGGCGGCGGCAGGCAGCCGAGCAACTCCGCGGCGTCTCCTGGTTCCCCGCGCGGCCCTCTTGGTGGAGCCGTGTGGCGCGCGCGGGCGCGCGAGCTGCACAGACGGGGGGAGCTGTGTTTGTGTGTGTGTGTGTGTGTAGACGCCGATGCCGCCTCGCTTTCAACCTGCCGCCCCTGTTCACCTTGGAGGTGCGGGGCTTGCTGAGGGGTGGCGGGAGAATAGCGGTGGGCAGACCGCCTGAAATGAGGAATACTGTATCGGCTATGAAGGAGCGACCTCAAAAATGCCCCGCCTTCAGCTGCCCTGCTGAGCTCTTGTAAACTTAAGCCTGTCGGGAGTCAGTCCATTTCATATTTGCTTTTCCTCTTTTCTTGCTGCCTTCCGCCTTTCCCAGGACGATTGTCTTTTCCACAGAATCCCACCTTCTCATGATGTGCCTAAAGTAAGACAGTCTCCGTTTTCTTCCTTTTTGCCTCCAGAGATAGATCAAGCTTGATTTGATCTAGGACCCACGGGGTATCTGCAAAGATTTCCTCCAGGAGCACATTTATGACAGAGCAGTGATTGGCATGACCTCCCTTCCCCTCATAAGGTTTTGAGAGGAGCATCTTGGTCCACAGGCTATGCCTGGTTACTCAGAAGTAAGCTCTATTTTGGTTGTTGTTTTTTTTTCAGGCTGTTTGGCTGTGTTCTGGAGGTTTTTCTTCCTAACGTTTCACCAGACTCTGTGACCGGCATCCTCAGAGGACAGAAGTGGCTGTCTGTGACTCCTGTCCTCTGAAGATGCCGGCCACAGAGGCTGGCAAAACATTAGGAAGAAAAACCTCCAGAACATGGACAAGCAACCCTGAAAAACCCACAGCAACCATTGGATCCTGGCCATGAAAGCCTTCGAGAATGCAAGCTGTATTTTGTTCACTTGGACATTTTTCCTTCAGTATCACTAAAACTGCAGGCCAGAGTATAATACAAAAAGTACAGTATACATATGTGTGATCTATTCATAGAATATTGTCTCTGGACTGGGCACTTTTTTTTTTTTTTTTTGGCTTGCTGGTCAGATGAGATTTTGAGCTCTCCAGAACTCTTCATCACACAAAGATGCTATAAAATTTAGTTAAGGCAAATACAGTATCTTAAAAATTGGGCCAGAGTTGATGCCCACAGCCCATGAAACCAGACTGCCAGGAAAGCAAAACAGTTTTAGATTCCACATGGGTGAGTGAGAAAGGTACCAATTTGCAGGCTCTCCACTGTCTGCACATAGTTATTTCACAAACACTCTGTTGGCTCAGGTTTGATTCCCCCCTCCCCCTTAATCAGGTATGCTTAAGAGTATAATGTAAAGTAATCAACATTATTCTGAAAGGTTTCTTGTCTGTTCTGACATGTCTCATCACAGAAGCTTGGGCAGAGGGGAAGGAATCCAGTTGTTAAGACAGAGCAAAAATATGGTCAACCTTGGTGTTCTGTCAGTAGGATGAGGCGGCTTTAGATACAGCCATCATAGATTCCAGGATTGATCTGACATTAAAAATCAGGATCAATGGCTGATCTCAGGGTCAGCCCAAGACATTTGATGTCTGAGGCAGAGCAGCTAATTGGCAACCCCACTTCCACTCAGGTCCAAGTAAATTAGAACCCAAAGCCGGCCGAGTTATTTGGATATGGAGTAGCTATCTTTCCAAGGCACCCCAGATCTGTTCCTTCCTCCTGTTTTGTGAGATACAGTACTTGCTGAAAATGGGTTGCGTTTCAAAGTCCTGCTTCTTCCCAAAAGTCACAGGTGGGCCGCGATGTGAGCATGAGGGACAGACACATCATGCCAGTCTGGGATGAGGAGTTTCTGCCCTTCCTCCAGTTCAGACCACGAGCAGCCACTCCCAAAGGTACAGCTAGGAAGGTACCTTCACACATATCCGGGATAGACTGGAATGGCAATGGAGGTCTGAACCTCTCTCCTCTCAGGCATTCTTCATTCTTCTTCTTAACATGTCTTGCAAGCCCAAGGTAACACATCTTTTATTATCATGAAGCAAGCCCCACAGAATAAAAATTCATTTCCGAACATAGAAAAGTCAGGGTATCTACTTAGTTCTTAAGTCAGATATAGAGAAAACAATAACCACTGGACCGTCTAGCATTGATTGTCTATACCAGAAGTCAGCAACCTTAATGTCTCTCCAGTTGCTTTGGATGATAACTCCCACAATCCCTCATCATTGGTCATGCTGGCTGAGGCCTTTGTAATATGACTTCCAAAATATCTGGAGGGCCAATGATGCTCCACCCCCCCCGCCACCCCCAGTCTACATTGCCTTTAGGATTACAGATCAGAAAGTTTCCCAGACCGGGAAGCTTTGAACCTGGGACCAGCACGTATGCTGCTACTAAGCTCTAGCCTGTCTTAATTTATGTTCTCCCATCCTATGTAGCCATGTGCAATGTGCATACTTGGTGTGTGTGGTTACTCCATCAGCACATATCCAGACCATTCACTTAGTTGCACCCCTGGACAAACAACAGAGAGCCAAAAATTTGTGGAAATCACTACAGTATTCTACAATAGGATTATGGCTCAAATATATGCTATTTTTCCTAAATAACTCAATGTGGCATAGAAACATTATTACACTGATAATGCAAGCTGAAAAAAGCACCACACAATAAGGTAAAGGTTACCCTTGACAATTTGACCAGTCGTGTCTGACTCTAGGGCGCGGTGCTCATCCCCGTCTCCAAACCATAGAACCAGTGTTTGTCTGTAGACAGTTTCCATAGTCACGTGGCCAGCGTGACTAGACACAGAAAGCCGTTACCTTCCCACCGTGGTGGTACCTATTTATCTACTTGTATTTACATGCTTTCGAACTGCTAGGTTGGCAGGAGCTGGGGCAAGTGATGGGAGCTCACTCCATCACGTGGATTCGATCTTACGACTGCTGGTCTTCTGACTTTGCAGCACAGAGGCTTCTGCAGTTTAACCCGCAGTGCCACCACGTCCCTACTACACAATAAAGCTACCAACAAATACCATTCACAGCTAAGCTCCACTTTCAGTAGCTTGATCCATGCTAGGGTTAAGCAAAGGATGAGGCTCAAGAGACAAATTCAAGATACCACAAACTTCACACACAACAGAAAAACAGCTACCCTTTCTAGTTAGGAAATAGGGAAGAAGCGTATCTATTCTGTATGGATGTCAATCATTTATAGGTCAAGACATGCTAAAATGTCTAAACAGGAACTGGGGCATCACTGAAAACATTTTGATTTTAAGCTTCAAGTTGCTGGAAACAAGGCTGTCCTTATCAGCGTGCAAGGGATGACTCCTTGCATGGTTGCTTTAAATGTGTGTTGGAATATAAGAGCATGATAGTGGTTGAAGACAATGAAATCAGAAATCAAGGGTGGTTAGCTTATCTTAAACAAAGGCATTTTAATAGATGCTTGGCAGTTATAAATAAAGCAATCTGAAGCCCCCCTTCCTCAAAGCCCCCTATTACTGCATTTCAAGACAGGGAAACATTTACTTGTTGAATTTCTTCCTGTCATGTAGTTATTAAGAGCAAAAAAGCTTTTTTTAAACACCTTGTGTTACAAATAGAGTATGACATAAATACAAAAGACTGATAATATTTTTGTTCCAATACTGATTCCAACATAAAATGAAAGCTGGCCTTTTCTGTAATATTAGATTGGGAAAATTCTCAGCACAAAATATATATTTTAAAAATTATATATATATTTTCCTCTCTGATCTTTCTCTAAAAATTGGATGTTGCATTTCTCAAAGGTCTTCACATCATGTTACCAGACAGTCAAGCCTTATTGAAAGTCATACATTAGGTTCTCTACCCCACTTTAAAGCACCAGTGGAGGGAGTCTGTGAGCTTTTTGTCATGCTCTGGAGGTCTGTGCCTCTGTTGACCTTGAAATGCTGCTTCTTTTGCAAGACTGGGGTAGTGAAAGTGCTGCAGGTCTTCAGATTAAAGAGTCACAAGAAATGGCAGGTTTACAACAAGTCTCACAGACCCATGCAAGACTTTGGAAAAATAGAAACATCTAAAAAATTTAGTTGTGGTTATTACTTTGTTTGAGGGATGTGGTGGTGCTGTGGGCTAAACTGCAGAAGCCTGTGCTGCAGGGTCAGAAAACCAGCAGTCATAAGATCGAATCCATGCGACAGTGTGAGTGCCCGTCGCTTGCCCCAGTTCCTGCCAACATAGCAGTTTGAAAGCATGTAAAAATGCAAGTAGATCAATAGGGACCACCCCAGTGGGAAGGTAACAGCGTTCCGTGTCTAAGTCGCACTGGCCATGTGACCACGGAAGATTGTCTTTGCACAAACGCTGGCTCTAATTACACTTTTTGTTAAACGTGATGATTTTATAGGTTTAGATTTCCTGATGCTCCTTGTTATTTATACAACCAGGGCAATGATTGGGATAGGGAGAACTCGTAAGCATGTACCAATACCACTATACCAGCAACGCCCTTTCAGCGCGCCACAATATCGTGAATGGAGCCCACAACAGGTGGGCCTGTGTCCCCACAGCCGGTGGGCCTGTGTGCTCTAAATGCCAGGGCCGATTTTTGGTCCCAGTCCGGCCCTGGGCACCACTGTACTAAGTTTTGTTTGGGAACCAGAAACAACACTTTGGACAGGGCGTATTACCAGAACTGGTTACTAGATGGAACCAGAGGCTGTTCTATTGACAGATAGCTTAAGACACAGCCTTATACAGTGGTGCCTCGCAAGATGATGTTAATGTGTTCCACGAAAAACGCTGTCTTGAGAAAACATCGTCTTGCGAAATGCGTTTCCCCATTGGAATGCATTGAAATCTATTTAATGCGTTCCAATTGAAAAATCGCCGTCTTGTGAAAATTGTCCATAGGAAACATTGTCCTGCGGAATGTGGTTCCCTATTGGAATGCATTGAAACCTATTCAGTGGGGAAAAATTATCGTCTTCCGAAAATCGTCCATAGGAAACCATTGTCTTGCGAGGCACCATAGGGATCAGAAAAAGTCATTGTCTTGCGGATTAATTGTCCTGCAAGGAAATCGTCTAGCGAGGCACCACTGTATTGTAGCTTACCTTCTCCCAGAGAAGCAGCTGCTGGAGAGGAAAATCCAGAGAAGTTGCCCTTTTTGCAGGGCTGGGGGTGGGTAGGAAAGGCTTCCTTGCAAAGGGATCTCCTCCCCACTTTTCCCCAAATCCTCTGCCCTTTTCATCTTGGGCAAGATGGAGACTCTTTTTCAAGCAGAAGCTCCAGAATGTATGGGTTTTCCTTCCTCCAAGTAGGTGGTCCTGAGTTAATGGAGGAAAAAGGGGGATCAAGGCTCTTGCAAGATGGCTGCCCCTCTTCTGCATGGAAGGGGGGATGGGATGGGGGGATCCTCCTTGTTCTTTGGATCCTACCCAAACTGAGCAAGAAGAGGATTCCCCCAAACCTCAGGCACACCCACACCCCAAATACCATCTTCATGAGGCAGTGGAGCAGAAGAGGAATGTGCCTTTCCTCTTTGTGGGTTGCCAGAAATTGTAGCCATGATGGGGGTGAGAAGATCAGACCTCCCCAAGAGTGCAAATGGGGAGGGAAGCACTCCCGCAAAGGCCCTTTGGAGACTGCTGGGAAGGGGCTGTCTGTGGCAGCCTTTCTGACCCACAAGTGCTGGAGGAAGAGTCAGATCCATAAATACAAGGAGAGGGAAGGGGGGAGAAGAAAGTCTGGCATGGAAGAGGGCAATTTGGGTGTGTGAAGATGCTTCAGTGGGGGCCGTGGAGGGAGGTCCTGCGCCCGAAGGACTAGTCTTTTGCTCTTTCTCACCTTCTGCCCCACACCTGGGATAAGGATTCCCTCTTGGGCCTCTTTTTGTGGGGTCCAGAGGTGGCAGGGCAGGGGGGGGTCTGCCCCCCTATGTGGGAGCAACCCTTCTGCCCTTTTGTGGGGTATCTCTTGGGGTTTCATTCCCTTGAGAGGCAGGTGCTGCTCCCAGGAGGGAAAGAAGGAGACCCTCAAATGGCTCCCTTTCTTCTCCTGAGGGGCTCCCCATAGTGGAGAATCTCCTGGTGGCCTTTGCCTCTCCTGAGGGAAAATCCTCCCTTTGGAGGCTTGGCTGTGGGGCTTGGCAAGTGGGGCTGAGGGTGGTGGGGGCAGGGACTGCCCTTCTCCTCTGTCTTCCTCTCACCCCCCCCCATGTGGGTCTCTTTCAGGGTTTCATACCTGGCAGTGGATGTGCGGCTGTGAACTGAGGGAGGACGGGAGCCCAGGGGGAGGCCATTGGCAGTACGCCTACGACGGGAGGGACTACCTCAGCTTTGACACGGAGACCCTCACCTGGACGGCGGCCGTTCCCAAGGCCGAGATCACCAAAGAGGAGTGGGAGAAGGATCTGGCCCTTGCCCAGAGACGGAAGGCCTACCTGGAGGGGGAATGCATGAAGGGATTGCAGATATACCTGCAGCACAGGAAGGAGAGGCTGCCGAAGGCAGGTGAGTGATGGGATGGAGGAACAAGGAGGTCTCCTTCTGGGGAACCGGGGCCATCTTCTCTGCCTCCCTGTCTCTCCCGCTTGCTCCCACCTTTGACCCAAACAGCCCCTCGGCTTATGATTTGCCCCAAAGGAGTCCGGCTGCCATTTAATTCCCTGCTTTGGACTGCAGTTCGGGGGGGATGCGATGCAGTCGTCTTCTGTGCCTCACAGAGAGTGCTTGTTCAGTAGGAGCTGCCATTAAAAAGATTGATTGATTGATTGATTGATTTAATGTATATGCAAAGGCTTTCACGGCCGGGATCTAATGGTTGTTGTGGGTTTTCCAGGCTCTTTGGCCGTGTTCTGAAAGTTGTTCTTCCTAACATTTCGCCAGTCTCTGTGGCCATGGGCATCTTCAGAGGACAGCATCTTCAAAGGACCAGAGCAGAGTGCTGTCCTCTGAAGATGCCGGCCATAGAGACTGGCGAAACGTTAGGAAGAACAACCTTCAGAAAACGGCAAAAGAGCCTGGAAAACCCACAACAACCATCTGATTGATGGATGGATTGATTTCTGTTTCCGGCCGAAATAATCACAAGGATCAATGCAGAGCAGCCCTGCTGGATGTTTCCTGGGTGACGATTTCTCTGGCATCTTCATCTGGGTTTTGCATTGTGGTCTGTGCCGCCAACATTCCCTCTCTTTATGCTGTCTCTATTTTTATTTTTATTTATTTATTTATTCATTCATTCATTCATTCATTCATTCATTCATTCATTCATTCATTCATTCATTCATTTATTTATTTATTTATTTATTTATTTATTTATTTATTTATTTATTTTCCTTCAGTGCTTTCCCAGATAAGTATTGCACTGCATGGTTGCCCTCTGGGTGAGCTGGCCTTTAGGGGTCCTGTCCCTTGATGAGTGACCCAAGAGCATGAGGAGTTTTTTTTGTTTGTTTGTTTGATGAGGCTGCCAGCTTTCATCCCAAGATTCATCAAATAATGAAAGGATTCTCAGATAGAAAGGAGTTTCAGCTGCAGCCTCTCCCTTTTGAGGCAGGAGCCTTTTAGAGCCCCTTCTCAAATCTGACTGTCCATGGGATCAGAATCAGTTCATCCAAGGGGCCAGGGGTTCCTCCCCCAGAAGCCACGAGGATCTTGGGTTGCAAACGGGGACGTCCTCCATTGGCACCCAGTGTGAGGGTTCCCAAGGGAACCCGGAGAATCTGCGCTATTCAGTCTCAGAATGGGATGGTTGAGAGGGGATGGGTGATCACCAGAAGATCCCTTCCTGCTCCCCAGTGACACCATCCCTCCCTGCTAGAACCTTTGGGTGTGGTTAGACTGCACTTTACTGTACCTCACATTTTGGACAAGTTTGGGAACAGACTGGTTCACTCCATTTTCTGGCAACCACATGAAGTTCAGGCACCAGCCGGTCTCTTATCCCTGACTACCCACTCCTTTTGGGGCCTCTTCTAGGGACTGCTGTTTATTTTAGTCCAAGTACTGTACGTTTGTTCCATTTTAATTTGGGTTCCGGCATGTGCGATTGCCAGTGTTTTATTATTTTAATTAATTAATAACACAAATAAACATACAAAATAAATACAGAACACATAATCAGGGAGAATATTTCCCATATATCCCTCTAACACAGTGGTCTGGGAACAGGGGTAAATTACCCCAAATGGGGTAAAAATGAAAATCCTGGGGGTAATGAGCAAAGCCTACCTTGTAGGATTTTGAGCATAACCTTGCTAGCGTGTGAAATGAGGGCAATTGTATGGTAGTTGGAGCATTCTTTGGCACTGCTCTTCTTTGGGATTGTGATGCAGACTGATCTTTTCCAGTCCTCTAGCCACTGCTGAGTTTTCCATTGATGATGATAAAAAAAAATAGTGCACTGGTCTTTGATGTTGGGCTGTGGCACCAGGGTGGGTGACATGATCTTTAGCCTGGTTTGTTCCTTTTTGCAAACCACACACAGAATGATTAAAGTGGTAGGAAAAGTGCCCCCCCATTGCTAGCACCATTCTGGCAGCCACTGATGATGATTAAATCCTCTGCGAGCTAACAAAAATTTAATGCAACTTGCTAGGCACGTTGGACACCTTACTACTCCCTATACCACCCCATGGCTGGAGTGCAATGTGTTCCAGCAAAAATAGTGCACATCTTTATTAAATTTGGTGCATCCTGATAGTTTGGTACATAGCCTGGCAGCCATTGATACTGATGATATATCCTGCTAGTTCAGTACACAGCCTTTGTAAATTCAATATTTTGAATTCAAATAATGTATTATTTCCTTACTTTCAAATCAAGGGGGTAATGTTGGCGTATATAATTTTTTGGGGGGGTAAAAGGTAAAAAAGTTCCCTGACCCCTGCTCTAACATATAATACTGACTGCATAAACCATATTGCCCTACTAAACATCTTTAGGCTGTATCTGTTTAATATATAATTCTGACTGCGTAAACCCCAAAGATTAACATACAGTGGTGCCTCACACAACGATGTTAATTGGTTCCAAAAAAATCAACGTTGTGTGAAACATCGTTCTGTGAAACACCATTTCCCATAGAAATGCATTGAAAACCGGTTAATCCGTTCCAATTGGAACGGATTGCCGTCCTTGAGCGAAAATCCCCATAGGAAACATCGTTGAGTGAAACAATGTTTCCTCCATTCAAATGTATTGAAGCCGACTCCATGCATTTGAATGGCATTCCGATGTCTCTTTCCCCTCATTTAAAAGTGCCTTAAACTGTTTGAAACCTGTTTTAAATGCTTGGCATCGATAGTCCAGCTTGTGAAACATATGCAAACTTAATTTGGTGTTGTTCTGAGTTTTTTGTTTTCTCCACTGAAAGCCATTAGACCATTCAATGGCTTTCAATGGAGAAAACAAAAAATCACCAAAAATTAACGAAGACTCAGAACAACACCAAATTAAGTTTGCATAGGGTTCAGGAGGTGGGCTAACGATTGCAAGCATTTAAAACAGGCTTCAAACAGTTAAAGACACTTTTACAGGAGCGAAAAGGGGCATCGGAAAGAGCTCTTTGATCTCCGTTTCCCTTTTAAAGCTCTTTCCGATGCCCCTCAATGTTTTTCCCTCATTGAACTCTATTGAACTGTCCGTCCAATACATTTGATCTCCTTTTCCCTGCTTTTGAAGCTCTTTACTAATTTCCTCTCAGTATAATTCGTATCTTGATTTCCAAGCAACACAGATCTATTTGACCTCTGATCATAAATTTCTGCCTCCAAATTCACCCATGTCTTTAGCATCATTTTCCATCAGGATAAAGTCCATGTGCTTTCCCACCTTGTCCCCATCTCTCCTCTCCTCTCCTCATTTTTAAGTATTTCATTCTGCTTTTGTAAAAAAAGTCTCCCTCTGGCTCTCTGGAGGTCGTTGTTCAATTAGTTCAAAGTAGTTTCATCTCCTGTCTCCTCATCAGGAACAGTGGTCTCTCCCTCTCTCTCTGGCGATGATAGTTGTTCAGCTGATTCAGAAGATGCTGTCTGTTTGTCTCCTGTCTCTATCATAGTGTCCAAGCCAAGAGGTATTGCTTTAATATCTGCCTCCAGTTCTGAAATTTGGTTGATGAGATTAGATTGAAATTCCTGAAGACAGTGTATCATATAATTCTCCATTTTAAAATCCCAAAGTCTCACCCTTAAATTTTCATCCAAAAACCATAAGAGTCAGACAGTTGATGTTGCTCAGCTTTCCCTTCTCGCTCCTTGGCCAGAACTGATTCAGAGTCTTACGGAGAACACTTTGGTCATAAAAGTGACTGTTTGATTGATAATCCTCCTTTATGGCTCAGAGTAAGGTTCCATAGATTTAAGCTGTTCGTAGTCTTTCAAGATTCTCAAACTTCTACTTTATAAGAAGCCAGACCTTAGGAGGGAGGGTTAGGGTGGAAAAGATAAGTTTCATTTTCTCAATTCTCAATTTAACCAGTTATGGCATACTAAGAAAACCCTCCAAAGTTTGCCAAGATACTCTGTCACTTAAGAGATCATCTCCACAATTAAACTTTCCAAAGAGAAACAAAACATCTGGTCTGTTACATGCCATAAAAATAGCCATTCGACTTCTGTTCATGCAGTCAAATCATAAATCTTCCTTTCTCCCCTCTCTGGACAGCTACACACCAATTCATCATGGCGGCTTCATGAGTCAGTTGCAATTGAGGAAAGGAAACTCCTCCGAAAAAACAGATTGCAGTCTGGTTTCTCCGGTGTCTCCAGCTCCCCTGCTGCCAGTCCCACTCTCCTGTGGAAACTTCCCCCCCTTTCTTGGGGGGTCCACTGCCTCAGAGTAAAACCCAGGGGTTCTCAGAGCCCTGAGAATTCCCCTGTTCTCGCTGCCGGTTGCTCCACCCCTAATTTCCCCCTGCGATTGCCAGTGTTGAACCTCTAGGTGTTTCTCCCAGTAATTCACTGCTATGTCACTTGGGCTCCAAACCAATGAAATGCTGTGCCATTTTATTTCTATAAAAAGCAATCCAGCTTTTCCTATTTACCTGTAAAAGATGAGGCAGAAGAAGAGGTGGAGTGAAAATCATTTCCCTCCTTTTCTTTTACAATCTAGTGCTTTTAAAATTCAGTGACAAGACAATGAAGTGATACGTCATTTAACAATAAAAGGAAAAACAAACCCATTTTTTCCTTGTTCCCTGCAGAGGAGGAGGGAGAGAGGAAGGAAAGGGCTTAATTGGGTTCCATTGAAGTGTGGTTTGTCTTCCTCTCCCCAAACCATCTGATCCTTGTGTGTGGATGCAAGGATTGTTCCTCATATCAGACCATCTTTAGCTCAGTCCAGTGAATAAATTCGCTGTCTAGTCACACCGTTAAGAGAGGTTTGGGTGCCTCCATTGATGCTCATTTTGCCATTTTTGCAGAGCCCCCAGTAGGGAAGGTGACCCGCATGTTCCTCTCCGAAGGGAGGGAGATGCTGGTCTGCCAGGCCCATGGCTTCTACCCCAAGGAGATCGAAGCCACCTGGAGGAAGGGTGGGGAGATCATGGAGCAGGACACCTTCTGGAGGAGCGTCGCTCCCAACTCCGATGGGACCTACCACGCTTGGCTCAGCATCGAGATCAACCCCGAAGACAGAGAGCTCTACCGATGCCACATCGATCACACTGGCCTGACTGAGCCTCTGGTCTTGGCCTGGGAAGCGCCTGGTGGTGAGCAGCTGCAGGGGAGGGAAGGCCCTGGGGTGGGAGAGGAACTTCCCCATGTGACGGGCCTTAAAAAAAGAACACGATCCTGGGCAGAAACTCTCTGCAGGGCTGTTGCATGTTCTGGACAAAAAAACCCCAGAGAGATGCTCTTGTGTGGGGAGGGAGGAAGAGGTGAGATTTGTTCAAGGAAGTTGAAGCCCTCTGTGGCTCTTAGTCAGGGTGCTGATGCTTTGTTTTCCCCCCACACCGCATAGCCTAGGAGGTGGGGCTTTCCCTCCTTAAATGAGGGTGTGCCAGGAAATCCTCAAATTCTCTGACTCTATCTCTGACCCTAATGTGGTAAATAGGAAAGCTAATTAGAATTGCATACACCTGGGAGGCAGGAAAGTTTTAAGGGTCGGATGATACTTCCGCACTATTAAAGAGCAGGATGGGTAGGTGGGGCTCGTCAGCCATGGAAGGCAGCCCCATCTAGGAGAAGGAAAACTCCGATTTCAAACCTCCACTGCCTTGTGGCTATATCCACTCATGGAAAAGGCTTCAGGAGTTAATCTCGAGGCAAAATCCGGAGCTGGAGTCCCGAAGGCAGCATGTGTCGTTCTGCCAACTCCTGCGACGTTGCTGGAACCAGTTGTATTAGCTCTTGCCTTTCCATTGGACCATTTCAGCAACGTGGAGAGGGGGGATCTGCTGCTTGGGTAACAGCCTATCCTCCATACTACTTTACCCAGGCTTCATGCTCTGGAGAGGACACTTCTTGATAAAGAGCATGTTACCATAATTTCTTGAGACTGAAGGATGCCTATGATGATATCTTGATGAACTCTTGGTTCAAACCATATGCCTTGGTCGGTGAAAGGTTTCGGGTTCTTCCCGGAGAGCCTGCTGTGCTTGGAGGGAAGGCCTTGCATTGATTGGATCAGGCTGAGGGCAGGGAGGGATTTGGCCCATCGACGAAGCCCCTTTTTCACATCTGAGAGGTTGCTGGGTCAGTCGAGCACCACCTCCCTCTGAAGCTCTCAGGACCTCCTGGTGCCACTTTCCCTGAACAGCCACGTCTTTGCCTCTTTTTGTTTTAGGTCATGTGGGAGCCGTTGTGGGAATCGTTGTGTTTGCTCTCCTCCTGATGGCTGCTGGGACTGCCTTCTTTCACCGTGAGTATGCCTGGAACGCAATTCTTGGGCAGCGTCTGTTGTTTTGTCAGTGATGCTCATGAAGATCTCTGTCCCTAAAGATCAAGCACCGGATGGGGCATCCAGAGTGTAATTTCAACCCTGAACACATCATCCTACCCTTCTCTTCATATTTCAGAAGCCATTTCTGGGGCTTAAATCAATCTCTGAGGATGAACCAAAATGAAATCTAGCTCCCCAAAGGTCATTTCTCCTGGACTGGAAGGCAGCTGAGCGCCATCGAGTCTGGTCATTCTTGCTTGAGTTTTCATCTACACATTAAAGTATTTTTGGAAAATAGTCTTCTAGTGCCATGTGGATTTTAATTGCTGAATGGTTTAGGTACCTGCGGAAAAAGAGGTAGGGAGTTTAAATCCCCCACTGAGCCTCCTTTCAGGAACAGCCAGACTGTGGTGCCTTGGGCAAGCGCCAGGAGAGAAGATGGGGTTACATGGAAGACCCACAGATGCAAAGTTTGACACCTGGACAGCTGTCCTAGCCTGGGAAATTTTGGGGTCTTCCTTCCCTGGTGATGTTTATGCAGAGCAGAGACAGAAGAGCACCTGAGGTGGAGGTTTTAGAAGACCCCTCTTGCTACACGGAATATTCTCTGGGGACCCCTTTTCAGTTCTGATATTCTGACTTTCTCTTTCTCTCTCTGCAGGGCGCAAGCAACAGGGAGGACCCTTGTAAAGCAGCGTTAACTGAGTCCTCCATCACTGGGACCTTATTTCAGTCGGGTTCAGAAGCAGTTCTTCCAGAGACACTTCCACACTCTCACGAGCACCTCTTTCTCTGGCTGGAAACATTTTATGCACCTTCCGATGTGGGAGAGGCCTGCTCGGCAGGGAGGCAAGTTAGCTGTCCAACTTCGGAGGTTGGGGGTTCGATTCTCCACTGTGCCTCCTGCGAAGAGAGGCAGTCCGTGTGGCCTTGGGCAAGCTGCACAGTCCCAGGGTGCCCCCCAGAGGAACGGAAGGGGAAACTACTTCTGATTACTCTCTGCCTGATCAAGCCTCAAAAAAGTTCAGCATAAGTTTGAATTTAACTTGATGGCACATCAGAAAAAATGCTTTCTGAATTTGTCAGATGCTGTTTAATACTGGGGGGCGGACAGAGAAACTTTGAGAAGAAAAAGAAAGGGAAAAGGGTCTCCTTGCCTTCATTTAAAGGGACTTTAATACTTTCTGCTGTTTAATATGGAATGGGAGAACACAAAATTAAAAAGATTTTCTCATTGATGGGGTGGAACGTGGGCTCCAATCCCCACTGAGATGCTGATACTGTTCAAATGAGCTAGTAATATGTGAACTGCTGCTGAGGAAAAGATTTTAAGGGGGAAATTATCCTTCTGCCTTTTGAAAGGTATTTTTAAAATTGTTTTGACCAGCTTTTATTTCACTCCTTTCAACCATTACTATTCAGATATTTTATATATCTCAGAACCGTCATCATTAGGTATATTAAAGGTTTTTTTAAAATGTCTTCAAAATGGTTTTTAAATCTTGACTAATGTTTATAGTTTTCTACAGAATTTTTAAATTGTTATTGTGTGATTTTCAGTGTTGTGAACTGCTTTAGGGAGAAAGGTGGCTTATAAATAAAGCAATAAATGATAAATAAATATTGCAGACTATTATCCAGAAATCAAAAGAAGCCAGAGACTCAGAAGGGCAGCTGTGAAGGGAACTAGAAAAGAGCCTCAAGTGTGAGGATGTGTTGCTGGAGATGAAGGCCAAAATCCTCCGGACACTTGTATTCTCAGTTATTGTGTATGGATGTGAACACTGGTCAGTGAGGAAAGCCTGCAGCAGAAAGTAGCGCTGGAGAAGAGCCGTCCAGCCAGCTATGTATGATTTCCTGGAAGCCACCCAAGGTCGTTTATCCTAGGGCAGGGAGAATCATAGAAAAATAGAGTTAGTATTAGCGACCCCTGGGAAATTCATGGCCAGAAAGGATTTAAGATAAAGACAAGGCACTTTCTTTCTCTTACCCTCCATCCCAGCTCATCCTGTTTGCCTGCCTGCAGAATTGGAATTTCTGCAACTACCTTGGAATTCAGCAACATGTTTGACAACGAAATTTAGCAAACTCTTCTTCATTATTAAAAGTAAAGTGCGAGCACAGATCGGTTTTTGTTCCCTAATTTAAAAAGTCTATAAAAATGAGTATTATTGTCATTTTGGTTTTTTTCACCAGGAAGGGGGGAAATGTCCATGAGGCCACGCGTAGCAGTGGCTGGCGTGTCCTGGCTCCGTGGGAAGGCAGGGAGAAGGGGCAACCCTGCCCTCAGGCCCCTGACAACAGGAATGGGGAGGCCCCCCCCTTCTCCTCTCTTTCTGCAGCCTGAGGTTTCCCTGGGACCCAAGACTGGAGCCAAAGAAAACACCCAGAAGAGCTTCGGCCGGCCTTGTTCCCTGTGGGGTGTGAAGCTTGTTCCTGGTTCGGGAACCCGGCCAGCCTCCGATGTGCAGGGCTGAGGGACCCGATAGGTGTTGCTGTGGGTAGAGATTCAACAGGGGTCATTTCTGCATTGGTGCATTTCCCTTCTTTGCAAAATGTCTGATTGGTTGATAGGAAAAAAAGGCTATTCTTCTGTTTTGCTGGAGAATTCCTAGCTAGGACTGTTGGGAAATGGGCCCTTTTAAATTCCTGCTTCAGGACCAGATTGCTTCATTTTGCCTTTTTTTTTGGGGGGGGGGGGAAATCAGGTAAAAGCAAAATAACAACAAAACACCAACCCTTCCCTTGACCTCTTTGGACACCAGAGTGTGAACCTGCACCATCACAAGCGCCTCTGATGCAGAGCAGAGGGCATTTCGGGGGCCCTTTCTAGAGGGAGTGGGAAGCTAATTTATATATTGGAATGGACAAGAAAAAGAAGTATGGAGGCAATTTCAGACTAAAAGAGACACAGCCATAGATCTGGGCCTGATCTTCAGGCATAGGTGTAGGATCCAGTGATGAGATCTGAAGAGGTTCATCCTATGTTTTTGAGTTGGAAACAAGGGGTACACAGCCTTGCCAACCCCTTCCCCAAAAAACTCTGCAAAGAGTGCACCAATTTGTGCTTGATTTTCCAAACGAAGAATGTGTGCATGAAAGCCCCTTCGTGACTAGCTCAAGCCCTCCTCCTTGCCCGATTTCTCACAAACCTTCTGATGCAAAAGATCACGGAGAATAAAACTGTCAGTGGCTCTGTCAGACATCCAGGAGACATTTCAGGTTGTGGACAGAGAACACGAAGGAGAGAAGAGCTTTCCCCTCTTTATTCTCCAAGATCTCCATTCTCCCCACTTAATTTTCTCTATTGATTCTGTCTAAATTGAATTTATACAGCTCTGACATTGAAGTAAAAAAATTGACAAAACTTTTGACATTTTGTATAATTTTTTTAAAAATTCAAAAGAGTTTGTAAGAAAGAATACCGTCCAGCCTCAACTGAGGCTCACAGAAGACATTTGTAGGCTGATACAGATATATATCTGTGGTAAAAATTGAAATCCTGAAAATGGGGCAAATGCCCTCTTGGGAAAGAAACCCCAGTTGGAATTTGGGTGCCTTTAGCAACATCCGGTAGACAGTGTTTAGATGCAACAGATCTGGGTTCAAATCCCCCCTCAGGTACGATGTTTCATGGCGGAGTGGGGAGGCTTTTTCCACCTCATGCCTGAACTAAGCCTTCCTCACAGGGCGGTTGTGAGACTGGGATGTAGTCAAACTCAGTTGGCTCTGGCCAGGCATTGATCTATCCTCTGGAAGCCCCTGTTGCTCAAGTCGGCCTGAAGCAGAAAGCAAGGGTTCAACTGGCCATTAAAAGGGGTATTGCTGTTGTGTTCAAAAGTGTTAAAAAGAAAGGACAAGATGGGCCTGTTGATGTTCAAGGAAGAAGCCTGAGCCTATGCCAGAGAATCGAATCCTTCAGCTGGGTTTCCTTTCCAAGCTCACAGGCACAAGCGTGCAAAATGAGAATTACAGTGATTGATGGGTGGTTGTGGGAGGTGAGGAAGTGCCCACAGCCAGAGCCACCAGCTCCTTCTCCTAATGCAGGAAATATGGCGGAGATGCCCACCACTTCCTTTCATGCAGCTTCTTCATCCAGAAAAGAAGTTTGCTTGCTGGGTGAAGCGGTATGGGGAGTTAAGACGGCATCTCACTGACACTTGGCATTTTTCACTGCCAAGTTGTCATGGCTTTCAATTTTGGCTCTGCATTGGCTAACCTCACCTAAAGCAGAGCTCATTCTGCTCTGAGGAGATCAAAATTGTGAGGGCAAGGCAGCTCATTCTTGAGTGCCAAGAATGGAAGCCATTTTGGGCAGGCGGGTCCTGTCAGGCAAGAGAGAAGGACACAAAATGGCGCCCTCCTGCTCAAAAACAGCAGCACCGAGAGGTTGTTTGGCTGGTGAGCCCATGTCCATGGAAGCTCATTGAGCATTTCCAGGGTAGATTCCTCGGGGAGGAATGAGTACTTCCCTCTGTTCTAATCCCAACAGCTGGCACCATATTGGAAAAGAGGAAAGATCTTCTCCAATACACAAGCAAACCCATTGTGTGCTCTGCCATGTTCTCAGGCAGGTGACAGTTTAAATACACCTTTTTGTCAGGTCAACAAGAGGTACTGAGCAGGCTTCCAGGAAGGACATCTTCAAGGCTTCCAAGTCAACTTCTCTTTGTATAAAATGGGCATTGCATTGTATTGCATTGTATTGTGTTTGGTTTTTTATTGTGTTTGCTTTTCCGATGCCTTGCCTGTTGGTTTGTGGTGTCTTTCAGATTTCTGTTTTGTTGCCCATGTGATTGCGCAGAAAGGAAGAAATCTTTGAGGAAAAGAAGAAAGGAGAAGAAGGGCGAGGAGGAGGAAGAAAGAAAGAAAACAAGAAGCTCCCCCACCCTCGTGCTCCTGGGTTCCCAGATCCCAGATAAATTAAAGATGGGTAGGCAGGAGAAACGGGTGATGTGGCCATCTGGCCTCTTCCTTCCAGGAAGCAATGTTGAAGCCAGACACACACATGTGCGTGCACACACATGCACATGCACACACATGGAGACAGTGGAATGCACAATGGGCAAGTGGATTCCTAAAACAGCGCTATAGTAAAACAAATGGCCCCTGGCAGAGGAGTTTAAATAAGTAAAAAAACATGAATGTGTGTGGGGAGAATCAATCTTCCTTTTACACCTTTCAAGAAATTAATTAAAACTTGCTAGACATGGTTCAAATCCCATTTCCATTTGTTGTAAACCACTCAGAGTGGCCCTGGCTGCCAGATGGGCAGTATATAAATCAAAGAAATGATAATAAATAAATAATAAAAATTCTGCTGGTAACGGGATTGAGCTCAAAGCTCACAAACGAGCACTCTGACGTCTTGTGCCCATTTGCGTCTTTCAGGAAGTCCGATTGTGAGGAAAGGGTGCTGTTCCCCTCAGACTTCAACCCATCCCATAGTTACGTATTATCATTAGGTTCAGATTGACGATAGTAAACTGCTAAAATTGCTTCTGAACATCTCTTGGACTTTCTGTGCACAGCATATATGGATTCCCCATGTCTTATATGTACATTGCTCTGGTCTCTTTTCTAGAAAAATAAAAAATAAAACGAAGTCTAGGAAAACTTTGACAAATGAGGTCAGAAATCGTGAAGAGCAAAAGGTGGCTTAGAACAGGGGTGGATGGCATCAAGACCCTCTTGCCCAAGGCCTCCCTAAAATGGAAAGCCAGCACTGATAAATGTCCATTCTGGGGTAACCCCCAAAACCCCACTATTTACTGCAGAAAGAAAAGTGGGCAAATCCAGCCTGTTGCGAGAGCAGAAAACCCCCACCTCCAATTGCTCTAAACCAAGTTGTGTTAAAATACAAAGGAAAGGGAAGGAAAAGAAACAGTGACAACTGGAATGTTCATTGAAGAAAAATAACATTAGGTAAGTGTTATAACACCGAAAACAGCAAGCAAAGGGATAATAATTCTCGGTGTTGTTCCACAAGCATCTTTGGGTGGAGGACTGGCTCGTTGATTAACCCGATGAGTCCGCCGCCCCCCCCCCCCCGCAGCCTCCCTCCCTCCCCCTCCACCTACTCCCCTCCCCCCCCCTCAGAGGGAAACAAGCGGCTTAAAAGAGATTCCCGAAAAAAACATTTACGAAGTGACTTTCTCTTTCCTTGCGTCGCGTTCTCTGCCCGGCAGCCGATGACGACAATGGAGACCATCTTTACTATTGGTCGAAAGTTTTCACCGTAGCCAATCCGCACTTTTCGTTCGCTCTTGGAGGCTGGGGTTCGTTTCTCGGACTTCGGATTAAGGCTTTTGCGGAGGAGCGGCTTTGCTGCGAAGCGAAGCGATGCCACTTCACTTTTGGCTGGCGGGGGTGGCCGCCCTGCTTCTTCCGGGGCTGACGGTCCTAGGTGAGTCCTGCTTTTCCTCCCAGGGACCGAAGCGCTTGGGGGGGGGGCTTTTGGGGACGGGGAGGAGGACCCCGCTTTGCTACCCCTGCCTCGGGCTGCAAAATATGTTGAGCGGCTGTGACGAGCGCTCCGAAGGAGGCGCAACTTCGGAGTCACCCGTGTTGGGAAGGGAGGAGGAGGGAATTCGCAGCATTTTCTATTGTTTGATATTATGTTGTAAACCGCCCTGAGTGGCCTTGCAACCGGATGGGCGGTATAAAAGTCAAATAAATAAATATTCCGTTTACATGGGGCGGGGGAAGGAGGTTTTGTCTCAGTCGATCTGCTGGGGGGTGAGGACGAAGGAAAGGGGCTCTGAGCGTCTCCCCTTCTCCGCCCCTGACTTGCATGTTTGGGAAGCCGGACGGGGCAGGAGCCGCTCCCTTTTCCTGCTTCGGAGCGCCGTCGAAGTGGACGCGGAGCAAGATCCGGATGGGCGGCGAAGGGACGGAAGGAACCGCTGCCCTCGCTAATGCATCGGGGCCCTGGTGGGCGAA
This sequence comes from Pogona vitticeps, assembly GCF_051106095.1. NCBI lineage: Eukaryota > Metazoa > Chordata > Lepidosauria > Squamata > Agamidae > Pogona > Pogona vitticeps. The sequence continues at coordinate 13,143,724 of NC_135784.1, forward strand.
ACACCTGGGGCGTGGAAACTGTTGCCTGGATCCCCAAAATCTCCCAGCCAACCTCAAAAGCGGGGGAACGTTGCAAACGCCTTGGTTTGGGGAATATGGCCCTTGTAGTCCAGAGCAGTCTCGTTTCCCGCTCTTGGGCATATTTTTTATTGTCTTGTTAATGCGTTAGCCATCCAAGGTCCTCTTTTCTGTTTCCTCCATCCTTTTTCTCTCTGCTGACCAGTCCAGTTTAAATGGTTTCACAATCTGTAGGGTCCCCGCTCGCCACACACTCCCAAAAGGTGTGATGATGGGGTGTCAGCTTCTAGGGACTGCATGCGACCCTGGCCTGGTGGGTCAGTTCCTATCCAGATGATGTGTTCTCTTTGAGCCGAATGGTTCATCATCTGTAGCATTCATTTTATGCCCTTTCCCCAGCATTTGGTACCCTTAAGAGCCGCCTACTGGGCTGCCTTGCGGGGGGGGGCAGGCAGAGGGGAATGGAGAAACCCATCCCGTGCTTGTGAACTACTCTGCACAGGTCAAGCTCTGCCTTTCCTGCTTTATCAAATAGTTTGAGCCAGAGGGAGGGGAAGGCGACCAAGAAGCCCTCTATATGGCTGGGATATGTCTCCTGCTGGAGATGGGCCTGATCCAGTGCCATGCCTCAGAGCTTTGCTTGACCCTGCAGAAAGCAGCCCCCCAAATGATTTTTTTTAATTTTAAGCTAGCATTCAAGGTTTTTTTTAAAGACAAAGTGGGGGTGGAAGATCTGCCTGTGCCCCATCCACCCATTTGGGGCAAAAGGGGTCTTATTTTGGGGATTTCTGGGTCTTGGCTGAAGAGGGTGACTTGACCTTTTCTTCACTGCAGACACAACCAGAGGCAGAAGATTGGCTCCTAAAACTTTTTTGAACCAGTTGAAAGAAGCTAAACAGAGAGCTCGGCCTTAAAAGTGGGTTCCCTTCATGGAAAACTGTTCCCTTTCAAAGCAAGTGAAGTTAGAGCCAGCTCCCCTGTGGGTTGACGACTCCACACCCCCCCCCATTGAAGGGGGGCACTCATTCTTATTTGGCTTCTTAGTTTATGATTCATCTTTAAGTAATTGTCAAAAATCCCTGGGGTCTGTCTAGATGACCTTGAGTCTGAAGCTGCCCAAAGTGCTTTCAATATACAGGGACCCTTCTGCCTTACTTCATGGCACATGGTGTCCATGAACTCCAAGGCTACCCTGGTAACATGCATCTCCACATTGATGTTAACATCCCCCAGAAATAAAAGTCTGGAGGACCTCAATAGTGCACCCAGGGCAAAGTCCATCATCCCTGATATTTAGTAGCAGCATGAGCAGAGCAGAGTCAGTTGATAAGGTTATCTGAATTCTGATGGCTGGGAGGAGTACCAAGTGCCAGGGTTTGATACCTTGTCTGTTTAGGAATTAAAACGGTTATCAAAGGTATAGAAACAGCTCTAAAACTGCCCTAAAAGTAAAGTACTTTTAAACTTCCAGCATAAAGATATTGTTGACTACAAGTGTTCTGAAAACAGTGAATTGGCTGCAGTACCAGCAAGGTCCTTGAAAGGACTAATTTTTGGCAATCCCCAATTCTGTTTTGCTTTCCAATCTATACATAATGATAACAGTAAATATTGGCATCTGATGGGTAATTGATGTAGATACATTTTAATTTTGCTTGTAAGCTGAATTGATAAAATGATGACATATGAATGTTTATTTCCCTGCTTAATGGCAGGTCTATTGCAATTAAGCAGCTAATGTAAACAAAAATGACTCTTTCAAGCAACAGCCACTGCTTTGGGGGCAGAATTAAGTAAATAAGCCAATTTTTAAAATAGATAGCTGCTTCCGAGCAGTTAAGTAAATAAAATTTAGACTAGAAATAAACAGTGAATCCTCATGTTACATGAGAAGATCAGAAGATGAGAAGCAACAGCTGTAAAAAAATGCCAAATTCAGGAGACTTTTGTTTATTCTGCCCTGCACTCTTTCTTGCCTCCAAAGACTTACTTATTCCCTTTCCTCAGTTCTGCACTTGCCCCGTTTACCTCATTTTCATTCACGTCTTTTCCCCCACCCTTTGTTAAGCCACTTATTATCTTTGTTTCCGAATACAGGAATCTGGCTATCCTCCATGGAGGTGCATTTATACACGGAAACAAAAACATAGGATGCTCCTGGGTGGGGCTAGTGAGTCAACATTTTAAACATGAATAGACTGTGGCTGGGGTTCAGGGGTGTTTTTCTCATCCACAGATCCTCCTCAATCCATCCTCTCCCCATCCCTTTCCAGGCTCCTCCTCGCACTCCCTGCACTATTTCTACACAGGGGTATCTGAACCCAACCAGGGGCTGCCCCAGTTCATCACAGTAGGGTACGTGGACAACCAGCTCTTCAGCCAGTATGACAGTGTCACAAAAAGGGAGCAGCCTCGGGCACCCTGGATCAAAAAGGTGGATGAGGATGACCCCCAGTATTGGGACAGGAACACCCAGATATCCTGGAATGCTGAGCAGGTGTTCAGAGAGAACCTGCAGATCTTAAGAAATCGCTACAACCAGAGTGGAGGTGAGTAGAAGGCAGGATGGTCAGGTATTGTTCCCCCAAACCTCAACTTCACTCTTATTTCCTTCTGGGGAGGGGGATGAGGAAGGGGGGTGGCTGGAAAGAAGGAAAAGGGGTTCCTTCTGGGGAGAGACCACCTCTCCCTCTTTCCCCAAAACTATGCATCTGGTTACCCCCATGGGAGCTGTGGGGAGTGTGTTCCAGCTTCACTTCAGTAAACACAGAAAGGAAAATCAGGTATGTGTGTGTGTGTGCATGTGTGTGTGTGTACACCCACAGAATCCCTAATTCTTTTCTTTTCTCCGAACAAGGATGGAAAGAGAGGAGCCCTAAAAGCTGGGGCCCTGAAAGCCTGTGGATCTGTTCTCACCCCTGTCTATGAACTCAGTAACCAGTTCTCTCTCTGAGCAAAACAGAACACAAGATAAATTATCCCAAATTCTTGCTTGACGTTTGGGGGCAAGATTCTTCACAGTGTACAATACTGTATATTTATTAAAGGTACATTGTGATGAACGGATCTCGTGGAAGAGGATGAATCCACTCCAGGTGTTAGTCCAGACTTTAAAGGAAGTTTTCAGGGGCTGAACCTAGTTTAGGGATAGCTTTCAACACCTTGGGATGCCTCCTGTAAAATTCAGAGTGGGTTTGCCATTTCTGCAACACCGGAGTCTTCAACCGCCACCGATTTCTGTCTCCATTAATGTGTCTGCCTGAGTAAAGAATACAAATGTGGAACTAACTCTTTCACACATCCTAGCTCAGAGACGTAGGTAAATGCCTGGGCTCAAGACACTGGCCCTGGCCTCCTGCCTGCTTCACGCCATCGCGGTGTGTCCTCTCTAGCCAGGCTGTCCTGGCCTGTGTCCTGCTTCTCCTGTTCCACCGGCCACAGTGGGGGATCTACTGGATCCATGCTGCAGGCAAGGCTTCCGGATGGGTCTGACCTGAATAGCCAATTAGCCCCTCCCAGGTCTTGCATCTTTCAAAGACGTCCACACGGGATCGCCCGCAGACAAGCAGGTGGACTGATGTTGATGGCATCATCTGACCATTCCTTTTCGTTTCACTGGAAAGATAGTCCAATGTGAACCTCAAGTATTCTTACTAATAGTTCCCTCCACTCTCCCCCAGTTTCATTTTCTCAGCCTCAGCTCCGCAAGTGAGGTGAGAATTCCCTCCTGGTCCTCTTTTCTGAGGGCCCAGAGGTGGCAATAAGGCAGCCGAGGGGTGGGATGGGGGGTCAGTCCTTCATCTGGGGCCACCCTCTGCACCACCTCCCTTTCTGTGTCTTTCTCCATCAGGTGATCCCTCCCTGCAGCAGGACAAATGTATTTATATATTTGATTTATTTAAAATATTTGTACTCTGCCTTTCTCCAAATAGAAGGACCTAAGGCAGCTTATAGAGTTTGAAAGACAATATTAACGGCTAAAAACAAATGTTTGTTTAGTTGTTAAGTCGTGTCTGACTCTTCGTGACCCCATGCCAGGCCCTCCTGTCTTCCACTGCCTCCTGGAGTTTCGTCCAATTCATGTTGATAGCTTTGATGACAATAAATTATCGAAATAATAAAAAAAGAATTAAATATACATTGTATTTAAAATATTAGGTAAAAACATTATTGAAACAAATTTAAAAGCAACACCTTATTTTAACACCTTTCTTAGAGAGCCAGTCATTAAAGAAAAGGCTGCCAAAACAGCAACACTTTTGCCTGCTGGTGGAAGGACAGCAAGGATGGGGCAGGGAGTTCCAGAGTCTGGGAGCAGCCACAGAGAAGGCCCTCTTGTGTGTGTCCTCACCAAATGTACCTGGTGATGGTGATGAGACCAAGAGAAAGGCCTTCCCAATGATTTGAACACCAGGGCAGACTCATAAAGAAAAGTGGGAGCAGCTCTAATGAGGGAGGAGAGTGAGGGGGACCCATTAATTGGTTCTTTTCCTTTTCTTAAGGCCACCCATGTTAGAAAATCTATCTCAGCCTCTGCTGTGGGGAATTTTCCTATTCAGCCTCCTTCTGTGGGGCTTCGCAAGTGGGGTTGAAGGGGGTGGGAGGGAGGACTCCCCCTCTTCCTCTCTGTCTTCCTCTCACCCCCCCCCCCCCAATGTGTGTCCCTTTCAGGGTTTCACTCCGTGCAGTGGATGTACGGCTGTGAGCTGAGGGCAGACGGGAGCCCAGGAGGAGGGCATTCCCAGTTTGCCTACGATGGGAGGGACTACCTCAGCTTCGATAAGGAGACCCTCACCTGGACGGCTGCTGATCCAAAGGCCCAGATCACAAAGATGAAGTGGGAGAAGGATCTGGCCCTTGCCCAGAGACAAAAGGCCTACCTGGAGGAGATTTGCATCGAGTGGCTGCGGAGATACCTGGACTACGGGAAGGAGACGCTGCTGAGGAGAGGTGAGGGATGATGGCAGGAGAAACAGGGAGGGCTCCTGGTGGAGAAGAGGGGCCATATTCTCTGCAACGCCTCTTTTCTGCCTTTTTTCTATCTTTGACTCAAAGGGGTGTGAGGCTTATCCCCCATTTTGGATCACAGTTGGGTTGCTGAAGTGTAATGTGGGACACTCGCACACACACCCTAGAGAATGCCTGGTCCTTGTGGAATGGTATAGAAATGGGAGGGGGAAAGGGAGGGAGGGAGGAAGGAGCTGATGATGGATGGAGAGAAAGAAGGAAAGAAAGAAAGAAAAGAAAAGAGCTATTTTCTGACAACAAAACAGCATCAAGCCCAGTCTTCTTCTTTGGCCAGCGAGACCTTTGTGGGCTCCCCTTGTTCTGGATTGCACCCTTCCGTTTCTGTTTCCAGCGTGGCTGATGGCCAAGATCAATCCAGAGCAGCCCTTTTTGCGATGCTGCCCTTGGCATCTTCACTGGGCTTTTGCTCTCTGTCCTGCGGTCCAGACATTCCCTGCCCTCCCGTTGCCAATTTCTGCCCCGGACAAGAAGGCACCCTCTTTCTGTGAGGGAAACAACACACACATACTGTACACCATTGTCAGCCAGGCGTCCTGTCCCTTGAAGAGTCGTCTTTCTGGCTTCGAAGCCAGCTGCAGGGAACTAGGCTGATGGAGGCCATCCTGAGCCGAGTTTGAATTCTTTTCCTGCTTTCATCTTAAACACTTCAACGCTCTGCTTTTATTCTTGCTCCCTGTGGCTCCATCACTTCCCTGGCCCCCATTTTTATCCCCATCTGGTCATTCCTTTCCCCGCTGTGTAATTTCTTCCATCTGGTTCCCGATTTGCTTTTTGCCAGCTGCCACTTCCCTCCTTCTTCCACCTTGCAAATTAGAGACACAGAACCAGGATGATTAAGAGGATGATTTGTCAGACCAGCCAACATTTTATAAAGAGGATGTAAGCCTCGAGGGTTCACAAACACTCTCTCTCTCTCTCTCTCTCTCTCTCTCTCTCTCTCTCTCTCTCTCTCTCTCTCTCTCTTTCTCCCTCCCTCCCCCATACACACGAATACACACGGACAGACACACAAAAGGATCCTGAAACCAAAATACTTAGTTGCTTAAATAAGGATGCTCAAAGGCAACAGAAAGAAGGAAGCTCCCTGGAGGAAGAACTGGCACTCCAGCAGATAACAAAGCTGACGAGGCTTTCCGAAAACATCATAACCTTTAAGAAAGGAGGGCAGGACATTTCTTTCCCTCTTTCTGGTTCCTAGACAATATGACCAAAATATCCCCTTCTTTGATGGAAAGCTGTCAGATACACCACCCATCGTTTCCAGCTGCCTCCTGAAAGCTCTTTCTACACAGAGACCTGCCTCTCCAGCCACCTTGGCTGCCACGGAGTTTCAGTCATATTTTAAAAATGGTTACTCTTCCAGTTTCTTGCACATATTAAATCTTGCCCCAGTTACCATAATATTAATTACTTTCTCCCCCCCTTCTATTTGAATATTTCTACACATGTTTACAAAGCTATCATTGGACACTTTTGTATGTTTATGCCCATCATTTCCTTTATCTTATTAAAGACCACTGTCCAGTCTTTCTGCATCATATCACATTCCCACCACCTTTGAAAATGTGTAGATTACCAGGTCTGTTCTTACCTCTCCAGCAAAGAGATGGTGCTTCATTATTTATTAAATTCAATTCCACCCGAGTTAAATACTATCTCTATATTGCTTTATACAAGCTCTCGTTAACCCTTATAGATATGCTCTTCGGTATTCTTTTATTCCATAGCTTCCAATCTCTAACACTAATTTCTTCATGTAAATCTCAGTATTTAATTTAGTTTCTGCTTCCTTCAATATCTTTTACAGTATATTATACTTATTATCCTCTCTCTCTATTGCTTTTATGACCTTCTCCCTTTTCCTTTTTTCAATAATTTCTTAAAATTTTGTCAAAGTTCTACATTTCCCTAATTTTTTTCCTCCTATCATTAATCCAGTTTTCTAAATGAATTGCATTTAACCCATGAAATTCCTCCTTCTCCTGGTAACACTCTAATTTGTTATCTATTACACATCCTCTTTAACCAATCGCTTATTCTGCTGATTCCTTGCTCTACTAATACCCTTTTTATACCTCTCTTAATATTTCCAGGAAATCAGTCTAATTCAATCAATTGACATAATGGAGAAATCATTTTTTGCAGCATTGTACCAAATTATTTAGGAATTTTCTAGATTCATTATAATTTCTTTCACATTTTCCATAAAGAATTATTTCTTTATCTCCCGCAATACTATAAAACTCTAAATTACTCCAGATTGTACATTGACTATTACCTGTCATGTAGCTTCTACACATTAGGTAAACTAATCCTCCTTTTGTGAAAAAGACCATATTTTTTTTACTCTTAATCCTTTATTATTGTTACAAAATGTGTTTGCTGGCTTTAATACTAAGATTCATTTCAGAATGAAACCGTTCTCAGACACAGAGAGCCGGCAGATTCAGCCTCCCTCCTTTGGGAGGGTAACCCTCGTGAGCCCATGATCCAGATCTGGCGATCCATCGGATTTCAGGCCATTCAAGCCTAGGGCCTGGAGACACACAACCAGCAGCCCTAAAAATCTTTGCTTGCAAACAGGGATGTCAACCTTGAAGGCCATATATGTGAGTGTCCCCAAGTGAACCTGGAATGTCCTTTGGTTTGGAGGTTGGTCCTCCTTTAGTACACCTGCTAGGATGAGATGTCCACCTGCTCTTTGAAGGCGCCTCCTGTCCTGCCAGTGACTTCGAGAGATTTGGATTGCTGACATGGATGTTCATTTTGCCATTTTTGCAGAGCCTCCAGTAGGGAAGGTGACAAGCATGTCGGTCTCTGAAGGCCGGGTGATTCTCGTCTGTCACATGTACGGCTTCTACCCCAAGGAGATCGAAGCCACTTGGAGGAAGAATGGGGAGATCGTGGAGGAGGGCACCTTCCGGAGGAGCATCGCTCCCAACTCCGATGGGACCTACCACGCCTGGCTTGGTGTCGAGACAGACCCTGCAGATAGAGGGCTCTACCGATGCCACATCGATCACGCTGGCCTGCCGGAGCCTCTGGTCCTGGCCTGGGAAGTGCCTGGTGGTGAGCATTTGCAGGGGAGGGAAGGAGATGGAGTGGGAGAGCAACTTCCACATGGGAAGGGCCAAAAAAGGAGCACCATCATAGGCAAAAACTCTCCACAGGACCCCCATATTTTGGGGAGTATGAAAAAGGAAGTATACCCTGGTCTGAAGGGAGAAACTGGCTGCGTAGCTCAGTGCGTAAGGTTTCTGGCTGGGGAGCAAGAGGCTGAGAAGTCAGTTCCCCACTCAACTTCCCGATCAGAGAGCTAGCCTGCGTTGTCTTGGGGAAGCTGCCCAGTCCCAGGGCAACCCCAGGAGAAGGGAATGGGAAACCGTTTCTCAAGACTCTTTAGCTAGAAATCCATGGAAAGGGTGACCGTAAGTCAGAATTGACTTGACGGCAGACAGTCGTCCTTTATTATTATGAGGCAGGAGGAGGTTGTTAGATGTTTTAAGGAGTCTGGAGCCCTCGGTGGGCATTCCTCAGTATGCGTACAGATTGCCTCTCACTTCCGAGCATGTGGTTCAGTGAAAAGTTCTGCATAAGGGTCCGAGGGCCTGCAAGGAGTGTGGCGGCTGGTCCTTCCTTTGAATCAGGATTTTGTCAGCTGTAAACAGATATAGGGAGGGGGCCCCATTTCCGAAACAGTGGGAAGCTCTTGAGAGACTGTCGCTCACTCCACAGATCTCTCTGTGTATGAAGATGCTGCAGGTGGGGGACTGCTTTCTCTCACTCCCGCCTGCTGAGGACCCAAAAGAATGATTTGTCTGGTGGCCCCATTCCCTCATTTCCTTCCATGGGCAGATGAAAACCTGCCTCTTTCGAGAGATTTATAGGGAGCCAGGAGTCAACTTAAATGAGGAGGCCTTTCTAAATGTACAGTTTGAAATTATGTTTTAAATACGAATATATTCAAGCTTCCAATCTAAATTGATTTATTTCAATTATTGGTTGATTTTTAAAAAATTGTCTTAACATTTTGGGTCCCCAGGAGGGAAGAACATTGGGATAAAAATCAAATAACTCAGTATGCAGATAAATAAACAATAAGCTCCTTCACCCAAATCTCACGCCAGGGATTTGTCAGAACATTCTGGAGGGGAAGTTGCCTTGATCCAGGGGAGGCATGCCAGAGGGAGGGCTGTGAGGAGCTTGCCAAAGCAGTCAAGAGAGTTTTGAGGGTGAGGCCAAAAGGCGGCTTTCACAGCATAGGGAAAAGAGAAAGCAGTCTCACTCCAGCCCAGAACCTGGCCTGGGACTGCTGGATCCCATGAAATTTGAAGGGTTTGATATTTGTTTCTATATAGAGGATCTGGCCCTCCTCCCCATAGATGCATATGTGCTCAGAAACACGAACAGTCTGGAGGCCCATGGGTGGGTGGGGGGCTAATGAGTGAACAGTTAGGACTTTGAGTATCTGAAGAACTGTGGTTGGGGTTCAGGGGTGTTTTCCTCATCCACAAGTCCTCCTCAATCCATCCTCTCCCCATCCCTTTCCAGGCTCCTCCTCGCACTCTCTGCGCTATTTCTACACAGGAGTGTCTGAACCCAACCAGGGGCTGCCCCAGTTCATCACAGTGGGGTACGTGGACGGCCATCTCTTCAGCCAGTATGACAGTGTCGCAAGAAGGGAGCAGCCTCGGGCACCCTGGATCAAGAAGGTGGATGAGGATGACCCCCAGTATTGGGACAGGAACACCCAGATATCCTGGAATGCTGAGCAGGTGTTCAGAGAGAACCTGCAGATTCTAAGAAATCGCTACAACCAGAGTAGAGGTGAGTGGAAGGCAGGATGGACAGGTGTTGTTCCCCCAAACCTCAACTTCACTCTTATTTCCTTCTGGGGAGGGGGATGAGGAAGGGGGGTGGCTGGAAAGAAGGAAAAGGGGTTCCTTCTGGGGAGAGACCACCTCTCCCTCTTTCCCCAAAACTATGCATCTGGTTACCCCCATGGGAGCTGTGGGGAGTGTGTTCCAGCTTCACTTCAGTAAACACAGAAAGGAAAATCAGGTATGTGTGTGTGTGTGTGTATGTGTGTGTGTGTGTGTATGTGTATGTGTGTGAGTGAAAGGCAGAAGCCTTCAAGCAGGGGCTCTGAAAGCCTGTGGAGACCAAGAGAAAGGTGTCCCCGATGATTTGAACACTGGGGCAGACTCATAAAGAAAAGTGAGAGCAGCTCTCATGAGGGAGGAGAGTGAAAGGGCCCCCTAAATTGTTCCTAGAGTTGCGGAGGAAGCGCATCTTAGTTTGTGAGTCATCAAACTTGACAGCCCACAAACTATGAATTCCCCCCAAGTGACCTGACGAACAACAAATCAGTTCATAATTCGTCAGATCATTTATTTATTTTAAAAAATTTTCCCTTTTGCTGTGCCTTTGGTAAGGCAGCGCGGCTGTGGAATCACTTTGATCCCTTTTTTCCCTTTGATCCCACGTGGCATAGCAAAATGAGGGGGAAAGGGATCAACGTCATCCTGCAGCTGTCCCTGAGCTGGGGGATCCCTTTGATCTCTCTTTGATGCCTTCCCTCCTCCTCCTCTTCTGCTGTGTGGGCATAGGAATAGGAAGAAAAGGGAACCTAGCCATCCCACAGCCCTAAGGGTGGGATTCCTTTTGGGCGGGCTTTAGCAAGCCACCTGGAAAGCACCTCTTTGCTTATTCCTCCCCCCCTTGAGGAACACCTGATCCTCTAGAGCAGTGGTTCTTAACGTGGGCGATAATGCCCCCCAGGGGGCGATTTCATTTTTCAGGGGGGTAGTAGAACGAAAAGGGGCAGCGTGGGGGCGCTGGAGCAAGCCAAACCTGTGAAGATGGCTGCAGCCTTTTTACAGTGTGCATGAATATATATTTTCCTCCAATCTTAATTTAGTTTCAGAGTTTTTGTCTTGAAATTTTTAGTTCCTGCATTGCGGTTTGTTTTTATACCCTTTTAATATTTCTTTTTCTGTCTTAAAATCTGCTTGCAACTAAATCATTAAATGTTCCTTTTTGGGGGCATTTCATTTTCTTGGAATTGAATTTTGTTTTCAGGGGTCATTGGATTTAAGTGTCTTAAATAAACAAATAAATAAATAAGATATCATCACCGTGGGGAAGGGGGCGATGATAACTTCCTCAATGACTCAAGGGGGCGTTTCTTTCAAAAAAGGTTGAGAACCACTGCTCTAGAGCATAAGCAGATAGGGAACACAGGGACGAATAGAAAAAGGTTATGTTCATTGCTTCGTATTCATAGGCATTGCTGGACCCCAAGAATATGAAGCAACGAATATCTGACAAATCAGGGATATTCAATGAATATCCTGATTCGTTTTTATATTTGTCCCCATGTGTAATTGTTACCCAGATGGGTTACTGTTCTTTATACCCCAAGGAGAGGAACCAGGAGAGTAGAGTAATCCTACCGTGAAGACCATGCACAAAACATTTTAGGTTATCCATTATTTCTTTTCCTAAGGGCCCCTCCATGTTAGAAAATCTTTCTATCTCAGCCTCTGCTGTGGGAAATCTTCCTGCTCAGCCTCCTTCTGTGGGGCTTAGCAAGTGGGGCTGAAGGGGGTGGGAGGGAGGACTCCCCCTCTTCCTCTCTGTCTTCCTCTCACCCCCACCCCCAATGTGTGTCCCTTTCAGGATTTCACTCCATGCAGTGGATGTACGGCTGTGAGCTGAGGGAGGACGGGAGCCCAGGAGGAGGGCATTCCCAGTTCGCCTACGATGGGAGGGACTACCTCAGCTTTGATAAGGAGACCCTCACCTGGACGGCCGCCGTTCCCACGGCTCAGATCACAAAGAGGAAGTGGGAGATGGACTTGGCGTCTAACCTGTATGTGAAGGCCTACCTGGAGGAGAATTGCATTGAGTGGCTGCGGAGATACCTGGACTACGGGAAGGAGACGCTGCTGAGAGCAGGTGAGGGATGGCAGAGGGACCAAGGAGGGCTCGTTCCGGGGGAACCATTCCCATTGCAACCCTTCCGCTTTTTTCCATCTTTGATACAAAGGAGCCTGAGGGTGTCGTCAGGCTCCAGTTTATCCCCTAGATAGCAATTGGGCTGCTGGAGTCTCACTGGGGCCACCACCGCAGAAAGCGCTTGTTTTCTCTGGGGTGGAATAGAAATATGATGAAGAAAACAAGCAAGCAAGCTATTTTTGAGCTAATCATGAACCAGCCCAGCCTTTTTCTTTGGCCTTTTCCAGACCATTCCCCCCCCCCCCAAGACCAGCACAGGCTCCCGTTGTTCAGGATCAGTTAAGGATCACTCCCTTTCATTTCCACTTCCGTCCTCTGCGATGGCCTGGTTCGACCCGGAGCAACTCCGGCGGGTGCTTCCTGGGGTAACGTTGTTGAGAACATCCTCACTGGGCTTTTCGGTTGGGTTTAAATGGTGCAGACCTTTGGCTGTCTGCCGGGTAAGCGCTGCGAGGCAGAAGAAGGCCCTTCTTTTCTCTGCGGGAAACTGGCACCTACACAGACTGTCCCAACTCCCATCTGGTAAGTCCTGAACTTCCCCAAGGCTCGGTGGTCAGGCAGCCTGTCGTCTTTCTAGCTTCGAGGCCAGCTGCAGGGAACCGGGCTGATGGAGGCCATCCGGAGCCGAGTTTGGATTCTCCTCCTGCTTTTCATCTGCTTTCTCCCTGTGGCTGCATCACAGAGTAGAGGTGGGGCTTGTGAGAGCCTTTGAAGCTCATCATCTATTTCATCATCTTTATTTTGCATCCCTTTATGCCATTGTTAGTACCCAGTGTGGTGTAGTGGATAGAATGCCAGAGTAGGACTCAGGAGCCCTGTGTTCAAATCCTTAACTCATTGGATGAGTTAAAAAACCTATGCCTTTAAATATCTCATTTACTTCGAAAGCCACATTAGGATTGCTATAATTTGGTTCCAACTTGAAAGCATACAACAATCACAGTGCCGTTGTTATGTGCTATCCAGTTGCATGTTCCTTACAGCAGCCATATGAAATTGGTGATCTAAAAATGTCTTATCATTAACAACTCTGCTCAAGCCTTTCAGAGTCTAGGCTGTAGGTTTTCTTTAAGCTAAGTCCATCTCGTACATAGGCTTCCTCTTTTCCTCCTCAACAGATGGACGGTGATCACCTTGTACTTTTCCAAACTCTCAAATGATGGCCACACAATTTGGTTGCGAGTCGCAAATGTCCTTCTCTTCTTCATGGATCTACAGGCCAAACAGAGGATGAGAGCAGGCAGAACAGTCAAGGGCATTGAAGGGCAGGTTCTGTTTTGGTTTGATTAGTCTGCTGGCTTTAATATAAAGATTCATTTCAGAAGGAAACCGTTCTCAGACACTGAGAGCTGGCAGCTTCAGCCTCCCTCCTTTGAGAGGGTAACTCTCGTAAGCCCATGAGCCAGATCTGACGATCAGTCGGATTTCAGGCCATTCATGCCTGGGGCCTGGAGACGCACAACCGGCAGCCCTAAGTGTCTTTACTTGCAAACAAGGATGTCATCCTTGAAGGCCATACAGTGGTGCCTCGCTAGACAGTTGCGCTGCATGACAGTTTTTTCGCTAGACATTGGCTTTTTGCGATCGCTATATCCCCTATAGCGGGATTTTGCGATTCCCCCCCTATGGGGGAATTTCGCTGGACAATGTTTGGTCCCTGCTTCGTAAACCTATTTTAGCTAGACGACGATTTTGACAGCTCCCTCCGCACTCGCAAACAGGTGTTTTTGGGATCTAAGCTTTGCAAGATAGCGATTTAAACAGCTGATCAGCAGTTCGTAAAGCGGCTTTCCTATGGCCGATCTTCGCTGGACAATGACGAATCTTCTCCATTGGAAGGCATTAAACAGGTTTCAATGCATTCCAATGTGGAAGTGCTTTTTGTAGACAGTGATTTTGCTAAACAGCGATTTCAGTGGATTATCATTGTCTAGCGAGCCACCACTGTATATGTGAGTGTCCCCAAGTGAACCTGGAACGTCTGTTGTTTGGAGGTTGGTCCTCCTTCAGTACACCTACTAGAATAAGATGTCCACCTGCTCTTTGAAGGCTCCTCCTGTCCTGCCAGTTACTTCGAGAGGTTTGGATTGCTGACATGGATGTTCATTTTGCCATTTTTGCAGAGCCTCCAGTAGGGAAGGTGACAAGCATGTCGGTCTCTGAAGGCCGGGTGATTCTTCTCTGTCAAATATACGGCTTCTATCCCAATGAGATCGAAGCCACCTGGAGGAAGGGCGGGGAGATTGTGGAGCAGGACACCTTCCGGAGGAGCATCGCTCCCAACTCCGATGGGACCTACCACGCCTGGCTCGGCATCAAGATGGACCCTGCAGACAGAGGGCGCTACCAATGCCACATCAATCACGCTGGCCTGACTGAGCCTCTCGTCTTGGCCTGGGAAGTGCCTGGTGGTGAGCAGCTGCAGGGGAGAGAAGGGGATGGGGTGGGAGAGCAACTTCCACATGGGAAGGGCCAAAGAAGGAGCACCATCATAGGCGAAAACTCTCCACAGGACCCCCATATTTTGGGGAGTATGGAAAAGAAGAAGCTGGCTGCGTAGCTCAGTGCGTTAGGTTTCTGGCTGGGGACCCAGAGGTTGGGAGTTCAATTCCCCACTCAACTTCCCAATCAGAGAGATAGCCTGCGTTGTCTTGGGGAAGCTGCCCAGTCCCAGGGCAACCCCAGGAGAAGGGAATGGGAAACTATTTCTCAAGACGCTTTAGCTGGAAAACTCTGGAAAGGGTCACCCTAAGTCAGAATTGACTTGATGGCACAAAATCATCATTCATTAGGCAGGAAGAGAGTGTTAGATAAGGAGTCTGGAGCCCTCCATGGACATTCCAGCACAGCCCTTGGGGGTGCGAAGTATCTGTTTCTTCCTGTTGGGCAATCCTTGAGATCAGTTGACATGTTATCCCTTTTCTGGAGAGGAGGGAATTCCCTCACCCTCAGCAATGCCAATGTTTCCCAGACCTGCCCTCGTCATAGGCTTTTGATGGCTAATTTAGATGTACTTCCGTATCCCGGAGGGAAAGGCTTGGTTTGATGAGGTGCCACTGAAGACCAGTGGATTCAAAGCTTGATCTCTCGATCACTGAAAGCCTGGGTGGTCTCTGGGCCTTCTTTCCCTGGCAATGTTTAGGCAGAGACCAGAAGCACACCTGGGGTGGAGGTTTTACTACCCCTTACTATAAATCTGTATATACTGGATCTTCTCTGGGGAGCCCCTTCCAGTCCTGATATTCTGATTGCATTTGTGCAGGAAACCAGACACAGTGAGAGACCTACTAAAGCTACTTCGCCCCTTTCTGTCTCGGAAGGATTCTTTCTGCAGCCTTCGAAAGCCCTTCTTCCCAAAACCCTGCTGCTCTGTCGCGAATGCCTCTTTCCCTGGCTGGAGGGCATTTTATGTACCGTCCTATGTTGGAGAAGAACAAGAAAGGGGAGCACGGTCCCTTTGCCTTCCTTCAGATGGTCTTTGATACCTCCTGCATTTCTCGGATACTTTAGATATTGAGGAGAGAAACAAAAAACACATAGAAGGAAAAAGCTTTTCTCTGTGTATTTTTTCTTATCAAGGAATTGTTCAGAGTATTACAAAACAGAGTGAGGATCTGCATGCCTGCTATTTTTTTTTATTACTTTGTTATGTGAAGAATGCCTTTTGAGAACCCACACTGAACAGAAGGTGCCAAAATTGTTACTAGAAAATAGGTTGTCAAGATCTGAAATTGTGTGTCTACAGAGTGTCAACATAATTTAGGAGATATAGAAAAAATAGCCCTAAAAATGAAGGTACTTTTAAAATTGAGGCTTGAACAATAGTTTACTGTAGTCAGTGCAAAAAAAAAAAAGAGCCACCTCCCCAGCTGAACAAGGTTATTGTACCGTAACAATCCTGACAGTTGAACATGTTTTACAAAGGATAACCAATCATAAACAAATGATGAAGGTCTTATAGTTGCACTTCCAATAATTACACTGTTTTGGTTTTCCAGGATTCTGGAGTTCCAGATCTTTTATACTACAGGCCTTTATTCCTTTAGTGTTTGCAAAATTTTAATAAAAACTATTACTGTCATAATAGTAGCTTGCCAGATTCTGCCATTGATCTCCCTAGAAAAGAACCTGTTTCCAGTTAGAAGTGAAAGGAAAGCAACTGAAATAATTATAAATATAGGGAGATAAAGGACACGCAGAGGAATTCAAAACAGGAATTCATCATGTCATCATCCAACTCATCATAACAACATTACACACTATGCCACACACACCGGATACCAACAACAATCATGAAGCAGCTCAGGAGAAGGAAGGCTTCATTTCCAAAAGCTGCCAGCACAGAAGTGGATTTTCTTCCATAGATTTTAATTGGCAGATGGTTAGATAAGCATTAAAAAATGTAGTGTTATTCCATGTGTGTTTTTTTTTAATATAAAGACTAAGAAATGCTTTTTTACTTTACACATTCTTTCTTTTAAGAACTTTGCTACATTCTATGCTTTTTCAATTTGCCTTTTCAGGCTATAGTGTAAGCTTTTGTATTTTTAAAATGTAAGCTACTGCCCTTTTGAAACATTTATAACATGAGTTAAGTTTTCCCTACGACTTAAGCTTTGTTTTTCGATGTCCTTTTGTTTGCATAACTATAAGAATTTTGGACAGCAATCTCACCTGCAGCTTTCCATACGTTGAAAGAATAGATTTCTACCAAAGCATTTCTGCCTACAAATGTTTACTACATGTTTGAGTTTTTACTTTTTGAAGTATTTTGTGCATGTGGAATATAGAAGTATTGTAGAATTAGACAACCTGATGCTGTCTGGAATTATTGCAACAATAAAATGACTTTTATTTGATACTCAGATAAATTTTGATATGGTATTCATTGATTTTGTGGTTCCATTCTGCCCTGTTTCCCCAAAAATAAGACCTAAACTGAAAATAAGCCCTAATATGGTTTTTCAGGATGCTCGTAATATAAGCCCTACTTAAAAAATAAGCCCCGGTTAAGTGAAACTCCACCCTCCACCCTTGTGCATCAACCAGAAGATGACACAACTGTATTTGAATAAATGTAGATGATTGTACATGAAAAAAAATATAAAACACCCCTTGAAAAT
Source organism: Pogona vitticeps (assembly GCF_051106095.1). Lineage (NCBI taxonomy): Eukaryota > Metazoa > Chordata > Lepidosauria > Squamata > Agamidae > Pogona > Pogona vitticeps. The sequence goes on from NC_135784.1 coordinate 13,160,913, forward strand.
AAGCCCTAATGCATTTTTGGAGCAAAAATTAATATAAGACCATTTCTTATTTTCAGGGATACTGGGTAACTGGGATAAATATCAGCTGCAATCAATATAGGCTTCTAATTTTTCCCTATAGGTCTATAAAATTCTCTCAAGCTTTTGGGGAAAACCCTGATCTAACAATGGGTTTCCATCCCCAGCAAGACTTTAATCTCACACCTTTCCTCCTGATGCTGTGGGGCCCCCATTGTTGGGAGGTTTTCAAGAAAAGATTGGATCACCATATTTCCGGTATGAAGTCCGAGATGGGATGAGGTCTCCTGCCTTGGTCCTTTCCAACCCTACGACAATTCTATGACCTTTAGTAGGTGGGCTTTTAATATGTAAACAACTTCTGAGGAAAAGGCTTTAAGGGGAGAGTCATTCTTTTATCTTTTCAAATTTGTTCTTAAATTTGTTTTAAGAGAATATTCTTTAGTGCTGCACTGGCTGCCCATTCGTTTCCGCATTGACTTCAAAGTTGTAAGGCTCTAAACGGTTTTGGACCTCGATACCTGGCGGAACACCTGCTCCCACCAAGATCTACCCGGATCACCCGCGCGAGCCAGGAGGTGAGGCTGAGGAGCCTGACGCCAAGGGGGGGGCGGAGGGAAAAGACACGAAACTGGGCCTTCTCGGCGGTGGCTCCTCGCCTTTGGAACAATCTCCCTCCTGAGATTCGCACGGCCCCAATGCTGGATACATTTAAAATTCAACTAAAAACATGGCTTTACACCCAGGCCTTCCCTCCTGTCAGCAGTTAACTTCCTTTCTTTTTGCTATCTATCATTTATTATATTTTGGAATGTTCTTGTTCTTGATTATGTCAATGGATTTATGTTATTTTAATGTATATATGTTTGTTGGTAGCCGCCCAGAGTGGTAGAATATACCAAATGGATGAGATAGAAATAAAATAAAATGAATGAATGAATGAATGAATGAATGAATGAATGAATGAATGAATGAATGAATGAATGAATAGTGCCTTTGAATAATTAATATTTTAAAATGCTCTACACCTTGGGTCAAGTCAGGGACTCAGAAGAGCAGCTGTGAAGGAACTAGAAAAGATGCTCAAGGGTAAGGCTGTGTTCCTGGAGACCAAGGCCAAAATCCTCCACACGCTTGTGTTCCCAAGAGTGAAAGCTGTGGTGGGTGAGTGAGGAAAGCAGACGGGGGGGGGGGGAAGAGTGCTGGAGAAGAGCCAGCCAGCCAGCCAACCATGTATTATTTTCTGGAAGCCTCCTGAGGTTGTTTATACTGACCCACAGAGAGAAGGGAAGGGGAATTCATAGAAAAATAGCATTACTATGAGGGACCCATAGGAAATTCCGGGTGAAGGGGGATGAAGAATGAGGGAAATGGAAAAGTGCTTTCATCCCCCCACTTCTCTTTCAGCCCAGCACATCCTCTTTGCCTTTCTGTACATTCGGAAATCAGTTGTTAACTTAAAATTCAGCAACTCATTCTTCATTATTATAACCAAAGCACAGGCACAGATTATTTTTTTTTCTAAATTTAAAAAGTATCTGCCCATTTTTGTAGTTTTTTTTTCACTGAGAGCTGGAAAAAATGGCCAGGTCACCTGGGGCAGCGAGATGGGTGGTCGGGCACTCATCACAGCCTCCCTATGAAGGGAGGGAGAAGGGCCAACGCTGTCCTCAGGGCCCCGATGCCAGGGGTGGGGAGGGGCTCCCCTTCTTTCCTGCTGCCAGAGCCCCGACCCGACCCCCCAGATGTGAAAGTGGAGCACCATAAGAAACACCCCCAAGGAAGGTCGTTAAATCCTCCCTGTCCCAGAAGAGCCTCCTCCTCCTCCTCTGGTTTTTGCAAAGCCTCTTCCTTGTCCTGGAACCACACCAGCCTGCAATGCACAGGCCTTAGGGCCCCAGCAGGTACTGCTGTGGGTAGAGATTCAACAGGTGAGGTTTTTGCACTGGGGCATCTCCCTGCTTTACAAAATGCTTGCTGTCCAGCTGGGAATCAGAAAGATCATTCCTCTGCCTCCTGGGCTATGAATGCTGGGCAATGAGCCAGCTTTCCTGGTTCCTTCCTGAACCAAACTGTATCATCTGACTCAGCTCTGCCTTTTCTGGGAAATCAGGTGGGAGCAAAGAAGCGGCCTCGACTGTTTTGGTCACCAGGGGGCGCTCCTGCACCATCGCTTCGCTCCCTAAGGAGAGGAGATGTTGATCTTTTTTTCTGCGTGGAGTTGGAAGGCTAGTTAGTTTCGAGACCAGGGGAGTCGGGTGGTGACAGGCAGCTGTCATGTCCCACCTATGTGCAAACAATACAATCACGCACAAATAGCCATGAGACACACGTGGGTGTGGGGGTACGTGTTTTAAGCAATGTAATAGCATTGAGTAAAGAGCCTCCTACAGAGAGCTCCAGCCCTGCTCTCTAGGAATAGATGTGGGATCTAATGAACATACGTTACACAAAAAGGGTTCAGCATTCTCAAAAAATGAACAATATACTCATTCCCATCTCTCTCTGTGTGTGTGTGTGTGTGTGTGTGTGTGTGTGTGTGTGTGAGAGAGAGAGAAAATGTTCCTGCATCTCCACCCCTCGTGTGTGTGTGTGTGTGTGTGTGTGTGTGTGTGTGTGTGTGTGTGTGTGTGAGAGAGAGAGAGAGAGAGAGAGAAAATGTTCCTGCATCTCCACCCCTCGTGACTTGTTCCAACCCTTCCTTGATTTCTTGGCAAGCCTCGGATGCTCTTTCTGCTCTCCAGCAGGGAGCAGCAAAAGATCACAAAAACATAAATAAAAATCAGTGATTCAGCTGGGAATCCACCAGAAATTTCGGATCGGGGGGGCAGAGAACAGGAATGAGAAAAGAGAAGGGCTTCTCCCCCCTTATTCTCCAATACTCCTATTTCTGCCACTTCGTTTCTCCTTCTTTTCTGTTTAAATTCATATTGCTGTGACACTCAGCTAAAATGTTGAGACTTGAATTCAGTTAAAGAATACAGTGAGCACATGCACACGTTTTTGATATATACAGTTACGTATAAGGGGATAAAAAAAAGATTCTGGGGAAAAAAGAATACTGTCCAGCATCCACTTTGAGTCCCAGGGAAGGTCTTTCCAGGATGAGGCTGCAATTTATTTCTGGAGTAAAAAGATAAAGCCTGAGCAAGGGTCAAAGGTCTTTTTCAGAAGAAACCCCAGTTGGGAAACGGAATTGGGTGCTCTGTTTGTGTCTCCAGATACCTCCAGGGGATGCAAAAGGTCTGGGATCAAATCCCCGCTGGTTTTCCTTTCCAAGCTCACAGGCACAAGTGTGCAAAATGGGAATTAACTGAAGGGCAGCCATGGGATGTAGGGGGGTGCACCCAACTGGAGCCGCTTCTGGTGCAGGAAATATGGTGGAGATGCCCACCACCTCCCTTGAGGCACCTTCCTCACTCAGAGCCTGGGCTCTGTGGGGAGATCAGACGCCACACGACTGACACCCATCATTTTTCTCAGCAAAGCTGGCTGTGGCTTTCAGTTTCAACTTGGTTGGTTGGCCTCGCCTAAAGCAGAGCACAGTCGACTCTGGGGAGAGAAAAAATGCGAGAGGGGAAAGCAGTTCATTCTTGGGTCCCAAGAACGGAAGCCATTTTGGGCAGGCAGGTCCTGTCAGACAAGAGAGAAGGACACAAAATGGCGCCCTCCTGCTCAGAAACAGCAGCACTGAGAGGCTGCATGGCTGGGAAGGTCACATCCTTTGAAGAAAACTCAGTATTTATTCAATAGAATGGTCGTATCGACCAGATAGGCGCGGTACAAATAGAATTAATTAATAAATAAATATTTCTCAGGCAGATTGCACAGGGAGGGCCCTGAGAAACTCAATCAGGATGAACCTCACTCAGTGCTAATCCGAACACTGGGCACTTTCCAACTATTTGCTATCAGAGAAGAGGAAGGATTTTCTCATCAAACAAGGAAGTCAACCTGTAATGTTCTCTGCCATGTTCAGAAGCAGGTATCTAAAGCAACATTTTAAAACTGGCTTTCAAGTTTTTTAAAAAGTCACTGAGCCAGATCACAGGCACTGGCATCTTTCCAGCTTTGAAGTACTGTACAACCAGCTTCTTTTACAAAAGAAAGGATACTGTATTTGTTTGAGGACTCTTCTTCAACACCCTGGGCAATGGCCCACGCTGTCCCTCAAGAGCCTGTTCTGTCCCTCATGTGGTTTAACATCCACTTAAACCCACTGAGAAAAGGGGGTTTGGGGTTCGGAGGCTTCAGAATGCTGATGACATCCAACTCTCTCTCTCTCCTTCCCATCTGATTCTGAGGATGATGTCTTAGCTCTGGTGCCAGGCATGAGAGGGCAAATAAATGACACAGAAATGCTCAAAAGATAGAGGATGAAATAGGGTCTCAGGCTGTGGGAGATGGGGGTTAGGTGCCCCTTCAAAACCCAGGCCTGCAAAGTGGAGATACTCCTGGACTCCTCCCTGAACTTCAATGCCCAGGTTTTTGGCAGTGGCGAAGAGTACATTTCCACCGTTTCAATGGATGTGCAGTCTGAACCCTCCTTGAGGCTTCTGTTTGGCTATACATTCCACTTCGACTACACAGTTATGGCGAACCTATAGCATGTGTGCCAAAGCTGGCACCCAGAGCCCTCTCTGTGGGCATGTGAGCCACAAGTCACCATCAATAAAGACTTACCCATCCTCCAATCCCGGATTTTGGCACTCCCCTCTTCTGGTGCAGTAGTCCAGCAGAGGGGTGCAATGGCGGCCAGTACAGTGGTGCCCAGCTAGATGCTTACCCCGCATGACATGAAAATCGCTTAACAATGACATTTTTGCGATCACTATTGCCATCATAAAACAATGGTTCTAATGGGGTTTTTTTTTTTTTTGCTTCACGTTGATCAGGAGCCTGCTTCGTGAATTGTTTGTTCACTATACGATGATTTTTCCGGTTCGGCAAAATGGCTTCCCTCCGCAAAATGGCTTCCCTCCCTTCTCAAAATGGCTGCTTTCCAGAGGGAAGCTTCGCAATATAGCGATTTTGAACAGATGCTTGGTGGTTCTCTATGGACAATCTTCGCTGGAAGATGAGGTATTTCTCCCATTGGAACGCATTAACCGGTTTTCAATGCATTCAAATGGGTTGTTTTTTTTGCTTGACGACAATATTGCTTTACAGCGATTTTCCTGGAATGGATTATCGTCGTCAAGCGGGGCACCACTATACCAGTCTAGCCCAAGAGGGGATTGGTGAGTATTTCTATTTTAATATTGCCCCTATAAAAGGAAAGAAGCATTTAACCCCTGCAGGGCAGGGGCAGTAGATTTTTTTAAACTCAGTATTCAGGTTTAATTGCAGTGTTGGCACTTTGAAATAAATAAGGAGGTTTTGTGTTGTATTTTGGGCTCAAAAACGTTCACCATCACTGAAAAAGGTTCACCATCATTGGACAGTGTCATCAAAACTACCAGCATGAATCTGACCAAACTCTGGGAGGCAGTGGAAGGCAGGAGGGCCTGCCATGCTCTGGTCCATGGGGTCATGAAGAGTTGGGCACGACTTAACGACTAAACAACAACAATCACTGGACCACTGTAACATGCTCCACATAGGGCTGCCTTTGAAGACTGTTCGGCTTGTTCAAAATGCAGCAACTGGATTGCGGACCTGGACCAGTTAACAGAGAGTTTATATCAGCCATATAAGAACAGTGTCACTGGCTTCCAGTCCAATTCCAGGCCCAATTCAAACTGCTGGCTATGACCCATAAAGCCTCATACTATTTGGGTCCTTGCTGTTTGAAGTGATCTGGCTTTCTCTTTGTATGAGCCTTCCCAGCCCCTCAGATCTTCAGAGGAGGCCCTTCTCTCAGCCCCATTTATTTATTTATTTATTTATTTATTTATTTATTCATTCATTCATTCATTCATTCGACTTCTACCCCACCCATCTAGACCAAAGGTCTACTGTGGGTGGCATTACAAATTGTTAAAAACAGTGAAACCAATAAACATATACTATGAATCCAAGATGGCAAAAATGTAAAAATTCTAAAAATTTGTAAAAATTAAGAACTAGGATTGAGTCCCTCCTGGATGCCGGGCATATGTCAGTTTCAAGAGTGTTTTTAACTTTTTAAGTTATCAATTCTTTTATTATTATTATTATTATTATTATTATTATTATTATTATTATTATTATTATTATTATTATTATTATTATTATTATTATTATTATTATTATTATTATTATTATTATTATTATTATTATTATTATTATTATATATTTACTTTACAATTTATTGTGCTTTTCATCACATTTGTTTTAACCATTATGAGACACCTTAAGTCTGCTCATCAGGGGAAAGATGGACTAGAAATGAAACAAACACATAAATAAATAATAATGAACTTATCACCATTTTTCCTCTCACAGGAAAAAAAAGAAAGGCTGTCCTGTCAGATTAAGAATGGCAAAACGGCTGAGCCTCTGCACATGCTCAGAGGCATGTCTTTGCATTGATCTCTTAAAAGTTCAATATCAGCTATTGTTACCAAGAAAGGATTTGCATATATACAGTTCAGACTAAAGCCCAGAGCAGAGTCCCCTCACTTCCCTCACAGCTGTGTCCTCAGCACCCCTCACCAAGGGCAACATATATAGAGTTACTGTATATGTATATGTATATACTGTACAGTGGACCCTCTACTTACGGAATTAATCCGTATTGGAATGGTGGCTGCAGGTCGAAAAGTCTGTAGATCGAGTCTCCATTGACCTACAATACATTGAAATCCGATTAATCCTGTAACTGGCCGTTTTTGTTCCATTTTTGTTCCATTTTGGTTTTTTTCTGGTCTGTAGGTTGATTCTCTGGCTGTAAGTCGAACCTAAATTTTGCAGCCAGAGAAGTCTGTAACTCGAAAAGTCTGTAAGTTGAGCCGTCTGTAAGTCGAGGGTCCACTGTATATGTATATGTGTATACACACACACGTGTGTGTGTGTGTGTGTGTATGTCTCTGTGTGTGTGTGTGTGTGTATATACATATATATATATATAACTCTAACTTCTAACTCATCCCTAACTGATCTTTAACTATCTTCCATTCTTCTTATATCATCTTAGTTCCGCCTTTTCTGTTCACCCATTGGTTGTTAAATCAGGGTTCCATTGTGATGGACAGGAGTGGTTACTGACCTGTCCGTCACAACACAATGCTGCTTTATTTTCATCCTCTTGGCCCACAGATGAACTTAATCTGGACGGGAATTGCAGGCAACCTAATCTTTTTTCCTTTTCTCCCTTTGGGCAGATTTTCCTTTTATGCATGGGCATCACTCTCGCCCCCTCCGAAAGAGCTGCTCTCTCTCATTTCTCTCTGCTCCTCCTCATCTGTCTTCAATTTGGGCCTTAGCCCAATTCAAAGAGTCCCGAAATGCTGACGCCCAAGATGGCAACAGGACTTTAAAAACTCCAGAGTCTCCGGTGCTTACAGGTGTGGCGATGGCGGTGCAGTGAAGGGCCCTGGGTGGGGAGATGCCTTTTTGGATGGAGAAGGGATGAAGGGTAGGGGGTGTTTTCCCTCCCCAAAAAATGTAAATTGGCGGTGGCCAATTTACAGCTGTCTCATGTCTATATTAATATTACAATACAGTATTAATATATTGGGCTATAATTATATTCTGAAAAAATATTTTAAAGTCTTTTCCTTACCACAATAAAAATGCCTTTTAATGCAAACGTGGCCCCCCGAGTGATTTGGCCCCCGGACCTGGTTGGAGGAGAGAGAGAAGACACCCATCACCTCTAAAAGAAGTGGCAATTCACGGACTGTTCCAGAAGTCTTTTTGTCAAAGGAAGACTTAACCATGTTTAGGGTCAGTTTTAGAATCACAGGAAAGATGGGAGATTGTGGGATGGGAATGTCAGCTATTCCTAGACGAAATCTCCTGACTGGATACTCTTCTGACCTCTTTCCTTGACAGAAGGAAGAAAATCTAAAATGTGTCATTTGGGAGCAACATTAACTTAAATTTAGTCCATTAGGATTCCCCCCCCCCCCAAACACAACAACACCGCTCTTTTGCTAGCAGGACCGAGCCTCCGGATAACCTAATCATCCCCCTCCCCCTCTAGTCTCCTGCCCCTCCCCCTCCATGGCAGGCGCGTCACTTCAAAGGGGATTCCCGGAAAAAGAAAAAAAAAAAACTGCGCGCACCAACTGGCTTTCGCTTTCCAGCGCTGTCTGCCCTGCGGTGCGTCCTCTACCTGGCAGCCGATGACAATTTCGCGGATCCTCTTGCCTATTGGTGGAATATTTTTCCCCGCAGCCAATCCGCACTCTCTGTTCTCCATCAGGAAGTGTGGGTATACCTGTGATTTCTGGTTCAACCTTTTGCCTAGGAGATGCGGGCGCAAAAGCGGAGCGGCTTCGGAGTGAGGCGATGGCGCTTCGCTTTTGGCTGGTGGGGGTCGCCCTCCTGCTTCTTGGGGAGCCAGGCTGGGCCCTCCCCTCCGGTACTAAAGGATCCCCGGCGCTTAGTGAGTTTCTTGATCCTTTTTTTTGGGGGGGGGGGTTTCTCCCCGAGATCGAATGACTTTGGGGGCGGGCGACATGGGGGGGGCGGTTTCTCCAGCAGGGAGCAGCAAGAGATCAGGGAAAAGAAAAACACAGACCACTATAAATCCATGAACATTTTGGGAAGGGCCAGGGAAGGGAAGTGGGGGGGGGGGGAAACAGAAGGGCGCCCACAGAGGGAGAGGAGAAACATAATTTTTCCCCACTCCCTTTGACTCTCCACAGTGATGGGGTAAATGCTTAATTGGCAGGTGATTGTGCTTCGAGCAGTTATTTGCTGGTCGGAGAAGGGGCACATCAAATGGTACATCTCTCTTCCCCCCACTCCACCTCAGTCGTCCCTTGACATCACTTGACATCCAAAACAGGCACTCTGGACAGGCCCAGAGAACAGGAATGAGAAGGACTTCCTCCCTTTTTCACTGACATTTTCCCACCTCGTTTCTCCTTTTCTGCATACACAGATTTTTAATATTTACGATTTCTTTTAATGAGCTTTTTAAAAAGAGTCCAGAAGGTGGGGGGCGGGAAATGGTCCAGTCTCCATCGTGGGCCCAATGGAAGGACTTTTCAAGCTAATATGGAGATTTATTTCCATGGCAAAAGAAGAAATCGCAATCATGGGGCACAGAACATTGGGGGAAGAAAGCCCAGCTGGGAAAGAAAAAAATTAAGTGCTGAATTTGTGGCTCTTGGAACCTCCAGAGGATAATACATAGATGCAAAAGATCTGAATTAAAATCCCCCTCAATCATAGCATTCATAGGGAGGGCAGTGAGAGGCCTTTGCAACCTCAACACAGCTCACATTTTGCATGTCTCAGTTGAGCCTGCTTCATAAGGCTCTTGTCAAACTGGGATGTTGTAAAATTCAAATAGGTTCTTGCCGCCAGAGATGCAGAATTTGGGCCAGAAGGCTGAATCCATGGCTTGATTAGTCCTTGAAATGCTGCACAAGGCTTGCCTGAAGCAGAAATCAAGCATTCAACTGGCCAAAAGTATAGGTGTATGTTTATTTATTCCCCCCCGCCTTTCCCCTTAAAAAGTACCCAAGGCTGCTGACATAAGTATTTAAAGCTAGAAACAGTAAGTTTACAAATACTAAAAAGATCAAACAAAAAAAAATTCTAACAAAAGTAACACCAGGACACATTCCAGGGCGTAAAGTACAACAATCCATTTAAAACCCACTCAGGCAGCCATTCACTCGAGGAAAGCCTGCATGAAGAGGAAAGATCTTGATCGGCCAGCAGAAGGAGGGCAAAGATGGGGGCCAGGCTGGCCTCCAGTGGCAGGGAGTTCCAGAGTCTAAAAGAACCACCACAGGGAAGGTCCTCAACCACGTGTCTCCACCAGATACAGCTGTGAAGGAGGCAAAATCGAGAGGAGGATGTGAGGGGAGTGTGCCTGGTGAAGGAAATATGATGGAGACACACACCGCCTCCCTTGATCCAGCTTCCTCGCTCAGAGGCTGGCCTCTGGGAGGGCGAAACAAGACGCCGTGTCCATGACTCACAGCATCCTTTTCAGCCAAGTTGGCGTAGCTTTCGGTTTTGGCTCTGCGTTGGTCAGCCTCCTTCAAAAGAGAGCTCCTTCTGCTCTGAGGAGATAAAAATTGTGAGAGAAAAGGAAAAGTTCCCTCTTGGCTGATGAGAACGGAAGCCATTTTGGGCAGGCAGGCTGTTGCCTGTCAGGCAGAAGAAAGGGACACAAAATGGCTGCTCCAAGAGGCTTATTGGCTGGCAAGGCCACAAAAACATCCTTTGTTCCCCCCCACCCCCAGATTTCTCCAGGCGGATTGAATGTTTTCCTCAGGTCTAATTCCAACACATAGCACCACCCTAACTTTTGCCCTTGGACAAGAGTCCAGTAAACAAGGGGCCCTTGTGAGGAAGTCTATTGTGTACTCTGCACATGTTCAGAGGCATGCTTTCTACTGACTTTAAAAAAATAGCTTTCTGTCAGATAGAGAAGATGTACTAAGGAGGCTTACAGGCACACCATCTTCATGGCTTTTCAATAAAAACAGCTTTTATTACAAAAAAACAGGTGAATTCTAGATACTCACAGGCCCACTTTGTTCCTTAGGTCCTTCTTCTGAAACAGACTTTATTACCCAATGACCAAAATTCCGCCCCACACACACACACACACACACTACAAGGAGAGAAAACTTGCTAAAAGGTTCCTTCTCTAGGTCATCATCACAGTTTAATCTTGATTTTAAAAAAGCTACTGCTGGAACAATAGGTGTGCAAATACAGGATGGGAAACAGATGACATGATTTCCATGAAACGGTGTATAAAAGTTTTTTCGACCACTGATTTCCAATTCCAGACATCCTACCTTTGAACACCCCTGTTAACCCCGAAAATTGAGGCAATTCTCCGGCAGAGGCAGCAGACTAAGACACGAGACAACCAGCTGTATAGAATGCCAATTATTTATTAAATTACACAGCTAGGGCCCAATCTCTTAAAAGCAGAGAAGAGCCCCGAAACACGGGTGCATGGATGTTTTATAGGAATACACACAAAGGGCCATAAACAGTTAGATTCTGATTGGTGTCCTGAACCCGAAACTTTGGATCTCTATGCCCATTGGCCCTAAATGTTCTGTGGGTCTGACTTATTGGCTATACCTGAATGTGTATATGATACGCATGCCCCCTTGGCCTTAAGGTTATGAATTACTCAGATGGCGACTATGTGTCTGATTTGACAGTACCCAGATATTCGTTTTATCTCTGTCGTTTTGTTTATTGTTGCATTGTATATGGTGGCCTTCAAGTAACAGCTTTTCCCTTGGTGTCAAGATGGAAATGCCTTAGCTTCCTCCCTACGCATACCAAGGGTGCCAATTATCTCCTTAATTGCCCTCTGAGCAGGCCTGTTGTTTTGGGAAGTGAAAGTTCTGTTCCTTGGGGCGATATCTCTCAGCTAGCAGATGGAAGGCCATTGAGGCCCCATGTGTTTTGATATGCAAGGGTGTGTTTGTAAAGTTAGCACCCTGGTGTGATTGTGGCAAGAGTCAGAAGAGATCTAAGTCAGGGTCAGTCTACAGTAAAAGCAGTTTCTAATACAGATACAGATACATTCAGATACATAAAGTTACACAAGTATTCATGTGCAAGACGTTACAATAATTAAGTTGTATTGAAACTAAATACAATTGCTGCGTTGTGGAAGAAGCAATGGGAATAAAAGCGGTGCATGGAGTGAGATATAATAATAATAAAATGCTTATTTGTTAACCCTAGAATGGGCAGCCTTCACCCCCCTTTTTTATTCCTCCTTGTACCCCATCCTTCCTCCAAAGATATCCTTCTTCACTTTTCCTACTTCTGCACTTCCCCCCCTTTTTGGGGGACGCCTTTCCCTCCTTCCCACCACCCCCTGTCCAGGTGTCTTTTGTGTTTCTTGCTTGTGAGGATCCACCTCTTACCCCACGGAGAGGCCTCTTTTGTGTACAGATAGAATTGTAGTCTAGGGGCTGACGGTGGAGTCTAGTGTGGGAACTGTCTGAAAAGTGTATCTAAAGGAATGGGGGGGTTCAGGGTTTTCCCCCCTTATCTGCAGGCCCTCCTAATTCTGCCCATTCTCTCCGTCCCTTTCCAGGCTCCTCCTCGCATTCCATGCACTATTTCTCCACTGCTATGTCTGAACCCAATCAGGGCTTTACCAAATACATCGCAGTGGGATACGTGGACGGCCAGCTCTTCAGCCATTATGACAGCATCACCCGGAGAGTGCAGCCTCAAGCGCCCTGGATAGAGAAGATGATGGAGGAAGAGGATCTGGAATATTGGGAGAGGAACACCCAGATAGAACAGGTTAACGAGCAGGTGTTCAGAGAGAACCTGGCCATCCTGAAGCATCGCTACAACCACAGCGGAGGTGAATGGAGGGCGGGAGAGACGGCAGGATTTTGCCCAACCCCTACATTTGTTTTCGTCCCTTCCAGGGAAGGAAAGTGAGGAGAGGTGGCTGTTGCAGAGAAGGAAACAGGGTTTTCAGCCCAATCAAGACTCTCTCCTCACCCCACAAACTATTCCTCAGATTAGCCCCATGGAAGCTGTGGGGAATGTGTTGTGGCCGTCCAGTTCGAGCCTCAGTAAACACAGGAAGGGAAGTTGGATGTGTGTGGACACCCATGGAAGGGTCATCAAGAGGGTCGGCAAGGCAAAGTTAATATGGTGGGGTTTCTCTGTTAAATACCCTGAACTGTGGGTATTTTTCACCACAGAAGTGTCCCTGATTGTTCCTGAGGAGTTCCCTTAAACTGGGAGCTAAAAGAGTCCTGATCCACAGTGGAGGGTTCACAGAGCACTCACACTTCTCTCTTCAGCGACACAAATGTTGAAAAACACACAGGTGGCCGACAGGGGAGGTCCCCTGATCCTATTCCAGTCCCTCCAGTTGTCTGAAAGACATGGATGGAAATATTGTGCAGATCTGGCTGAAAGAAGGGAGAAAGTCCAAGAAAGAAAAGTGCCCTTGTGGGGAGAGGGATGAAAGGTGTCGCTTCTGGTCACCATTAGAATCCTAGACAGCATCCACTAGGCAGCCTCCAAACCGCTTCTTCCATTTGTGCCACCAGTTCTGATTGGGGTTGATGGGCTTTGTATTCCACGTCAGGTGGAGGGCAGCAGCTTGGAGACCCTTGCCCTTGATTATTTTGGGGTCCGATGTGACAAAAAGACCAGCGGCACATCCAAGGGTTGTTTTCTTTTGCTTGTTTCGTCTCTCTAGATCAGGGGTCTCAAACATGCGGCCCGGGGGCCATTTGTGGCCCACCAGATGATATTTGTGGCCCCCGCCTTGCCTGCCCCCTGAAGCGCCCATGCATCCTCTGCTGTAAAGAGTCAAAAAAGCCTTGCCTCGCCGGCTCTCCCTCAAGACAGCACCTCTTACACCCTCCAAGCCGCCAACAGCAGCTGCCGCCGCCACCTCTTCCAGGGAAGGGGCTCTCTGGCTCTCTTTCTCGACACCCCCAGCACCAGCCTGGCCAGTGGCTGCCTCAGCGCCTGGCGGTGCTTCCTCCTCCTCCTCCTCCTCCTCCTCCTCCTCCTCTTCCTCCTGCTTCAGCCGCCTCAGCACTGGAGGCTGCCTGGGTTCGCCTCGCAAAGTTTGCTCTCCTGTCATGGTGGGGGTAGCTGCTGCTGCTGAGTGCACCTTTTTTTGGAGGGGGGCCCTTGTTTGTGTGTGCTTGTGTGCGCACCAGTGGGGGCCCCCGCCCCCATTCTCTTTCATTTCATGGGTACCGGTGGGGTTTTTTTTTCCTTTGGCAAGGCAAATCATGTGAGTCTTTTTTTTTTAATTTTATCTTGTGCCCTCCTTCTCCCCCCCCCGGCTAGGCGGTCACCGGTGCTCCCTCCCTTCTCCGCTTCTTTGTCCTGCTGCTACTGGTGGTGCTGGTAGTGAACAAGGAGCCAGAGGGGGTTGTGGCCGGCTACGAGGGCTCCACTCCCCTCTTCCTCCTCCTCCGAGCCCCAGACTAAGGAAACTCCTGGGCGGCTTCCTCGGGCTCTTGCTCCGCTTGGCGGAAAATCTGATGCGGCCCAGCCTCACCCAGACTTTGCCTCCAGCGGCCCCCAGGTAAATTGAGTTTGAGACCCCTGCTCTAGATGTTTGTGTTGGTGTTCATTTTCTTATTTTGTGTCTAATTGGTGGCTGAAATCTTGTTGCTTGACATAGTAAGTTGCTACTGGAGTAGGTCCCTTTGGATCATTGGAACTTACAGAGGAATGGACTCTCCAAATCCCAACTGATTCAGTGGATCTACTCTAGTTGTGAGTTGCTACATTGAGCGACAGGGTTTCAGCCATTTTTTTCCTTTGTATTGGATTGGGATGGATCTTTAGAATTACAGTAATAGGAATCTTTAAAATAAATGACAGAGATGGGTGGTTCAGAAATTCGCAAAGGGTCAACCCTCTCCTCCCAGTTTCTCATCTCAACTGGAGTCCCGGTCAAGATGGAAAATACATCTGATCTCACTTTTTACCTGCTAGTTCCAGTGAGATCAGTCAGCCTCACGCTCCAATTAAGAGCAGCCTTAATTGAGTTCTGTGGGAGAGCCCCTGTAGGGCCGTTCATTGTATGGAAGGATTGCAAAAGGAAAATATATGTGGCATAGTTTCTCTCTCTCTCTCTCTCTCTCTCTCTCTCTCTCTCTCTCTCTGTGTGTGTGTGTGTGTGTGTGTGTATTAAAGCACACGAATACTCCTTTCCAGGTTGTATTACCAGGACTGGTCACTAGATGGTATCAGAGGCTGTGCTATTGACAGATAGCTTAAGACCCAGCCTTGTATTGTAGCCTGACTTCTCCCAGAGAAGCAGCTGCGGGGGGGGGGGGGGGAATCCAGAGAAGCTGCCCTTTTTGCAGGGCTGGGGGTTGGCAGAAAAGACTCCCTTGCGAACAGGAAGGCAGGACCACCCAGTCCTGGGACCTGGGGACCCCTCTCCCCCGTGCACAGACAACAGAGAATGTGCAAGCAAATTCTGTTTTAGGACACTTTGGGGGAGTAGGGAGAGGGAGGGACCAGAGGATGCCGTTGTGACCCCAAGTGGACTTCCACCCCATAGCACCATGGCACACACTTTGGGAAACACCGTCATACGGGGAGGTTTTCTATGACATTTCACATTTTCTTCACAATCACCCTTTGAACCTATATTCAAATTGCTGGCGTGTTGTGTGTCTGTGTCCCTCTCACGTTGTCAGGACTATGGGGGTAATTCGGGTGATCGGTGCCTTTCAGGGTGTCGCATTTCCAGGGGATGCAGCAGGCGAAAGTCCAATAAGTCCAAAGTCAGAAGTCCAGGAGATACAAAATAGATGCCAAATTGTCAAAGCCAAAACACAGACCATAGTCAGAAGTCAGAATCCAAAAGCCAAGGGTCAAGAGAGCAAGGTTCAAGATAAGCAGGAGCGTGGACGAGAGAATTGACTTGTTGCTTCCACAGGCTCCCAAGCATCTAGGTACAAATTATATCGTAGCAACAAAAATCAAACTCCTAGAAACATTCCATCTTGTTAAAATTCAGGGCTGGTCGACCTGTTAAAATTCAGGGCTGTGCGAAACATTCATGCGAGCCTCAGATATTTGTGTTGTGAGTCTCTGCTGAAGCTTGTCCCTCACTCTGGCTAGTGGGGTAGGAGAATCTGGTGGTGATTCAGCTGTCTGTGACACTAATTGCCCAGCATTTCCCTCAGCTGTAATTAACCCCTCAGATTCCAGATCTTCTTCGGCTGAACTCATGACACAGGGTCACTTTATGCTGCGATCAGCTGGCAGCCATCTTGGGCAGAGGAATGACCTGAATTCAGGCCACAGCACTGAAGCCCTTTTGCTTTGGGGCAAAGCGGATCTCCTCCCCACTTTCCCCCAAATCCTCTGCCCTTCTCGTCTTGGGCAAGGTGGAGCCCCTTTTCCAAGCAGAAGTTCCAGAATATGTGGGTTTTCCTCCCTCGAAGTAGGTGGTCGAGAGTTAATGGAGGAAAAAGGGGGATCAAAGCTCTTTAAAGATGGCTGCCCCTCTTCTACATGGAAGTGGGGGTGAGGGGAGAGCCGGGGGTCCTCCTTGTTCTCTGGATCCTCCCCAAAATGAGCAAACCTCAGGCACACCCACACCCCAAATACCATCTTCATGAGGCAGTGGAGCAGAAGAGAGAGGTCTGCTTTTCCTCTTTCAGGGTTGCCAGAAATTGCAGCCAAGATGGGGGGGTGAGAAGATCAGACCCCCCCCAAGGGTGCAAATGGGGAGGGAGATACCCCCCGAAGGCCTTTTGGGGGCAGCTGGGGAGGGGCTGTCTGTGGCAGCCTTTCTGACCCACAAGCGCTGGAGGGAGAGTCGGCTCCATCTTTCCAGGGGGGCCGAGTGGAAGTGGGGAAGAAGGTCCGGCAGAGAAGAGGCAGGTGTGGGTGTTGGTGTGTGTTTGTGAGGGCAGCCTCATTTCTGGGGGCCCAGAGGTGGCAGGGGAAGGGGGCTGCCCCCTATTTGGGGGCACCCCTTCTGCCCTTTTGTGGGGTATCTCTTGGGGTTTCATTTTTTTGAAAGTCAGGCACTGCTCGCAGAAGGGAAAGAAGGAGACCCTCAAATGGCTCCCTTTCTTCTCCTGAGGGGCTACCCATAGTGGAGAATCTCTCAGTGGTTTGGCCTCTCCTGAGGCAAATCCTCCCTTTTCTTTGGGGTCTGCTGTGGGGCTTGGCAAGTGGGGCTGAGGGTGGTGGTGGCAGGGACTGCCCTTCTCCTCTGTCTTCCTCTCACCCCCCAATGTGGGTCCCTTTCAGGATTTCACTCCCTGCAGTGGATGTACGGCTGTGAGCTGAGGGAGGACGGGAGCAAAAGAGGGCACATGCAGGACGCCTATGATGGGAGAGACCACCTCGCCCTCGACAAGGAGACCCTCACCTGGACGGCAGCCGATCCCAAGGCCCAGATCACCAAAGAGAAGTGGGAGAAGACTCCTGCCTTTGCCCAGACACTCAAGGCCTACCTGGAGGGGAAATGCCTTGAGGAGCTGCAGAGATTCCTGAACTACGGGAAGGAGAGGCTGCTGAGGAGAGGTGAGGGATGGGATGGAGGAACAAGGAGGTCTCCTTCTGGGGAACCAGGGCCATCTTCTCTGCCTCCCCGTCTCTCCCGCTTGCTCCCACCTGTGACCTGAACAGCCCCTTGGCTTATGATTTGCCCAAAAGGAGTCCGGCTGCCATTTATTCCCTGCTTTGGACTGTAGTTGGGGGGATGCAATGCAGTCATCTGCACCTCCCAGAGAGTGTTTGTTCTGTAGGGGGTGCCATTAAAAAGATAGACGATAGATTGATGGATTGATTTCTGTTTCTGGACCAAATAATCACAAGGATCAATGCAGAGCAGCCCTGCTGGGTGTTTCCTGGGGTGACGTTTTCTGTGGCATCTTCTCCTGAGTTTTGCATTGTGGTCTATGTTGCCAACGTTCCCTTTCTTTCTACTGTCTCTAATTTGATTTTTTAAATTTTTTTCATATATGTATTTTTTCAAAATTTTCCTTCAGTGCTTCCCCAGATAAGTATTGCACTGCATGGTTTCACTCTGGGTGAGCTGGCCATCAGGGGTCCCGTCCCTTGAAGAGTGACCCAAGAGCGTGAGGAGGGTTTTTTGTTTTTGTTTGATGAGGCTGCCGGCTTTCATCCCAAGATTCATCAAAGAATGAAAGGATTCTCAGATAGAAAGGAGCTTCAGCTGCAGCCTCTTCCTTTTGAGGCAGGAGCCCTTCAGAGCCCCTTCTCAGATCTGACTGTCCACGGGATCGGAGTCAGTTCATCCAAGGGGCCGGGGGCTCCTCCCCCAGAAGCCGCGAGGCTCTTTGGTTGCAAACGGGGACGTTCTCCCTTGACACCCAATG
This sequence comes from Pogona vitticeps, assembly GCF_051106095.1. Lineage (NCBI taxonomy): Eukaryota > Metazoa > Chordata > Lepidosauria > Squamata > Agamidae > Pogona > Pogona vitticeps. Next base: position 13,178,891 of record NC_135784.1, read on the forward strand.
TGAGGGTTCCCAAGGGACCATGGAGAATCTACATCTATGCTATTCAGTTCCAGAACGGGGTGGTTGAGTGGGGATGGGTGATCACCAGAAGATCCCTTTCTGCTCCCCAGAGACACCATCCCTCCCTGCAAGAAACTTCAGGTTATACTGCACGTTACTGTATCTCACATTTTGGACAGCTTTGGGAACAGGCTGGAAGGAAAGGGCTTAATAGGTTTGCTTCAAAGTGCGGTGTGACTTCCTGTCCCCAAACGACATCTTCCTTGCGTGTGGATGCAAGGATCGTTTTTCGTCTCAGACCATGTTTAGCCCAGTCCAGTGAATAAATTCGCTGTCTTGTCGCACCGTTAAGAGAGGTTTGGGTGCCTCCATTGGTGCTCATTTTGTCATTTTTGCAGAGGCCCCAGTAGGGAAGGTGACCCGCACGTTCGTCTCCAAAGGGAGGGAGATGCTGGTCTGCCAGGCCCACGGCTTCTACCCCAAGGAGATCGAAGCCACCTGGAGGAAGGGCGGGGAGATCTTGGAGCAGGACACCTTCCGGAGGAACGTCGCTCCCAACTCCGATGGGACCTACCACGCCTGGCTCAGCATCGAGATCAACACTGGAGACAGAGACCTCTACCGATGCCACATCGATCACGCTGGCCTGATGGAGCCTCTTGTCTTGGCCTGGGAAGCGCCTGGTGGTGAGCAGCTGCAGGGGAGGGATGGCTGTGGGGTGGGAGAGGAATTTTCGCACGGGACGGGTCTAAAAAGGAGCACCATCCCGGGCAAAAACACTCTAGGGGGCTATAGCATGTTCTGGACAAAAGGAAAAAAAACAGACACATGCTTGTGATCAGGTTCTTCAAAAGCTGGTGACAGTCCCCTCATTTTGGCTGGAATAAGAGACGGAGGCGGTTTTAAAAATCCAACAGGTTCAACTTTATTTTCATCAACTTTGGGTTCAACTAGATCAAGTGGATCAAAACAACTCAATTCGGATAGAGTCTTGTAACTCAAGACCTTCGCTTCTGGCGTGAACAGGTCACTCCTCACATTGGGGCTGGACCAAAGTGCTTGTGATCCGTTACCACCCTCAAGGGGGTACTCCTTACGGCGCATACTGTCCCGCAACAGGGGTGTCTCGCCCAGTCCCCTTTGAGAGGTGGATTGTTGAAAGAGGGCCTGGGACGAATCAACTTCCTCCCTCCACCTTGGTTGCGGGTGTAGACCACTACCGTCCATTCTACAGGTCTAGCCCCCTTGCCCTCCTGCCTCAGTATGCCTGGATCCGGGAGCAATCCTCCACCAGTCAGGTTTGGAAAATCTTTTGACTAATCACAGACCTTATTAGAAGTAGCTTTACTCCCCTCTGTTTGAACTGCGCAATCCCTAGTACAGTACGTCTCTGCGTCTGGTTTGTTTCGACTCTAAACTCTCGCGCATCACCCCACTCTTTTATAACCTCCTCCCACACTATCAACTCTTGCTCCTCCCCTCTACCCTCCTCCTTGTCTTCCGCCAGACATACTTCTAACATCTTCTTCTTCACTCACTCCTTCCTCCTCTATCTCTATAAGCACTCCTTCTACACATCCAAACATCTCCTCCTGTACATTTTTGTTTGAGGATGGCACACTAGCCTCCTGTCCTTCACAGTGCTCTTCTGTGGGGAGTGTGGAAGGCGTGAGATCTCTTCAGGGAGGTTGGGAGCCCTCCGTGGCTCTTAGTCAGGGCTCTGATGCCTTGATGAACTCTTGGGTTCAAACCATATGCCTTGATCGGGGAAAGGTTTCGGGTTCTTCCCGGAGAGCCTGCTGTGTTTGACCTTGTATTGATTGGATCAGGCTGAGGGCAGGGAGGGATTTGGCCCATCGACGAAGCTCCTTTTTCACATCTGAGAGGTTGCTGGGTCAGTCGAGCACCACCTCCCTCTGAAGCCCTCAGGACCTCCTGGTGCCACTTTCCTTGAATAGCCACGTCTGTGCCTCATTTTGTTTTAGCTCATGTGTGGCCCACTGTGGGAATCATCTTCGGGGTCCTGGCTGCTCTCCTCCTGACGGCTGCTGGGATTGTCTTCTTTCGCAGTGAGTATGCCCAGAACACACTTCTTGGGTGGTGTCTGTTGTTCTGTTGGGGATGCTCATGAAGATCGCTGTCCTTAAAGATCAAGCAGCGGATAGGACATCAAGAGTGTACGGTGGTACTTCACATGACAACAACCCCGCTGTACAATGAATCCGCAGGATGGTGACTTTTTTGCAGTCAGTATAGCAATTGCAAAATTATGTTTCCTATGGTTTTTTTTCACTGGACGTCGATTAGGTCCTTGCTTCGCGAACCGTTTGTTCGCAAGACGACGATCTTTACAGCTCATCATCAGGTTCCTAAAATGGCTGCCCTGCGTTTTCCAGACCCATACTTCGCAGGACAGCCATTTTAACAGCTGATCAGCGCTCTCATAATGGCTTTCCTATGGAGGATCTTCGCTGGACGACGAGGTAATTTCCCCATTGGAACGCATTAAACCAGGTTTCAATGCATTCCAATCGGGAAAGGCTTTTTGCATGACAATGATTTCACTTAACAGCGATTTTCCTGGAACGGATTATCGTCGTTATGCGGGCTACCACTGTAATTTCAACCCTGAACACATTATCCTACCCTTCATATTTCAGAAGCCATTTCTGGGGCTTAAATCTTTGAGGATGAATCCATGAAATCTAGATCCCCAAAGCTCAATTCTCCTGGACTGGAAGGCAGCTGAGCGCCATCTAGTCTGGTCATTCTCTTGCTTAAATTTTCATCTACACATGAACATTTTTTTTGGGGGGGGGAATAGGCTTCTAATGCCATGTCGATTACAATAGCTGAGTGGTTTAGGTAACTTTCTGCGGAACCGGAAGTCAGAACTTACTTGATGGTATTGGATTATAATTATTATATCTCCCCTAATTTAAAGGGGTTTGTGTCTCCCCTTTGAAGACTAACCTTTGATGTTTGAGACTCTCAGCTTCTCTCCCATCATTCGAAGAAACTATAACTGGACCATCCCAAATCCTACATGTAGGAAATCTGTTTATAATTTTGTTTTTGATGATTTCTGTTTCTTTGAGTCACCACAGGGATAGATCCATGAGACCAGGTATGATTGGGTTTGACACGTTTAGAGAGCCAGTTCCCCTTCTGAGGCAAAAATAAGAGATCTATTTTCTGGGGGGAAAATCAACATTTTTATTGTTAACAATTTCAAATGGATTTATAACCGCTTCCACTGGTTCTAACAAGTTTAAATTCTTTAACGGTTCATAACTAACGTACAACGGTCCAACCTTCTTCTCCTCATAACTGTCAGACAACGGTCTCACATTCTTTTCTTCACAATTCAAAAGGGAGCGGGGCCAAACCTCGCTTGACCCTTCAACTTGCGGATATGATTGCTTCTCATGGCACATACAGTCCCACAACAAGGGTGCGTCACCCCTTCGTCCTCCCGAAGAGGTTGATTGAAATAGGAATCCGGTTTGGCTAGTTTCTTCCATCGCTCATATTACTTTGGATCCCCCATTACAGTCCATTCTACAGGTTTTGGTATACTCTTTATTTGAAATTTCTCCAGTATTGGAAGCAATCCTCCTGTTCTTAAATTAGGAAAATCCTCCTCTCCTTTTCTTTCACCTTCTCTCTCTTCCCTTTTTCCATCCATCTTCTCTTCTTTCTCTCCTGACTCTTCCTCCTCCCTGATTGACAACTCTACTTCTACCCCTTTTCCTTCCTCTATCTCTTCTACTAAGCAAACCTCTGCTTCCTCTTTGGTTCCCTTTGTTCCTTTGTCTTTCTCCTCCTTCTCTTTTTCCTTATCCTCTGATTTCTTTCCCTCGTCCTTTGACTCTGCGTATGTGGTTATATCTGGAGAAGGGGACGGCACACTCTCCGGTATCTCTTTTTCCTTCATCTCTTTCTCACACCTGGTGATGAATTAAATGTACTTCTGTGCTCCAGAGGGAAGCGCCAGGAGAGATGGGGTTACATGGAAGACCCATCAGCACAAAGTTCAATTCCTCGACAACTGTCCTAGCCTGGGAAATTTCCTTCCCTGGTGGTGTTTATGCAGAGCAGAGACAGAACAGCTCCTGAGGTGGAGGTTTTAGAAGACTCCTCTGACTACACAGGAGATTCTCTGGGGACCCCCTTCCAGTTCTGATATTTTGACTTTCTCTCTCTCTCTGCAGGGCACCAGCAACAGGGAGGACCCTTGTAAAGCAGCATTCACTGAGTCCTCCATCACTGGAACCTTATTTCAGTCGAGTTCAGAAGCAGTTCTTCCCAAGACACTTCCTCACTCTCACGAGCACCTCTTTCCCTGGCTGGGAACATTTATACACCTTCTGATGTGGGAGAGGCCTGCTCGGCAGGGAGGAAACCAACCGATAAGAAGGAGAAAAGGGAAAGTGGTCCTTTAAATGGACTTCAGTGCAGGGCCGGACTGGGACCAAAAATCGGCCCTGGCATTTAGAGCACACAGGCCCACCGGCTGTGGGGGACACAGGCCCACCTGTTGTGGGCTCCATTCACGATATTGTGGCGCGCTGAAAGGGCGTTGCTGGTATAGTGGTATTGGTACATGCTTACGAGTTCTCCCTATCCCAATCATTGCCCTGGTTGTATAAATAACAAGGAGCATCAGGAAATCTAAACCTATAAAATCATCACATTTAACAAAAAGTGTAATTAAAATTTAATGTTTAAATTTGGCAATGCTAGTGCTCTCTAAACAAAAAACACCAACAGTACAATGTGAGATCTTATAGCTATTTTAATGTATTGAAACATTAGATCATTAAACATAACTGCAACAAAACGTTCAATGTGAACAAGCCATAAGTAGCAGATCCTCCTACATCAACACTTCCACCAGGAACAAAAGGCTCAGCTCAAGAACTTTCCACCTCGTTTATGATTTGAACATTTTAAATTTGAACCCTACTAATACTGGAAAGAATTAGGAATGATACGTTATCAAGGAATAAGACGACTTTGCAGGGCTTCACTACTCTCTGCAACTCTGTTGATGATGGCATCCAAATCACGACTCATGAGGATTTCTTTTTCTGTAGCCATTAACATGAATGAATCCAAATGGTCCTGGGATACAGTATTCCTCAGTCGATTCTTGATGAACCTCAAGGTGGAGAAGCTTCTCTCACAAGCAACTTGAGTAAATGATAGAGTCAGTAGGAATTTGTAGGCTAGACCTATCACATTATAGGCATCTGTTAATAAATTGTAGCGCCATAGAATTTGATAGCAACAAATGACACATTTCTTACATGTTGCACATGGCTTATTTAACAGCTCCATTTCATCAAATTGTTGACTTAGATCTTCCATGGGCATTTCTCTTGACACCCTTACAGTGTATTCTTCTAGCGCTGATGTCTTCAATTTGTCCCAATGCAAAGCTAGACTAGTTAATTCACACTGCAAATTTTCAGCTGTGGCATTCTCATTAAATTTGATCAAGACTTTACTTAAATCTTCCATTGCAGATATATGAAGCCCTTGTTCTCTTATGTTTGAAAAGATCCTAGGGTCTATGATGGGGCCGCGGCCAGCAGTCAGACTCCTCTCGCCGGGCCGGGGCCAGGTTGAATATTAGGGGCCAGGCTGAGTCAGCCACGCTCACAGCGCCGCTCTGTGAGCGCATATCACAGCCCGCAGACGCCGCGGCCCAGGAGTCAGCAGGGCACGCACCTCACGGGCGGCCACGTGATGACCAAGAAATCATGTTTTTATAAATAAGCACTACAATACAAAATATACAGATTCTACAATTATAACAGTAACATATCACATAAACAGACTTTCAAGGGAGTATTAAAACTGAAGGCAAAATATTTAAAAAGCAACTTGAATTATATCTCCACATTATACAGTATATTCCTAACACTAAGCAAGGGAATCCTGCTTATTTTTTTTCATCTCCTTCTCCCACCAGAGAATATATCCTGCCCCTTTTTTCTCCCTCCATAAACATTCCTACACCCATTAAGAAAACACAGGCAGAAGGATGCTCCAATTTAAAAAAGATAAAGGACTCCTGTGCAAAAATTCAGTGTGTGTGTGTTCAGTCGTTTAGTCGTGTCCGACTCTTCGTGACCCCATGGACCAGAGCACGCCAGGCCCTCCTATCTTCCACCGCCTCCCGGACTTGTGTCAAATTCATGTTGGTTGCTTCAATGACACTGTCCAACCATCTCATCCTCGGTCATCCCCTTCTCCTCTTGCCTTCACACTTTCCCAACATCAAAGTCTTTTCCAAGGAGTCTTCTCTTCTCATGAGATGGCCAAAGTACTGGAGCCTCAGCTTCAGGATCTGTCCTTCCAATGAGCACTCGGGGTTGATTTCCTTTAGAATTGATAGGTTTGTTCTCTTTGCAGTCCAGGGAACTCTCAAGAGTCTCCTCCAGCACCACAATTCAAAGGCATCAATTCTTCGGCAGTCAGCTTTCTTTATGGTCCAGCTCTCACTTCCATACATATATATAGGCATCCTTCAGTCTCAAGAGACTATGGTAACATGCTCTGAATCGAGGAGTGTCCTCTCCAGAGCATGAAGCCCGGGTAAGGTAATATGGAGGATAGGCTGTTACCCAAGCAGCAGATCCCCCCTCTCCACATTGCTGAAATGATCCAATGGAAAGGCAAGAGCCAATACAACTGGTTCCAGCAATGTCGCAGGAGTTGGCAGAACGACACATGCTGCCTTCGGGACTCCAGCTCCGGACTTCCATACAACACTACAGGAAAAACCATAGCTTTGACTATTCGGACTTTTGTTGGCAAGGTGATGTCTCTGCTTTTTAAGATGCTGTCAAGGTTTGTCATTGCTTTCCTCCCAAGAAGCAGGCATCTTTTAATTTCGTGGCTGCTGTCTCCATCTGCAGTGATCATGGAGCCCAAGAAAGTAAAATCTGTCACTGCCTCCATATCTTCCCCTTCTATTTCCCAGGAGGTGATGGGACCAGTGTCCATGATCTTAGTTTTTTTGATGTTGAGTTTCAGACCGTTTTTTGCACTCTCCTCTTTCACCCTCATTACAAGGTTCTTTAGTTCCTCCTCACTTTCCACCATCAGAGTGGTATCATCTGCATATCGGAGGTTGTTGATATTTCTTCCTGCAATTTTAATTCCAGCTTGGGATTTCTCCAGTCCAGCCTTCCGCATGATGTATTCTGCATACAAGTTAAATAAGCAGGGTGACAATATACAGCCTTGTCGTACTCCTTTCCCAATTTTGAACCAATCCATTGTTCCATATCCAGTTCTAACTGTTGTTTCCTGTCCCACATATAGGTTTCTCAAGAGATGGATAAGGTGGTCAGGCACGCCCATTTCTTTTAGGACTTGCCATAGTTTGCTGTGGTCCACACAGTCCACAGCTTTTGCATAGTCAATGAAGCAGAAGTAGATGTTTTTCTGGAACTCTCTGGCTTTCTCCATAATCCAGTGAATGTTGGCAATTTGGTCTCGAGTTCCTCTGCCCCTTCGGAATCCCGCTTGTACTTCTGGGAGTTCTCGGTCCACATACTGCTGAAGCCTACCTTGTATGATTTTGAGCATAACCTTGCTGGCGTGTGAGATGAGTGCAATTGTCCGGTAGTTGGAGCATTCTTTGGCACTGCCCTTCTTTGGTATTGGGATGTAGACTGATCTTTTCCAGTCCTCTGGCCACTGTTGAGTTTTCCAAACTTGTTGGCATACTGAATGTAGCACCTTAAAAGCATCATCCTTTAGGATTTTAAATAGTTCGACTGGAATGCCATCACCTCCACTGGCCTTGTTGTTAGCCAGGCTTTCTAAGGCCCACTTGACCTCACTCTCCAGGATGTCTGGCTCTAGGTCAGCAACTATATTGTCTGGGTTGTCCGGGATATCCAAAACTTTCTGATATAATTCCTCTGTGTATTCTTGCCACCTCTTCTTGATGTCTTCTGCTCCTGTGAGGTCCCTTCCATTTTTGTCTTTTATCATGTCCATCTTTGCACAAAATTTTCCTCTAATATCTCCAATTTTCCTGAACAGATCTCTGGTTTTTCCTTTTCTGTTATTTTCCTCTATTTCTTTGCATTGTTCATTTAAGAAGGCCCTCTTGTCTCTCCTTGCTATTCTTTGGAAGTCTACATTCAATTTTCTGTAACTTTCCCTATCTCCCCTGCATTTTTTTCCCCTTCTCTTTTCTGCTATTTGTAAGGCCTCATTGGACAGCCACTTTGCTTTCTTGCATTTCCTTTTCTTTGGGATGGTTTTTGTTGTTGCCTCCTGTACAATGTTATGAGCCTCTATCCAAAGTTCTTCAGGCACTTTGTCCACCAAATCGAGTTCCTTAAATCTGTTCTTCACTTCTACTGTGTATTCGTAAGGGATTTGGTTTAGATTATACCTGAGTGGCCCAGTGGTTTTTCCTACTCTCTTCAGTTTAAGCTTCAATTTTGCTATGAGAAGCTGATGATCAGAGCCGCAGTCAGCTCCAGGTCTTGTTTTTGCTGACTGTATAGAGCTTCTCCATCTTTGGCTGCAGAGAATATAGTCAATCTGATTTCGATGTTGCCCATCTGGTGATTTCCATGTGTAGAGTCGTCTCTTGTGTTGTTGGAAAAGGGTGTTTGTGATGACCAGCTTGTTCTCTTGACAAAACTCTATTAGCCTTTGCCCTGCTTCGTTTTGAACTCCAAGGCCAAACTTCCCTGTTGTTCCTTTTATCTTTTGACTCCCTACCTTAGCATTCCAGTCCTCCAGAATGAGAAGAACATCCTTCTTCGGTGTCAGTTCTAGAAGGTGTTGTAAATCTTCATAAAATTGTTCATTTTCAGTCTCCTCAGCAATGGAGGTTGGTGCATAAACTTGGATTATTTTGATGTTGAAAGGTCTGCCTTGGATACGTATTGACATCATTCTATCATTTTTGAGATTATATCCCATTAAGGCTTTTCCCACTCTTTTGTTGACTATGAGGGCTACTCCATTCCTTCTACGGGATTCTTGCCCACAATAGTAGACATGATAATCATCTGAGTTGAAATCACCCATTCAGTAAGTTTTTTTATTTTACTTTTTCTGTAATGGTTGCTCAACCTATGACATTTAGAAACCGCCACCACCCACCAGATTTGCCAGATGACAGGGCATCTTTCAAAATGTGAGATATAAATGAACAGGGGGACCCAAACAACAACAGTTTATGTGGCAAGAAGAAACGAGCCAAAAATCAGTGCCTTTTATTGTTTTGCTTATCAGGCATGCTGAGCAGAGATAGAATTTCATCAGGCTCATTTTAAGAGAAGGGAAATGGCAGCAAGAGCTGGACTCTCTGTGTATATAAACCCTTCTGTTCTTAAGAAGAAAAATCCAAAAAACTCCACCTGCAAATCACCAACAGTTGCCCGCCGTTCTATTCACTATAATTTCTACTTCCACGATCCACGTCAGCCAGGTTCTATACCAAACACAGACTAAACACGCACACACTCCCATGTATGTGTGCAAAAAACCCCCCCAAAAAACATGGAGAATGGAAATAGGTGCTTCCCTTCACTACAAATCAGACTGGGTGGGAAGGGGAGGCAGGGAAGAGGGGGAGATTTTTCTCTGGCTGCTTACCACTGTATCCCCCTTCTTTCTCTTCGGGACCTAGAAAAGGGGAAATTAGAGCGGATGTGTCATGTTTAAATTCCCCCACCGCCTGTTTTCCGCCCTCCTCTCTCCAGGAGCGGAGGGGGGAGTGTCCTGTTACTACCTCCACTTCTCCCCCCACACACAAAGCAAGCAGGCCCTCTATATTGGGGTGGGGGGCCGCGAGGAATACCTCACTTCACCCCCTTTCTGCTGGAGCCCTCAGAAGCGCGCTGAAGGGAGGAAGCAGTTCCCACTCCTCTGAGAGGGAAGGGAATCCTCCCACAGGATTTGCCTTCCCCTCCTCGACCGGAGGGGAGTCCGGCCCCCACTTCCCAAAGTTGGGGGAGGGGGCGGCCGCCGCGCTGAGGCCGAGTCGGTTGGTCGCAAGCGGGGGGACTGTTTTGTCTCGCCCTCCTTCCTTCATTTGTTGGTTGGTTGGTTGGCTGGCTCGGTCCTTGAGCCCCTCGCCCACCGCTGTGAGCCGGGAGCCCCGGGCAGCCGCTCAGCTGCCGAGCGCGGCGCCCCGGGCAGCCGCTCAGCCGCCGCCGCCACCGCCGCGACCAGCCTGATACAAACACACGGAAGGGAGGGGAAAGCAGAGGGGGCGGGGGGAGCCGCTCACTCAGAGCTGCGCTGCGGCCCCGACCATTCCGCCCACACAAGCCCACTGCCAAGAGACCGGCACAAGCGCCATCTCCCTCCGCCAGACACAAACGCGCTGGTCGGGAGGTGGAGGGAGAGGAAGGCGGGAGGGAAGGCGAGCGAGCGAGCGCGGCCGAGTGGGGTGGGGGAGGGAAGCTGCTACCGGCGCGAGGGAGCAAGTCCGTCCACGGCCGTGTCCGCGCGCCCTCCCTCTCCCCGCCCCGCCGGGAGGAAGGGAGCAGAACCGGCCGCCCGCCAAGCAACAGAACGAGCCACTGTCTGGGGTTTTGTTGCTGGAAAACTTCAACCACCGCAAAAGCCCCAGGAGCAGAGCCTGACAGCTCCCATCCCGTATCGGGGGGGGGGGAGGAAGGAGGGTGGGGGTGGGGTGGGGGGGAAGGTGAGGCAGGAACCGGCCCTTTTGACCATCGGCCCTTCTGGCATTTGCCAGAAGCGCCAGATGGGCAGTCCGGCCCTGCTTCAGTGCCTTCTGCTGCCTGGCTGGATAGCTCAGCAAGTTAGCTATCCAACTTCAGAGGCTGGGGGTTTGATTCTCCACTGTGCCTCCTGCAAGGAGAGGCAGCCTGTGTGGCCTTGGGCAAGCTGCACAGTCCCAGGGCGCCCCTCCAGAGGAACGGAAGGGGAAACTACTTCTGATTACTCTCTTCCTGAACAACTTCAAAAAAGTTCACGATGAGTTAAAAATGACTTGATGCCACATCAGAAAAAATGCTTTCTGAATTTGTTAGATGCTGCTTAATACTGGGGGGTACACAGAAACATTGAGAAGAAAGAGGAAGGGAAAAGGGTCTCCTTGCCTTCATTTAAAAAGACGTTAATACTTTCTTCTGTTTAATTTTGAGTGGGGGAGCACAAAATGAAAAATACTTTCTCTTTGGAGGGGCGGAACGTGGGTTTCCATCCCCACTGAGATGCTAATCCTGTTCAGATGGGTTAGTAATATGTGAACTGCTGCTGAGGAAAAGGTTTTAAGGGGGAAATTATCCTTCTGCCTTTTTAAATGTGTTTTAAAATTTGTTTTGACCAGATTTTATTTAATTCCTTTCAATAATTAATATTCAGATATTTTATATATCTCAGAACAGTCATCATTAGATATTTTAAAGGTTTTTTAAAATGTCTTCAAAATGGTTCTTAAATCTTGACCAATGTTTATAGTTTTCTACAGAATTTTTAAATTGTTATTGTGTGATTTTAACTGTTGTGAACCGCCTTAGGGAGAAAAGTGGCTTATGAATAAAACAATAAACGATAAATAAATATTGCACACTACAACACAGAAATCAAAAGAAGCCAGAGACTCAGAAGGGCATCTGTGAAGGGAACTAGAAAAGAGCCGCCAAGTGTGAGGACATGTTACTGGAGATCAAGAACAAAATCCTCCGGACGCTTGCATTCTCAGTTACTGTGTATGGATGTGAACGCTGGGCAGTGAGCAAAGCCTGCAGCAGAAAGGAGCACTGGAGAAGAGCCGTCCAGCCATTCATCTATGATTTCCTGGAAGCCACCTGAGGTTGTTTATCCTGGGGCAGGGAGAATCATAGAAAAATAGAGTTAGTATTAGTGGCCCGTGGGAAACTCATGGATGGAAGGGATTTAGCCTAAAGAAAAAGCTCTTTCTTTCTCTTGCCCACATCCTGTTTGCCTACCTGTGCAACTCGAATTTCTGCAACTACCTTGAAATTCAGGAACGTGATTGACAACCAAATTTTGCAAACTCTTCTTCCTTATTAAAAGTAAAGTACAAGCACAGATTGTTTTTCCTTAGTTTAAAAAGTATATAAAAATGAGTATTTTTGTCATTTTGGTTTTTTTCACTGGGAAGGGGGGAAATGTCCATGAGGCCACACATGGCAGTTTCCGGGGTGTCCTGACCCTGTCCTCATGCCCCCCAATGGCAGGAATGGGAAGGGGCCCTTCTTCTCCCATTATGCAGATTGAGGTTTCTCTGGGACACAAAAAAGGAGCCAAAGGAAACACCCAGAAGAGCTTCGGCCGGCCTTGTTCCCTGTGGGGTGTGAAGCTTGTTCCTGGTTCTGGAACAGGGCCAGCCTCCTCTGTGCAGGGCTGAGGGACCCAATAGGCGTTGCTGTGGGTAGATATGTACAATTTAAAAAAAATTATAAGAAAGAATACTGTCCAGCCTCCACTCTGGGTCTTACAGAAGAAGTTTGCAGATTGATACAGATATGTATTTCTGTGGTAGAAATTGAAATCCTGAGAATGGGGCAAAAGCCCTCTTGGGAAAGAAACCCAAGATGGAAAAGAGAATTTGGGTGCACTTAGCAACATCCGGAATACAGTGTTTAGATGCAACAGATCTGGGTTCAAATCCCCCTCAGTTTCATGGTGGAGTGGGGAGGCTTTTCCCACCTCATGCCTCAACTGAGCCTTCCTCACAGGGCGGTTGTGAGACAGGGATGTAGTCAGACTCACTTGGCTCTGGCCAGGCATTGCTCCATCCTCAGGAAGCCCCTGTTGCCCAAGTCGACCTGAAGCAGAAAGCAAGGGCTCAACTGGCCATTAAAAGGGGTATTGCTGTTGCATTTGAAAGTGTCAAAAAGAAAATTGTGGTTTTCCCCCCAAGGCTAGAAGAACAGCCATGGGATGTGAGGGGAGTGCACCCAACCAAGGCCGCTTCTAGAGCAGGAAATACTGTATGGCGGAGATGCCCACCACCTCCCTTGAGGCACCTTCCTCACTCAGAGCCTGGGCTCTGCGGAGAGATCAGACACTACACGACTGACACCCAGCATCTTTCTCAGCAGAGCTGCCTGTGGCTTTCAGTTTCAACTTGGTTGGTTGGCCTTGCCTAAAGCAGAGCGCAGTCGGCTCAGGGGAGAGAAAAAATGTGAGAGGGGAAGGCAGTTCATTCTTGGGTGCTTAGAATGGAAGCCATTTTGGGCAAGCAGGTCCTGTCAGGTGTGAGAGAAGGACACAAAATGGCTCCATCCTGCTCAGAAACAGCAGCAGTAAGAGGCTTCAAAGAAAACTCAATATTTCTCAGCCAGATTGCTCAGGGATGAACCCGAGAAGCTCACTCAGGATGAGCCTCACTCAGTGCTAATCACAACACAGGGCACTCCCCAAATACTTCGCCCCTGGAAAAAAGAAAGGATTTTCTCATCAAGTTAGGAAGTCAACCTGCGATGTTCTCTGCCATGTTTAAGGCAGGTCTCTAAAGTTACATTTTAAAACTGGTTTATCAGTTTTTTTAAAAAGATGTTACTGAGCCGGATCAGAGGCACTGGCATCCTTCAAACTTTGAAATACAACCAGCTTCTTTTATAAAAGAAAGGATATTTGTTTGTTTGCTCGGGGACTGTTATTGAACACCTCGGCCAATGGCCCGTGCCATCCCTCAAGGTCGTGTCTTCTCCCTCATGTGGTTTAACATCCTTCAGCAGAGGAGACCCTCCTCTCGGTCCCATTGCCAGCACAAGCGCAGCTGATGGGGACACGGGAGAGGGCCTTCTCGGTGGCAGCTCCCAGGCTATGGAACGCCCTCCCTCGGGAGATGAGGATGGCCTCTTCCCTGTTATCCTTCCGAAAAAAGCTAAAGATCCATCTCTTCAGATAGGCTTTTAATAATTACAGCTGAGTCCCTGAACCGCATTTTAGCAGAATGTTTATTTTTTTATGTTTTCATGTTTTACTCTTTTAATTGTATTTTAAATCATATATTGTTAAATTTATCTTTTAATATTTAAATGAAACGAAAGGCCCCCTGATCTTTCTGAGGCCAGAAATACAGATGTCTTTAAGCAGGGCTAGGAAGACCATCTGCAAAGTCAGCAACGAAGCAGACGTCCAGACTTGCCCAGATCCAGAAAACTGCCTCTAAATGTCTTCAGATTTCACAACCTGACGCCTGGCGCTTCTCTTTTTACCTTCCCTGATGCCAAAGCACCCTCTTCTCAGTTTCACTCTAGAACTGGGTCCCCAGAGGTTCTTGGACTAAAACACCCAGAAGCCTTCATCACAAGCCATGCTGGCCAGGATTTCTGGAAGTTGTAGACCGAGAACCTCTTGTTTTACATTTATTTTATGAAATACAACATACACAACGCTGCTTTATTTTCATCCTCTTGTCCTACCGATAGATAAACTTCATCTGGACCGGAATTGCGGGCAACCTAGGTTTTTTTTTTTTTCCTTTCCCCCTTTGGGCAGATTTTCCTTTTATGCACGGGCATCACTCTCGCCCCCTCCGAAAGAGCTGCTCTCGCTCATTTCTCTCTGCTCCTCCTCATCTGTCTTCAACTTGGGCCTTAGCCCAGTTCAAAGAGCCCCGAATGAGGCAAGTGCCTAGGGCTCGCCCGAAATGCTGACGCCCAAGATGACAGCAAGACTTCAAAAAGTTTAGCTCTGCCACGTCACCTTTCACTCTGCCAGAGTCTCCGGCTCTTACAGGTGTGGCGATGGCGGTGCAGTGAAGAGAGAAGGGATCTGGATGGGGAGAGGCCTTTTTAGGGTGGAGATGACACCCCAAAAAGTAAATTAAAAAAGTAAATCAAAATGTGTTTGCCATTTTTTTCCTTCTCAGAGGCTAATTTACAGCTGCCCCATGTCTGTATTATTGTACAGTATTAATATTAATATATTGTCTTCCGAGCGCTGTCTGGCCTGCCGTGCGTCCTCTACCCGACAGCCGATGACGACATCGCAGATCTCCTTGTCTATTGGTGGAATATTTTCTTTTCAGCCAATCCGCACTCTCTGTTCTCTTTCGGGAGGTGGGGGTATTCCTGTGACTTCTGGTTCAAGTCTTTGCCAAGGAGCTGCGGGCGCAAAAGCGTAGTGACTTCGGAGCGAGAGGATGGCGCTTCGCTTTTGGCTGGCCGGGGTCGCTGTCCTGCTCCTCGGGGAGCCAGGCCGGGCCCTCCCCTCCGGTATTAAAGGATCCCCGGCGCTTGGTGAGATTCTTGATCTTTTTTTTCCTTCCCGAGATGAGATCGAATGGCTTTGGGGGCGGGCGACATTGGGGGGGTAGGGTCTTTGCTCCTCCGCCTCGGGCAGCAAAATATGTTGAGCGGCTTCAACCAGCCCCCAGGTGGGGCGATTTAAGAGCCCCTCATGTTAGGGAGGGAGAGAATTCGCACCTATTTTGGTTCACACCTGCCTCTCTCGGTCCCCTTGGACGGTCGAAGGGAGTTTCCAGGGCGTAAGGTACAACAATCCATTTGAAACCCCACTCAGGCAGCCATTCACTCAAGGAAAGCCTGCTTGAAGAGAAAGGTCTTCATCGGCCTGCGGAAGGAGTGCAAAGACGGGGCCAGGCTGGCCTCCAGTGGCAGGGAGTTCCAGAGTCTAAAGGGACCACCACCACAGGGAAGGCTCTCTCCCACATGTTTCCACCAAATGCAGCTGTGAAGGTGGCAGGATTGAGAGGAGAATGTGAGGGGAGTGTGCCTGGTGAAGGAAATATGATGGAGACACACACCGCCTCCCTCGATACAGCTTCCTCGCTCAGACCCTGGCCTCTGGGAGGGGGAAACAAGACGCCATGCCCATGACACACGGCATCCTTCTCAGCCCAGTTGGCATGGCTTTCGGTTTTGGCTCTGCGTTGGCCATCCTCCCCCAAAAGAGAGCTCCTTCTGCTCTGAGGAGAGCAAAATTGTGAGGGAAAAGGCAGTTCCCGCATCAGATTTTCTGCCAAGCGAAGCAAGAGCCTGAGGAAGCCGCCCAGGAGTTTCCTTAGCCCGGCGGGGCTCCGAGGAGAAGGAGCACGGGAGCCCTCATCGCCGGCCACGACCCCCTCCCGCTCCTTCTTCACTCCCACCACAACTAGCAGCAGCAGGACAAAGAAGCATAGAAGGGAGGGAGCGCCGGCAATCGCCTAGCTGGGGGGGGGGAGGGGAAGAAGGGCACAGCATGAAATAAAAAAAAAACGCCCTCACAGAATCGCCTTGCCAAAGGAGAAAAGCCCCTATCGGTAACCACAACATTAAACAAAATGGGGCGGGGGCCCCCATAGGTGCACACAGGCGCACACACACAAACACACACACACAGGGAGGTCTAGCAACCTTCCTGTGAGGGCCCCCCTCAAAAAAAGGTGCACTCAGCAGCAGCAGCTACCCCCACCACGACAAAAGGAGCAAACTTTGCGAGGCGAGCCCAGGCAGCTTCCAGTGCTGAGGCGACTGAAGCACGATGAAGAGGAGGAGGAGGAAGCACCGCCAGGCGCTGAGGCAGCCACTGGCTGGGCTGGTGCTGGGGGTGCCGAGAGAGAAAGAGAGCCAGAAAGCCACTCAGCGGTGGCTCGGGCGCTCGGGGAAAAGGGCTGGCAGAACGCCTCGCTCGCTGGCTCTACCCCAAGACAGTGCCTCTTGCACCTTCCATCTGGAACTGCAGCCTGCCAGCCAGCAGACAGGCCAGCGGGCTGGCTGGCAGGCAGCAGTTCGGGATGGAGAGTGCAAGAGGCGCTGTCTTGGGAGAGAGCTGGCGAGCAACACGAGGCTTTTTTGGACTCTTGACATCAGAGGACGTGTGGATGCTTTGGGGGGGCAGGCAAGGCAGGGGCCACAAACTATCATCCAGGGGGCTGCAAATGGCCCCCGGGCTGCATGTTTGAGACCCCTGTTTTAAATGGTGCAGACATTTGGCTGTCTGCCGGGTAAGTGCTGCGAGGCAGAAGAAGGCCCTTCTTTTCTCTGCTGGAAACGGGCACCTACACAGACTGTGCCAAATCCCATCTGGTAAGTCCTCAACTTCCCCAAGGCTCGGTGAGCAGGCAACCTGTCCCTTGAAGAGTCATCTTTCTAGCTTCAAGGCCAGCTGCAGGGAACTGGGCTGATGGAGGCCATCCGGAGCCAAGTTTGAATTCTCCTGCTTTTCGTCTGCTTTCCTCCTGTGGCTGCATCACGGAATAGAGGTGGCGCTTGTGAGAGCCTTTGAATCTCATCATATATTTCACCATCTTTATTTTGCATCCCTTTATGCCATTGTTAGTACCCAGTGTGGTGTAGTGGATAAGAGTGCCAGAGTACGACTCAGGAGTCCTGTGTTCAAATCCTTACTAAGCCATGGAAACTCGCTGGATGAGTGGAACAGTTAAAACCTACGCCTTATATATCTCATTTAGGTACTTTGAAAGCCCCGTTAGGATTGCTGTAAGTTGGTTCCGACTTGAAAGCTCATAACAACCACAGTGACATTGTTATGTGCCGTCCTGCAGCTTGTTCCTTACAGCAGCCCTATGAAATAGGTGACCTAAAAATGTCTTGTCATTAACCACTGTGCTCATGCCTTGCAGAGTCTAGGCTGTGGCTTCCTCTTTAAGGTAAGTCCATCTCGTACGTAGGCTTCCTCTTTTCCTCCTCAGGTGATGGATGGTGATCATCTTGTGCTTTTCCAAACTCTCAAATGCTGGCCACACAATTTTATTGTTTATATTAATTAGGCTCCTGGCTGCTGTTCAAGGCCTTCACTGTGGCTGCCCCTGGCCCCTCAAGCATATCAAGTTTTATGTCTAAATCTGTTCATTCCAATTTCTATTTCATGATGGCTCAGCCCGCATTCAGTAATCAGATCCGTTATTAAAATGCATATCTAAAGTTAGCCATGTTATCTACAGAAATGATTGTCTAAGAGTCACCATGTGGTGTAATTGAATGCATGGAGCCTGAGCCAGCTCTTGAATCAATTGCCAGTCGCAATTGTCCTTCTTCACGGATCAACAGGCCAGACAGAGGATGAGAGCAGGCAGAACAGTCAAGGGCATTGAAGGGCAGGTTCTGTTTTACTTTGATTAGTCTGCTGGCTTTACTCGTAATACTAAGATTCATTTCAGAAGGAAATCATTCTCAGACACAGAGAGCCGGCAGATTCAGCCTCCCTCCTTTGGGAGGGTAACCCTTGTGAGCCCATGATCTAGATCTAACGATCCGTTGGATTTGAGGCCATTCAAGCCTGGGGCCTGGAGACGCACAACCAGCAGCCCTGAGCATCTTTGATTGCAAACAGGGATGTCATCCTTGAAGACCATATATGTGAGTGTCTCCAAGTGAACCTGGAATGTCCATTGGTTTGGAGGTTGGTCCTCCTTTAGTACACTTGCTAGGATAAGATGTCCACCTGCTCTTTGAAGGCTCCTCCTGTCCTGCCAGTGAGAGGTTTGGATTGCTGACGTGGACGTTCATTTTGTCATTTTTGCAGAGCCCCCAGTAGGGAAGGTGACAAGCATGTCGGTCTCTGAAGGCCGGGTGATTCTCGTCTGTGACGTAAACGGCTTCTACCCCGGCAAGATCGAAGCCACCTGGAGGAAGGGCGGGGAGATTGTGGAGGAGGGCACCTTCCAGAGAAGCGTCACTCGCAACCTGGATGGGACTTACCATGCCTCGCTCGATGTCGAGATGGACCCTACAGAGAGCAGGCTCTACCGATGCCACATCAAACATGTTGGCCTGCCGGAGCCTCTGGTCTTGGCCTGGGAAGGGCCTAGTGGTGAGCATTTGTAGGGGGAAGGAAGGAGATGGGGTGGTTGAGCAACCTCCAGATGGGAAGGGCCAAAGAAGGAGCACCATCATAGGTGAAAACTCTCCGCAGGACCCCCACATTTTGGGGAGTATGAAAAAGGAACTATACCCTGGTCTGAAGGGAGAAGGTGGCTGCGTAGCTCAGTGCATTAGGGGAGCCAGAGGTTGGGAGTTCAATTCACCACTCAACTTCCCGATCAGAGAGCTAGCCTGCGTTGTCTTGGGGAAGCTGCCCAGTCCCAGGGCACCCCCAGGAGAAGGGAATGGGAAACCGTTTCTCAAGACTCTTTAGCTAGAAAACCCTGGAAAGGGTCACCATAAGTCAGAATTGACTTGACGGCAGACAGTTATTATGAGGCAGGAGGAGGGCATTAGATGTGTCAAGGAGTCTGGAGCCCTCCGTGGCCATTCCTCAGGATGCTTGCAGATTGCCTCTCACCTCCGAGCATGAGGTTCAGTGAAAGGTTCTGCATAAGGGTCCGAGGGCCTGCAAGGAGCGTGGCAGGTGGTCCTTCCTTTGAATCAGGCCCAGGTCAAAGAGGGGCTGACCCTGCTGGCAGAGCCTCCCCTTCCACGCGCAGGATTTGGTCCTGGTTCGGTCCCAGCATTTGCACTCGAAGCCCTCGGGACCTCCTGGTGGGGATTTGGGAAGCTGCTCCTTCTCTGAACAGCTGCATGTTTGCTCATATTTGTTCTGGCCAACATGAGGTTCATGGAGGGAGTCATTTTGGCAGCTGCTCCTTTCCCGGTGGCAGCAGGGATTGCCTTGTTTCTCCACGACTAGGCTCTGAATGCGCTCGGTGGGCCCCATACCTGGTGTTCTCTTGGCACTGCCCCCACTGGGACCCACAGCTCCCCTACCTTGATTAGATCATGAGGTCCCCTGCCTCTAATTCTTATTTAATGGCCCATTTCCCCACCACCACCTTGTCTGCCTAATCCTTACTCAGGAGCCCCTTCTCCTGCCATTCCCGGGGGGGGGGGTTGGCTTCCTTCCAAGAGGTCTGTCTTCCATCCCACCAGATGCCAGCACAGCTCTTGGGGGAGAAAAATATCAGTTTGTTCCTGTGGGGCAAATGGAAGGCGCAGCAGGACCCCCTCCTCACCCTTCCCTCCTCCCACCAAGCAGTGGCCAAGGAAACCAGCCTGGGTGCCAGGGGTTCGGTGGCCCCTCTTGGGTGCCTCACCTTGTCCCTTTCCCGAGAAAGCAATGGAAGTGATGACTGGCAGAGCAAAAGCCGGGGGACTTGGAGGGGGTCTGCCTGCATGTACTGTATGAAGAGAGGAAATGCCGTCAGAACTCGTGTCCCAGTCAAGCAGCTTTTCACGCCAACATGGAACTTGTTCAAGGAACCATTTCAGAGGCTCCCGTTGCTGTGCTGTGTGTGATGGATGGGATTTCCAGGAGAACTAGTCATTTATTCTGAAAATATATTTTTACGCCAAGGTACTCGGTTCAGATGTTTAAAATCATATCCCCCAACGGTGGCAATAAGATACAGGAGCTTTCGCAGGAACATGATTAGGATGGCTGTGTAACTGCTCCTCTCCTCCCGCATTCACTTCCTATAAAGCAAGTCCTGTGGATTTCGTTGGGAGTTGCCTTAGAAGAAAAACACTTGCGGTCTCAGCCTTACTTAAATTGAAGGGGACGAGAAAGAAGAGTGCTCTGTGTGAAAAGAGGGTTTCTGTCAAGTCCCTTCACTTGAGATCCTTGAGATCAGTTGACACGTTCTCCCTTTTCTGGAGAGGAGGGAATTCCCTCACCCTCAGCAGTGCTGATGTTTTCTATGGGGAGAGGAGAGGTTTCCCAGGCCCATCCTCATCATAGGCTTTCAATGGCTAATTTAGATGTACTTCCGTATTCCGGAGGAAAAGGCTTGGTTTGATGAGGCTACACTGAAGACAGTGGATTCAAAGCTTGATCCCTCGATCGCTGAAAGCCTGGGAGGTCTCTGGGCCTTCTTTCCCTGGCAATGTTTATGCAGAGACCAGAAACACACCTGGCGTGATAGTTTTACTACCCCTTACTATAAATCTGTATATACTGGATCTTCTCTGGGGACCCCCTTCCAGTAATGATATTCTGATTCCATCTGTGCAGGAAACCAGCCACAGTGAGAGACCTACTAAAGCTACTTCGCCCCTTTCTGTCTCGGAAGGATTCTTTCTGCAGCCTTCGAAAGCCCTTCTTCCCCAGACCCTGCTGCTCTGTCGCGAATGCCTCTTTCCCTGGCTGGAGGGCATTTTATGTACCGTCCTATGTTGGGGAAGAACAAGAAAGGGGAGCACGGTCCCTTTGCCTTCCTTCAGATGGTCTTTGATGCCTCCTGCATTTCTCGGATACTTCTGATATTGAGGAGAGAAACAAAAAACACATAGAAGGAAAAAGCTTTACTATCTGTATTTTTTTCTTGTCAATGAATTGTTCAGAGTATTACAAAACAAAGCAAGGAACTGTCTGCCTGCAATTTTTTTGATTACTTTGTTATGTGAGGCCTGGCTTTTGAGAATCCACACTGAACAGAAGGTGCCAAAATTGTCACTAGAGAAGAGGGTGTCAAGATCTGAAATGGTGTGTTTATAGAGTGTCAAAATAATTAAGGAGATATAGAAAAAATAGCCCTAAAAATGAAGGTACTTTTAAAATTGAGGCTTGAAGAATAGTTTACTATAGTCAGTGCAAAAAAAATGAGCCACCTCCCCAGCTGAACAAGGTTTTTGTATCATAACAATCCTGACAGTTGAAAATGTTTTAAAATGGATAACCAAGCATAAGTAAGGGATGCAGGTCTTATAGTTGCATTTCCTATAATTACACTGTTTTGGTTTTCCAGGATTCTGGAGTTCCAGATCTTTTATGCTATAGGCCTTTATTCCTTTAGTGTTTGAAAAAAAATTTTAAAAAAACTATTACTGTCATAATAGTAGCTTGCCAGATTCTGCCATTGATCTCCTTAGAAAAGAGCCTGTTTACAGTTAGAAGGGAAAGGAAAGCAACTGAAATAATTATAAATATAGGGAGATAAGGGACACATAGAGGAATTCAAAAGGAACTAGAAAAATGCTCAAGTGTAAGGCTGGGTTTTTTTTCACCGAGAGCTGAAAAAAGGTCCAGGAGACCACCTGGGGCAGTGAGATTGGTGGCCCGGCACTCGTCACATCCTCCATGTGAAGGCAGGGAGAAGGGTCAACATTGTCCTCAGGGCCCCAATGCCAGAGGTGGGGAGAGGCTCTCCTTCTTTTCTGCTGTCAGAGCCCCGACCCAACCCCCCCAGATGTGAAAGTGGAGCACAAGAAGAAACACCTTCAAGGAGGGCTGCTGAATCCTCCCTGCCCGAGAAGAGCCCCCCTCCTCTGTTTTTTGCAAAGCCACTTCCTTGTTCTGGAACCATGCCAGCCTGCAATGCAAGGGCTTAGGGCCCCAGCAGGTACTACTGTTGGTAGAGATTCAACAGGTGAGGTTTTTGCACTGGGGCATTTCCCTGCTTTACAAAATGCCTGCTGTCCAGCTGGGAATAAGAAAGACGATTCATCTGTCTCCTGGGCGACGACTGTTGGGCAATGAGCCAGCTTTCCTAGTTCCTTCCGGAACCAAACTGTATTATCTGTCTTTTCTGTATTATCTGCCTTTTCTGGGAAATCAGGTGAAAGCAAAGAAGCGGCCTCGAAAGCTTTGGGGACCAGGGGGCGCCCTTGCACCATCGCAAGCACTCTTCCCCTCCCCCAATGAGAGGCAATTTTGATCTTTTTTTCTTCGGGGAGTGGGAGGCTAGTTGGTTTTGAGCCCAGGGGAGTTGTGACAGGCAGCTGTCATGTCCCGCTGATGTGCAAACAATACAATCACACACAAATAGCCATGAGACACACACGTAGGGGGTGTGCGTGTTTTGAGCAATGTAATAACATGGAGTAAAGAGCCTCGTACAGAGATCCAGCCCTGCTCTCTAGGTATAGATATGGGATCTAATGAACAGACGTATACGAAAAGGGTTAAGCCTTCACAAAAACTGAACAATATACTCATTTCCATCTGCTTTTGTGTGTGTGAAAATGTTCCTGCAGCTCCAGCCCTCGTGGGTTGTTCCAACCCTTCCTTGATTTCTTGGAAAGCCTCGGGTGCGCTTTCTGCTCTCTAGCAGGGAGCAGCAAAAGATCACAAAAACATACAGTAAATGAAAAGTCAGTGATTCAGCTGGGAATCCACCAGAAATTTCGGATTGCAGGCAGAGAACAGGAATGAGAGAAGAGAAGGGCTTTCCCCCCTTATTCTCCAACACTCCCATTTCCATCACTTTCTTTCTTCTTCCTTTCTGTATACATTGGTGCCTCGCTTAACGAGCGCACCGTACAATGATGAATTCGCATAGCGATCCCTTTTTTGGGATCGCTGATGCGAAGGCATCGCGTCGGCCTCTATGGCCGAAACTCGCATAGCGAAGATCGGTAAGCATTTCGCTTACCAACCTGCACTTTGCGACCCGGGGATCAGCTGTTCGGCAGGTTCAAAATGGTCGCCGGAAGAGCCGAAATGGCTGCGAGCAGCGTTTTCGCGCCCTCCCCTCACTTACCGAGGGCGCGAAAATGGCTGCCGGACCTCGGAAGCATCGCTGAACGGTGAGATTTCGGCCAATATGGAGCACATTAAACAATGTTTAATGCGTTCCAATGGCTTTTGTTGTTCAGTTCAGCACCACTGTACATTCATACTGCAGCGACACTCAGCTAAAATGTTGAGACTTGAATTCAGTTAAAGAATTCAGTGAGCACATACACGTTTTTGATATGTACAATTATTCGTTTCGTTTTCATTTAGTCGTGTCCAACTCTTCATGACCCCATGGACCAGAGCAGGCCAGGCGCTCCTGTCTTCCACTGTCTCCCAGAGTTGTGTCAAATTCATGATGGTTGCTTCGATGACACTGTCCAACCATTTCATCCTCTGTTGTCTCCTTCTCCTCTTGCCTTCACACTTTCCTAACATCAAGGTCTTTTCCAAGGAGTCTTCTCTTCTCATGAGATGGCCAAAGTACTGGAGCCTCAGCTTGTGGGTCTGTCCTTCCAGTGAGCACTCAGAGTTGATTTCCTTTAGAATTGATAGGTTTGTTCTCCTTGCAGTCCAGGGGACTCTCAAGAGCCTCCTCCAGCACCACAATTCAAAGGCATCAATTTTTTGGCGGTCAGCCTTCTTTATGGTCCAGCTCTCACTTCCATATATCACTACAGGAAAAACCATAGCTTTGATTAATCGGACTTTTTTGGCAAGGTGATTGTGACAAACCCAGACCTACTGGGATATGCCACAGTTTCACTAAGCTGCCACCAACCATTCCCTATAAGAAGTCACACAGACCAGGGATGGATTTTTAACAAATAAAAGAATAAGGTTTATTTAAAACAACACACAGGGAAAATAAAAGGATCAAGTGAATAAGATACAGTAACATGGCTTAGTCTCAATCATACATACACACAGTTTGGTTCACACAGAACACTTAACTTGAAGCACAGACCCTGAACCTATCAGTTCTGGCTAACCATACAGACCCCTGAACCTATCAGGTTGGTACTGACTGACACACAGTAGTACCCTGTCTGACACACAGACTCTCACTCAAGCTTCTTCTCTCAGCTTTTCCCCTCCAGCTTCTTCTTCTTCTTCACACACGCTCCACATATATATACAGTACAGCCCCTCCTCCTGATGTCCCGCCTTCCACTCCCCATAGGATGGAACTTTCCCTCCAAACCCATGACAGACAGGTAACATCAGTGCTGTATGTAACACCTCCCCTCTTTATAAGTTGTTTTGTAGGGGGAAAGCTAACGTGCTTTTCTCCAAAAAACAACCTGGTTAAACACACAAAAACAGTTATACATACAATATCATACTTACTTATACTTACACTCTATTAGGCATTTAAACATTTACCATTAACAATACATCAAGTTACCTTTATTCATACAAACCAACATGTTTAATAAACAGACACATTTGACTTTTTGTCATCAAAATATATTCATAGTCCATGTTTCTTTCGCCGTCTTCATTCTTCAGGTCTTCTTGACAAGGCGTCAGCAACACAGTTCACTGACCCTCTGACCACCTTCACTTCAAAGTCATAGTCTTGCAGATTTAAAGCCCACCTCATAAGTTTGCTATTGTGGGTTTTCATTGTCTTTAACCATTGCAGTGGTGAATGGTCAGTGCACAGAACAAAATGTCTTCCCCAGATGTAAGGCTTGGCCTTCTGGATCGCGTAGACTATGGCCAGGCACTCTTTTCCACGGTTGCCAAATGTCTCTCACCTTTCTGGAGTTTCCTACTCAGGTAGGACACTGGATGCTGGTCACCATTCTCATCCTCCTGGCAAAGAACTGCTCCTACCCCGCTGTTAGAAGCATCGGTGTAGATGATGAACTCCCGGTCAAAGTCTGGAGCACGCAGCACTGGATAGTTGATGAGCGCCTCCTTCAACCTCCGGAACGCCTCCTCACAGTCGCTGGTCCACGGGATGCGGTCATCAGCCTTCTTCCTCGTCAGATCGGTCAGCGGAGCTGCAATCTCGCTAAACCTCGGGATGAACTTTCTGTAGCAGCCCACCAACCCAAGAAATGATTTGACTTTTTTCTTGGTGTTGGGTCTGGGCCAATCACGAACTGCTTCTATCTTGGCCTCTAGGGGTTTTATCACTCCTCCCCCTACTATGTGACCCAAGTATTTTATCTCTGGGCTACCCAGCTGCAGTTGGTTCTCTTTGCAGGGCCTAGGCCAAAGCACTTCCTCCCCTGGGTTAAAGTGCCTCTCTCTAGCTTTGTGGTCATCCCAAGCTTTCTTTCTGACCTTTTGAGCTTACAGGGTCTCTGCTGCTAGCTCTAGGTTTCTCTTTAGGTCATTCATCAAGGTGTCTATGTATGTCACAACGTCTTGTGGGTCATCCTGGGTGATCTGCTCCCAATTTTGTTTGATCAAATCAAGGGGCCCTTTCACCCTTCTCCCAAATAAAAGTTCAAATGGACTGAACCCGGTACTGGCTTGTGGCACTGATCGATAAGCAAACAAAAGGGATTGCAGCTTCTGGTCCCAATTGTTTGGATTCTCTGCCAAGTAAGCCCTAATCATGCGCATTAGAGTCCCATTGAACTTCTCAGTTAACCCATTATTTTCAGGGTGATAGGCAGTGGTTTCCTTGTGCTTAATTCCACAGATTTGCCATAACCGTTTCATGAGCTTCGATGTGAACGATGCGCCCAAATCTGTGATTATTTCTGAGGCAAATCCCATCCTGGACATATACCCCACCAAGGCATCTGCCACTGTGTTAGTTTCAATGTTAGTCAAGGGAATGGCTTTAGGGTACCTCGTGGCATGGTCCACAATGGTGAGAATGAACCTGTTCCCCCTCTTTGTGGCCTTGGGCAAAGGTCCCACAATATCCACCCCTATGCATTTGAACGGAGTGTCAATCACAGGCAAAGGGCACAACTTTGCTTTGGTCCTGTCACGGTTATTCCCCTGCCTCTGACACACATCACATTGTTTACAGAACTCCTTGATCTGCTTCCCTATTTCAGGCCAGTAAAAATTTTGTGTGATTCTCTGCTGTGTTTTGTTCACACCTAAGTGCGCAGCAAACATGTCAGAGTGCCCCCTTTGTAAGATCATGGGGCGATACTTTTCAGGTACCACTAGCTGACTTCTGATCCCATCTCCCCCTTTTGAGATATTCCTCAGGGTCTCTCTATACAAAATCCCCTTTTTCTCTCGAAATCTCACTGGGGTTTCAGGTGTTAGCTGGGCGTCTGTCACCTGTTCAAAACACTTTTGGAGAGTGGCGTCTGCCTTTTGCTCTTGGCCAAATTTGCTGTCTGTGGTTAAGGTTTCCACCACAGCTTCGGAACTTCCCCCACCTGCTTCCGTCTCGGGCTCATCATTACCCCCCTGAACTGTCCCCGTGGTGGCTTGTGAACGTGTAATCACTAGCACCCGTTTCACATGTTCAGCCAGGTCATTTCCCACGAGCACGGCTGCTGGCAGAGTCGATGAAATCGCTAGCCGCCAAACTCCCCTCCAGCCTTGAAAGTTCATAGGTACCTCAGCTACTGGCAGCGAGATCACCTGTCCCTCAATCCCTGCCACCTTTATGCTCTCATTTGGGATTACATATTCCCTAGGAATAATATCTGGATGGCACAGGGTCACCTGGGAACAAGTGTCCCTCAGCCCCCGATACTGATGGTCAAGTATTCCTACGTCCACCCCTGCGGTTTCAAACAACTGAGAATCTGTTCTCACAAGCAAGCAGCGCTTGACCTCCACAAGAGGACCATTTTCCTCAGCCTGATCAGCAGATGTAACTGGTCCAGATTGAGTAGCCATGGCAACAGGCTCCCTCAGTGACAAGGAGCTTTGCTCTTTCTGGACACAGAACACAGCTTTTGGCTTGGTTCCACTCAAATCATGAGGCACAATTCCTTTTAGCTGCTTTAATTTCTCACACTCTGAGATTAGATGGCCCTTTCCCTGACAGAAATAACATTTTCTGCTATATTTTGAGTCTTTCTCATCTTGTTTTGGTTTTCCCTCCAAAATCTGAGGTCTTGGTTTCATGTCTGAGGGCTTCCCTTCACCATGGGCCCCTCCCACTTGCTGGTTTCTTCCTGGTCCCTGAGAGTACTTGCTGTAGGTTTCTTTGGGTTTATCTACAGATTTCCACTCAGCACCTAAGGGTTTTCTTATTTGGGAAATAAAATCTGCGATCTCGGCTGCTTCTGCCACAGATTTCGGTTTCCTTTCCCTCACCTGGAATTTCAGTTCCCCATGCAGGACTGAATAGAACTGTTCCAGCGCTATCAAGTCTTTGAGCTGCTGAAAGGTCTCTGTCCCCTCCTGAGATAGCCATTTCTCTAGCAGCCTCACCAATTGGGCCCCCACTTGGGTAAAAGTCTGCTCTGGTTTCTTGGTGAGTGACCTGAATCTTTGCCTCAGCTGTTCCGCATTTATCCCATGTCTGGCAAACACCAGTTTTTTAAACTCTGCAAAATCTTTCATCAGTTCCTGTGGCATCTCTGCATAGACTTCTGCCAGGCTGCCACTGATTAAAGATCGCATAATGGTCATCTTCTCAGTTTCCCTTACTGAGAAGTCCACAAACGCTCTTTCCACTAAGGAAAAGAACACCTCAGGGCAATCTCCCTTGTGGTACACAGGGAATTTCTTCAGGTCAGCTTTAGACAATTGGCCTCCCTCAGAATCCCTATTGTTATTATTGTTCTGATTCATCAGTTCCAATTTTCTTAACTCAAACGCCATTTTCTCTCTCTCCAATCTTTCTGCTCTTTCCATTCTCTCTCTCTCTAACTCAAATTGCCTTTGTTTTTCTCTTTCCCTTTCCTCCATTTCCCTCACCCTCAGTTCATGCTGTTGGGCTATGAGCAATTTTCTGAGTTCTGGGTTCTGTTCTCCCGTGCTGTCACCCTGCACTGAGCCAAATTCATCCTCAGAACCTTGGTCTACCTGGGGGTCTTTCACTTCACCCATTTCTGCCATTTGGCTTCGAGTCAAGGGCATAATCCCCCCCCAGAACAGGCTGCTTTCAAAAGTCAAGCCTCAAAATAAAGCGACCACTTTTTTTTTCTTTTGCCTCAGAACCAGCTTTCTATAGATTGCTGCTGTTCTTCAGCACTAACTTGCAACAGTTGCGAGCCAGAGTCTACCCCCCTCTGCTAGGCCTCTCAGCAGGCAGGCTAGCTCACTGCTACTACACAGTTTTGCCTCAGCTTTTTCCCACCAAAACAGGTTGCCTCAGAGCTCCCTAATCTAGTCCCCAATCTGAGGTTACACGTTCTTCTACTAGCGCACCTCCCCGTGAGGTACACCTAGAAGATTACCTACGTGCTCTCAGATTGTCCCTGACTAGACCCCCCTTGCTCTGGGCACACTTGCCAAGGCTTTGCTGTACCACTGGACAACTGGACCAGTCGTATCCCACACGCTGGACACCAATCAATGTGACAAACCCAGACCTACTGGGATATGCCACAGTTTCACTAAGCTGCCACCAACCATTCCCTATAAGAAGTCACACAGACCAGGGATGGATTTTTAACAAATAAAAGAATAAGGTTTATTTAAAACAACACACAGGGAAAATAAAAGGATCAAGTGAATAAGATACAGTAACGTGGCTTAGTCTCAATCATACATACACACAGTTTGGTTCACACAGAACACTTAACTTGAAGCACAGACCCTGAACCTATCAGTTCTGGCTAACCATACAGACCCCTGAACCTATCAGGTTGGTACTGACTGACACACAGTAGTACCCTGTCTGACACACAGACTCTCACTCAAGCTTCTTCTCTCAGCTTTTCCCCTCCAGCTTCTTCTTCTTCTTCACACACGCTCCACATATATATACAGTACAGCCCCTCCTCCTGATGTCCCGCCTTCCACTCCCCATAGGATGGAACTTTCCCTCCAAACCCATGACAGACAGGTAACATCAGTGCTGTATGTAACAGTGATGTCTCTGCTTTTTAAGATGCTGTCAAGGTTTGTCGTCGCTTTCTTCCTAAGAAGCAGGAGTCTTTTAATTTCGTGGCTGCTGCCACCATTTGCAGTGATCATGGAGCCCCACAAAGTAAAATCTGTCACTGCCTCCATATCTTCCCCTTCTATTTGCCAGGAGGTGATGAAACCTTGAGCCAGACATCCTGGACAGTGAAGTCAAGTGGGCCTTAGAAAGCATGGCTAACAATAAGGCCAGTGGAGGTGAAGACATTCCAGTTGAACTATTTAAAATCCTAAAAGATGATGCTGTTAAGGTGCTACATTCAATATGCCAGCAAGTTTGGAAAACTCAACAGTGGCCAGAGGATTGGAAAAGAGCAGTCTACATCCCAATCGCAAAGAAAGGCAGTGCCAAAGAATGCTCCAACTACCGTACAATTGCACTCATTTCACACTCTAGCAAGGTTATGCTCAAAATCCTACAAGGTAGGATTCAGCAGTAGGTGGACCGAGAACTCCCAGAAGTACAAGCTGGATTCCGAAGGGGCAGAGGAACTAGAGACCAAATTGCTAACATGCGCTGGATTAAGGAGAAAGCCAGAGAGTTCCAGAAAAACATCCACTTCTGCTTAATTGACTATGCAAAAGCCTTTGACTGCGTGGACCACAGCAAACTATGGCAAGTCCTTAAAGAAATGGGAGTGCCTGACCACCTTGTCTGTCTCCTGAGAAACCTATATGTGGGACAGGAAGCAACAGTTAGAATTGGAGTTGGAACAACTGATTGGTTCAAAATTGGGAAAGGAGTACGACAAGGCTGTATATTGTCCCCCGGCTTATTTAACTTATATGCAGAATACATCATGCGGAAGGCTGGATTGGAGGAATCCCAAGCCGGAATTAAGATTGCTGGAAGAAATATTAACAACCTCCGATATGCAGATGATATCACTCTGATGACAGAAAGTGAGGAGGAACTAAAGAACCTTGTAATGAGGGTGAAAGAGGAGAGTGCAAAAAACGGCCTGAAACTCAACATCAAAAAAACTAAGATCATGGCCACTGGTCCCATCACCTCCTGGGAAATAGAAGGGGAAGATATGGAGGCAGAGACAGATTTCAGTTTCTTGGGCTCCATGATCACTGCAGATGGAGACAGCAGCCCCGAAATTAAAAGACGCCTGCTTCTTGGGAGTAAAGCAATGACAAACCTTGACAGCATCTTAAAAAGCAGAGACATCACCTTGCCAACAAAAGTCCGAATAGTCAAAGCTATGGTTTTTCCTGTCGTGATGTATGGATGTGAGAGCTGGACCATAAAGAAAGCAGACCACCAAAGAATTGATGCCTTTGAATTGTGGTGCTGGAGGAGGCTCTCGAGAGTTCCCTGGACAGCAATGAGAACAAACCTATCAATTCTAAAGGAAATCAACCCTGAGTGCTCACTGGAACGACAGATCCTCATGTTGAGGCTCCAGTACTTTGGCCATCTCATGAGAAGAGAAGACTCCTTGGAAAAGACCTTGATGTTAGGAAAGCGTGACGGCAAGAGGAGAAGGGGACGACAGAGGATGAGATGGTTGGACAGTGTCATCGAAGCAACCAACATGAATTTGACACAACTCCGGGAGGCGGTGGAAGATAGGAGGGCCTGGCGTGCTCTGGTCCATGGGGTCACGAAGAGTCGGACACGACTAAATGACTAAACAAACAAACAAACAGGGAAGGGCCCATCCTCATCTCCCAAGGGAGGGCGTTCCATAGCCTGGGAGCTGCCACCGAGAAGGCCCTCTCCCGTGTCCCCATCAGCTGTGCTTGTGCTAGCAATGGGACCGAGAGGAGGGTCTCCTCTGCTGATTTTAATCACCAAAAAGGATGTTAAACCACATGAAGGACAAGACAGGACCTTGAGGGATGTCACTGGCCATTGGCCGAGGTGTTGAATAACAGTCCCTGAGCAAACAAACAAACAAATATCCTTTCTTTTATAAAAGAAGCTGGTTGTATTTCAAAGTTTGAAGGATGCCAGTGCCTCTGATCCGGCTCAGTAACATCTTTTTAAAAAACTGATAAACCAGTTTTAAAATGTAACTTTAGAGACCTGCCTTAAACATGGCAGAGAACATCGCAGGTTGACTTCCTAACTTGATGAGAAAATCCTTTCTTTTTTCCGGGGGCGAAGTATTTGGGGAGTGCCCTGTGTTGTGATTAGCACTGAGTGAGGCTCATCCTGAGTGAGTTTCTCGGGTTCATCCCTGAGCAATCTGGCTGAGAAATATTGAGTTTTCTTTGAAGGATGTGACCTTCCCAGCCACTCAGCCTCTCAGTGCTGCTGTTTCTGAGCAGGAGGGAGCCATTTTGTGTCCTCTCTCACCTGACAGGACCTGCCTGCCCAAAATGGTTTCCATTCTAAGCACCCAAGAATGAACTGCCTTCCCCTCTCACATTTTTTCTCTCCCCAGAGCTGACTGCGCTCTGCTTTAGGCACGGCCAACCAACCAAGTTCAAACTGAAAGCCACAGGCAGCTTTGCTGAGAAAGATGCTGGGTGTCAGTCGTGTGGCATCTGATCTCCCCGCAGAGCCCAGGCTCTGAGTGAGGAAGGTGCCTCAAGGTTGCTTCGATGACACTGTCCAACCATCTCATCCTCAGTTGTCCCCTTCTCCTCTTGCCTTCACACTTTCCCAACATCAAAGTCTTTTCCAA
Source organism: Pogona vitticeps (assembly GCF_051106095.1). NCBI lineage: Eukaryota > Metazoa > Chordata > Lepidosauria > Squamata > Agamidae > Pogona > Pogona vitticeps. The sequence goes on from NC_135784.1 coordinate 13,210,915, forward strand.
GGAGTCTTCTCTTCTCATGAGATGGCCAAAGTACTGGAGCCTCAGCTTCAGGATCTGTCCTTCCAATGAGCACTCAGGGTTGATTTCCTTTAGAATTGATAGGTTTGTTCTCTTTGCAGTCCAGGGAACTCTCAAGAGTCTCCTCCAGCACCACAATTCAAAGGCATCAATTCTTCGGCGGTCAGCTTTCTTTATGGTCCAGCTCTCACTTCCATACAACACTACAGGAAAAACCATAGCTTTGACTATTCGGACTTTTGTTGGCAAGGTGATGTCTCTGCTTTTTAAGATGCTGTCAAGGTTTGTCATTGCTTTCCTCCCAAGAAGCAGGCGTCTTTTAATTTCGGGGCTGCTGTCTCCATCTGCAGTGATCATGGAGCCCAAGAAACTAAAATCTGTCACTGCCTCCATATCTTCCCCTTCTATTTCCCAGGAGGTGATGGGACCAGTGGCCATGATCTTAGTTTTTTTGATGTTGAGTTTCAGACCGTTTTTTGCACTCTCCTCTTTCACCCTCATTACAAGGTTCTTTAGTTCCTCCTCACTTTCCGCCATCAGAGTGGTATCATCTGCATATCGGAGGTTGTTGATATTTCTTCCTGCAATCTTAATCCAGTCCAGCCTTCCGCATGAGGTATTCTGCATATAAGTTAAATAAGCCGGGGGACAATATACAGCCTTGTCGTACTCCTTTCCCAATTTTGAACCAATCAGTTGTTCCATATCCTGTTCTAACTGTTGCTTCCTGTCCCACATATAGGTTTCTCAGGAGATGGATAAGGTGGTTAGGCACGCCCATTTCTTTTAGGACTTGCCATAGTTTGCTGTGGTCCACACAGTCAAAGGCTTTAGCATAGTCAATGAAGCAGAAGTGGATGTTTTTCTGGAACTCTCTGGCTTTCTCCATAATCCAGCACATGTTGGCAATTTGGTCTCGAGTTCCTCTGCCCCTTCGGAATCCCGCTTGTACTTCTGGGAGTTCTCGGTCCACATACTGCTGAAGCCTACCTTGTAGGATTTTGAGCATAACCTTGCTGGCATGTGAGATGAGTGCAATTGTCTGGTAGTTGGAGCATTCTTTGGCACTGTCCTTCTTTGGTACTGGGATGTAGACTGATCTTTTCCAGTCCTCTGGCCACTGTTGAGTTTTCCAAACTTGTTGGCATATTGAATGTATCACCTTAACAGCATCATCCTTTAAGATTTTAAATAGTTCAACTGGAATGCCATCAGCTCCACTGGCCTTGTTGTTAGCCAGGCTTTCTAAGGCCCACTTGACTTCACTCTCCAGGATGTCTGGCTCTAGGTCAGTGTCGCGACTGCCACCTCCTCCTACGTCACCACAAGCGATGACAGGCCACGATCCTTCACACACACACAGTACTTCTTCGCTGCCACCAACCACACATAAACCTGACACTTCAGACTATGTATGGATTTTAAATAAAAAGGATGATTTATTGATCACAGAAATAAAAAGGAAATCACTGGGTAAATGAATCACTTGTAATACTATATTTATCAGACCTTCACCCTGCACAGTTCTTGGTTACTTAACACACAGTTACCTAACCACCTAACCCTCTCACTCTCTAATTCCCCAACAACCTCCTTTCCCTCTTTGCACACCCCCCTTATATACACAAGCTCCACCCCATAAGACCCACCTCTTGCCTTGCCATAGGCCAGGAAACTCCAGCCTTAGCCAAGACAGGCAGGTGACGTCATGGCACACGTCACATACCTTCCCCCTTTAATAAGTTGTTTTGTGGGGGAAAGCTAAGGTGCTTTTTCCCCAAAACAACTGCAACAAACATCAATCATTACATGTATCATCACAGTTTAACACAACTACAAATATACTTACACTTCCTCCATACAGGTAAATAAAAACATGCAATGCAAACATTTATCATAATACAATACATAACTTTCCAAACACTTTACATTGCCATATACCATACACAGAGTCCATAAGTCCTTTAGGTGTTGTCTTCCGGTCTTCTGGATAAGGCGTCAGCCACACAGTTTATAGTCCCTCTGACCACCTTAACCTCGAAATCATAGTCCTGCAAAAGAAGCGGCCACCTCATCAGTTTACTGTTCTGTGATTTCATAGTCCGCAACCACGATAGAGGTGAGTGATCAGTGCACAAGGTAAAATGTCGACCCCAGACGTAAGCCTTCAGCTTCCGGATCGCAAAGATGATCGCCAAACACTCTTTCTCAATGGTAGAAAGATTCTTCTCCCTGGGAAGCAAGTTTTTGCTCAGGTACGCCACCGGATGTTGGTCTCCGCTGTCATCCTGTTGGCACAGTACCGCTCCCACACCGGCATTAGATGCATCTGTGTAGATGATGAACTCTCTGTTGAAGTCAGGAGCATGCAGCACTGGATGGTTGGTTAGAGCATCTTTCAGCCGTCCAAACGCCATCTCGCACTCTTCCAACCAGGAAACGCTGTTGCTGCTCTGCTTCTTTGTCAGGTCTGATAAAGGTGCAGCAATCTCACTGAAACCGGGTATAAACCTTCTGTAATACCCTGCCAGACCTAGAAAGGACCTCACTTTCTTTTTAGTGGTAGGTCTGGGCCACTTCAGGATTGCTTCTACCTTGGTCTCTAAAGGTTTGATTAGGCCTCCTCCCACTATGTGACCTAGGTACTTCATCTCTGAGTTACCTAGCTGACACTTACTAGCTTTAACGGTTAAGCCAGCATCTTTCAATCTTTGTAGCACTAACTCTAGATGATGTAGGTGATCTTGCCAGGTGTTGCTAAAGACCCCTATGTCATCGATATAAGCTACTGTGAAGTCACTAAGCCCTTTCAGAGTATGGTCCATGAGCCTTTGAAACGTTGCTGGTGAGTTTCTCAGGCCAAAACTGAGGACCCGGAACTCAAACAGGCCAAATGGACTACCAAATGCGCTTTTCTCTTGGGTCTTAGGATCACTTCTTCCTTGCAAACACTCTTTGGTTAGACCAAAAAAGGATATGACTCTGCAATCTCCAATCATCTTACTTAGGTCATCAAGCCTAGGCCTGGGATAAGCATCAGCTTTGGTTACTGAATAGAGCTTGCTGTAGTACACACAGAACCTGACACTGCCATCCGGCTTGACTACCAAAACTACAAGGGCTAACCAAGCGCTAGATGAGTGTACAATAATTTGATCGTTTAGCATTTCGTCTAGCGTTCTGCGAATATTGTCAAAGTAATAACCTCTTACTCTATATGGTGTTACAGACTGAGAAGCATTCCCTGTGTCAGTCCTGGGTAGCACTCCCTTGTCAACACCAGGTTTGTTTGAGAACACTTCTTGAGGTTTTGTAACCTGCGTTCTACCACTATTCTGCTGTTCTCTGGATAGAGCAGGGCTGATCTGCACCTCTTGTGGATTGAACTTTTGTGAGCCCCTCTCTTCCCCGAAGGGCAAGCCATGTTCCTCCTTATCAGCCTCTTTTATTGCAAACTGCACATGGATGGTCTCTCTGTAATAAGGCTTCAGGGCATTTATGTGAATGACCCCCCTGCCTAACCTTTTCATAAGTTTGGATGTATGAGAGGTTCCTAAATCTATGATTACCTCAGAAGGAAAACCCATCCTACTCATGTAATTCACTAAGGCTTCTGCTGCAGTCTGGGTCTCTATAGTTAAAATAAATCTGTTCCCCCGCTTAGTGGCATTGGGCATTCTTTGTTTGGTCTTGTTTATCCCCATATGAGCTGAGAAAATGTCTGCATGTCCCTTTTCCAGAATCATAGGGCGATATTTCTCAGGCACCACCAGCTGTCTCTTAACTTCAGGCCCCCCTTTTGAAATATTATTCAGTTTTTCCCTATACAGTAAACCACCCTTAATAATAAAACGTTCAGGGCACTCAGGTGATAAATCTTTATCAGTCACCTTTCCAAAACAGTCTTTTAAGGTGGGGTCTGCTGTTTGTTCCTTGACAAAGAGGCTTTTCTGAGGTATTTCAACTGAGAATGCCTCAGGTTGTGGTACAAATTTCTCTGGCTCTTGAGAGTCAGTCTCACTACTGGCTTCACTTTGTACTGATTGTGAACGTGTTACCACCAGGGCACTCTTGACATGCTTTGTTAAGTCATTACCAATAAGAAAAGGGATAGGGATCTCAGAAGACACCCCTACTCTCCAAAGTCCCTTCCAACCTTGATATTCAATTTTCAAATCAGCTACAGGTAATGAAACTAGTTCTGACCCAATCCCTTTCACAGATAGAGTCCGGTCAGCAATCATACAACTTTGTGGTACTACTGTATGTCTGAGTGGCATTTAGAAATTTGAGAACAGGTGTCTCTCAAAGCTGAATAGTCATTTTCAAAAACTTTTATCCTGTCCCCAGCAGATTCCAATAAAGCACCATTGGTCTCTATGTAATAACAGTGGACAACTTCAGCGAGAGGTAGCTCCTTCAATGTATCCAATTCAGAGCTCCTAACTGCCTCTGCCTGGGTTTCCATGACAACAGAGCTCTCAATAGAAGAAGCTTGAGGTTTATTCTGAACACAAAATACAGCCTTTGCTTCTTTTACATTAACTTTCTGAGGTGGAATTTCTTTATTTTGCCTTGTATTAAAACATTGTGCAGCAATGTGGCCTTTCTTTTTGCAAATAAAGCAGATTCTCTCCCCCCATGAGCTTTTCCCATCAAATCTTTCAAGTTTCTCTTTTCCCTCCAAAACTTGTTTACTGTGCTGGCCCTGTTCTGAGGGCTTTTCACTAGAATGGCCGCCCACTTTAGTTTGTCTCTGTGCTTTAGTTTGTCTCCCCTCATAACAACTAGGACCCCTTATTTGAGAAATAAAATCAGCTATTTGAGCAGCGTTTCTAACATCAGTTTGTTTCCGTTCTTGAACTAAATATTTAAGTTCCCCATGGAGTAAGGAATAAAACTGCTCCAGGCCCACAACATTTTTCAATTCCTGAAAAGTTTTTACATTCTCTTCTTCAAGCCACCGATCTAAACACTTTTCTAAGTTAAAACCAAGTTGGGTATAAGATTCATCTGATCTTTTAGTAAGTTTTCTGAACTTCAGCCTAACATGTTCTGAGTTAATGCTAAACCGATTGTAAACCATTTTTTTGAACTCTGAATAATCTTTACTGAGCTCAACTGGCATATCAGCATACACATCAGCCATTTTTCCACTCAGGAGAGACCTCAAAATTATCATTTTCTCTGTTTCCCTCACAGAAAAATCAGCACAACTTCGTTCAAAGATTTTAAGGAAGTTTTCAGGACAATCCCCCTGTTTATATGTAGGAAATTTCTTCAAATCTGATTTTGATAACTGGCTAGGTTCAGAACCAGAATCTCTGTTGTTGTTGTTGTTTTGGTTCAGTATTTCCAATTTCCTAAGTTCAAAAGCCATACGCTCCTTCTCCAGTTCAAATTGTCTTTGTCTCTCTCTTTCTCTTTCCTCTTTTTCTAGGGCAATTCTTTCCCTTTCTATTCTTTCCTCCTTTTCTAGCTGTTTCATTTGAAATTCATGTGCCTGGGCTAACTGAATTCTCCTCAGTTCTGATAACTGTTCACCATTAGCTTCTTCCTGCACTGAGGCAACTCTTCCCTCACCATTTGACTCATCCCCAGACCAGTCTGACATTGCTTGGTCTCTTTGTTCACTCACTTCTGCCATTTGACTGCGCGTGAGAGGCATTTTAATTACACAGAAGGCTCTTTTCTATTTTCAAGCCTCTGTTTAAAACGTCACTTTTTCTTTTCCTGTGCTAAGGTCTGACACTCTTCAACAGGGTATACCCACAGATATGGCTAGGCTTGTTACTGTAGTCTCTAATGGCTTCTGCCCCTTCACTGGGCCTCTTGCCAGATTTAGAGTTACTTTAATCTTCTGCCCTTGGCTCTACTTCCAAATTCCACCACAGCTTCACCTTCTCTCAGGTTCTGCAGTTCACTAGAGAGATCCCAAATCTTTGCTGCCCTTGGTCTGTCTGTCCCTTCTGAGTTCTCCTAACTCTGGACTCTCAGACCAAGTCACAACAGCCTCCTATTTTGGGTCAATCTCCCTCACAAAATGGACCTTCTAGAGCTCATAAGTCAGTTCCCTCACTCTGAAGTTTAGGTGCCTCTCTACTAGATCTGCTCCCCCCTGGAGACAAATCCTAGAGAGTTACCCACACTCCACTTCAGGTGCACCTCACTGAAATCCTTTTGCTCTGGTCACACTTGCCAAGGCTTTTCTGGACAACTGGGCAACTGGACAACTCGTATCCCACACGCTGGCACCAGTTTTGTCGCGACTGCCACCTCCTCCTACGTCACCACAAGAGATGACAGGCCACGATCCTTCACACACACACAGTACTTCTTCGCTGCCACCAACCACACATAAACCTGACACTTCAGACTATGTATGGATTTTAAATAAAAAGGATGATTTATTGATTACAGAAATAAAAAGGAAATCATTGGGTAAATGAATCACTTGTAATACTATATTTATCAGACCTTCACCCTGCACAGTTCTTGGTTACATAACACACAGTTACCTAACCACCTAACCCTCTCACTCTCTAATTCCCCAACAACCTCCTTTCCCTCTTTGCACACCCCCCTTATATACACAAGCTCCACCCCTATAAGACCCACCTCCTCCCTTGCCATAGGCCAGGAAACTCCAGCCTTAGCCAAGACAGGCAGGTGACGTCATGGCACACATCACAGTCAACAACTATATTGTCTGGGTTGTCTGGGATATCCAAAACTATCTGATATAATTCATCTGTGTATTCTTTCCACCTCTTCTTGATGTCTTCTGCTTCTGTGAGGTCCCTTCCATTTTTGTCCTTTATCATGTCCATCTTTGCACAAAATTTTCCTCTAATATCTCCAATTTTCCTGAACAGATCTCTGGTTTTTCCATTTCTGTTATTTTCCTCTATTTCTTTGCATTGTTCATTTAAGAAGGCCCTCTTGTCTCTCCTTGCTATTCTTTGGAAGTCTGCATTCAATTTTCTGTAACTTTCCCTATCTCCCCTGCATTTTGTTTCCCTTTTCTTTTCTGCTATTTGTAAGGCCTCGTTGGACAGCCACTTTGCTTTCTTGCATTTCCTTTTCTTTGGGATGGTTTTTGTTGCTGCCCCCTGTACAATGTTACAAGCCTCTATCCAAAGGTCTTCAGGCACTCTGTCCACCAAATCAAGTTCCTTAAATCTGTTCATCACTTCCACTGTGTATTCATAAGGGATTTGGTTTAGATTATACCTGAGGAGCCCAGTGGATTTTCCTACTCTCTTCAGTTTAAGCTTGAATTTTGCTATGAGAAGCTGATGATCAGAGCCACAATCAGCTCCAGGTCTTGTTTTTGCTGACTGTATAGAGCTTCTCCATCTTTGGCTGCAGAGAATATAATCAATATGATTTCAATATTGCCCATCTAATGATTTCCATATATAGAGTCGTCTCTTGTGTTGTTGGAAAAGAGTGTTTGTGATGACCAGCTTGTTCTCTTGACAAAACTCTATTAGCCTTTGCCCTGCTTTGTTTTGAACTCCAAGGCCAAACTTTCCTGTTGTTCCTTTTATCTCTTGACTCCCAACTTTAGCATTCCAGTCCCCTAGAATGAGAAGAACATCTTTCTTCGGTGTCAGTTCTAGAAGGTGTTGTAAATTTTCATAAAGTTGTTCAATTTCAGTCTCCTCAGCAATGGTGGTTGGTGCATAAACTTGGATTATTGTAATATTGAAAGGTCTGCCTTGGATTCGTATTGACATCATTCTATCATTTTTGAGATTATATCCCATTACAGCTTTTCCCAGTCTTTTGTTGACTACGAGGGCTATTCCATTTCTTCTACGGGATTCTTGCCCACAATAGTAGACATGATAGTCATCTGAGTTGAAATCACCCATTCCCATCCATTTTAGTTCACTGATGCACAGAATGTCGATGTTTATTCTTGCCATCTCCTGTTTGACCACCTCCAGCTTCCCAAGGTTCATAGATCTTACATTCCAGGTTCCTATGCAGTATTTTTCTTTGCAGCATTGGACTTTCCTTTCACTTCCAGGCACGTCCACAGCTGAGCGTCCTTTCAGCTTTGGCCCATCCACTTCATCAGCTCTGGAGCTACTTGTACTTGTCCTCCGCTCTTCCTCAGTAGCATGTTGGACGCCTTTTGACCTGAGGGTCCCATCTTCCAGCATCATATCTTTTAGCCTTTTGTTTCTGATCATGGGGATTCTTGACCACAACAGTAGATATGATAATCATCTGATTTGAATTCACCCATTGCCGTCCATTTTAGTTCACTGATGCCCAGGATGTCGATGTTTATTCTTGCCATCTCCTATTTGACCACATCCAGCTTCCCAAGGTTCATAGATCTTACGTTCCAGGTTCCTATGCAGTATTTTTCTTTGCAGCATTGGACTTCCCTTTCACTTCCAGGCACGTCCACAGCTGAGCGTCCTTTCGGCTTTGGAACAACCACTTCATTAGCTCTGGAGCTACTTGTACTTGTCCTGCGCTCTTCCTCAGTAACATGTTGTATGCCTTCCGACCTGAGGGGCTCATCTTCCAGCGTCATATCTTTTAGCCTTTTGTTTCTGATCATGGGACGTTCTTGGCAAAGATACTGGAGTGGCATTGCCGGTTCCTACCCCAGGTGGGTTGCGTTTAGTCAGAACTCTCCACTATGACCTGTCCGTCTTGGGTAGCCCTGCACGGCATAGCCCATAGCTTCTCTGAGTTACTCAAGCCCCCTCGCCACGACAAGGCAGCAATCCTTCCGAAAAAAGCTAAAGATCCATCTCTTCAGATAGGCTTTTAATAATTACAACTGAGACCCTGAACCGCATTTTAGCAGAATGTTTTTTTATGTTTTCATGTTTTACTCTTTTAATTGTATTTTAAATCATATATTGTTAAATTTATCTTTTAATATTTAAATGAAACGAGAGGCCCCCTCATCTTTCTGAGGCCAGAAATACAGATGTCTTTAAGCAGGGCTAGGAAGACCTTCAGCAAAGTCAGCAACGAAGCAGACGTCCAGACTTGCCCAGATCCGGAAAACTGCCTCTAAATGTCTTCAGATTTCACAACCTGACGCCTGGCGCTTCTCTTTTTACCTTCCCATTTTGGCTCACCCAAAATGCTGACGCCCAAGATGACAGCAAGACTTCAAAAAGTTTAGCTCTGCCACGTCACCTTTTACTCTGCCAGAGTCTCCGGCTCTTACACGTGTGGGGATGGCTGAGCAGTGAAGAGAGAAGGGATCTGGATGGGGAGAGGCCTTTTTAGGGTGGAGACGACACCCCAAAAAGTAAATAAAAAAAGTAAATCAAAATGTGTTTGCCATTTTTTCCTTCTCAGAGACTAATTTACAGCTGCCCCATGTCTGTATTATTGTACAGTATTAATATTAATATACTGTCTTCTGAGCGCTGTCTGGCCTGCCGTGCGTCCTCTACCCGACAGCCGATGACGACATCGCAGATCTCCTTGTCTATTGGTGGAATATTTTCTTTGCAGCCAATCCGCACTCTCTGTTCTCTTTTGGGAGGTGGGGGGTATTCCTATAACTTCAAGGAGCTGCGGGCGCAAAAGCGTAGTGACTTCGGAGCGAGAGGATGGCACTTCGCTTTTGGCTGGCCGGGGTCGCTGTCCTGCTCCTCGGGGAGCCAGGCTGGGCCCTCCCCTCCGGTATTAAAGGATCCCCGGCGCTTGGTGAGATTCTTGGTCTTTTTTTTCCTTCCCGAGATCGAATGGCTTTGGGGGCCGGCGATATTGGGGGGGTGTCTTTGCTCCTCCGCCTCGAGCAGCAAAATATGTTGAGCGGCTTCAACCAGCCCCCAGGTGGGGTGATTCAAGAGCCCCTCCTGTTAGGGAGGGAGAGAATTCGCACCTATTTTGGTTCACACCTGCCTCTCTCGGTCCCCTTGACGGTCAAAGGGAGTTTCCAGGGCGTAAGGTACAACAATCCATTTGAAACCCCACTCAGGCAGCCATTTACTCAAGGAAAGCCTGCCTGAAGAGAAAGGTGTTCATCGGCCTGCGGAAGGAGTGCAAAGACGGGGGCCAGGCTGGCCTCCAGTGGCAGGGAGTTCCAAAGTCTAAAGGGACCACCACCACAGGGAAGGCTCTCTCCCACATGTCTCCACCAAATGCAGCTGTGAAGGTGGCAGGATTGAGAGGAGAATGTGAGGGGAGTGTGCCTGGTGAAGGAAATATGATGGAGACACACACCGCCTCCCTCGATACAGCTTCCTCGCTCAGACCCTGGCCTCTGGGAGGGGGAAACAAGACGCCATGCCCATGACACACGGCATCCTTCTCAGCCCAGTTGGCGTGGCTTTCGGGTTTGGCTCTGCGTTGGCCATCCTCCTTCAAAAGAGAGCTCCTTCTGCTCTGAGGAGAGCAAAATTGTGAGGGAAAAGGCAGTTCCCGCATCAGATTTTCTGCCAAGCGGAGCAAGAGCCCGAGGAAGCCGCCCAGGAGTTTCCTTAGCCCGGCGGGGCTCCGAGGAGGAGGAGGAGCACGCGAGCCCTCATCGCCGGCCACAACCCCCTCCGGCTCCTTCTTCACTCCCACCACAACTAGCAGCAGCAGGACGAAGAAGCATAGAAGGGAGGGAGCGCCGGCAATCGCCTAGTTGGGGGGGGGGAAGAAGGGCACGACATAAAATAATATAAAAACGCCGTCACAGAATCGCCTTGCCAAAGGAGAAAAGCCCCTATCGGTAACCACAAAATTAAACAAAATGGGGCGGGGGCCCCCACAGGTGCACACAGGCGCACACACACATACACACACACACAGGGAGGTCTAGCAACCTTCCTCTGAGGCTCCCCTCAAAAAAAGGTGCACTCAGCAGCAGCAGCTACCCCCACCACGACAAGAGGAGCAAACTTTGCGAGGCGAGCCCAGGCAGCCTCCAGAGCTGAGGCGGCTGAAGCAGGATGAAGAGGAGGAGGAGGAGGAGGAGGAAGCACCACCAGGCGCTGAGGCAGCCACTGGCCGGGCTGGTGCTGGGGGTGCCGAGAGAGAAAGAGAGCCAGAGAGCCACTCAGCGGTGGCTCGGGCGCTCGGGGAAAAGGGCTGGCAGAACGCCTCGCTCGCTGGCTCTACCCCAAGACAGTGCCTCTTGCACCTTCCATCTGGAACTGCAGCCTGCCAGCCAGCACACAGGCCAGCGGGCTGGCTGGCAGGCAGCAGTTCCGGATGGAGGGTGCAAGAGGCGCTGTCTTGGGAGAGAGCTGGCGAGCAACACGAGGCTCTTTTTTTGACTCTTGGCAGCAGAGGACGTGTGGATGCTTTGGGGGGGCAGGCAAGGCAGGGGCCACAAACTATCATCCAGGGGGCTGCAAATGGCCCCCGGGCTGCATTTTTGAGACCCCTGTTTTAAATGGTGCAGACATTTGGCTGTCTGCCAGGTAAGCGCTGCGAGGCAGAAGAAGGCCCTTCTTTTCTCTGCGGGAAACGGGCACCTACACAAACTGTCCCAAATCCCATCTGGTAAGTCCTCAACTTCCCCAAGGCTCGGTGAGCAGGCAACCTGTCCCTTGAAGAGTCATCTTTCTAGCTTCAAGGCCAGCTGCAGGGAACTGGGCTGATGGAGGCCATCCGGAGCCGAGTTTGAATTCTCCTGCTTTTCGTCTGCTCTCCTCCTGTGGCTGCATCACGGAATAGAGGTGGCACTTGTGAGAGCGTTTGAATCTCATCATATATTTCACCATCTTTATTTTGCATCCCTTTATGCCATTGTTAGTCCCAGTGTGGTGTAGTGGATAAGAGTGCCAGAGTATGACTCAGGAGTCCTGTGTTCAAATCCTTACTAAGCCATGGAAACTCGCTGGATGAGTGGAACAGTTAAAACCTACGCCTTATATATCTCATTTAGGTACTTTGAAAGCCCCGTTAGGATTGCTACAAGTTGGTTCCGACTTGAAAGCTCATAACAACCACAGTGACATTGTTATGTGCTGTCCTGCAGCTTGTTCCTTACAGCAGCCCTATGAAATAGGTGACCTAAAAATGTCTTGTCATTAACAACTGTGCTCATGCCTTGCAGAGTCTAGGCTGTGGCTTCCTCTTTAAGGTAAGTCCATCTCGTACGTAGGCTTCCTCTTTTCCTCCTCAGGTGATGGATGGTGATCATCTTGTGCTTTTCCAAACTCTCAAATGATGGCCACACAATTTTATTGTTTATATTAATTAGGCTCCTGGCTGCTGTTCAAGGCCTTCACTCCTTGGCAATACTGTGGCTGCCCCTGGCCCCTCAAGCATATCAAGTTTTATGTCTAAATCTGTTCATTCCAATTTCTATTTCATGATGGCTCAGCCCGCATTCAGTAATCAGATCCGTTATTAAAATGCATATCTAAAGTTAGCCATGTTATCTAAATGATTGTCTAAGAGTCACCATGTGGTGTAAATGAATGCATGGAGCCTGAGCCAGCTCTTAAATCAGTTGCCAGTCGCAATTGTCCTTCTTCACGGATCAACAGGCCAGACAGAGGATGAGAGCAGGCAGAACAGTCAAGGGCATTGAAGGGCAGGTTCTGCTTTACTTTGATTAGTCTGCTGGCTTTACTCGTAATACTAAGATTCATTTCAGAAGGAAATCATTCTAAGACACAGAGAGCCGGCAGATTCAGCCTCCCTCCTTTGGGAGAGTAAACCTTGTGAGCCCATGATCCAGATCTGGCGATCCATCGGATTTCAGGCCATTCAAGCCTGAGGCCTGGAGACGCACAACCAGCAGCCCTGAGCATCTTTGATTGCAAACAGGGATGTCATCCTTGAAGACCATATATGCGAGTGTCCCCAAGTGAACCTGGAACGTCCGTTGCTTTGGTGGTTGGTCCTCCTTTAGTACACTTGCTAGGATAAGATGTCCACCTGCTCTTTGAAGGCTCCTCCTGTCCTGCCAGTGAGAGGTTTGGATTGCTGACGTGGACGTTCATTTTGTCATTTTTGCAGAGCCCCCAGTAGGGAAGGTGACAAGCATGTCGGTCTCTGAAGGCGAGATGATTTTCGTCTGTCACGTAAACGGCTTCTACCCCGCCAAGATCGAAGCCACCTGGAGGAAGGGCGGGGAGATCGTGGAGCAGGACACCTTCCGGGGGAGCGTCACTCGCAACCTGGATGGGACTTACCATGCCTCTCTCGGTGTCGAGATGGACCTTACAGACAGAGGGCTCTACCAATGCCACATCCAACATGTTGGCCTGCCGGAGCCTCTGGTCTTGGCCTGGGAAGCGCCTGGTGGTGAGCATTTGTAGGGGGAAGGAAGGAGATGGGGTGGTTGAGCAACCTCCACATGGGAAGGGCCAAAGAAGGAGCACCATCATAGGTGAAAACTCTCCGCAGGACCCCCATATTTTGGGGAGTATGGAAAAGGAACTATGCCCTGGTCTGAAGGGAGAAGGTGGCTGCGTAGCTCAGTGCATTAGGGGAGCCAGAGGTTGGGAGTTCAATTCCCCACTCAACTTCCCGATCAGAGAGCTAGCCTGCGTTGTCTTGGGGAAGCTGCCCAGTCCCAGGGCACCCCCAGGAGAAGGGAATGGGAAACCGTTTCTCAAGACTCTTTAGCTAGAAAACCCTGGAAAGGGTCACCCTAAGTCAGAATTGACTTGACGGCAGACAGTTATTATGAGGCAGGAGGAGGGCATTCGATGTGTCAAGGAGTCTGGAGCCCTCCGTGGCCATTCCTCAGGATGCTTGCAGATTGCCTCTCACCTCCGAGCATGAGGTTCAGTGAAAGGTTCTGCATAAGGGTCCGAGGGCCTGCAAGGAGCGTGGCGGGTGGTCCTTCCTTTGAATCAGGCCCAGGTCAAAGAGGGGCTGACCCTACTGGCAGAGCCTCCCCTTCCACGCGCAGGATTTGGTCCTGGTTCGGTCCCAGCATTTCCACTCGAAGCCCTCGGGACCTCCTGGTGGGGATTTGGGAAGCTGCTCCTTCTCTGAACAGCTGCATGTTTGCTCATATTTCTTTTGGCCAACATGAGGTTCATGGAGGGAGTCATTTTGGCAGCTGCTCCTTTCCCGGTGGCAGCAGGGATTGCCTTGTTTCTCCACGACTAGGCTCTGAATGCGCTCGGTGGGCCCCATACCTGGTGTTCTCTGGCGGATGTCAGGGACTAACCTGCTCTTGGCACTGCCCCCACTGGGACCCACAGCTCCCCTACCTTGATTACATCATGAGGTCCCCTGCCTCTAATTCTTATTTAATGGCCCATTTCCCCACGACCACCTTGTCTGCCTAATCCCTACTCAGGAGCCCCTTCTCCTGCCATTCCCGGGGGGGGGGTTTGGCTTCCTTCCAAGAGGTCTGTCTTCCATCCCACCAGATGCCAGCACAGCTCTTGGGGGAGAAAAGTATCAGTTTGTTCCTGTTTGGCAAAAGGAAGGCGCAGCAGGACCCCCTCCTCACTCTTCCCTCCTCACACCAAGCAGTGGCCAAGGAAACCAGCCTGGGTGCCAGGGGTTCGGTGGCCCCTCTTGGGTGCCTCACCTTGTCCCTTTCCCGAGAAAGCAATGGAAGTGATGACTGGCAGAGGAAAAGCCGGGGGACTTGGAGGGGGTCTGCCTGCATGTACTGTATGAAGAGAGGAAATGCCGTCAGAACTGGTGTCCCAGTCAAACAGCTTTTCACGCCAACATGGAACTTGTTGAAGGAACCATTTCAGAGCCTCCCGTTGCTGTGCTGTGTGTGATGGATGGTATTTCCAGGAGAACTAGTCATTTATTCTGAAAATATATTTTTACGCCAAGGTACTCGGTTCAGATGTTTAAAATGATATCCCCCAACGGTGGCAATAAGATACAGGAGCTTTCGCAGGAACATGATTAGGATGGCCGTGTAACTGCTCCTCTCCTCCCGCATTCATTTCCTATAAAGCAAGTCCTGTGGATTTCGTTGGGAGTTGCCTTAGAAGAAAAACACTTGGGGTCTCAGCCTTACTTAAATTGAAGGGGACGAGAAAGAAGAGTGCTCTGTGTGAAAAGAGGGTTTCTGTCAAGTCCCTTCACTTGAGATCCTTGAGATCAGTTGACACGTTCTCCCTTTTCTGGAGAGGAGGGAATTCCCTCACCCTCAGCAGTGCTGATGTTTTCTATGGGGAGAGGAGAGGTTTCCCAGGCCCATCCTCATCATAGGCTTTCAATGGCTAATTTAGATGTACTTCCGTATTCCGGAGGAAAAGGCTTGGTTTGATGAGGCTACACTGAAGACAGTGGATTCAAAGCTTGATCCCTCGATCGCTGAAAGCCTGGGAGGTCTCTGGGCCTTCTTTCCCTGGCATTGTTTATGCAGAGACCAGAAACACACCTGGCGTGATAGTTTTACTACACCTTACTACAAATGTGTATATACTGGATCTTCTCTGGGGACCCCCTTCCAGTAATGATATTCTGATTCCATCTGTGCAGGAAACCAGACACAGTGAGAGACCTACTAAAGCTACTTCGCCCCTTTCTGTCTCGGAAGGATTCTTTCTGCAGTCTTCGAAAGCCCTTCTTCCCCAGACCCTGCTGCTCTGTCGCGAATGCCTCTTTCCCTGGCTGGAGGGCAGTTTTTGTTCCGTCCTATGTTGGAGAAGAACAAGAAAGGGGAGCACGGTCCCTTTGCCTTCCTTCAGATGGTCTTTGATGCCTCCTGCATTTCTCGGATACTTCTGATATTGAGGAGAGAAACAAAAAACACATAGAAGGAAAAAGCTTTACTCTCTGTCTTTTTTTCTTGTCAATGAATTGTTCAGAGTATTACAAAACAAAGCAAGGAACTGTCTGCCTGCAATTTTTTTGATTACTTTGTTATGTGAGGCCTGGCTTTTGAGAATCCACACTGAACAGAAGGTGCCAAAATTGTCACTAGAGAAGAGGGTGTCAAGATCTGAAATGGTGTGTTTATAGAGTGTCAAAATAATTAAGGAGATATAGAAAAAATAGCCCTAAAAATGAAGGTACTTTTAAAATTGAGGCTTGAAGAATAGTTTACTATAGTCAGTGCAAAAAAATGAGCCACCTCCCCAGCTGAACAAGGTTTTTGTACCATAACAATCCTGACAGTTGAACATGTTTTAAAATGGATAACCAAGCATAAGTAAGGAATGCAGGTCTTATAGTTGCATTTCCTATAATTACACTGTTTTGGTTTTCCAGGATTCTGGAGTTCCAGATCTTTTATGCTATAGGCCTTTATTCCTTTAGTGTTTGAAAATTTTTTTAAAAAAACTATTACTGTCATAATAGTAGCTTGCCAGATTCTGCCATTGATCTCCTTAGAAAAGAGCCTGTTTACAGTTAGAAGGGAAAGGAAAGCAACTGAAATAATTATAAATATAGGGAGATAAGGGACACACAGAGGAATTCAAAAGAGGAATCCATCATGTCATCACCCAACTCATCATAACAACATTACACACTATGCCACACACACCGGATACCAACAACAATCATGAAACAGTTCAGGAGAAGAAAGGCTTCATTTCCAAAAGCTGCCAGCACAGAAGTCATGGATTTTCCTCCATAGATTTTAACTGGCAGATGGTTGGATAAGCATTAGAAAACGTAGTGTTTTTCCATGTGTGTTTTTAAATATACTTTAAAGACTAAGAAATGCTTTTTAAAAACTTCACATATTCTTTCTTTTAAGAACTTTGCTACATTTTATGCTTTTTCAATTTGCTTTTTCAGGCTACAGTATTTATTTATTTATTTACAATATTTTTTAGCCGCACCATTGCCAATATAAACTTTTGCAGTTTTAAAATGTAAGCTATCCTCCTTTTGAAACATATTTGTAACATGAGTTACTGGTAAGTTTTGCCTACAATATTTAAAAATGCTGTATACCTCGGGTCAAGTCAGGGACTCAGAAGAGCAACTGTGAAGGAACTAGAAAAGATACTCAGGTGTAAGGCTGGGTTTTTTTTCACTGAGAGCTGAAAAAAGGTCCAGGAGACCACCTGGGGCAGTGAGATTGGTGGCCCGGCACTCGTCACATCCTCCATGTGAAGGCAGGGAGAAGGGCCAACATTGTCCTCAGGGCCCCAATGCCAGAGGTGGGGAGAGGCTCTCCTTCTTTTCTGCTGTCAGAGCCCCGACCCAACCCCCCCAGATGTGAAAGTGGAGCACAAGAAGAAACACCTTCAAGGAGGGCTGCTGAATCCTCCCTGCCCGAGAAGAGCCCCCCTCCTCTGTTTTTTGCAAAGCCTCTTCCTTGTCCTGGAACCATGCCAGCCTGCAATGCACAGGCCTTAGGGCCCCAGCAGGTACTACTGTTGGTAGAGATTCAACAGGTGAAGTTTTTGCACTGGGGCATTTCCCTTCTTTACAAAATGCCTGCTGTCCAGCTGGGAATCAGAAAGACGATTCATCTGTCTCCTGGGCGACGACTGTTGGGCAATGAGCCAGCTTTCCTAGTTCCTTCCGGAACCAAAGTGTATTATCTGCCTTTTCTGTATTATCTGCCTTTTCTGGGAAATCAGGTGAAAGCAAAGAAGCGGCCTCGAAAGCTTTGGGCACCAGGGGGCGCCCCTGCACCATCGCAAGCACTCTTCCCCTCCCCCATTGAGAGGCAATTTTGATCTTTTTTTCTTCGTGGAGTGGGAGGCTAGTTGGTTTTGAGCCCAGGGGAGTTGTGACAGGCAGCTGTCATGTCCCGCTGATGTGCAAACAATACAATCACACACAAATAGCCATGAGACACACACGTAGGGGGTGTGCGTGTTTTGAGCAATGTAATAACATGGAGTAAAGAGCCTCGTACAGAGATCCAGCCCTGCTCTCTAGGTATAGATATGGGATCTAATGAACAGAAGTATACGAAAAGGGTTAAGCCTTCTCAAAAAATGAACAATATACTCGTTTCCATCTGCTTTTGTGTGTGTGAAAATGTTCCAGCAGCTCCAGCCCTCGTGGGTTGTTCCAACCCTTCCTTGATTTCTTGGAAAGCCTCGGGTGCGCTTTCTGCTCTCTAGCAGGGAGCAGCAAAAGATCACAAAAACATACAGTAAATGAAAAGTCAGTGATTCAGCTGGGAATCCACCAGAAATTTCGGATTGCAGGCAGAGAACAGGAATGAGAGAAGAGAAGGGCTTTCCCCCCTTATTCTCCAACACTCCCATTTCCATCACTTTCTTTCTTCTTCCTTTCTGTATACATTGGTGCCTCGCTTAACGAGCGCACAGTACAATGATGAATTCGCATAGCGATCCCTTTTTTGGCATCGCTGATGCGAAGGCATCGCGTCGGCCTCTATGGTCGAAACTCGCATAGCGAAGATCGGTAAGCGTTTCGCTTACCAACCTGCACTTTGCGACTTGGGGATCAGCTGTTCGGCAGGTTCAAAATGGCCGCCGGAACAGCCGAAATGGCTGCGAGCAGCGTTTTCGCGCCCTCCCCTCGCTTACCGAGGGCGCGAAAATGGCTGCCGGACCTCGGAAGCATCGCTGAACGGTGAGATTTCGGCCAATATGGAGCACATTAAACAATGTTTAATGCGTTCCAATGGCTTTTGTTGTTCAGTTCAGCACCACTGTACATTCATACTGCAGCGACACTCAGCTAAAATGTTGAGACTTGAATTCAGTTAAAGAATTCAGTGAGCACATACACGTTTTTGATATGTACAATTATTCGTTTCGTTTTCATTTAGTCGTGTCCAACTCTTCATGACCCCATGGACCAGAGCAGGCCAGGCGCTCCTGTCTTCCACTGTCTCCCAGAGTTGTGTCAAATTCATGATGGTTGCTTCGATGACACTGTCCAACCATTTCATCCTCTGTTGTCTCCTTCTCCTCTTGCCTTCACACTTTCCTAACATCAAGGTCTTTTCCAAGGAGTCTTCTCTTCTCATGAGATGGCCAAAGTACTGGAGCCTCAGCTTGAGGGTCTGTCCTTCCAGTGAGCACTCAGGGTTGATTTCCTTTAGAATTGATAGGTTTGTTCTCTTTGCAGTCCAGGGAACTCTCAAGAGTCTCCTCCAGCACCACAATTCAAAGGCATCAGTTCTTCGGCGGTCAGCCTTCTTTATGGTCCAGCTCTCACTTCCATACAACACTACAGGAAAAACCATAGCTTTGACTATTCGGACTTTTGTTGGCGAGGTGATGTCTCTGCTTTTTAAGATGCTGTCAAGGTTTGTCATCGCTTTCTTCCCAAGAAGCAGGAGTCTTTTAATTTCGTGGCTGCTGCCACCATTTGCAGTGATCATGGAGCCCCACAAAGTAAAATCTGTCACTGCCTCCATATCTTCCCCTTCTATTTGCCAGGAGGTGATGGAACCTTGAGCCAGACATCCTGGACAGTGAAGTCAAGTGGGCCTTAGAAAGCCTGGCTAACAATAAGGCCAGTGGAGGTGAAGACATTCCAGTTGAACTATTTAAAATCTTAAAAGATGATGCTGTTAAGGTGCTACATTCAATATGCCAGCAAGTTTGGAAAACTCAACAGTGGCCAGAGGATTGGAAAAGAGCAGTCTACATCCCAATCCCAAAGAAAAGCAGTGCCAAAGAATGCTCCAACTACCGGACAATTGCACTCATTTCACACTCTAGCAAGGTTATGCTCAAAATCCTACAAGGTAGGCTTCAGCAGTAGGTGGACCGAGAACTCCCAGAAGTACAATCTGGATTCCGAAGGGGCAGAGGAACTAGAGACCAAATTGCTAACATGCGCTGGATTAAGGAGAAAGCCAGAGAGTTCCAGAAAAATATCTATTTCTGCTTAATTGACTATGCAAAAGCCTTTGACTGCGTGGACCACAGCAAACTATGGCAAGTCCTTAAAGAAACAGGAGTGCCTGACCACCTTGTCTGTCTCCTGAGAAACCTATATGTGGGACAGGAAGCAACAGTTAGAACTGGAGTTGGAACAACTGATTGGTTCAAAATTGGGAAAGGAGTACAACAAGGCTGTATATTGTCTCCCGGCTTATTTAACTTATATGCAGAATACATCATGCGGAAGGCTGGATTGGAGGAATCCCAAAATGGAATTAAGATTGCCGGAAGAAATATTAACAACCTCCGATATGCAGATGATATCACTCTGATGGCAGAAAGTGAGGAGGAGTTAAAGAACCTTGTAATGAGGGTGAAAGAGGAGAGTGCAAAAAACGGCCTGAAACTCAACATCAAAAAAAGTAAGATCATGGCCACTGGTCCCATCACCTCCTGGGAAATAGAAGGGAAAGATATGGAGGCAGTGACAGATTTTAGTTTCTTGGGCTCCATGATCACTGCAGATGGAGACAGCAGCCCCGAAATTAAAAGACGCCTGCTTCTTGGGAGTAAAGCAATGACAAACCTTGACAGCATCTTAAAAAGCAGAGACATCACCTTGCCAACAAAAGTCCGAATAGTCAAAGCTATGGTTTTTCCTGTCGTGATGTATGGATGTGAGAGCTGGACCATAAAGAAAGCAGACCACCGAAGAATTGATGCCTTTGAATTGTGGTGCTGGAGGAGGCTCTTGAGAGTTCCCTGGACTGCAATGAGAACCTATCAATTCTAAGGGAAATCAACCCTGAGTGCTCACTGGAAGGACAGATCCTCATGCTGAGGCTCCAGTACTTTGGCCATCTCATGAGAAGAGAAGACTCCTTGGAAAAGACCTTGATGTTAGGAAAGTGTGACGGCAAGAGGAGAAGGGGACGACAGAGGATGAGATGGCTGGACAGTGTCATCGAAGCAACCAACATGAATTTGACACAACTCCGGGAGGCGGTGGAAGATAGGAGGGCCTGGCGTGCTCTGGTCCATGGGGTCACGAAGAGTCGGACACGACTAAATGACTAAACAAACAAACAAACAGGGAAGGGGCCATCCTCATCTCCCAAGGGAGGGCGTTCCATAGCCTGGGAGCTGCCACCGAGAAGGCCCTCTCCCGTGTCCCCATCAGCTGTGCTTGTGCTGGCAATGGTACCGAGAGGAGGGTCTCCTCTGCTGATTTTAATCGCCGAAAAGGATGTTAAACCACATGAAGGACAAGACAGGACCTTGAGGGATGTCACTGGCCATTGGCCGAGGTGTTGAATAATAGTCCCTGAGCAAACAAACAAACAAATATCCTTTCTTTTATAAAAGAAGCTGGTTGTATTTCAAAGTTTGAAGGATGCCAGTGCCTCTGATCCGGCTCAGTAACATCTTTTTAAAAAACTGATAAACCAGTTTTAAAATGTAACTTTAGAGACCTGCCTTAAACATGGCAGAGAACATCGCAGGTTGACTTCCTAACTTGATGAGAAAAAACTTTCTTTTTTCCGGGGGCGAAGTATTTGGGGAGAGCCCTGTGTTGTGATTAGCACTGAGTGAGGCTCATCCTGAGTGAGTTTTTCGGGTTCATCCCTGAGCAATCTGGCTGAGAAATATTGAGTTTTCTTTGAAGGATGTGACCTTCCCAGCCACTCAGCCTGCTGTTTCTGAGCAGGAGGGAGCCATTTTGTGTCCTCTCTCACCTGATAGGACCTGCCTGCCCAAAATGGTTTCCATTCTAAGCACCCAAGAATGAACTGCCTTCCCCTCTCACATTTTTTCTCTCCCCAGAGCTGACTGCGCTCTGCTTTAGGCACGGCCAACCAACCAAGTTCAAACTGAAAGCCACAGGCAGCTTTGCTGAGAAAGATGCTGGGTGTCAGTCGTGTGGCATCTGATCTCCCCGCAGAGCCCAGGCTCTGAGGAAGGTGCCTCAAGGTTGCTTCGATGACACTGTCCAACCATCTCATCCTCGGTTGTCCCCTTCTCCTCTTGCCTTCACACTTTCCCAACATCAAAGTCTTTTCCAAGGAGTCTTCTCTTCTCATGAGATGGCCAAAGTACTGGAGCCTCAGCTTCAGGATCTGTCCTTCCAATGAGCACTCGGGGTTGATTTCCTTTAGAATTGATAGGTTTGTTCTCTTTGCAGTCCTGGGAACCCTCAAGAGTCTCCTCCAGCACCACAATTCAAAGGCATCAATTCTTCGGCGGTCAGCTTTCTTTATGGTCCAGCTCTCACTTCCATACAACACTACAGGAAAAACCATAGCTTTGACTATTCGGACTTTTGTTGGCGAGGTGATGTCTCTGCTTTTTAAGATGCTGTCAAGGTTTGTCATCGCTTTCTTCCCAAGAAGCAGGAGTCTTTTAATTTCGTGGCTGCTGCCACCATTTGCAGTGATCATGGAGCCCCACAAAGTAAAATCTGTCACTGCCTCCATATCTTCCCCTTCTATTTGCCAGGAGGTGATGGAACCTTGAGCCAGACATCGTGGACAGTGAAGTCAAGTGGGCCTTAGAAAGCCTGGCTAACAATAAGGCCAGTGGAGGTGAAGACATTCCAGTTGAACTATTTAAAATCTTAAAAGATGATGCTGTTAAGGTGCTACATTCAATATGCCAGCAAGTTTGGAAAACTCAACAGTGGCCAGAGGATTGGAAAAGAGCAGTCTACATCCCAATCGCAAAGAAAGGCAGTGCCAAAGAATGCTCCAACTACCGGACAATTGCACTCATTTCACACTCTAGCAAGGTTATGCTCAAAATCCTACAAGGTAGGCTTCAGCAGTAGGTGGACCGAGAACTCCCAGAAGTACAATCTGGATTCCGAAGGGGCAGAGGAACTAGAGACCAAATTGCTAACATGCGCTGGATTAAGGAGAAAGCCAGAGAGTTCCAGAAAAATATCTATTTCTGCTTAATTGACTATGCAAAAGCCTTTGACTGCGTGGACCACAGCAAACTATGGCAAGTCCTTAAAGAAATGGGAGTGCCTGACCACTTTGTCTGTCTCCTGAGAAACCTATATGTGGGACAGGAAGCAACAGTTAGAACTGGAGTTGGAACAACTGATTGGTTCAAAATTGGGAAAGGAGTACAACAAGGCTGTATATTGTCCCCCGGCTTATTTAATTTATATGCAGAATACATCATGCGGAAGTCTGGATTGGAGGAATCCCAAGCCGGAATTAAGATTGCCGGAAGAAATATTAACAACCTCCGATATGCAGATGATATCACTCTGATGGCAGAAAGTGAGGAGGAGTTAAAGAACCTTGTAATGAGGGTGAAAGAGGAGAGTGCAAAAAACGGCCTGAAACTCAACATCAAAAAAAGTAAGATCATGGCCACTGGTCCCATCACCTCCTGGGAAATAGAAGGGAAAGATATGGAGGCAGTGACAGATTTTAGTTTCTTGGGCTCCATGATCACTGCAGATGGAGACAGCAGCCCCGAAATTAAAAGACGCCTGCTTCTTGGGAGTAAAGCAATGACAAACCTTGACAGCATCTTAAAAAGCAGAGACATCACCTTGCCAACAAAAGTCCGAATAGTCAAAGCTATGGTTTTTCCTGTCGTGATGTATGGATGTGAGAGCTGGACCATAAAGAAAGCAGACCACCGAAGAATTGATGCCTTTCAATTGTGGTGCTGGAGGAGGCTCTTGAGAGTTCCCTGGACTGCAATGAGAACAAACCTATCAATTCTAAGGGAAATCAACCCTGAGTGCTCACTGGAAGGACAGATCCTCATGCTGAGGCTCCAGTACTTTGGCCATCTCATGAGAAGAGAAGACTCCTTGGAAAAGACCTTGATGTTAGGAAAGTGTGACGGCAAGAGGAGAAGGGGACGACAGAGGATGAGATGGCTGGACAGTGTCATCGAAGCAACCAACATGAATTTGACACAACTCCGGGAGGCGGTGGAAGATAGGAGGGCCTGGCGTGCTCTGGTCCATGGGGTCACGAAGAGTCGGACACGACTAAATGACTAAACAAACAAACAAACAGGGAAGGGGCCATCCTCATCTCCCAAGGGAGGGCGTTCCATAGCCTGGGAGCTGCCACCGAGAAGGCCCTCTCCCGTGTCCCCATCAGCTGTGCTTGTGCTGGCAATGGTACCGAGAGGAGGGTCTCCTCTGCTGATTTTAATCGCCGAAAAGGATGTTAAACCACATGAAGGACAAGACAGGACCTTGAGGGATGTCACTGGCCATTGGCCGAGGTGTTGAATAATAGTCCCTGAGCAAACAAACAAACAAATATCCTTTCTTTTATAAAAGAAGCTGGTTGTATTTCAAAGTTTGAAGGATGCCAGTGCCTCTGATCTGGCTCAGTAACATCTTTTTAAAAAACTGATAAACCAGTTTTAAAATGTAACTTTAGAGACCTGCCTTAAACATGGCAGAGAACATCGCAGGTTGACTTCCTAACTTGATGAGAAAAAACTTTCTTTTTTCCGGGGGCGAAGTATTTGGGGAGAGCCCTGTGTTGTGATTAGCACTGAGTGAGGCTCATCCTGAGTGAGTTTCTCGGGTTCATCCCTGAGCAATCTGGCTGAGAAATATTGAGTTTTCTTTGAAGGATGTGACCTTCCCAGCCACTCAGCCTCTCAGTGCTGCTGTTTCTGAGCAGGAGGGAGCCATTTTGTGTCCTCTCTCGCCTGACAGGACCTGCCTGCCCAAAATGGTTTCCATTCTAAGCACCCAAGAATGAACTGCCTTCCCCTCTCACATTTTTTCTCTCCCCAGAGCTGACTGCGCTCTGCTTTAGGCACGGCCAACCAACCAAGTTCAAACTGAAAGCCACAGGCAGCTTTGCTGAGAAAGATGCTGGGTGTCAGTCGTGTGGCATCTGATCTCCCCGCAGAGCCCAGGCTCTGAGTGAGGAAGGTGCCTCAAGGTTGCTTCGATGACACTGTCCAACCATCTCATCCTCTGTCGTCCCCTTCTCCTCTTGCCGTCACACTTTCCTAACATCAAGGTCTTTTCCAAGGAGTCTTCTCTTCTCATGAGATGGCCAAAGTACTGGAGCCTCAGCATGAGGATCTGTCCTTCCAGTGAGCACTCAGGGTTGATTTCCTTTAGAATTGATAGGTTTGTTCTCATTGCAGTCCAGGGAACTCTCAAGAGCCTCCTCCAGCACCACAATTGAAAGGCATCAATTCTTCGGTGGTCTGCTTTCTTTATGGTCCAGCTCTCACATCCATACATCACGACAGGAAAAACCATAGCTTTGACTATTCGGACTGTTGGCAAGGTGATGTCTCTGCTTTTTAAGATGCTGTCAAGGTTTGTCATTGCTTTACTCCCAAGAAGCAGGCGTCTTTTAATTTCGGGGCTGCTGTCTCCATCTGCAGTGATCATGGAGCCCAAGAAAGTGAAATCTGTCACTGCCTCCATATCTTCCCCTTCTATTTCCCAGGAGGTGATGGGACCAGTGGCCATGATCTTACTTTTTTTGATGTTGAGTTTCATACCGTTTTTTGCACTCTCCTCTTTCACCCTCATTACAAGGTTCTTTAGTTCCTCCTCACTTTCCGCCATCAGAGTGGTATCATCTGCATATCGGAGGTTGTTAATATTTCTTCCGACAATATTAATCCAGTCCAGCCTTCCGCATGAGGTATTCTGCATATAAGTTAAATAAGCCGGGGGACAATATACAGCCTTGTCGTACTCCTTTCCCAATTTTGAACCAATCAGTTGTTCCAACTCCAGTTCTAACTGTTGCTTCCTGTCCCACATATAGGTTTCTCAGGAGATGGATAAGGTGGTTAGGAACGCCCATTTCTTTTAGGACTTGCCATAGTTTGCTGTGGTACACACAGTCAAAGGCTTTTGCATAGTCAATTAAGCAGAAGTGGATGTTTTTCTGGAACTCTCTGGCTTTCTCCATAATCCAGCACATGTTGGCAATTTGGTCTCGAGTTCCTCTGCCCCTTCGGAATCCCGCTTGTACTTCTGGGAGTTCTCGGTCCACATACTGCTGAAGCCTACCTTGTAGGATTTTGAGCATAACCTTGCTGGCATGTGAGATGAGTGCAATTGTTCGGTAGTTGGAGCATTCTTTGGCACTGCCCTTCTTTGGTATTGGGATGTAGACTGATCTTTTCCAGTCCTCTGGCCACTGTTGAGTTTTCCAAACTTGTTGGCATATTGAATGTATCACCTTAACAGCATCATCCTTTAAGATTTTAAATAGTTCAACTGGAATGCCATCAGCTCCACTAGCCTTGTTGTTAGCCAGGCTTTCTAAGGCCCACTTGACCTCACTCTCCAGGATGTCTGGCTCTAGGTCAGCAACTATATTGTCTGGGTTGTCTGGGATATCCAAAACTATCTGATATAATTCATCTGTGTATTCTTGCCACCTCTTCTTGATGTCTTCTGCTTCTGTGAGGTCCCTTCCATTTTTGTCTTTTATCATGTCCATCTTTGCACAAAATTTTCCTCTAATATCTCCAATTTTCCTGAACAGATCTCTGGTTTTTCCATTTCTGTTATTTTCCTCTATTTCTTTGCATTGTTCATTTAAGAAGGCCCTCTTGTCTCTCCTTGCTATTCTTTGGAAGTCTGCATTCAATTTTCTGTAACTTTCCCTATCTCCCCTGCATTTTGTTTCCCTTTTCTTTTCTGCTATTTGTAAGGCCTCGTTGGACAGCCACTTTGCTTTCTTGCATTTCCTTTTCTTTGGGATGGTTTTTGTTGCTGCCTCCTGTACAATGTTACAATCCTTTATCCAAAGTTCTTCAGGCACTCTGTCCACCAAATCAAGTTCCTTAAATCTGTTCATCACTTCCACTGTGTATTCATAAGAGATTTGGTTTAGATTATACCTGAGGAGCCCAGTGGATTTTCCTACTCTCTTCAGTTTAAGCTTGAATTTTGCTATGAGAAGCTGATGATCAGAGCCACAATCAGCTCCAGGTCTTGTTTTTGCTGACTGTATAGAGCTTCTCCATCTTTGGCTGCAGAGAATATAATCAATCTGATTTCAATATTGCCCATCTAATGATTTCCATATATAGAGTCGCCTCTTGTGTTGTTGGAAAAGAGTGTTTGTGATGACCAGCTTGTTCTCTTGACAAAACTCTATTAGCCTTTGCCCTGCTTTGTTTTGAACTCCAAGGCCAAACTTTCCTGTTGTTCCTTTTATCTCTTGACTCCCAACTTTAGCATTCCAATCCCCTAGAATGAGAAGAACATCTTTCTTCGGTGTCAGTTCTAGAAGGTGTTGTAAATTTTCATAAAGTTGTTCAATTTCAGTCTCCTCAGCAATGGTGGTTGGTGCATAAACTTGGATTATTGTAATATTGAAAGGTCTGCCTTGGATTCGTATTGACATCATTCTATCATTTTTGAGATTATATCCCATTACAGCTTTTCCCAGTCTTTTGTTGACTACGAGGGCTATTCCATTTCTTCTACGGGATTCTTGCCCACAATAGTAGACATGATAGTCATCTGAGTTGAAATCACCCATTCCCATCCATTTTAGTTCACTGAAGCACAGAATGTCGATGTTTATTCTTGCCATCTCCTGTTTGACCACCTCCAGCTTCCCAAGGTTCATAGATCTTACATTCCAGGTTCCTATGCAGTATTTTTCTTTGCAGCATTGGACTTTCCTTTCACTTCCAGGCACGTCCACAGCTGAGCGTCCTTTCAGCTTTGGCCCATCCACTTCATCAGCTCTGGAGCTACTTGTACTTGTCCTCCGCTCTTCCTCAGTAACATGTTGGACGCCTTTTGACCTGAAGGTCCCAACTTCCAGCATCATATCTTTTAGCCTTTTGTTTCTGATCATGGGGATTCTTGACCACAACAGTAGATATGATAATCATCTGATTTGAATTCGCCCATTGCTGTCCATTTTAGTTCACTGATGTCCAGGATGTCGATGTTTATTCTTGCCATCTCCTATTTGACCACATCCAGCTTCCCAAGGTTCATAGATCTTACATTCCAGGTTCCTATGCAGTATTTTTCTTTGCAGCATTGGACTTTCCTTTCACTTCCAGGCACGTCCACAGCTGAGCGTCCTTTCGGCTTTGGAACAACCACTTCATTAGCTCTGGAGCTACTTGTACTTGTCCTGCGCTCTTCCTCAGTAACATGTTGTATGCCTTCCGACCTGAGGGGCTCATCTTCCAGCGTCATATCTTTTAGCCTTTTGTTTCTGATCATGGGACGTTCTTGGCAAAGATACTGGAGTGGCATTGCCAGTTCCTACCCCAGGTGGATTGCGTTTAGTCAGAACTCTCCACTATGACCTGTCCGTCTTGGGTAGCCCTGCACGGCATAGCCCATAGCTTCTCTGAGTTACTCAAGCCCCCTCGCCACGACAAGGCAGCAATCCTTCCGAAAAAAGCTAAAGATCCATCTCTTCAGATAGGCTTTTAATAATTACAACTGAGTCTCTGAACCGCATTTTAGCAGAATGTTTTTTTATGTTTTCATGTTTTACTCTTTTAATTGTATTTTAAATCATATATTGTTAAATTTATCTTTTCATATTTAAATGAAACGAAAGGCCCCCTGATCTTTCTGAGGCCAGAAATACAGATGTCTTTAAGCAGGGCTAGGAAGACCTTCAGCAAAGTCAGCAACGAAGCAGACGTCCAGACTTGCCCAGATCCGGAAAACTGCCTCTAAATGTCTTCAGATTTCACAACCTGACGCCTGGCGCTTCTCTTTTTACCTTCCCATTTTGGCTCACCCAAATGCTGACGCCCAAGATGACAGCAAGACTTCAAAAAGTTTAGCTCTGACACGTCACCTTTTACTCTGCCAGAGTCTCCGGCTCTTACAGGTGTGGGGATGGCTGAGCAGTGAAGAGAGAAGGGATCTGGATGGGGAGAAGCCTTTTTAGGGTGGAGACGACACCCAAAAAAGTAAATAAAAAAAGTAAATCAAAATGTGTTTGCCATTTTTTTCCTTCTCAGAGACTAATTTACAGCTGCCCCATGTCTGTATTATTGTACAGTATTAATATTAATATACTGTCTTCCGAGCGCTGTCTGGCCTGCCGTGCGTCCTCTACCCGACAGCCGATGACGACATTGCAGATCTCCTTGTCTATTGGTGGAATATTTTCTTTGCAGCCAATCCGCACTCTCTGTTCTCTTTTGGGAGGTGGGGGGTATTCCTATAACTTCAAGGAGCTGCGGGCGCAAAAGCGTAGTGACTTCGGAGCGAGAGAATGGCGTTTTGCTTTTGGCTGGCCGGGGTCGCTGTCCTGCTCCTCGGGGAGCCAGGCTGGGCCCTCCCCTCCGGTATTAAAGGATCCCCGGCGCTTGGTGAGATTCTTGATCTTTTTTTTCCTTCCCGAGATCAAATGGCTTTGGGGGCCGGCGACATTGGGGGGGGTTTGCTCCTCCGCCTCGGGCAGCAAAATATGTTGAGCGGCTTCAACCAGCCCCCAGGTGGGGCGATTCAAGAGCCCCTCCTGTTAGGGAGGGAGAGAATTCGCGCCTATTTTGGTTCACACCTGCCTCTCTCGGTCCCCTTGGACGGTCGAAGGGAGTTTCCAGGGCGTAAGGTACAACAATCCATTTGAAACCCCACTCAGGCAGCCATTTACTCAAGGAAAGCCTGCCTGAAGAGAAAGGTCTTCATCGGCCTGTGGAAGGAGTGCAAAGACGGGGCCAGGCTGGCCTCCAGTGGCAGGGAGTTCCAGAGTCAAAAGGGACCACCACCACAGGGAAGGCTCTCTCCCACATGTCTCCACCAAATGCAGCTGTGAAGGTGGCAGGATTGAGAGGAGAATGTGAGGGGAGTGTGCCTGGTGAAGGAAATATGATGGAGACACACACCGCCTCCCTCGATACAGCTTCCTCACTCAGACCCTGGCCTCTGGGAGGGGGAAACAAGACGCCATGCCCATGACACACGGCATCCTTCTCAGCCCAGTTGGCGTGGCTTTCGGTTTTGGCTCTGCGTTGGTCATCCTCCTTCAAAAGAGAGCTCCTTCTGCTCTGAGCAGAGCAAAATTGTGAGGGAAAAGGCAGTTCCCGCATCAGATTTTCTGCCAAGCGGAGCAAGAGCCTGAGGAAGCCACCCAGGAGTTTCCTTAGCCCGGCGGGGCTCCGAGGAGGAGGAGGAGCACGCGAGCCCTCATCGCCGGCCACGACCCCCTCCCGCTCCTTCTTCACTCCCACCACAACTAGCAGCAGCAGGACGAAGAAGCATAGAAGGGAGGAAGCACCGGGTATCGCCTAGCTGGGGGGGGGGAGGGGAAGAAGGGCACGACATAAAAAAAAAAAAAAAAACGCCCTCACAGAATCGCCTTGCCAAAGGAGAAAAGCCCCTATCGGTAACCACAAAATGAAACAAAATGGGGCGGGGGGCCCCCACAGGTGCACACAGGCGCACACACACAAACACACACACACAGGGAGGTCTAGCAACCTTCCTCTGAGGCCCCCCTCAAAAAAAGGTGCAGTCAGCAGCAGCAGCTACCCCCACTGCGAGAATAGGAGCAAACTTTGCGAGGCGAGCCCAGGCAGCCTCCAGAGCTGAGGCGGCTGAAGCAGGATGAAGAGGAGGAGGAGGAGGAGGAGGAAGCACCGCCAGGTGCTGAGGCAGCCACTGGCCGGGCTGGTGCTGGGGGTGCCGAGAGAGAAAGAGAGCCAGAGAGCCAGTCAGCAGTGGCTCGGGCGCTCGGGGAAAAGGGCTGGCAGAACGCCTCGCTCGCTGGCTCTACCCCAAGACAGTGCCTCTTGCACCTTCCGTCTGGAACTGCAGCCTGCCAGCCAGCAGACAGGCCAGCGGGCTGGCTGGCAGGCAGCAGTTCCGGATGGAGGGTGCAAGAGGCGCTGTCTTGGGAGAGAGCTGGCGAGCAACACGAGGCTTTTTTGGACTCTTGACAGCAGAGGACGTGTGGATGCTTTGGGGGGGCAGGCAAGGCAGGGGCCACAAACTATCATCCAGGGGGCTGCAAATGGCCCCCGGGCTGCATGTTTGAGACCCCTGTTTTAAATAGTGCAGACATTTGGCTGTCTGCCGGGTAAGCGCTGCGAGGCAGAAGAAGGCCCTTCTTTTCTCTGCGGGAAATGGGCACCTACACAGAGTGTCCCAAATCCCATCTGGTAAGTCCTCAACTTCCCCAAGGCTCGGTGAGCAGGCAACCTGTCCCTTGATGAGTCATCTTTCTAGCTTCAAGGCCAGCTGCAGGGAACTGGGCTGATGGAGGCCATCCGGAGCCGAGTTTGAATTCTCCTGCTTTTCGTCTGCTCTCCTCCTGTGGCTGCATCACGGAATAGAGGTGGCACTTGTGAGAGCGTTTGAATCTCATCATATATTTCACCATCTTTATTTTGCATCCCTTTATGCCATTGATAGTCCCAGTGTGGTGTAGTGGATAAGAGTGCCAGAGTATGACTCAGGAGTCCTGTGTTCAAATCCTTACTAAGCCATGGAAACTCGCTGGATGAGTGGAACAGTTAAAACCTACGCCTTATATATCTCATTTAGGTACTTTGAAAGCCCCGTTAGGATTGCTACAAGTTGGTTCCGACTTGAAAGCTCATAACAACCACAGTGACATTGTTATGTGCTGTCCTGCAGCTTGTTCCTTACAGCAGCCCTATGAAATAGGTGACCTAAAAATGTCTTGTCATTAACAACTGTGCTCATGCCTTGCAGAGTCTAGGCTGTGGCTTCCTCTTTAAGGTAAGTCCATCTCGTACGTAGGCTTCCTCTTTTCCTCCTCAGGTGATGGATGGTGATCATCTTGTGCTTTTCCAAACTCTCAAATGATGGCCACACAATTTTATTGTTTATATTAATTAGGCTCCTGGCTGCTGTTCAAGGCCTTCACTCCTTGGCAATACTGTGGCTGCCCCTGGCCCCTCAAGCATATCAAGTTTTATGTCTAAATCTGTTCATTCCAATTTCTATTTCATGATGGCTCAGCCCGCATACAGTAATCAGATCCGTTATTAAAATGCATATCTAAAGTTAGCCATGTTATCTAAATTATTGTCTAAGAGTCACCATGTGGTGTAATTGAATGCATGGAGCCTGAGCCAGCTCTTAAATCAGTTGCCAGTTGCAATTGTCCTTCTTCACGGATCAACAGGCCAGACAGAGGATGAGAGCAGGCAGAACAGTCAAGGGCATTGAAGGGCAGGTTCTGCTTTACTTTGATTAGTCTGCTGGCTTTACTCGTAATACTAAGATTCATTTCAGAAGGAAATCATTCTAAGACACAGAGAGCCGGCAGATTCAGCCTCCCTCCTTTGGGAGGGTAAACCTTGTGAGCCCATGATCCAGATCTGGCGATCCATCGGATTTCAGGCCATTCAAGCCTGGGGCCTGGAGACGCACAACCAGCAGCCCTGAGCATCTTTGATTGCAAACAGGGATGTCATCCTTGAAGACCATATATGTGAGTGTCCCCAAGTGAACCTGGAACATCCGTTGCTTTGGTGGTTGGTCCTCCTTTAGTACACTTGCTAGGATAAGATGTCCACCTGCTCTTTGAAGGCTCCTCCTGTCCTGCCAGTGAGAGGTTTGGATTGCTGACGTGGACGTTCATTTTGTCATTTTTGCAGAGCCCCCAGTAGGGAAGGTGACAAGCATGTCGGTCTCTGAAGGCGAGATGATTTTCGTCTGTCACATAAACGGCTTCTACCCCGCCAAGATCGAAGCCACCTGGAGGAAGGGCGGGGAGATCGTGGAGCAGGACACCTTCCGGGGGAGCGTCACTCGCAACCTGGATGGGACTTACCATGCCTCTCTCGGTGTCGAGATGGACCTTACAGACAGAGGGCTCTACCGATGCCACATCCAACATGTTGGCCTGCCGGAGCCTCTGGTCTTGGCCTGGGAAGCGCCTGGTGGTGAGCATTTGTAGGGGGAAGGAAGGAGATGGGGTGGTTGAGCAACCTCCACATGGGAAGGGCCAAAGAAGGAGCACCATCATAGGTGAAAACTCTCCGCAGGACCCCCATATTTTGGGGAGTATGGAAAAGGAACTATGCCCTGGTCTGAAGGGAGAAGGTGGCTGCGTAGCTCAGTGCATTAGGGGAGCCAGAGGTTGGGAGTTCAATTCCCCACTCAACTTCCCGATGAGAGAGCTAGCCTGCGTTGTCTTGGGGAAGCTGCCCAGTCCCAGGGCACCCCCAGGAGAAGGGAATGGGAAACCGTTTCTCAAGACTCTTTAGCTAGAAAACCCTGGAAAGGGTCACCCTAAGTCAGAATTGACTTGACGGCAGACAGTTATTATGAGGCAGGAGGAGGGCATTCGATGTGTCAAGGAGTCTGGAGCCCTCCGTGGCCATTCCTCAGGATGCTTGCAGATTGCCTCTCACCTCCGAGCATGAGGTTCAGTGAAAGGTTCTGCATAAGGGTCCGAGGGCCTGCAAGGAGCGTGGCGGGTGGTCCTTCCTTTGAATCAGGCCCAGGTCAAAGAGGGGCTGACCCTACTGGCAGAGCCTCCCCTTCCACGCGCAGGATTTGGTCCTGGTTCGGTCCCAGCATTTCCACTCGAAGCCCTCGGGACCTCCTGGTGGGGATTTGGGAAGCTGCTCCTTCTCTGAACAGCTGCATGTTTGCTCATATTTCTTTTGGCCAACATGAGGTTCATGGAGGGAGTCATTTTGGCAGCTGCTCCTTTCCCGGTGGCAGCAGGGATTGCCTTGTTTCTCCACGACTAGGCTCTGAATGTGCTCGGTGGGCCCCATACCTGGTGTTCTCTGGCGGATCTCAGGGACTAACCTGCTCTTGGCACTGCCCCCACTGGGACCCACAGCTCCCTTACCTTGATTAGATCATGAGGTCCCCTGCCTCTAATTCTTATTTAATGGCCCATTTCCCCACCACCACCTTGTCTGCCTAATCCCTACTCAGGAGCCCCTTCTCCTGCCATTCCCGGTGGGGGGGGGTTTGGCTTCCTTCCAAGAGGTCTGTCTTCCATCCCACCAGATGCCAGCACAGCTCTTGGGGGAGAAAAGTATCAGTTTGTTCCTGTGGGGCAAAAGGAAGACGCAGCAGGACCCCCTTCTCACTCTTCCCTCCTCACACCAAGCAGTGGCCAAGGAAACCAGCCTGGGTGACAGGGGTTCGGTGGCCCCTCTTGGGTACCTCACCTTGTCCCTTTCCCGAGAAAGCAATGGAAGTGATGACTGGCAGAGGAAAAGCCGGGGGACTTGGAGGGGGTCTGCCTGCATGTACTGTATGAAGAGAGGAAATGCCGTGAGAACTGGTGTCCCAGTCAAACAGCTTTTCACGCCAACATGGAACTTGTTGAAGGAACCCGTTGCTGTGCTGCGTGTGATTGGTGGGATTTCCAGGAGAACTAGTCATTTATTCTGAAAATATATTTTTACGCCAAGTGTCCTCTTTGGGCATCCAGGTACTCGGTTCAGATGTTTAAAATCATATCCCCCAACGGTGGCAATAAGATACAGGAGCTTTCGCAGGAACATGATTAGGATGGCCGTGTAACTGCTCCTCTCCTCCCACATTCACTTCCTATAAAGCAAGTCCTGTGGATTTCGTTGGGAGTTGCCTTAGAAGAAAAACACTTGGGGTCTCAGCCTTACTTAAATTGAAGGGGACGAGAAAGAAGAGTGCTCTGTGTGAAAAGAGGGTTTCTGTCAAGTCCCTTCACTTGAGATCCTTGAGATCAGTTGACACGTTCTCCCTTTTCTGGGGAGGAGGGAATTCCCTCACCCTCAGCAGTGCTGATGTTTTCTATGGGGAGAGGAGAGGTTTCCCAGGCCCATCCTCATCATAGGCTTTCAATGGCTAATTTAGATGTACTTCCGTATTCCGGAGGAAAAGGCTTGGTTTGATGAGGCTACACTGAAGACAGTGGATTCAAAGCTTGATCCCTCGATCGCTGAAAGCCTGGGAGGTCTCTGGGCCTTCTTTCCCTGGCAATGTTCATGCAGAGACCAGAAACACACCCGGCGTGATAGTTTTACTATACCTTACTACAAATGTGTACATTACATTTTATTATTACGGCATCGAGCCATACAAAATTGAATACATAACTTCATAGGCAAGCATGTACTACAAAGTCATACAAGAGGTAAAACTAAAGAATAAAAAATGGTAAAAAGCTAAAAGGATAAAAGGTAAAACTGCTAAAAGATAAAAGGTGAACCGTTGAGGAGAGTGGCATATATAGTCATACAAAAGGTAAAATGTCTAAAAACAGCTAAGAATGTCTAAAGCAGCAAATATAGCGATGTATGGCCAAGGTCCAAGGGCTGAACTATCCAGTCTGACTGCTGTAACATGCCGCCCAAAACTTCGCCACCAGCTCTGTGATAGTCCGATCCTGGTCGGTTAGCAATCGATTACAGTGGTCTGAATCCAATTGGCTTGGCATATCTTTTAAAAGTGGTGTGATATATTTTTCTCGGATCTTATTATGTCTGTCACACCTAAGCATCATGTGCTCGATAGATTCTATCTCTCCGGAGCCACAGGGACAGAATCTCTGTTCCCTCGGGGTTTTCTTAAATCTGCCTTCCAGCACTGCAGAGGGGAAAGCCTCGCATCTAGCCAGAGTAAAGGCTTTCCTAAATTTATACGTTTCCAGCTGTGATAGGTAGGCCATAGGGAGCGGACGATATTTATGCGTGTCTATTGCTCTGAAATTAGGGCATCTACTGAGATCTTCCTGTCTCTCCATATCCATTAATCTTTGTTTAAGGACTGATTTTGCTTTATCCCATTGCATATTTAATATTGTTTGTGGAGAGAATCCCATTACTTGCAGTTTATTTAAGACTGCTTTTAACCAGCTTGATTGGAAGTTGTCTTCTAGGAGTAGGTGTGTTAATCCCTGTGATTGAAAGTTTATTTTAAGCCAGTACTGAAGGGAGGCTAGTTCAATTTTGGCTACCATTTTTAGTGAGCCGGTCTCTAATCGGATTTGTGCATTCATTACGCATCTAGGGACTTCAAGTATTGCTCTAAGAAATTTCGATTGGACCCGCTCTATCGGGTCAAAACAGCTGGGTGAAGGCCCCATAAAGGTGCCATAGAGCATCTGGCTAACCACCTTTGCTTGAAAAAGTTTTTGGGCTGCTGGAATATAACGGCCCCCTTTTGAATGGTAGAATCTTAGAATGGTGTTTGCTGTTTTTTCCCCTTGGATGGCTGCATATTGGATATGGGCATTCCTAACCCCGGTGGATTGCAGGGCCATGCCTAGGTATTTAAAGCAAGAAACCTGTTCAAGAGGTTGCCCATTTATAATCCAAGATCTTTTCTTTTGTCTTCTACCAAAGGCCATGATTTTTGTCTTTTTATAATTTATTTCTAATTCCTTCTTTCTGCAGAAGTCTGCAAATTTCTTAAGAGCTCTCTTTAGGCCAATTGGCGTTCTCGCTAAAAGCACGGCATCATCCGCATAGAGAAGGATAGAAATATGTCTTTGGTGTAGTTTTGGAGAATGAAGACTGGGAGAATTCAGATGTTCTACTATATCATTTATATATAGATTAAACAATGAGGGGGCCAGTAAGCAGCCCTGTCTGACTCCTCTATAGGTATTAATCGATTCTGTTAAATTCCCTTTCCTATTGAGCCTGACCTTAAGATTGGTTACAAATGTGTATATATTGGATCTTCTCTGGGGACCCCCTTCCAGTAATGATATTCTGATTCCATCTGTGCAGGAAACCAGACACAGTGAGAGACCTACTAAAGCTACTTCGCCCCTTTCTGTCTCGGAAGGATTCTTTCTGCAGCCTTCGAAAGCCCTTCTTCCCCAGACCCTGCTGCTCTGTCGCGAATGCCTCTTTCCCTGGCTGGAGGGCATTTTATGTACCGTCCTATGTTGGAGAAGAACAAGAGAGGGGAGCACGGTCCCTTTGCCTTCCTTCAGATGGTCTTTGATGCCTCCTGCATTTCTCGGATACTTCTGATATTGAGGAGAGAAACAAAAAACACATAGAAGGAAAAAGCTTTACTATCTGTATTTTTTTCTTGTCAATGAATTGTTCAGAGTATTACAAAACAAAGCAAGGAACTGTCTGCCTGCAATTTTTTTGATTACTTTGTTATGTGAGGCCTGGCTTTTGAGAATCCACACTGAACAGAAGGTGCCAAAATTGTCACTAGAGAAGAGGGTGTCAAGATCTGAAATGGTGTGTTTATAGAGTGTCAAAATAATTAAGGAGATATAGAAAAAATAGCCCTAAAAATGAAGGTACTTTTAAAATTGAGGCTTGAAGAATAGTTTACTATAGTCAGTGCAAAAAAAAAATGAGCCACCTCCGCAGCTGAACAAGGTTTTTGTACCATAACAATCCTGACAGTTGAACATGTTTTAAAATGGATAACCAAGCATAAGTAAGGAATGCAGGTCTTATAGTTGCATTTCCTATAATTACACTGTTTTGGTTTTCCAGGATTCTGGAGTTCCAGATCTTTTATGCTATAGGCCTTTATTCCTTTAGTGTTTGAAAAATTTAAAAAAAAACTATTACTGTCATAATAGTAGCTTGCCAGATTCTGCCATTGATCTCCTTAGAAAAGAGCCTGTTTACAGTTAGAAGGGAAAGGAAAGCAACTGAAATAATTATAAATATAGGGAGATAAGGGACACACAGAGGAATTCAAAAGAGGAATCCATCATGTCATCACCCAACTCATCATAACAACATTACACACTATGCCACACACACCGGATACCAACAACAATCATGAAACAGTTCAGGAGAAGAAAGGCTTCATTTCCAAAAGCTGCCAGCACAGAAGTCATGGATTTTCCTCCATAGATTTTAACTGGCAGATGGTTGGATAAGCATTAGAAAACGTAGTGTTTTTCCATGTGTGTTTTTAAATATACTTTAAAGACTAAGAAATGCTTTTTAAAAACTTCACATATTCTTTCTTTTAAGAACTTTGCTACATTTTATGCTTTTTCAATTTGCTTTTTCAGGCTACAGTATAAACTTTTCCAGTTTTAAAATGTAAGCTACCCTCCTTTTGAAACATATTTGTAACATGAGTTACTGGTAAGTTTTGCCTACAATATTTAAAAATGCTGTATACCTCGGGTCAAGTCAGGGACTCAGAAGAGCAGCTGTGAAGGAACTAGAAAAGATGCTCAAGTGTAAGGCTGGGTTTTTTTTCACCGAGAGCTGAAAAAAGGTCCAGGAGACCACCTGAGGCAGTGAGATTGGTGGCCCGGCACTCGTCACATCCTCCATGTGAAGGCAGGGAGAAGGGCCAACATTGTCCTCAGGGCCCCAATGCCAGAGGTGGGGAGAGGCTCTCCTTCTTTTCTGCTGTCAGAGCCCCGACCCAACCCCCCCAGATGTGAAAGTGGAGCACAAGAAAAAAACACCTTCAAGGAGGGCCGCTGAATCATCCCTGCCCGAGAAGAGCCCCCCTCCTCTGTTTTTTGCAAAGCCTCTTCCTTGTCCTGGAACCATGCCAGCCTGCAATGCACAGGCCTTAGGGCCCCAGCAGGTACTACTGTTGGTAGAGATTCAACAGGTGAGGTTTTTGCACTGGGGCATTTCCCTGCTTTACAAAATGCCTGCTGTCCAGCTGGGAATAAGAAAGACGATTCATCTGTCTCCTGGGCGACGACTGTTGGGCAATGAGCCAGCTTTCCTAGTTCCTTCCGGAACCAAACTGTATTATCTGCCTTTTCTGTATTATCTGCCTTTTCTGGGAAATCAGGTGAAAGCAAAGAAACGGCCTCGAAAGCTTTGGGCACTAGGGGGCGCCTCTGCACCATCGCAAGCAGTCTTCCCCTCCCCCATTGAGAGGCAATTTTGATCTTTTTTTCTTCCTGGAGTGGGAGGCTAGTTGGTTTTGAGCCCAGGGGAGTTGTGACAGGCAGCTGTCATGTCCCGCCGATGTGCAAACAATACAATCACACACAAATAGCCATGAGACACACACGTAGGGGGTGTGCATGTTTTGAGCAATGTAATAACATGGAGTAAAGAGCCTCGTACAGAGATCCAGCCCTGCTCTCTAGGTATAGATATGGGATCTAATGAACAGAAGTATACGAAAAGGGTTAAACCTTCTCAAACAATGAACAATATACTCATTTCCATCTGCTTTTGTGTGTGTGAAAATGTTCCTGCAGCTCCAGCCCTCGTGGGTTGTTCGAACCCTTCCTTGATTTCTTGGAAAGCCTTGGGTGCGCTTTCTGCTCTCCAGCAGGGAGCAGCAAAAGATCACAAAAACATACAGTAAATGAAAAGTCAGTGATTCAGCTGGGAATCCACCAGAAATTTCGGATTGCAGGCAGAGAACAGGAATGAGAGAAGAGAAGGGCTTTCCCCCCTTATTCTCCAACACTCCCATTTCCATCACTTTCTTTCTTCTTCCTTTCTGTATACATTGGTGCCTCGCTTAACGAGCGCACCGTACAATGATGAATTCGCATAGCGATCCCTTTTTTGGGATCGCTGATGCGAAGGCATCGCGTCGGCCTCTATGGCCGAAACTCGCATAGCGAAGATCGGTAAGCGTTTCGCTTACCAACCTGCACTTTACGACCCGGGGATCAGCTGTTCGGCAGGTTCAAAATGGCCGCCGGAACAGCCGAAATGGCTGCGAGCAGCGTTTTCGCGCCCTCCCCTCGCTTACCGAGGGCGCGAAAATGGCTGCCGGACCTCGGAAGCATCGCTGAACGGTGAGATTTCGGCCAATATGGAGCACATTAAACAATGTTTAATGCGTTCCAATGGCTTTTGTTGTTCAGTTCAGCACCACTGTACGTTCATACTGCAGCGACACTCAGCTAAAATGTTGAGACTTGAATTCAGTTAAAGAATTCACTGAGCACATACACGTTTTTGATATGTACAATTATTCGTTTTGTTTTCATTTAGTCGTGTCCAACTCTTCATGACCCCATGGACCAGAGCAGGCCAGGCGCTCCTGTCTTCCACTGTCTCCCAGAGTTGTGTCAAATTCATGATGGTTGCTTCGATGACACTGTCCAACCATTTCATCCTCTGTTGTCTCCTTCTCCTCTTGCCTTCACACTTTCCTAACATCAAGGTCTTTTCCAAGGAGTCTTCTCTTCTCATGAGATGGCCAAAGTACTGGAGCCTCAGCTTGAGGGTCTGTCCTTCCAGTGAGCACTCAGGGTTGATTTCCTTTAGAATTGATAGGTTTGTTCTCCTTGCAGTCCAGGGGACTCTCAAGAGCCTCCTCCAGCACCACAATTCAAAGGCATCAATTTTTTGGCGGGCAGCCTTCTTTATGGTCCAGCTCTCACTTCCATATATCACTACAGGAAAAACTATATCTTTGATTAATCGGACATTTTTGGCAAGGTGATGTCTCTGCTTTTTAAGATGCTGTCAAGGTTTGTCATCGCTTTCTTCCCAAGAAGCAGGAGTCTTTTAATTTCGTCGCTGCTGCCACCATTTGCAGTGATCATGGAGCCCCACAAAGTAAAATCTGTCACTGCCTCCATATCTTCCCCTTCTATTTGCCAGGAGGTGATGGAACCTTGAGCCAGACATCCTGGACAGTGAAGTCAAGTGGGCCTTAGAAAGCCTGGCTAACAATAAGGCCAGTGGAGGTGAAGACATTCCAGTTGAACTATTTAAAATCTTAAAAGATGATGCTGTTAAGGTGCTATATTCAATATGCCAGCAAGTTTGGAAAACTCAACAGTGGCCAGAGGATTGGAAAAGAGCAGTCTACATCCCAATCGCAAAGAAAGGCAGTGCCAAAGAATGCTCCAACTACCGTACAATTGCACTCATTTCACACTCTAGCAAGGTTATGCTCAAAATCCTACAAGGTAGGTGTTACATACAGCACTGATGTTACCTGTCTGTCATGGGTTGGAGGGAAAGTTCCATCCTATGGGGAGTGGAAGGCGGGACATCAAGAGGAGGGGCTGTACTGTATATATATGTGGAGCTTGTGTGGAGAAGTTAGGAGAAGCTGAAAGAAGCTGAGAGAAGAAGCTGGTGTGGGAGTCTGTGTGTCAGACAGGGTACTACTGTGTGTCAGTCAGTACCAACCTGATAGGTTCAGGTGTCTGTATGGGTAGCCAGAACTGATAGGTTCAGGGTCTGTGCTTTATTTAAAGGTGTTCTGTGTGAACCAAACTGGTGTATGTATGATTGAGACTAAGCCACGTTACTGTATCTTATTCACTTGATCATTTTATTTTCCCTGTGTGTTATTTAAATAAACCTTATTCTTTTATTTGTTAAAAATCCATTCCTGGTCTGTGTGACTCCTTACAGGGAATGGTTGGTGGCAGCTTAGTGAAACTGTGGCATCTCCCAGTAGGTCTGGGGTTGTCACATTGATTGGTGTCCAGCGTGTGGGATACGACTGGTCCAGTTGTCCAGTGGTCCAGCAAAGCCTTGGCAAGTGTGCCCAGAGCAAGGGGGGTCTAGTCAGGGAAAATCTGAGAGCGCGTAGGTAATCTTCTAGCCTTACCTCACGGGGAGGTACGCTAGTGGAAGAACGTGCACACTCAGATTGGGGACTAGATTAGGGAGCTCTGAGGCAACCTGTTTTGGCGGGAAAAGGCTGAGGCAAAACTGAGTGAAGTAGCAGTGATCTAGCCTGTCTGCTGAGAGGCCTAGCAGAGGGGGGTGGACTCTGGCTGGCAACAGTTGCAAGTTAGTGCTGAAAGAACAGCAGCAATCTATAGAAGGCTGGTTCTGAGGCAAAAGAGAAAAAAAAGTGGTCGCTTTATTTTGAGGCTTGACTTTTGAAAGCAGCCTGTTCTGGGGGGGGATTATGCCCTTGACTCGAAGCCAAATGGCAGAAATGGGTGAAGTGAGGGAACCCCAGGTAGACCAAGGTTCTGAGGATGAATTTGGCTCAGTGCAGGATGACAGCACGGGAGAACAGAACCCAGAACTCAGAAAAATGCTCCTAGCCCAACAGCATGAACTGAGGGTGAGGGAGATGGAGCAAAAGGAGAGGGAGAGGCAGAGACATTTCGAATTAGAGAGAGAGAGAATGGAAAAGGAAGAAAGATTAGAGAGAGAGAAAATTGCTCTGGAAAAAGAAAGGATGGCGTTTGAGTTAAGAAAATTGGAAATGATGAACCAGAACAATAATAACAATAGAGATTCTGAGGGAGGCCAATTGTCTAAAGCTGACCTGAAGAAATTCCCTGTGTACCACAAGGGAGATTGCCCTGAGGTGTTCTTTTCCCTAGTGGAAAGAGCGTTTGTGGACTTCTCAGTAAGGGAAAATGAGAAGATGACCATCATGCGATCTTTAATCAGTGGCAGCCTGGCAGAAGTCTATGCAGAGATGCCAGAGGAGCTGCTAAAAGACTTCTCTGAGTTTAAAAAACTGGTGCTTGCCAGATATGGGATAAATGTGGAACAGCTGAGGCAAAGATTCAGGTCACTCACCAAGAAACCAGAGCAGACTTTTACCCAAGTGGGGGCCCAACTGGTGAGGCTGCTAGAGAAATGGCTATCTCAGGAGGGAACAGAGACCTTCCAGCAGCTCAAAGACCTGATAGCGCTGGAACAGTTCTATTCAGTCCTGCATGGGGAACTGAAGTTCCAGGTGAGGGAAAGGAAACCGAAATCTGTGGCAGAGGCAGCCGAGATCGCAGATTTTATTTCCCAAATAAGAAAGCCCTTGGGTGAGGGGAAATCTGTAGGTAAACCCAAAGAAACCTACAGCAAGTACTCTCAGGGACCAGGGAAAAGCCAGCAAGGGGGAGGGGCCCATGGTGAAGGGAGGCCCTCAGACATGAAACCACAAAGACCTCAGATTTTGGAGGGAAAACCAAAACCAGATGAGAAAGACTCCAAATACAGCAGAAAATGTTATTTCTGTCAAGGAAAGGGCCATCTAATCTCAGAGTGTGAGAAATTAAAGCAGCTAAAAGGAAATGTGCCTCATGATTTGAGTGGAACCAAGCCAAAAGCTGTGTTCTGTGTCCAGACAGAGCAAAGCTCCTTGTCACTGAGGGAGCCTGTTGCCATGGCTACTCAATCTGGAACAGTTACATCTGCTGATCAGGCTGAGGAAAATGGTCCTCTTGTGGAGGTCAAGCGCTGCTTGCTAGTGAGAACAGATTCTCAGTTGTTTGAAACCGCAGGGGTGGACGT
Source organism: Pogona vitticeps (assembly GCF_051106095.1). Classification (NCBI taxonomy): domain Eukaryota; kingdom Metazoa; phylum Chordata; class Lepidosauria; order Squamata; family Agamidae; genus Pogona; species Pogona vitticeps. The sequence goes on from NC_135784.1 coordinate 13,253,718, forward strand.
AGGAATACTTGACCATCAGTATAGGGGGCTAAGGGATACTTGTTCCCAGGTGACCCTGTGCCATCCAGATATTATTCCTAGGGAGTATATAATCCCAAATGAGAGCATAAAGGTGGCAGGGATTGAGGGACAGGTGATCTCGCTGCCAGTAGCCGAGGTACCTGTGAACTTTCAAGGCTGGAGGGGAGTTTGGCGGCTAGCGATTTCATCGACTCTGCCAGCAGCCGTGCTCGTGGGAAATGACCTGGCTGAACATGTGAAACGGGTGCTAGTGATTACACGCTCACAAGCTACCACGGGGACAGTTCAGGGGGGTACTGATGAGCCCGAGACGGAAGCAGAGGGGAGTTCCGAGGCTGTGGTGGAAACCTTAATCACAGACAGCAGATTCGGCCAAGAGCAAAAGGCAGACGCCACTCTCCAAAAGTGTTTTGAACAGGCGACAGACACCCAGCTAACACCTGAAACCCCAGTGAGATTTCGAGAGAAAAAGGGAATTTTATATAGAGAGACCCTGAGGAATATCTCAAAAGGGGGAGATGGGATCAGAAGTCAGCTAGTGGTACCTGAAAAGTATCGCCCCATGATCTTACAAAGGGGGCACTGTGACATGTTTGGTGCGCACTTAGGGGTGAACAAAACACAGCAGAGAATCACACAGAATTTTTACTGGCCTGAAATAGGGAAGCAGATCAAGGAGTTCTGTAAACAATGTGATATGTGTCAGAGGCAGGGGAATAACCGTGACAGGACCAAAGCAAAGTTGTGCCCTTTGCCTGTGATTGACACTCCGTTCAAATGCATAGGGGTGGATATTGTGGGACCTTTGCCCAAGGCCACAAAGAGGGGGAACAGGTTCATTCTCACCATTGTGGACCATGCCACAAGGTACCCTGAAGCCATACCCTTGACCAACATTGAAACTAACACAGTGGCAGATGCCTTGGTGGGGTATATGTCCAGGATGGGATTTGCCTCAGAAATAATCACAGATTTGGGCGCATCGTTTACATCGAAGCTCATGAAACGGTTATGGCAAATCTGTGGAATCAAACACAAGGAAACCACTGCCTATCACCCTGAAAGTAATGGGTTAACGGTTAATGGGACTCTGTTGCGCATGATTAGGGCTTACTTGGCAGAGAATCCAAACAATTGGGACCAGAAGCTGCAATCCCTTTTGTTTCCTTATCGATCAGTGCCACAAGCCAGTACCGGGTTCAGTCCGTTTGAACTTTTGTTTGGGAGAAGGGTGAAAGGGCCACTTGATTTGATCAAACAAAATTGGGAGCAGATCACCCAGGATGACCCACAAGATGTTGTGACATATATAGACTCTTTAAGGAATGACCTAAAGAGAAACCTAGAGCTAGCAGCAGAGACCCTGCAAACTCAGAAGGTCAGACAGAAAACCTGGTATGACCACAACGCCAGGGAGAGGCACTTTAACCCAGGGGAGGAAGTGCTTTGGCCTAGGCCCTGCAAAGAGAACAAACTGCAGCTGGGTAGCCCAGAAATAAAATACTTGGGTCACATAGTAGGGGGAGGAGTGATAAAACCCCTAGAGGCCAAAATAGAAGCCGTTCGTGATTGGCCTAGACCCAACACCAAGAAAAAAGTCAAATCATTTCTTGGGTTGGTGGGCTACTACAGAAAGTTCATCCCGAGGTTTAGCGAGATAGCGGCTCCGCTGACCAATCTGACGCGGAAGAAGACTGATGACCGCATCCCGTGGACCAGCGACTGTGAGGAGGCGTTCCAGAGGTTGAAGGAGGCCCTCATCAACTATCCAGTGCTGCGTGCTCCAGACTTCGACCGGGAGTTCATCATCTACACCGATGCGTCTAACAGCGGGGTAGGAGCCGTTCTTTGCCAGGAGGATGAAAATGGTGACCAGCATCCAGTGTCCTACCTGAGTAGGAAACTCCAGAAAGATGAGAGACATTTGGCAACCGTGGAAAAGGAGTGCCTGGCCATAGTCTACGCGATCCAGAAGGCCAAGCCTTACATCTGGGGAAGACATTTTGTTCTGTGCACTGACCATTCACCACTGCAATGGTTAAAGACAATGAAAACCCACAATAGCAAACTTATGAGGTGGGCTTTAAACCTGCAAGACTATGACTTTGAAGTGAAGGTGGTCAGAGGGTCAGTGAACTGTGTTGCTGACGCCTTGTCAAGAAGACCCGAAGAATGAAGACGGCGAAAGAAACATGGACTATGTATATATCTTGGTGACCAAAGGTTAAATGTACTTGTTTATTAAACATGCTTGGTTTGTATGAATAAAGGTAACTTGATGTATTGTAAATGGTAAATGTTTAAATGCCTAATTGATATGTTTATCCTAGAGTAAGTATGGTATTGTATGTTATTGTATAACTGTTTTTGTATGTTTTGGATCCAGGTTGTTTTTTGGAGAAAAGCACTTTAGCTTTCCCCCTACAAAACAACTTATAAAGAGGGGAGGTGTTACATACAAAACTGATGTTACCTGTCTGTCATGGGTTGGAGGGAAAGTTCCATCCTATGGGGAGTGGAAGGCGGGACATCAAGAGGAGGGGCTGTACTGTATATATATGTGGAGCTTGTGTGGAGAAGTTAGGAGAAGCTGAAAGAAGCTGAGAGAAGAAGCTGGTGTGGGAGTCTGTGTGTCAGACAGGGTACTACTGTGTGTCAGTCAGTACCAACCTGATAGGTTCAGGTGTCTGTATGGGTAGCCAGAACTGATAGGTTCAGGGTCTGTGCTTTATTTAAAGGTGTTCTGTGTGAACCAAACTGGTGTATGTATGATTGAGACTAAGCCACGTTACTGTATCTTATTCACTTGATCATTTTATTTTCCCTGTGTGTTATTTAAATAAACCTTGTTCTTTTATTTGTTAAAAATCCATTCCTGGTCTGTGTGACTCCTTACAGGGAATGGTTGGTGGCAGCTTAGTGAAACTGTGGCATCTCCCAGTAGGTCTGGGGTTGTCACAGTAGGCTTCAGGAGTAGGTGGACCGAGAACTCCCAGAAGTACAAGCTGGATTCCGAAGGGGCAGAGGAACTAGAGACCAAATTGCTAACATGCGCTGGATTAAGGAGAAAGCCAGAGAGTTCCAGAAAAATATCTATTTCTGCTTCATTGACTATGCAAAAGCCTTTGACTGCATGGACCACAGCAAACCATGGCAAGTCCTTAAAAAATGGGAGTGCCTGACCACCTTGTCTCTCTCCTGAGAAACGTATATGTGGGACAGGAAGCAACAGTTAGAACTGGAGTTGGAACAACTGATTGGTTCAAAATTGGGAAAGGAGTACAACAAGGCTGTATATTGTCCCCCGGCTTATTTAACTTATATGCAGAATACATCAAGCGGAAGGCTGGATTGGAGGAATCCCAAGCCGGAATTAAGATTGCCGGAAGAAATATTAACAACCTCCCATATGCAGATGATATCACTCTGATGGCAGAAAGTGAGGAGGAACTAAAGAACCTTGTAATGAGGGTGAAAGAGGAGAGTGCAAAAAACGGCCTGAAACTCAACATCAAAAAAAGTAAGATCATGGCCACTGGTCCCATCACCTCCTGGGAAATAGAAGGGGAAGATATGGAGGCAGTGACAGATTTTAGTTTCTTGGGCTCCATGATCACTGCAGATGGAGACAGCAGCCCCGAAATTAAAAGATGCCTGCTTCTTGGGAGGAAAGCAATGACAAACCTTGACAGCATCTTAAAAAGCAGAGACATCACCTGGCCAACAAAAGTCCGAATAGTCAAAGCTATGGTTTTTCCTGTCGTGATGTATGGATGTGAGAGCTGGACCATAAAGAAAGCAGACCACCGAAGAATTGATGCCTTTGAATTGTGGTGCTGGAGGAGGCTCTTGAGTGTTCCCTGGACTGCAATGAGAACAAACCTATCAATTCTAAAGGAAATCAACCCTGAGTGCTCACTGGAAGGACAGATCCTCATGCTGAGGCTCCAGTACTTTGGCCATCTCATGAGAAGAGAAGACTCCTTGGAAAAGACCTTGATGTTAGGAAAGTGTGACGGCAAGAGGAGAAGGGGACGACAGAGGATGAGATGGCTGGACAGTGTCATCGAAGCAACCAACATGAATTTGACACAACTCCGGGAGGCGGTGGAAGATCGGAGGGCCTGGCGTGCTCTGGTCCATGGGGTCAGGAAGAGTCGGACACGACTAAATGACTAAAGAAACAAACAAACAGGGAAGGGGCCATCCTCATCTCCCAAGGGAGGGCGTTCCATAGCCTGGGAGCTGCCACCTAGAACAAATATCCTTTCTTTTATAAAAGAAGCTGGTTGTATTTCAAAGTTTGAAGGATGCCAGTGCCTCTGATCCGGCTCAGTAACATCTTTTTAAAAAACTGATAAACCAGTTTTAAAATGTAACTTTAGGGACCTGCCTTAAACATGGCAGAGAACATCGCAGGTTGACTTCCTAACTTGATGAGAAAATCCTTTCCTTTTTCCGGGGGTGAAGTATTTGGGGAGTGCCCTGTGTTGTGATTAGCACTGAGTGAGGCTCATCCTGAGTGAGTTTCTCGGGTTCATCCCTGAGCAATCTGGCTGAGAAATATTGAGTTTTCTTTGAAGGATGTGACCTTCCCAGCCACTCAGCCTCTCAGTGCTGCTGTTTCTGAGCAGGAGGAAGCCATTTTGTGTCCTCTCTCGCCTGACAGGACCTGCCTGCCCAAAATGGTTTCCATTCTAAGCACCCAAGAATGAACTGCCTCCCCCTCTCACATTTTTTCTCTCCCCAGAGCTGACTGCGCTCTGCTTTAGGCATGGCCAACCAACCAAGTTCAAACTGAAAGCCACAGGCAGCTTTGCTGAGAAAGATGCTGGGTGTCAGTCGTGTGGCATCTGATCTCCCCGCAGAGCCCAGGCTCTGAGTGAGGAAGGTGCCTCAAGGTTGCTTCGATGACACTGTCCAACCATCTCATCCTCAGTTGTCTCCTTCTCCTCTTGCCTTCACACTTTCCCAACATCAAAGTCTTTTCCAAGGAGTCTTCTCTTCTCATGAGATGGCCAAAGTACTGGAGCCTCAGCTTCAGGATCTGTCCTTCCAATGAGCACTCGGGGTTGATTTCCTTTAGAATTGATAGGTTGGTTCTCTTTGCCGTCCAGGGAACTCTCAAGAGTCTCCTCCAGCACCACAATTCAAAGGCATCAATTCTTCGGCGGTCAGCTTTCTTTATGGTCCAGCTCTCACTTCCATACAACACTACAGGAAAAACCATAGCTTTGACTATTCGGACTTTTGTTGGCAAGGTGATGTCTCTGCTTTTTAAGATGCTGTCAAGGTTTGTCATTGCTTTACTCCCAAGAAGCAGGTGTCTTTTAATTTCGAGGCTGCTGTCTCCATCTGCAGTGATCATGGAGCCCAAGAAAGTAAAATCTGTCACTGCCTCCATATCTTCCCCTTCTATTTCCCAGGAGGTGATGGGACCAGTGGCCATGATCTTAGTTTTTTTGATGTTGAGTTTCAGACCGTTTTTTGCACTCTCGTCTTTCACCCTCATTACAAGGTTCTTTAGTTCCTCCTCACTTTCCGCCATCAGAGTGGTATCATCTGCATATTGGAGGTTCTTGATATTTCTTCCTGCAATCTTAATCCAGTCCAGCCTTCCGCATGAGGTATTCTGCATATAAGTTAAATAGCCGGGGGACAGCCTTGTCGTACTCCTTTCCCAATTTTGAACCAATCAGTTGTTCCATATCCTGTTCTAACTGTTGCTTCCTGTCCCACATATAGGTTTCTCAGGAGATGGATAAGGTGGTTAGGCACGTCCATTTCTTTTAGGACTTGCCATAGTTTGCTGTGGTCCACACAGTCAAAGGCTTTAGCATAGTCAATGAAGCAGAAGTGGATGTTTTTCTGGAACTCTCTGGCTTTCTCCATAATCCAGCACATGTTGGCAATTTGGTCTCGAGTTCCTCTGCCCCTTCGGAATCCCGCTTGTACTTCTGGGAGTTCTCAGTGCACATACTGCTGAAGCCTACCTTGTAGGATTTTGAGCATAACCTTGCTGGCATGTGAGATGAGTGCAATTGTACGGTAGTTGGAGCATTCTTTGGCACTGCCCTTCTTTGGTATTGGGATGTAGACTGATCTTTTCCAGTCCTCTGGCCACTGTTGAGTTTTCCAAACTTGTTGGCATATTGAATGTATCACCTTAACAGCATCATCCTTTAAGATTTTAAATAGTTCAACTGGAATGCCATCAGCTCCACTGGCCTTGTTGTTAGCCAGGCTTTCTAAGGCCCACTTGACTTCACTCTCCAGGATGTCTGGCTCTAGGTCAGCAACTATATTGTCTGGGTTGTCTGGGATTTCCAAAACTATCTGATATAATTCATCTGTGTATTCTTGCCACCTCTTCTTGATGTCTTCTGCTTCTGTGAGGTCCCTTCCATTTTTGTCTTTTATCATGTCCATCTTTGCACAAAATTTTCCTCTAATATCTCCAATTTTCCTGAACAGATCTCTGGTTTTTCCTTTTCTGTTATTTTCCTCTATTTCTTTGCATTGTTCATTTAAGAAGGCCCTCTTGTCTCTCCTTGCTATTCTTTGGAAGTCTGCATTCAATTTTCTGTAACTTTCCCTATCTCCCCTGCACTTTGTTTCCCTTTTCTTTTCTGCTATTTGTAAGGCCCCGTCGAACAGCCACTTTGCTTTCTTGCATTTCCTTTTCTTTGGGATGGTTTTTGTTGCTGCCCCTGTACAATGTTACAAGCCTCTATCCAAAGTTCTTCAGGCACTCTGTCCACCAAATTAAGTTCCTTAAATCTGTTCTTCACTTCCACTGTGTATTCATAAGGGATTTGGTTTAGATTATACCTGAGGAGCCCAGTGGATTTTCCTACTCTCTTCAGTTTAAGCTTGAATTTTGCTATGAGAAGCTGATGATCAGAGCCACAATCAGCTCCAGGTCTTGTTTTTGCTGACTGTATAGAGCTTCTCCATCTTTGGCTGCAGAGAATATAATCAATCTGATTTCAATATTGCCCATCTAATGATTTCCATATATAGAGTCGTCTCTTGTGTTGTTGGAAAAGAGTGTTTGTGATGACCAGCTTGTTCTCTTGACAAAACTGTATTAGCCTTTGTCCTGCTTTGTTTTGAACTCCAAGGCCAAACTTTCCTGTTGTTCCTTTTATCTCTTGACTCCCAACTTTAGCATTCCAATCCCCTAGAATGAGAAGAACATCTTTCTTCGGTGTCAGTTCTAGAAGGTGTTGTAAATTTTCATAAAGTTGTTCAATTTCAGTCTCCTCAGCAATGGTGGTTGGTGCATAAACTTGGATTATTGTAATATTGAAAGGTCTGCCTTGGATTCGTATTGACATCATTCTATCATTTTTGAGATTATATCCCATTACAGCTTTTCCCAGTCTTTTGTTGACTACGAGGGCTATTCCATTTCTTCTATGGGATTCTTGCCCACAATAGTAGACATGATAGCTTTGGCCCATCCACTTCATCAGCTCTGGAGCTACTTGTACTTGTCCTCCGCTCTTCCTCAGTAGCATGTTGGACGCCTTTTGACCTGAGGGTCCCATCTTCCAGCATCATATCTTTTAGCCTTTTGTTTCTGATCATGGGGATTCTTGACCACAACAGTAGATATGATAATCATCTGATTTGAATTCACCCATTGCCGTCCATTTTAGTTCACTGATGCCCAGGATGTCGATGTTTATTCTTGCCATCTCCTATTTGACCACATCCAGCTTCCCAAGGTTCATAGATCTTACATTCCAGGTTCCTATGCAGTATTTTTCTTTGCAGCATTGGACTTTCCTTTCACTTCCAGGCACGTCCACAGCTGAGCGTCCTTTCGGCTTTGGAACAACCACTTCATTAGCTCTGGAGCTACTTGTACTTGTCCTGCGCTCTTCCTCAGTAACATGTTGTATGCCTTCCGACCTGAGGGGCTCATCTTCCAGCGTCATATCTTTTAGCCTTTTGTTTCTGATCATGGGACGTTCTTGGCAAAGATACTGGAGTGGCATTGCCGGTTCCTACCCCAGGTGGGTTGCGTTTAGTCAGAACTCTCCACTATGACCTGTCCGTCTTGGGTAGCCCTGCACGGCATAGCCCATAGCTTCTCTGAGTTACTCAAGCCCCCTCGCCACGACAAGGCAGCAATCCTTCCGAAAAAAGCTAAAGATCCATCTCTTCAGATAGGCTTTTAATAATTACAACTGAGTCCCTGAACCGCATTTTAGCAGAATGTTTTTTTATGTTTTCATGTTTTACTCTTTTAATTGTATTTTAAATCATATATTGTTAAATTTATCTTTTAATATTTAAATGAAACGAAAGACCCCCTGATCTTTCTGAGGCCAGAAATACAGATGTCTTTAAGCAGGGCTAGGAAGACCTTCAGCAAAGTCAGCAACGAAGCAGACGTCCAGACTTGCCCAGATCCGGAAAACTGCCTCTAAATGTCTTCAGATTTCACAACCTGACGCCTGGCGCTTCTCTTTTTACCTTCCCATTTTGGCTCACCCAAAATGCTGATGCCCAAGATGACAGCAAGACTTCAAAAAGTTTAGCTCTGCCACGTCACCTTTTACTCTGCCAGAGTCTCCGGCTCTTACAGGTGTGGGGATGGCTGAGCAGTGAAGAGAGAAGGGATCTGGATGGGGAGAGGCCTTTTTAGGGTGGAGACGACACCCCAAAAAGTAAATAAAAAAGTAAATCAAAATGTGTTTGCCATTTTTTTCCTTCTCAGAGACTAATTTACAGCTGCCCCATGTCTGTATTATTGTACAGTATTAATATTAATATACTGTCTTCCGAGCGCTGTCTGGCCTGCCGTGCGTCCTCTACCCGACAGCCGATGACGACATCGCAGATCTCCTTGTCTATTGGTGGAATATTTTCTTTGCAGCCAATCCGCACTCTCTGTTCTCTTTTGGGAGGTGGGGGGGTATTCCTATAACTTCAAGGAGCTGCGGGCGCAAAAGCGTAGTGACTTTGGAGCGAGAGGATGGCGCTTCGCTTTTGGCTGGCCGGGGTCGCTGTCCTGCTCCTCGGGGAGCCAGGCTGGGCCCTCCCCTCCGGTATTAAAGGATCCCCGGCGCTTGGTGAGATTCTTGATCTTTTTTTTCCTTCCCGAGATCGAATGGCTTTGGGGGCCGGCGACATTGGGGGGGGTCTTTGCTCCTCCTCCTCGGGCAGCAAAATATGTTGAGCGGCTTCAACCAGCCCCCAGGTGGGGCGATTCAAGAGCCCCTCCTGTTAGGGAGGGAGAGAATTCGCGCCTATTTTGGTTCACACCTGCCTCTCTCGGTCCCCTTGGACGGTCGAAGGGAGTTTCCAGGGCGTAAGGTACAACAATCCATTTGAAACCCCACTCAGGCAGCCATTTACTCAAGGAAAGCCTGCCTGAAGAGAAAGGTCTTCATCGGCCTGCGGAAGGAGTGCAAAGACGGGGGCCAGGCTGGCCTCCAGTGGCAGGGAGTTCCAAAGTCTAAAGGGACCACCACCACAGGGAAGGCTCTCTCCCACATGTCTCCACCAAATGCAGCTGTGAAGGTGGCAGGATTGAGAGGAGAATGTGAGGGGAGTGTGCCTGGTGAAGGAAATATGATGGAGACACACACCGCCTCCCTCGATACAGCTTCCTCGCTCAGAGCCTGGCCTCTGGGGGGGGGAAACAAGACGCCATGTCCATGACACACGGCATCCTTCTCAGCCCAGTTGGCGTGGCTTTCGGTTTTGGCTCTGCGTTGGCCATCCTCCCCCAAAAGAGAGCTCCTTCTGCTCTGAGGAGAGCAAAATTGTGAGGGAAAAGGCAGTTCCCGCATCAGATTTTCTGCCAAGCGGAGCAAGAGCCCGAGGAAGCCGCCCAGGAGTTTCCTTAGCCCGGCGGGGCTCCGAGGAGGAGGAGCACGCGAGCCCTCATCGCCGGCCACAACCCCCTCCCGCTCCTTCTTCACTCCCACCACAACTAGCAGCAGCAGGACGAAGAAGCATAGAAGGGAGGGAGCGCCGGCAATCGCCTAGCTGGGGGGGGGGAAGAAGGGCACGACATAAAATAAAAAAAAAAAAACGCCCTCACAGAATCGCCTTGCCAAAGGAGAAAAGCCCCTATCGGTAACCACAAAATTAAACAAAATGGGGCGGGGGCCCCCACAGGTGCACACAGGCGCACACACACAAACACACACACACAGGGAGGTCTAGCAACCTTCCTCTGAGGCCCCCCTCAAAAAAAGGTGCACTCAGCAGCAGCAGCTACCCCCACCGCGAGAAGAGGAGCAAACTTTGCGAGGCGAGCCCAGGCAGCCTCCAGAGCTGAGGCGGCTGAAACAGGATGAGGAGGAGGAGGAGGAGGAGGAGGAGGAGGAGGAGGAGGAGGAGGAGGAGGAAGCACCGCCAGGCGCTGAGGCAGCCACTGGCCGGGCTGGTGCTGGGGGTGCCGAGAGAGAAAGAGAGCCAGAGAGCCACTCAGCGGTGGCTCGGGCGCTCGGGGAAAAGGGCTGGCAGAACGCCTCGCTCGCTGGCTCTACCCCAAGACAGTGCCTCTTGCACCTTCCATCTGGAACTGCAGCCTGCCAGCCAGCAGACAGGCCAGCGGGCTGGCTGGCAGGCAGCAGTTCCGGATGGAGGGTGCAGGAGGCGCTGTCTTGGGACAGAGCTGGCGAGCAACACGAGGCTTTTTTGGACTCTTGACATCAGAGGACGTGTGGATGCTTTGGGGGGGCAGGCAAGGCAGGGGCCACAAACTATCATCCAGGGGGCTGCAAATGGCCCCCGGGCCACATGTTTGAGACCCCTGTTTTAAATGGTGCAGACATTTGGCTGTCTGCCGGGTAAGCGCTGCGAGGCAGAAGAAGGCCCTTCTTTTCTCTGCGGGAAACGGGCACCTACACAGACTGTCCCAAATCCCATCTGGTAAGTCCTCAACTTCCCCAAGGCTCGGTGAGCAGGCAACCTGTCCCTTGATGAGTCATCTTTCTAGCTTCAAGGCCAGCTGCAGGGAACTGGGCTGATGGAGGCCATCCGGAGCCGAGTTTGAATTCTCCTGCTTTTCATCTGCTCTCCTCCTGTGGCTGCATCACGGAATAGAGGTGGCGCTTGTGAGAGCCTTTGACTCTCATCATATATTTCACCATCTTTATTTTGCATCCCTTTATGCCATTGTTAGTACCCAGTGTGGTGTAGTGGATAAGAGTGCCAGAGTACGACTCAGGAGTCCTGTGTTCAAATCCTTACTAAGCCATGGAAACTCGCTGGATGAGTGGAACAGTTAAAACCTACGCCTTATATATCTCATTTAGGTACTTTGAAAGCCCCGTTAGGATTGCTATAAGTTGGTTCCGACTTGAAAGCTCATAACAACCACAGTGACATTGTTATGTGCTGTCCTGCAGCTTGTTCCTTACAGCAGCCCTATGAAATAGGTGACCTAAAAATGTCTTGTCATTAACAACTGTGCTCATGCCTTGCAGAGTCTAGGCTGTGGCTTCCTCTTTAAGGTAAGTCCATCTCGTACGTAGGCTTCCTCTTTTCCTCCTCAGGTGATGGATGGTGATCATCTTGTGCTTTTCCAAACTCTCAACTGATGGCCACACAATTTTATTGTTTATATTAATTAGGCTCCTGGCTGCTGGTCAAGGCCTTCACTCCTTGGCAATACTGTGGCTGCCCCTGGCCCCTCAAGCATATCAAGTTTTATGTCTAAATCTGTTCATTCCAATTTCTATTTCATGATGGCTCAGCCCGCATTCAGTAATCAGATCCGTTATTAAAATGCATATCTAAAGTTAGCCATGTTATCTAAATGATTGTCTAAGAGTCACCATGTGGTGTAATTGAATGCATGGAGCCTGAGCCAGCTCTTAAATCAATTGCCAGTCGCAATTGTCCTTCTTCACGGATCAACAGGCCAGACAGAGGATGAGAGCAGGCAGAACAGTCAAGGGCATTGAAGGGCAGGTTCTGCTTTACTTTGATTAGTCTGCTGGCTTTACTCGTAATACTAAGATTCATTTCAGAAGGAAATCATTCTAAGACACAGAGAGCCGGCAGATTCAGCCTCCCTCCTTTGGGAGGGTAAACCTTGTGAGCCCATGATCCAGATCTGGCGATCCATCGGATTTCAGGCCATTCAAGCCTGGGGCCTGGAGACGCACAACCAGCAGCCCTGAGCATCTTTGATTGCAAACAGGGATGTCATCCTTGAAGACCATATATGTGAGTGTCCCCAAGTGAACCTGGAACATCCGTTGCTTTGGTGGTTGGTCCTCCTTTAGTACACTTGCTAGGATAAGATGTCCACCTGCTCTTTGAAGGCTCCTCCTGTCCTGCCAGTGAGAGGTTTGGATTGCTGACGTGGACGTTCATTTTGTCATTTTTGCAGAGCCCCCAGTAGGGAAGGTGACAAGCATGTCGGTCTCTGAAGGCCAGATGATTTTCGTCTGTCACATAAACGGCTTCTACCCCGGCAAGATCGAAACCACCTGGAGGAAGGGTGGGGAGATTGTGGAGCAGGACACCTTCCGGAGGAGCGTCACTCGCAACCTGGATGGGACTTACCATGTCTCTCTCGGTGTCGAGATGGACCTTACAGACAGAGGGCTCTACCAATGCCACATCAAACATGTTGGCCTGCCGGAGCCTCTGGTCTTGGCCTGGGAAGGGCCTGGTGGTGAGCATTTGTGGGGGGAAGGAAGGAGATGGGGTGGTTGAGCAACCTCCAGATGGGAAGGGGCAAAGAAGGAGCACCATCATAGGTGAAAACTCTCCGCAGGACCCCCATATTTTGGGGAGTATGAAAAAGGAACTATGCCCTGGTCTGAAGGGAGAAGGTGGCTGCGTAGCTCAGTGCATTAGGGGAGCCAGAGGTTGGGAGTTCAATTCACCACTCAACTTCCCGATCAGAGAGCTAGCCTGCGTTGTCTTGGGGAAGCTGCCCAGTCCCAGGGCACCCCCCAGGAGAAGGGAATGGGAAACCGTTTCTCAAGACTCTTTAGCTAGAAAACCCTGGAAAGGGTCACCTTAAGTCAGAATTGACTTGACGGCAGACAGTTATTATGAGGCAGGAGGAGGGCATTAGATGTGTCAAGGAGTCTGGAGCCCTCGGTGGCCATTCCTCAGGATGCTTGCAGATTGCCTCTCACCTCCGAGCATGAGGTTCAGTGAAAGGTTCTGCATAATGGTCCAAGGGCCTGCAAGGAGCGTGGCGGGTGGTCCTTCCTTTGAATCAGGCCCAGGTCAAAGAGGGGCTGACCCTACTGGCAGAGCCTCCCCTTCCACGCGCAGGATTTGGTCCTGGTTCGGTCCCAGCATTTCCACTCAAAGCCCTCGGGACCTCCTGGTGGGGATTTGGGAAGCTGCTGCTTCTCTGAACAGCTGCATGTTTGCTCATATTTGTTTTGGCCAACATGAGGTTCATGGAGGGAGTCATTTTGGCAGCTGCTCCTTTCCCGGTGGCAGCAGGGATTGCCTTGTTTCTCCACGACTAGGCTCTGAATGCGCTCGGTGGGCCGCATAGCTGGTGTTCTCTGGCGGATGTCAGGGACTAACCTGCTCTTGGCACTGCCCCCACTGGGACCCACAGCTCCCCTACCTTGATTAGATCATGAGGTCCCCTGCCTCTAATTCCTATTTAATGGCCCATTTCCCCACCACCACCTTGTCTGCCTAATCCCTACTCAGGAGCCCCTTCTCCTGCCATTCCCGGGGGGGGGGGTTGGCTTCCTTCCAAGAGGTCTGTCTTCCATCCCACCAGATGCCAGCACAGCTCTTGGGGGAGAAAAGTATCAGTTTGTTCCTGTGGGGCAAAAGGAAGGCACAGCAGGACCCCCTCCTCACTCTTCCCTCCTCACACCAAGCAGTGGCCAAGAAAACCAGCCTGGGTGCCAGGGGTTCGGTGGCCCCTCTTGGCTGCCTCACCTTGTCCCTTTCCCGAGAAAGCAATGGAAGTGATGGCTGGTAGAGGAAAAGCCGGGGGACTTGGAGGGGGTCTGCCTGCATGTACTGCATGAAGAGAGGAAATGCCGTCAGAACTGGTGTCCCAGTCAAACAGCTTTTCACGCCAACATGGAACTTGTTGAAGGAACCATTTCAGAGGCTCCCGTTGCTGTGCTGTGTATGATGGATGGGATTTCCAGGAGAACTAGTCATTTATTCTGAAAATATATTTTTACGCCAAGGTACTCGGTTCAGATGTTTAAAATCATATCCCCCAACGGTGGCAATAAGATACAGGAGCTTTCGCAGGAACATGATTAGGATGGCCGTGTAACTGCTCCTCTCCTCCCGCATTCACTTCCTATAAAGCAAGTCCTGTGGATTTCGTTGGGAGTTGCCTTAGAAGAAAAACACTTGGGGTCTCAGCCTTACTTAAATTGAAGGGGACGAGAAAGAAGAGTGCTCTGTGTGAAAAGAGGGTTTCTGTCAAGTCCCTTCACTTGAGATCCTTGAGATGAGTTGACACGTTCTCCCTTTTCTGGAGAGGAGGGATTTCCCTCACCCTCAGCAGTGCTGATGTTTTCTATGGGGAGAGGAGAGGTTTCCCAGGCCCATCCTCATCATAGGCTTTCAATGGCTAATTTAGATGTACTTCCGTATTCCGGAGGAAAAGGCTTGGTTTGATGAGGCTACACTGAAGACAGTGGATTCAAAGCTTGATCCCTCGATTGCTGAAAGCCTGGGAGGTCTCTGGGCCTTCTTTCCCTGGCAATGTTTATGCAGAGACCAGAAACACACCTGGCGTGATAGTTTTACTACACCTTACTACAAATGTGTATATACTGGATCTTCTCTGGGGACCCCCTTCCAGTAATGATATTCTGATTCCATCTGTGCAGGAAACCAGACACAGTGAGAGACCTACTAAAGCTACTTCGCCCCTTTCTGTCTCGGAAGGATTCTTTCTGCAGCCTTCGAAAGCCCTTCTTCCCCAGACCCTGCTGCTCTGTCGCGAATGCCTCTTTCCCTGGCTGGAGGTCATTTTATGTACCATCCTATGTTGGAGAAGAACAAGAAAGGGGAGCACGGTCCCTTTGCCTTCCTTCAGATGGTCTTTGATGCCTCCTGCATTTCTCGGATACTTTTGATATTGAGGAGAGAAACGAAAAACACATAGAAGTAAAAAGCTTTACTATCTGTATTTTTTTTCTTGTCAATGAATTGTTCAGAGTATTACAAAACAAAGCAAGGAACTGTCTGCCTGCAATTTTTTGATTACTTTGTTATGTGAGGCATGGCTTTTGAGAATCCACACTGAACAGAAGGTGCCAAAATTGTCACTAGAGAAGAGGGTGTCAAGATCTGAAATGGTGTGTTTATAGAGTGTCAAAATAATTAAGGAGATATAGAAAAAATAACCCTAAAAATGAAGGTACTTTTAAAATTGAGGCTTGAAGAATAGTTTAATATAGTCAGTGCAAAAAAAATGAGCCACCTCCCCAGCTGAACAAGGTTTTTGTACCATAACAATCCTGACAGTTGAACATGTTATAAAATGGATAACCAAGCATAAGCAAGTGATGCAGGTCTTATAGTTGCATTTCCTATAATTACACTGTTTTGGTTTTCCAGGATTCTGGAGTTCCAGATCTTTTATGCTATAGGCCTTTATTCCTTTAGTGTTTGAAAAATTAAAAAAAAAACTATTACTGTCATAATAGTAGCTTGCCAGATTCTGCCATTGATCTCCTTAGAAAAGAGCCTGTTTACAGTTAGAAGGGAAAGGAAAGCAACTGAAATAATTATAAATATAGGGAGATAAGGGACACACAGAGGAATTCAAAAGAGGAATCCATCATGTCATCACCCAACTTATCATAACAACATTACACACTATGCCACACACACCGGATACCAACAGCAATCATGAAACAGTTCAGGAGAAGAAAGGCTTCATTTCCAAAAGCTGCCAGCACAGAAGTCATGGATTTTCCTCCATAGATTTTAACTGGTAGATGGTTGGATAAGCATTAGAAAACGTAGTGTTTTTCCATGTGTGTTTTTAAATACACTTTAAAGACTAAGAAATGCTTTTTAAAAACTTCACATATTCTTTCTTTTAAGAACTTTGCTACATTTTATGCTTTTTCAATTTGCTTTTTCAGGCTACAGTATAAACTTTTGCAGTTTTAAAATGTAAGCTACCCTCCTTTTGAAACATATTTGTAACATGAGTTACTGGTAAGTTTTGCGTACAATATTTAAAAATGCTGTACACCTCGGGTCAAGTCAGGGACTCAGAAGAGCAGCTGTGAAGGAACTAGAAAAGATGCTCAAGTGTAAGGCTGGGTTCCTGGAGACCAAGGCCAAAATCCTCCACACGCTTGTGTTCCCAAGAGTGAAAGCTGTGGTGGGTGAGTGAGGAAAGCAGACGGGGGGGGGAAAGAGTGCTGGAGAAGAGCCGGCCAGCCATGTAGGATTTTCTGGAAGCCACCTGAGGTCATTTAAACTGACCTACAGAGAGAAGAGAAGGGGAAATCATAGAAAAATAGCATTACTATGAGGGACCCATGGGAAATTCCAGGCGAAGGGGGATGAAGAATGAGGGAAATGGAAAAGTGCTTTTGTCCCCCAACTTCTCTTTCAACCCAGCACATCCTCTTTGCCTTTCTATACATTCGGAAGTTGGCTGCTAACTTAAAATGCAGCAACTCATTCTTCATTATTATAACCAAAGCACAGGCACAGTTTTTTTTTCTAAATTAAAAAAAGTATATGCCCATTTTGCCTAAGACATTAGTTTTTTGTTGTTGTTTTTTCACCGAGAGCTGAAAAAAGGTCCAGGAGACCACCTGGGGCAGTGAGATTGGTGGCCCGGCACTCGTCACATCCTCCATGTGAAGGCAGGGAGAAGGGCCAACATTGTCCTCAGGGCCCCAATGCCAGAGGTGGGGAGAGGCTCTCCTTCTTTTCTGCTGCCAGAGCCCCGACCCGACCCCCCCAGATGTGAAAGTGGAGCACAAGAAGAAACACCTTCAAGGAGGGCTGCTGAATCCTCCCTGCCCGAGAAGAGCCCCCCTCCTCTGTTTTTTGCAAAGCCTCTTCCTTGTCCTGGAACCATGCCAGCCTGCAATGCACAGGCCTTAGGGCCCCAGCAGGTACTACTGTTGGTAGAGATTCAACAGGTGAGGTTTTTGCACTGGGGCATTTCCCTGCTTTACAAAATGCCTGCTGTCCAGCTGGGAATAAGAAAGACGATTCATCTGTCTCCTGGGCGACGACTGTTGGGCAATGAGCCAGCTTTCCTAGTTCCTTCCGGAACCAAACTGTATTATCTGCCTTTTCTGTATTATCTGCCTTTTCTGGGAAATCAGGTGAAAGCAAAGAAGCGGCCTCGAAAGCTTTGGGCACCAGGGGGCGCCCCTGCACCATCGCAAGCACTCTTCCCCTCCCCCATTGAGAGGCAATTTTGATCTTTTTTTCTTCGTGGAGTGGGAGGCTAGTTGGTTTTGAGCCCAGGGGAGTTGTGACAGGCAGCTGTCATGTCCCGCCGATGTGCAAACAATACAATCACACACAAATAGCCATGAGACACACACGTAGGGGGTGTGCGTGTTTTGAGCAATGTAATAACATGGAGTAAAGAGCCTCGTACAGAGATCCAGCCCTGCTCTCTAGGTATAGATATGGGATCTAATGAACAGAAGTATACGAAAAGGGTTAAGCCTTCTCAAAAAATGGACAATATACTCATTTCCATCTGCTTTTGTGTGTGTGAAAATTTTCCTACAGCTCCAGCCCTCGTGGGTTGATCCAACCCTTCCTTGATTTCTTGGAAAGCCTCGGGTGCGCTTTCTGCTCTCTAGCAGGAAGCAGCAAAAGATCACAAAAACATACAGTAAATGAAAAGTCAGTGATTCAGCTGGGAATCCACCAGAAATTTCGGATTGCAGGCAGAGAACAGGAATGAGAGAAGAGAAGGGCTGTCCCCCCTTATTCTCCAACACTCCCGTTTCCATCACTTTCTTTCTTCTTCCTTTCTGTATACATTGGTGCCTCGCTTAACGAGCGCACCGTACAATGATGAATTCGCATAGCGATCCCTTTTTTGGGCTTGCTGATGCGAAGGCATCGCGTCGGACTCTATGGCCGAAACTCGCATAGCGAAGATCGGTAAGCGTTTCGCTTACCAACCTGCACTTTGCGACCCGGGGATCAGCTGTTCGGCAGGTTCAAAATGGCCACCGGAACAGCCGAAATGGCTGCGAGCAGCGTTTTCGCGCCCTCGCCTCGCTTACCGAGGGCGCGAAAATGGCTGCCGGACCTCGGAAGCATCGCTGAGGGTGAGATTTGGTCCAATATGGAGCGCATTAAACGATGTTTAATGCGTTCCAATGGCTTTTGTTGTTCAGTTCAGCACCACTGTACATTCATACTGCCGCGACACTCAGCTAAAATGTTGAGACTTGAATTCAGTTAAAGAATTCAGTGAGCACATACACGTTTTTGATATGTACAATTATTCGTTTCGTTTTCATTTAGTCGTGTCCAACTCTTCATGACCCCATGGACCAGAGCAGGCCAGGCCAGTGTCTTCCACTGTCTCCCAGAGTTCTGTCAAATTCATGATGGTTGCTTCGATGACACTGTCCAACCATTTCATCCTCTGTTGTCTCCTTCTCCTCTTGCCTTCACACTTTCCTAACATCAAGGTCTTTTCCAAGGAGTCTTCTCTTCTCATGAGATGGCCAAAGTACTGGAGCCTCAGCTTGAGGGTCTGTCCTTCCAGTGAGCACTCAGGGTTGATTTCCTTTAGAATTGATAGGTTTGTTCTCATTGCAGTCCAGGGGACTCTCAAGAGCCTCCTCCAGCACCACAATTCAAAGGCATCAATTCTTTGGCGGTCAGCCTTCTTTATGGTCCAGCTCTCACTTCCATATATCACTACAGGAAAAACCATAGCTTTGATTAATCGGACTTTTTTGGCAAGGTGATGTCTCTGCTTTATAAGATGCTGTCAAGGTTTGTTATTGCTTTCTTCCCAAGAAGCAGGAGTCTTTTAATTTCATGGCTGCTGCCACCATTTTCAGTGATCATGGAGCCCCACAAAGTAAAATCTGTCACTGCCTCCATATGTGTGACGGCAAGAGGAGAAGGGGACGACAGAGGATGAGATGGCTGGACAGTGTCTGCGAAGCAACCAACATGAAATTGACAGAACTCCGAGAGGCAGTGGAAGATAGGAGGGCCTGGTGTGCTCTGGTCCATGGGGTCACGAAGAGTCGGACACGACTAAACGACTAGATGACGACGACGATGGGACCAGTGGCCATGATCTTATTTTTTTTGATGTTGAGTTTCAGACCGTTTTTTGCACTCTCCTCTTTCACCCTCATTACATGGTTCTTCAGTTCCTCCTCACTTTCTGCCATCAGAGTGGTATCATCTGCATATCGGAGGTTGTTGATATTTCTTCCGCATGATGTATTCTGCATATAAGTTAAATAAGCCGGGGACAATATACAGCCTTGTCGTACTCCTTTCCCAATTTTGAACCAATCAGTTGTTCCATATCCAGTTCTAACTGTTGCTTCCTGTCCCACGTATAGGTTTCTCAGGAGATAGATAAGGTGGTGAGGCACTCCCATTTCTTTAAGGATTTGCCATAGTTTGTTGTGGTCCACACAGTCAAAGGCTTTAGCGTAGTCAATGAAGAAGAATTACATGTTTTTCTGGAACTCTCTGGCTTTCTCCATAATCCAGCGCATGTTAGCAATTTGGTCTCGAGTTCCTCTGCCCCTTCCGAATCCAGCTTGCACTTCTGGGAGTTCTCGGTCCACATACTGCTGGAGTCTACCTTGGAGGATTTGAGCATAACCTTGCTAGCGTGTGAAATCAGTGCAATTGTACGGTAGTTGGAGCATTCTTTGGCACTGCCCTTCTTTGGGATTGGGATGTAGACTGATGTTTTCCAGTCCGCTGGCCACTTTTGAGTTTTCCAAACTTGCTGGCATATTGAATGTAGCACTTTAACAGCATCATCTTTCAAGATTTTAAATAGTTCCACTGGAATGCCATCACCTCCACTGGCCTTGTTGTTAGCCAGGCTTTCTAAGGCCCACTTGACTTCACTCTCCAGGATGTCTGGCTCAAGGTCAGCAACTACATTGTCTGGGTTGTCCGGGATATCCAACTCTTTCTGATATAATTCCCTGTTTATTCTTGCCACCTCTTCTTGATGTCTTCTGCTTCTCTTAGGTCCCTTCCATTTTTATCCTTTATCTTGTCCATCTTTGCACAAAATGTTCCCCTAATATCTCCAATTTTCCTGAACAGATCTCTGGTTTTTCCTTTTCTGTTATTTTCCTCTATTTCTTTGCATTGTCTCTCCTTGCTATTCTTTGGAAGTCTGCATTCAATTTTCTGTAACTTTCCCTATCTCCCCTGCATTTTGTTTCCCTTCTCCTCTCTGCTATTTCTAAGGCCTTGTTGGACAGCCACTTTGCTTTCTTGCATTTCCTTTTCTTTGGGATGGTTTTTGTTGCTGCCTCCTGTACAATGTTACAAGCCTCTATCCAAAGTTCTTCAGGCACTCTGTCCACCAAATCAAGTTCCTTAAATCTGTTCTTCACTTCCACTGTGTATTCATAAGGGATTTGGTTTAGATTATACCTGAGGAGCCCAGTGGATTTTCCTACTCTCTTCAGTTTAAGCTTGAATTTTGCTATGAGAAGCTGATGATCAGAGTCACAATCAGCTCCAGGTCTTGTTTTTGCTGACTGTATAGAGCTTCTCCATCTTTGGCTGCAGAGAATATAATCAATCTGATTTCAATATTGCCCATCTAATGATTTCCATATATAGAGTCGCCTCTTGTGTTGTTGGAAAAGAGTGTTTGTGATGACCAGCTTGTTCTCTTGACAAAACTCTATTAGCCTTTGCCCTGCTTTGTTTTGAACTCCAAGGCCAAACTTTCCTGTTGTTCTTTTTATCTCTTGACTCCCAACTTTAGCATTCCAATCCCCTAGAATGAGAAGAACATCTTTCTTTGGTGTCAGTTCTAGAAGGTGTTGTAAATTTTCATAAAGTTGTTCAATTTGGTGGTTGGTGCATAAACTTGGATTACTGTAATTTTGAAAGGTCTGCCTTGGATTCGTATTGACATCATTCTATCATTTTTGAGATTATATCCCATTACGGCTTTTCCCAGTCTTTTGTTGACTACGAGGGCTATTCCATTTCTTCTATGGGATTCTTGACCACAACAGTAGATATGATAATCATCTGATTTGAATTCACCCATTGCCGTCCATTTTAGTTCACTGATGCCCAGGATGTCGATGTTTATTCTTGCCATCTCCTATTTGACCACATCCAGCTTCCCAAGGTTCATAGATCTTACATTCCAGGTTCCTATGCAGTATTTTTCTTTGCAGCATTGGACTTTCCTTTCACTTCCAGGCACGTCCACAGCTGAGCGTCCTTTCGGCTTTGGAACAACCACTTCATTAGCTCTGGAGCTACTTGTACTTGTCCTGCGCTCTTCCTCAGTAACATGTTGTATGCCTTCCGACCTGAGGGGCTCATCTTCCAGGGTCATATCTTTTAGCCTTTTGTTTCTGATCATGGGACGTTCTTGGCAAAGATACTGGAGTGGCATTGCCATTTCCTACTCCGGGTGGATTGCATTTAGTCGGAACTCTGCACTATGACCTGTCCGTCTTGGGTGGCCCTGCACGGCATAGCCCATAGCTTCTGTGAGTTACTCAAGCCCCTTCGCCACGACAAGGCAGCAATCCATGAAGGGGATGTAATAATTAAACAAATTATATGCTTGCAATACATTAACCCTTGTAATTCAATTACTAGTTCAATTACAATACTCACCAATCATCTACACAGGTGCTTACCCAACAACATCACATAACACTTTTAATACTTACATACATTTTTTTCATTGAACACACAGCATATAACATTTAACACGGTACAATTAACATTCTATTGCATTTGCCATTTTAGCAAAGTCCAGTCCCTTCGTCTTCAGTCTAAGGCAGACTGCTACCACATTTTGAGTCTCTTTTGTTCGAATTTTAATTTTTTTCCCAGTCCAAGCTTTAGGACGTTTGAGTTCTCTCTCAACACCACGTTTTCGTCCTCTTCGTAAGTCCAACATTGTAGTCATGGTGGAGTGGTAGTGCTTATAAATGAAATGTCCTACCCTCCGGCGCAGCTTCACTTTGCTGAAATCCGCCTCACTCAGCACCTTCATGATACTCACGAATCACTGATGGTTGGCCTTGCCTAAAGCAGAGCGCAGTCGGCTCTGGGGAGAGAAAAAATTCGAGACGGGAAGGCAGTTTGTTCTTAGGTGCCAAAAACCGAAGCCATTTTGGGCAGGCAAGTCCTGTCAGACAAGAGAGAAGGACACAATATGGCGCCCTTGAGAAGGTCTCAAAATGGCGCCCTCCTGCTCAGAAACAGCAACACCGAGAGGCTGCATGGCTGGCAAGATCACATCCTTTGGAAAAAAAACAACAATATTTCTCAGCCACATTGTTCAGGGATGACCCTGAGAAACTCAATCAGGATGAACTTCACTCAGTGCTAATTCCAACACTGGGCACTTTCTGAATATTTGTTATTGGAGAAGAGGAAGGATTTTCTCATCAAACAAGGAAGTCAACCTGTCACGTTCTCCGGCATGTTCAGAAGCAGGTATCTAAAGTGACATTTTAAAACTGGCTTTCAAGTTTTTAAAAAAGAAGTCACTGAGCCGGATGAGAGGCACTGGCATCCTTCCAGCTTTGAAGTACAACCAGCTTCTTTTAAAAAGAAAGGGATATTTGTTTGTTTGAGGACTCTTATTCAACACCCTGGCCGATGGCCCATGCTGTCCTTCAAGATCCTGTTCTGTCCCTCTCAACCCCATTTATTTATTTATGTATGTATTTATTTATTTATTTATTCATTTATTTATTTATATCATCTATCTATCTATCTATCTATCTATCTATCTATCTATCTATCTATCTATCTATCTATCTATCTATCTATCTATCTATCTATCTATCTACCTACCTACCTACCTACCTACCTACCTACCTACCTACCTACTTACTTACTTACTTACTTACTTACTTACTTACTTACTTACTTACTTACTTACTGTATTAGATTTCAGACAAGAGAGAAGGACACAAAATGGCGCCCTTGAGAAGGTCTCAAAATGGCACCCTCCTGCTCAGAAACAGCAGCACCGAGAGGCTGCATGGCTGGCAAGATCACATCCTTTGGAAAAAAAAAACAGTATTTCTCAGCCACATTGTTCAGGGATGACCCTGAGAAACTCAATCAGGATGAACTTCACTCAGTGCTAATTCGAACACTGGGCACTTCTGAATATTTGCTATTGGAGAAGAGGAAGGATTTTATCAAACAAGGAAGTCAACCTGTCACGTTCTCCGGCATGTTCAGAAGCAGGTATCTAAAGTGACATTTTAAAACCGGCTTTCAAGTTTTTAAAAAAGAAGTCACTGAGCCGGATGAGACGCACTGGCATCCTTCCAGGTTTGAAGTACAACCAGCTTCTTTTACAAAAGAAAGGGATATTTGTTAGTTTGAGGACTCTTTTTTAAAAAAAATCTTTTTTTATTATATAAATCCATCCATATTGGTTTAACATCGTGTCACCAGGGTACAGCTTATAATCATTTGTAAAACAACTACTACACACATTATACTCCTAATCTATACAACATCCTTCTAACCATTGATAGAATAAGTCCCATGTTTGGTAATATTTTGTATCTTCTTTTCCTTTGATTTTCAGTGTTAGTCTGTCCATTTCGGCGCAGTCCAATATCTTTTTAATTATTTCTTGATCCGTAGGTGTTCCTTCATTTTTCCAGTACTGTGCATAAATAATCCTCGCCGCTGTTAGAATATGCAGTATTAAATATACATTTTGTCTATCAACACTTTCTGGTATTATACCTAACAGAAAGAGCTCTGGCCTAAAATCTACATGTTTTTTGATTATTTTAACAAGCCATGTATGTATTTTGTACCAAAATTTTTTTGCTTTATCACAAGTCCACCAGAGGTGATAATAGGTTCCAGTTTTTTTATGACATTTCCAACATTTACTTGACCTGTTAGAGTACATCTTAGCTAATCTATCAGAAGGTAAATGCCATCTATAAAACATTTTATATAGATTCTCTTTATAAGATGTTGCCATTGTCATCTTATAGTTTCTAGACCACAGCCCTTGCCATTTTTCTAAGTCAATATTGTACCCAAAATTTTTTGCCCATTGAACCATCGTTTCTTTGACCTGTTCATCCTCCATTTTCCAATTTAGAAGGTATTTATATACTTTCCTAATTAATTTGTCATCTGATGTTAACATTATTTGGTCAAAAGTTGTCTGTTCTTTATAAAAATCGTACATTTTTAGGTCCCGTTCATATCTTGATTGTATTTGCATTATAGACCACCACGATGCATCTAACCCCTGGTCTATAAGGTCTTGTTTTGGCTTTAATTGCCTATCTTTGTCTAAAATATCTGTATAAGTCAAAATTTTTCTAACATTCAAAAGGTTGGGATGAACAAATGCTTCTATGGGTGAAACCCATCCTGGTATTTTTGTGTACATTTTCATTTTTATTTTTTCCCATATTATATACAAGGAGTTTCTAATATAATGATTTTGAAAATACCTATGAGATTTGGCTTTCTGATACCATAAAAAGGCATGCCAACCCAATTGCAGATCATGTCCTTCTAAATACAGAAGTCTCTTGTTTTTCAGGCTAATCCATTCTTTCAGCCAAGTTAAAGCAGATGATTGGTAATATAAGGTCCAGTCCGGTAGACCAAATCCTCCGTTTTCCTTGGATTCTTGGAGCATTTTTAGTTTGATTCTAGCTTTCTTCCCTTGCCAAATGTATTGTAGTATCACTTTGTTTAGATCGTCAAAATATTTCTTCTCTATTTTCACTGGCACTGTTTGGAACAAGAAAAGTAGCTTTGGCAAAATGTTCATTTTGATTGTTGCAATTCTTCCTAATAGTGATAGTTGTAAGTTTTTCCATTTTTCTAGATCTATTTTTATTTGGTTAAATAGTTTCATATAATTATCTTCTTTTATAGTTACACATCTAGCAGTTAAATATATTCCTAGGTACTTAACTTTTTTAACTATTTGTAAATCTGACATCTTTGAGAGTTGATTTTTTTGCTTGGCTCTTAAGTTTTTCACTATAACTTTAGTTTTTTCTTTATTTATCTTCAATCCTGCTACTTTCCCAAATTCATCGATTTTGTCCAGTAGTCTCAATGTTGTTTCCAATGGGTCTTCCAATATAAACACCAAGTCGTCTGCAAATGCTTGTAGCTTGTAGCTCTCGTCCTTTATTTTGGTACCTTTAATCTCTGGGTCGTTCCTCACATTCCTATTTAATACCTCCAGAGTTAATATAAATAGCAATGGAGAGAGCGGACATCCTTGTCTTGTGCCTTTTTTAATATTAATATTATCCGTCAGTTCACCATTTACAATTACTTTAGCTATTTGTTCATTGTAGATTGTCTCAATTACATTTGTAAAGTTTTTGCCAAAATCCATAGCTTTTATTTGCTGTATCATAAATTGCCAGTTCACATTATCAAAGGCTTTTTGGGCATCCAAGAAGATTAATGCCATTTGCTTCTCTGAATGTACCTCATAATATTCTAATATGTCCAAAATTATCCTTAGGTTATACCTTAGTTGTCTTTTCGGCAAAAATCCATTTTGGTCTGAGTGAATGAACTCAATTAAAAACTTTTTCAATCTTTCCGCTATAATTACTGCAAAGATTTTATAGTCCACATTCAACAGTGATATTGGTCTAAAATTTTTATATGTGTGGAGTCCATATCTTCTTTTGGTATTAACGTGATATATGCCTCTAGCCATGTCTTGGGTATTTTAGCTTCTAGTAGGACTTCACTGCAGACCTCTTTTATTGGTAAGCTTATTATATCTTGGAAGGATTTATAAAATTCCGCTGGTAATTCGTCTGGTCCTGGAGTCTTATCATTTTTTTGTTTTTTAATTGCTTCCGTTACTTCCATCATTGTTATTTTCTCATTTAGGAGATTTTTAATGTTTTCTGGTACTTTAGGGAGATTTGCTTTTTTAATATATTGTATTATCTTTTCAAGAGAAACTTCTTGAGTGTCATAGAGATTAGCATAATATTCTTTAGCTATTTTTTTATTTGCTCTTTTTTATATTGGAGGTCTCCGTTTTGATCTTGTAGCTTTGTTATCAGTCATTTTTGTTTTTCTTTTTTCAATCTATAGGATAGCCATCTTCCAGGTTTGTTGGCATTCTCGAAGAAATTTTGTTTAGCTCTTTTGACTTGTTGAGCTAATTCTTCTGATTCTATTAAGTTAAATTTATGTTTCACTATCTCCATCTAGTTTTTAAGAGTTTTTTTCTACGGTTCTTTTTGTAGCTCTAGCTCCAGTTTTTTGAGTTCTTCTTTCAGTTTTGTAAGTTGTTGATTTTTCCTTTTATTCCTATATATGATATGGCCAATCCTCTGAAGTATGCTTTAGTTGTGTCCCAGATTGTCTGCAGGGATGTTTCCTCTTTTTTATTCTCTTTGAAGAAGAGTTCCATTTCTTTTTTAGTTCTTTCCACAAATTCTTTATCCTTCAAAATTTCCTGACTTAAAGTCCATCTTGTCTTTTCTTTTCTCTCTCCTTTCCACCGCATTTTCATTGGATTATGGTCTGCCCAAATATTGGTTTCAATTTCTACTTCCTGTATTTCAGTTTTTAATTCTGAGGATAGCCAGATCATATCTATTCTCGACCAGGATTTATGTCTATTTGAGTAGAAGGTAAATTGAGAGCTTTTAGTATTTGTTTCTCTCCATATATCTTGTAGTCCTAGTTCTTCTGCCATCTGAAAGAAAACATTTGGCAGTCTTCTCCTTCCATTTTCCCCTTTTTTGCCATTTTTATAATCTAATCTCTCATCTACAATTGCATTAAAGTCACCTAATATGCAAATGTTTTGGTATTCTTTTTCCAATACAGTGGTGCCTCGCTTAACAAGCGCACCGTATAACGATGAAATTGCATAGCGATCCGTTTTTTCGGATCGCTAATGTGATCGCTCAACGTTTTTTTAATGGGGAAAAATTCGCTTTGCGAAGACCGGTAAGCGTTTCGCTTACCGATCTTCGCAAAACGAACCCCGACGATCAGCTGTTCGGTGGCCAAAATGGCCGCCGGAAGCCGGGAAATGGCCCAAAATGGCCACGCGCAGCGTTTTTGCGCCCTCGTTAAGCGAGGCGAGGGCGTGAAAATGGCTGCCGGCCATCCTGAAGCTTCGCTGAACGGTGAGTATTTGGCCCATTTGGAACGCATTAAATGATGTTTAATGCGTTCCAATGGAAATCCCTGCCCCATTCAGCGATGCTTCAGCATAGAGAAGGTTAATCCGGAACGGATTAACCTCGCTATGCGAGGCACCACTGTATTGTTTTGTATAGCTTACGATAAAATTTTTCTTGTTTACTATTAGGTGCATATATTGCTATCATCAAGACCTTTTTTTGATTTATTTTTATTTCTACCATTAAGATTCTCCCTTCTTCATCGGAATAGATATGTTTAGAGTTTAACTTTTCTTTCACATACAAAGCTACTCCTCTTTTCTATTGTTGTGCAGCTGAGTAGTAGAGCTTCCCAATCTTCGGGTAGATCAGATATTTGTAATGCTGTTGTTTGATGTGTGTTTCTTGAAGACAAATTATATCTGCTTTGGTTTTTTTTAGTTTTGAAAAAACATGATTTCTTTTTCTTGGTGCGTTCAAACCGTTAATGTTCACTGAGAAGATCCCAATTTCATTCTCCATCTTGTTTACTTGTATTTAGGTTTTACTGCCCTAGTGTTCCTTTTTTCTCTTTGTGTTTTGTTCAAATCTTGCTCAGTATCCTTTTTCTGACTCTCTTCTTCACTTAGCTCACTCTCCTCTTCTGGTGTTTTCTCTCTTTTCTTTCTACTTTCTCCTTCATTTATATCTTGCCCCTGTGCTTCTTCTTCAAAGAAGGTTATATGTCTTTCAAGGAATTCTCTTGCTTTTTGGATAGAGTCAAGTCTGTGTCTTCTTGTGTTCCAATTGACCGGGATCCCTTCAGGTACCAGCCATCTGAAATTCACTCCTTTCCTAATCAATTTAGTGGTCAAAAATTGATATTGTTTCCTCCCCTCTCTTATTCTCCAAGGTATCTGTTTCAATACCATGATTTCCTTTTGTTGGTACTGTATTGGTTCCTCACTGGCCCTTCGCAGTATTTCATCTCTTGTCGATCTTTTCACAAATTTTACATGTACTTCACGTGGTATTCTATTCTTTCTTGCATAGCTTGAATTTAATCTATATGTTTGGTCTATCTCACTTTCCAACTCTTCTTTTTCAATTCCCAGTGTCTCTGCCAAAATGGTTGCCATCAGTTCTGGTAAGTCCTCCTGTTTATCTTCTGGTATGTTTTGAAATCTAAGAATGTTTGAGGCTCTTTCCATCTCCATCACTGCAATTGAGTCTTGTAAATTTTTATTAGCCTGAAAAAGTTCGTGGTTTTCTCTTTTCAGTTCATCCAGTCTCTTCTCTGTTTCTTCTGCCTTATTTTCCAATTTTTCAATTCTTTGTTGGTTCTTTATAGTATTTTGCTGAATATCTTGGAGTTGCGTACTCATCATCCCGATCTGTTCATTGATTTTATCAATTTTCTCTTCCAATTTCTGTTGACTGAGCTTGGCTTCTTCATGGTTTCTTCTTGCTTCTTCTTGATTTTTCTTTGTCTCCTCTTTGTGTGATACCACTGTATCTTGAATTGCTTGAAGTGTTGTTTGTAGATCTTTCTGAAATTTTTCTTGAAATAACATTGTATCAATAGACCTTTGCTTTACTGGACTGGGAGGCCCAGATGATGGTGCAGAGGCTGTTTTTTTAACAGTTTTAGATAAATTTGGTAGACTCATTATGAATATTTTCCCCCAAATATCAGACCAACCCTCCAAAGTTCTATTGATCTACTACACTATCTTTTCCACCCTTTAGGTATTCAAATATTGTCAATATATCATTATATCAGCAATACCTTATATTCAATGGTCATCAATAATACCTGATCATCACAGCTCTATATTCTAAGCAAACTATTAGCTTTACAATTTTACAATTTGATATAACAAAGTTTCAAGGATTATTCCCACTGTCCAGTTCTCGACGTATATATCCAAGTCTGACCAGATGATCTAGAGTTTTTAATTGTAAATCCAGCTTGATCTGAAAGCCATCAGGTTTATTATTTGTAATCCAAGAGTTAATTGTCTGTAATCATCTGTAATTAATCCAAGCTGCAGGTCCAAAAAGGAAACAGGAAAAAAAAACAGGCTTTAAAAGTTATAGCTAAGCCAAGGTCATCATAAGAGATAACTGTTGCTCTTCATCTGGGCTCACCGCCAGTTCCACTGTTTAGACACAACAAAGTTTCAGAGTTTGTGTCCACTCTTTAATGCCTGGAAAGATGATTCCCGATCTCCATTTGCAATATTAGGTCCAAAAAAAAAAACACTCGTTATTTCCCCTCTATTGCTTTCGAAGAGTTTCTAACAAATACAGATTAATGTTTGATAGGATAGACTTGCCGTGTCTTCTTAGCCTCCCCTTCAGAGCAGCGAACCGCTCCTCTCTTTGGTCGCCGCTTCCTTTCACCAGCTAGGGGACGGCTTAGAATCGTTCTTTCTTTTAAGAAGTTATTTTCGTCAGGAATGTTGATAGAGTTAGTAAAAAGGGAAAGAAAAATAGTCTCACCCAGGTTGATAACACGATGTAAAATATCCAAAACTTAGTGCTGTTTTTCTTTGGCAGCCGATGACTTGGACAAACCGCTAGCAAGCAAGCAGTTTGTTTTCCTCCTCCTGGTTTGGGGAGTTTCCTGGATCAAACGAAGACAATTGCCATTATCTTTGTGATCTACAGGTATCTCCCCCTCGCTCGTCACCTCTCCGGGGTGACTTAAGCCCCTTGGGGCTCCCTAGCAGGCTGAAAAGCAGTCTCGGGGAGCAGAGCTCTGTCACCCTGGACTGTATCGTCACGACGTCAAGCCGGAAGTTTGAGGACTCTTATTCAACACCCTGGCCGATGGCCCATGCTGTCCCTCAATATCGTGTTCTGTCCCTCTCAACCCCATTTATTTATTTATTTATTTATTTATTTATTTATTTATCTATCTATCTATCTATCTATCTATCTATCTATCTATCTATCTATATCTATCTATCTATCTATCTATCTATCTATCTATCTATCTATCTATCTATCTATCTATCTATCTATCTATCTACTTACTTACTTACTTACTTACTTACTTACTTACTTACTTACTTACTTACTTACTTACTTACTTACTTACTTACTTACTGTATTAGATTTCAGACAAGAGAGAAGGACACAAAATGGCGCCCTTGAGAAGGTCTCAAAATGGCGCCCTCCTGCTCAGAAACAGCGGCACAGAGAGGCTGCATGGCTGGCAAGATCACATCCTTTGAAAAAAAAAAAGCAGTATTTCTCAGCCACATTGTTCAGGGATGACCCTGAGAAACTCAATCAGGATGAACTTCACTCAGTGCTAATTCCAACACTGGGCACTTTCTGAATATTTGCTATTGGAGAAGAGGAAGGATTTTCTCATCAAACAAGGAAGTCAACCTGTCACGTTCTCCGGCATGTTCAGAAGCAGGTATCTAAAGTGACATTTTAAAACTGGCTTTCAAGTTTTTAAAAAAGAAGTCACTGAGCCGGATGAGAGGCACTGGCATCCTTCCAGCTTTGAAGTACAACCAGCTTCTTTTACAAAAGAAAGGGATATTTGTTAGTTTGAGGACTCTTATTCAACACCCTGGCCGATGGCCCATGCTGTCCCTCAAGATCCTGTTCTGTCCCTCTCAACCCCATTTATTTATTTATTTATTTATTTATTTATTTATTTATTTATTTATTTATTTATTTATTTATTTATTTATTTATTTACTTACTTACTTACTTACTTACTTACTTACTTACTTACTTACTTACTTACTTACTTACTTACTGTATTAGATTTCTACCCCGCCCATCTAGACCAAAGGTCTACTCTGGGTAGGGTTGCCAGATGTCTGGGAAAAGGAGGACATGTCCTCCTTTTTAGCCTAATGTCCTCCATCAGGCAGGCAAAGATAAAAACCTTTAAAATGTCAGTCTTTTGTATATTTTATGTTATAATTTTGGATGGGAGGGGGAGAAGTGGAAGGACCCCCTTCCCCCTGGCTTTCCCCACCCCCACCTGCCAGCCCAGCCCCGCTACCTGCCACTGGTGCTGGAGCACAGCCCTCGCTTCCTCCCGCCGTCACCGTGGCTGCTCCACGATCAGCCATGCCAGCCCAGCCCACGTGGAACCCAGAAAGGCAGCGCAAGTGGAGCGTCGCCCACCGAGCCAGGCAGGAGCAAGCAGCGCCCGAGTGCATCGATGGGAAGGCGAGCGCCCGGACTTTGTATGTTCAAAGCTCCTTTCGGGGACTCCAACTCCCAAACTCCCTGGCCTTGAACTTACGACCCTTGGGGGAGGGGAGGCTGCCTCATTCGGTTTTGCCTGGTGCCACTTTCCCCCTTCCTGTGCCGGAGCCTTGTTTGGGCATCCAGATTAGCAAGGTTGCCTCTGAGCCTGTGCAGAGTGCAAGTGGCCATGGGATCCAGCAGCAGGGCCAGGGTGGGTTCGGGTACAATTGGCTGTTTCGTCGTCGTTTCGTTTAGTCGTTTAGTCATGTCTGACTCTTCGTGACCCCATGGACCAGAGCACGCCAGGCCCTCCTAAACTCCACTGCCTCAGGAGATCTGCCAAATTCATGTTGGTTGCTTCGATGATACTGTCCAACCATCTCATCCTCTGTCATCCCCTTCTCCTCTTGCCTTCACATTTTCCCAGCTTCAAGGTCTTTGGATGTTTAAATAATATTTTTGGTATTTTGAAAAAAAAAAACTCCATTGAATTTATTTTTCAACATGACTGTATCTTGGTCAGTTCACTAAGAGATGTTTATTGGCAGCAATTGTAATAAAATTGTAAAGATTGTGGGTTTAATCTGGAACAATTCAAATTAATCATTCAATATGTCCTCCTTTGTCCTCCTTTTTGTCTTTCTCTGTCCTCCTTTTGGTACCCATGTATCTGGCAACCCTAACTCTGGGTGGCATTACAAATTGTTAAAAACAGTGGAACCAATAAATGTATATTATGAATTCAAGATGGCAAGAATGTAAAAATTTAAACATTTAAAAATGAAGAACTATGATAGATTCCCCCCTGGATGCTGGGCATATGTGAGTTTTAAGAGTGTTTTTAACTTTTTAATTGATAATTATTTTTTTATTATTATTGTATGTTTAATTATTTTGTTTAACTTTGCAATTTATTGTGCTTTTAATCACATTTGTTTTAACCATTATGAGCCACCTTAGATCTGCTCAATAGGGGAAAGATGGACTAGAAATCAAACAAACAAACAAACAAATAAAACATTATAAACTTGTCACCATTTTCCTGTCACAGGAAAAAAAAGGAAGGCTGTCCTGTCAGATTAAGAATGGCAAAACCACTGAGCCTCTGCACATGCTCAGAGGCATGTCTTTACATTGATCTCTTAAAAGTTCAACATCAGCAATTCTTACCAAGAAAGGATTTGCATATATACAGTGTGATGGGGTTCTGTGGAAAAACTTAGCAGTTCAATAAATACTTTGGTGGGGCCAACAGGGCCCAAGTCTAACGGAAACTCTGTCCATGATAATGCTAATCCAACGCCTGGACTTTCTTCTTTCATTGAGGAGCCGGCCTGAAATATTCTTGGTCAGTGGGATTCCTCAGAGGAGCATTCCTCACTGCGCAAATGGTCCCACAACAGGGACGTCGAGCCCATTCTTCCTCCAGAGGCTTGTGACCAGCCGGTATCAGTTCTGAACAGATGGCCACATGTACGGAGGGGAGAGGTGGTATTGAGATGAGCTCAAATGTGGACCACCAGTAGAGAAGGAGAGGCAGTATTATGGTTGGTGCCTCTGGAAATCCTGTCCAAAGATGATGTGTATTAGCAAGTCCCCGAGCCTGAAAAACCTGAGCCTGAAGCTCACTCGGTGAGGAAATCCCTGGGCAAAGGTCGGGCACTTTGTCAGAAATGTTTTTGGCCCGGACCGGATCCCACCATCAGACACATCGACAGTCTGAAACACAAGCTGAGCACCAAGACAGGCAGAAGCTGCAGCCTTTCCCAATAAGCCAGGAAGGCATGAAAGGCCCCCTGATCTTTCTGAGGCCATAAATATGGATGTCTTTAAGCAGCGCTACGAAGACCTTCAGCAAAGTCAGCAACGAAGCAGACGTCCAGACTTGTCCAGATCCGGAAAACTGCCTCTGGATTTCTTCAGATTTCACAACCTGACGCCTGGGGCCTGTCGCTTCTGTTTTACCTCTCTAGAACTGGGTCCCCAGAAGTTCTTGGACTGAAACACCCAGAAGCCTTCACTGCAAGCCATGCTAGCCAGGATTTCTGGGAGTTGTAGTCCAAGAACATCTAGGGAGCCATGAATTACCAATCGGGAGGAGACACAATGTATTTTCTGGGGGATTGCAGAAGTTATTTTTAGTTGCAATTGTTTTACATTTATTTTATGAAATATGACATACACATGGCATAGGCATAGGCATCCTTCAGTCTCGAGAGACTATGATAACATGCTCTGAATCGAGGAGTGTCCTCTCCAGAGCATGAAGCCCGGGTAAGGTAATATGGAGGATAGGCTGTTACCCAAGCAGCAGATCCCCCCTCTCCACATTGCTGACATGGTCCACTGGAAAGGCAAGAGCCAATACAACTGGTTCCAGCAAGGTCGCAGGAGTTGGCAGAATGATACATGCTGCCTTCGGGGCTCCAGCTCCAGATTTTGCCTCGAGATTAACTCCTGAAGCCTTTTCCATCAGTGGATATAGCCACAAGGCAGTGGAGGTTTGAAATCGGAGTTTTCCTTCTCCTAGATGGGCTGCCTTCCATGGCTGACGTGCCCCACCTACCCGGCCTGCTCTTTAATAGTGCAAAAGTATGATCTGATCCTTAAAACTTTCCTGACTCCCCGGCTTACACAACGCTGCTTTATTTTCATCCTCTTGGCCTACAGATAGATAAACTTCATCTGGATGGGAACTGCAGGCAACCTAGTCTTTTTTCCTTTCCCCCTTTGGGCAGATTTTCCTTTTATGCATGGGCATCACTCTCGCCCCCTCCGAAAGAGCTGCTCTCCCACATTTCTCTCTACTCCTCCTCATCTGTATTCAACTTGGGCCTTAGCCCAGTTCAAAGAGCCCCGAATGAGGAAAAAAGGGAGATTGTGGGATGGGAATGTCAGCTATTCCTAGATGAAATCTCCTGACTGGATACTCTTCTGACCTCTTTCCTTGACAGAAGAAAGAAAATCTAAAATGTGTAATTTGGGGGCAACATTAACTTAAATTTAGCCCATTAGGATCCCCCCCCCGAGATTTTGTAAGTTGTGAGTGTGATTCTTATTTGTATGTTTGGCCAAAGAAATCAGACCTAT
This sequence comes from Pogona vitticeps, assembly GCF_051106095.1. NCBI lineage: Eukaryota > Metazoa > Chordata > Lepidosauria > Squamata > Agamidae > Pogona > Pogona vitticeps. The sequence goes on from NC_135784.1 coordinate 13,288,358, forward strand.
ACTAAATCTGGGTGAGCAGCCAACCTGGTATGGTGGGCAGCCTGATGAACTAAGATTCAGGAGGCCTGAGTTCGAATCCCCCCCTTGGCCATGATTACAAGCCGGAGGAAAATTTGACAGGGCTCAACCTGTGTAGGCCCGGCGCTGGACAAAAGGTCTGCCCGCACAACAACACCGCTCTTTTGCTAGCAGGACCTAGCCTCCAGATAACCTAATCATCCCCCTTTAGTCTCCTGCCCCTCCCCCTCCATGGCAGGTGCGTCACTTCAAAGGGGATTCCCGGGGAACTCTCTTTGGCTTTCCAGCTATGTCTGGCCTGTGTGCGTCCTCTACCTGGCAGCCGATGACAATATCCCGGATCCTCTTGTCTATTGGTGGAATATTTTTCCCCGCAGCCAATCCGCACTCTCTGTTCTCCTTCGGGAGGTGGAGATATTCCTGTGACTTCTGGTTCAACCTTTTGCCAGGGAGAGCTGCAGGCGCAAAAGCGTAGCGACTTCGGAGCGAGACGATGGCGCTTCACTTTTGGCTGGCGGGGGTTGCCCTCTTGCTCCTCGTTGAGCCAAGCCGGGCCCTCCCCTCCGGTACTAAAGTATCCCCGGCGCTTGGTGAGTTTCTTGATCATTCTTTTTTTTGGGGGGGGGCTTTTTTCCTCCCCGAGATCGGGAAAAGAAAAAGACTGAGACCACTATAAATCAATGAACATTTTGAGGAGGGCCAGGGAAGAGAAGCGGGGGGGGGGGGGGACGGAACAGAAGGAGAGGAGCAACATAATTGTTTTCACTCCCTTTGACTCTCCACAGTGATGGGAGTAAATGCTTAATTGGCAGGCGATTGTGCTTCAAGCAGTTGTTTGCTGTTCAGAGGGGGGGGGCACATTAAATGGTACATCTCTCTTCCCCCCACTCCACCTGATGTCCCTTGGTAGCTCCATCCACTTGACATCCAGAACAGGCACTCTAGACAGGCCCAGAGGGTATGAATATGAAGGACTTCCTCCCCTTTTCACTGATACTTTCCCACCTCGATTCTCCTTTTCTGCATACACAGATTTTTAATATTTATGATTTCTTTTAATGAGCTTTTTAAAAAGAGTGCAGAAAGGGGGGGGGAATGGTACAGCCTCCACCGTGGGACCCATGGAAGGACTTTTCAAGCTAATGTTGAGATTTATTTCCATGGCAAATGAAGAAATCGTGATCATGGGAAAGAAAACCCAGCTGGGAAAGAGAAATTAAGTGCTGAATTTGTGGCTCTCGCAACCTCCAGAGGATAATGCATAGATGCAAAAGATCTTGATTCAAATCCCACTCAATCCTAGCATTTATGGGGGGGGGGCAGTGAGAGGCCTTTGCAACCTCAATGCAACTCAAATTTTGCATGTCTCAATTGAGCCTGCTTCATAAGGCTGTTGTCAAACTGGAATGTTGTAAAATTTAATTGGTTCCTGCCAGAGATGCAGGATATGGGCCAGAAGGCTGAATCCATGGCTTGATTCCTCCTTGAAATGCTGCACAAGGCTTGCCTGAAGCAGAAATCAAGCATTCAACTGGCCAAAAATATAGGTGTATATTTAATTTTTTCCCCTCCATTCCCCTTAAAAAGTACCCGAGGCTGCTGACATAATTCTAGTATTTAAAACTAGAAACAGTAAGTTTACAAATACTAAAAAGATCAAACCAAAAAACATAATAAAAAAGTAACACCAGGACCCATTCCAGGGCGTAAAGTACAACAATCCATTTGAAACCCCACTCAGGCAGCCACTCAAGTAAAGCCTGCCTGAAGAGAAAGGTCTTCATCAGCCTGAGGAAGGAGCACAAAGGTGGAGCCAGGCTGGCCGCCAGTGGCAGGGAGTTCCAAAGTCAAAAGGAACCACCACCAAAGGGAAGGGCCTCTCCCACATGTCTCCACCAGATGCAGCTGTGAAGGTGGCAGGATTGAGAGGAGAATGTGAGGGGAGTGCACCTGGTGCAGGAAATACGATGGAAAGACACTGCTTCCCTCAATACAGATTCCTCGCTCAGAGCCTGGCCTCTGGGAGGGGAAAACAAGACGCCGTATCCATGACGCATGGCATCCTTCCCGGCCAAGTTGGCGTGGCTTTCAGTTTTGGCTCTGCGTTGGCCAGCCTCCCCGAAAAGTTGAACTCCTTCTGCTCCGAGGAGATAAAAATTGTGAAGGAAAAGGAAAAGTTCCCTCTTGGCTGCCATTTTGCACACGCAGACGGTTGCCTGTCAGGTAGAGGGAAGGGACACAAAATGGCCCCCTCCTCCTTCAAAATGGCTGCTCCAAGAGGCTTCTTGGCTGGCAAGGCCACAAAAACAGCCTTTGTGTCCCCCCCCCCCCAGATTTCTCCAGGAGGATTGAATGTTTTCCTCAGGTCTAATTCCAACACATAGCACCACCCTAACTTTTGCCCTTGGACAAGAGTCCAGTAAACAAGGGGCCCTTGTGAGGAAGCCTGTTGTGTACTCTGCACATATTCAGAGGCATGCTTTCTACTGACATTTAAAAAAATAGCTTTCTGTCAGAGAAGATGTACTAAGGAGGCTTACAGGCACATCATCTTCGTGGGTTTTCAATAAAATCAGCTTTTCTTACAAAAAACAGGTGAATTCTAGATACTCACAGACCCACTTTGCTCCTTAGGTCCTTCTTCTCAAACAGACTTTATTCCCCAGTGACTACCCCCCCAACACACACACAATGCAAGGAGAGAAAACGTGCTAAAAGGCTCCTTTTCTATGTCATTATCACAGTCTAATCTTGATTTTTAAAAAGCTACTGCTGGAACAATAGGTGTGCAAATACAGGATGGGAAACAGATGAGATGATTTCCATGAAACGGCGTATAAATGTTTTTTCGACCACTGATTTCCAATTCCAGACATCCTACCTTTGAACACCCCCTTTTTTAATCCTCCTTGCACCCCATCCTTCCTCCAAAGACATCCTTCTTCAGTTTTCCTACTTCTGCACCCCCTCTTTTTGGGGGGTGTCTTGCCCTCCCCCCAATGCCTTGTCTTTTGTGTTTCTTGCTTGTGAGGATCCACCTCTTACCCCACAGAGAGACCTTAGTGTGGGAACTGTCTGAAAAGTGTATCTAAAGGAGTGGGGGGTTCAGGGTTTCCCAGTTCCCCCCCTCATCTGCAGGCCCTCCTAATTCTGCCCATTCTCTCCGCCCGTTTCCAGGCTCCTCCTCGCACTCCGTGCACTATTTCTCCACTGTCTGAACCCCATCAGGGCTTTACCAAATACATCACAGTGGGATACGTGGACAGCCAGCTCTTTAACCATTATGACAGCATCACCCGGAGAGTGCAGCCTCGAGCGCCCTGGATGGAGAAGATGATGGAAGAAGAGGATCCGGAATAGTGGGAGAGGAACACCCAGATAGAACAGGCCAACGAGCAGGTGTTCAGAGAGGTCCTGGCCATCCTGAAGGATCGCTACAACCACAGCGGAGGTGAGCGGAGGGCAGGAGAGACGTCAGGATTTTGCCCAACCCCCACATTTGTTCTTGTCCCTTGCAGGGGAGGAAAGTGAGGAGAGGTGATGATTGGAAAGAAGGAAACAGGGGTTCCAGCCCAGTCAAAACTCTCTCCTCACTCCACAAACTGTTCATCAGATTAGCCCCATGGGAGATGTGGGGAGTGTGACGGGTCCATCCAGTTCCAGCCTCAGTAAACACAGGAAGGGAAGTCAGATGTGTGTGGACACCCATGGAAGGACCATCAAGAGGGTCAGCAAGGCAGAGCTAATATGGTGGGGTTTCTCTGTTAAATACCCTGAACTGTGGGTATTTATCACCACAGGGGTATCCGTGATTGTTCCTGAAGAGTTCCCTTAAACTAAGAGCTAAAAGAGTCCTGATCCACAGTGGTTGGTTCACAGTGCATTCACACTTCTCTCTGAGAGAGTTGTCGGAAAAACAGGATGGGAATATTGTGCAGATAAACCAGAAAGAAGGGAGAAAGTCCAAGAAAGAAAAAAGTGCACTTGGGAGAGGGAAGAAAGGTGTCACTTCCGATCACCATTAGAATCCTAGACAGCATCCACTAGGCAACCTCCAAGCCGCTTCTTCCATTTGTGTTCTGATTGGGGTCGATGGGCTTCGTAGTCCATGGCAGGTAGAGGGCAGTAGCTTGGAGACCTTTCCCCTTGATTATTTTGGGGTCTGATTGTCGTGGTATGGTTAAACCGGCATTTGTTCCCTGAGATTCTGGAAAGACTTACTAAAAGAACAGCTGCAAGACATCACAGCTGTAGCTGATAAGAGACATTGTATATAAGGCAAAAACGCCAGTACTTGGTGTGGGTTAATGTTGGTGAAGAGTTACGTGTGTAGGTGTGTTCGTTTGCTGTTAACTGCTGTATATCTACTGTTATTTTCTACTACTACTGCTTATCATCTCAAGTAAAATACCTCTAAAGAAGGACTGACTTCGTTCATTGTGCTTCTTTCTGCTGGACATCTGCTAAATTCTTCAAACAAAACACAACACTGATGTGACAAAAAGACCAGCGGCACATCCAAGGGTTGTTTTCCTTTGCTTGTTTCGTCTCTCTAGATGTTTGTGTTGGTGTTCATTGCGTCTAATTAGTGGCTGAAATCCTGTGGCTTAACATAGTAAGTTGCTACTAGAGTAGGTCCCTTTGGATCATTGGAACTTACAGAGGAGTAGACTCTCCAAATCCCAACTGATTCAGTGACTTTACTCTAATTGTGAGTTACTACATTGAGCAACAGGGTTTCAGCCATTTGATTTTCTTTGTATGGATGGATCTTTAGAATTTATAGGAATCTTTAGAATAAAAGGCAGAGGTGGGTGGCCCAGATTTGGCAAAGGGTCAACCCTCTTCTCCCAGTTTCTCATCACGACTGGAGTCCCAGTCAAGATGAGAAATACACCTGATCTCCTGCCTCTCCCACTTTTTACCTGCTAGTTCCAGTAAGATCAGTCAGCCTCACACTCCAATTAACATCAGCCTTAATTGAGTTCTGTGGGAGAGCCACGAATTCTGGGCCTGTAGGGCCGGTCATTGTACGGAAGGAATGCAAAAAGAAAATACTCCTTACAGGAGTGAGAAAATATCAACACATCTCTCCAACGCTGGCCGCATTGCATTGGCTGCCCATCTGTTTCCGTGTCAACTTCAAAGTTTTAATGCTTACTTATAAGGCCCTAAATGGTTTAGGACCTCGATATTTGGCGGAATGCCTCCTCCCACCAAGGTCTACCCAGATCACCCGCGCGAGTCAGGAGGTGATGCTGAGGAGCCTGACGCCGAGAGAGGCCCGGAAGGAGAAGACACAAAACCGGGCCTTCTCGGCGGTGGCTCCTCACCTCTGGAACAATCTCCCTCCGGCGATTCACGCGGCCCCCACGCTGGGCACCTTTAAAACCCAATTTAAAACATGGCTGTTTATTCAGGCCTTCCCTCCAGCCAACTCTTGATTTTTTCTTTTCCTTTTTATTTTTACTGCTGTTTTTGTTTATTATGTATTTGTCAATGTTTTATTATTTGATTTTATATGTGGAAGCCGCCTAGAGTGGTCCAGTGGGCCAGATAGGCAGGGTATTAATTAATTAATTATTTATTTATTTATTTATTTATTTATTTATTTATTTAATTAAATAATTAAATAAATAAATAAATAAATAAATAAATAAATAAATAAATAAATAAATAAATAAATAAATACATGTGTCAGGAGTATGGGGGTAATTTGGGTGATCGGTGTCTTTCAGGGTGTCACGTTTCCAGGGGACACAGCAGGCAAATATCCAATAAGTCAGTCCAGAGTCAGAAGTCCAGGAGTTACAAAACAAATGCCAAACTGTCAAAGCCAAAACATAGACCGTAGTCAGAAATCAGAGTCCAAAAGCCAAGGGTCAAGAGAGCAAGGTTCAAGATAAGCAGGAGTGTGGATGAGAGCCAGAGAATTGACTTGTTGCTTCCAGAGCCTTCCAAACCTCTAGGTACAAATTATATCAGAGCAACAATAATCAAACTCCTCGAAACATTCCATCTTGTTAAAATTCAGGGCTGGTCGACCTGATGTTCCTGTGTGAGACATTCATGCGAGCCTCAGATCTTCGTGTTCTCAGTCTCTGCTGAAGCTTGTCCCTCACTCTGGCTAGTTCTTGTGGGGGAGCAGAATCTGGTGGTGATTCAGCTGTCTGTGACACTAATTTCCCAGCATTTCCCTCAGCTGTAATTAACCCCTCAGATTCCAGATCTTCTTTGGCTGAACTCATGGCACAGGGTCACTTTATGTTGGGATCAGCCAGCAGCCATCTTGGGCAGGGGAAGGACCTGAAATCAGGCCACAGCACCAAAGCCCTTTTGCTTTGGGGCAAAGCGGATCTCCTCCCCATTTACCCCCAAATCCTCTGCCCTTTTCGTCTTGAGCAAGATGGAGCCCCTTTTCCATGCAGAAGCTCCAGAATGTGTGGGTTTTCCTCCCTCCAAGTAGGTGGTCGAGAGTTAATGAAGGAAAAAGGGGGATCAAGGCTCTTGCAAGATGGCTGCCAGTCTTATTTATTTATTTTTATTTGTATCCCGCCTATCTAGTCACTTAAGACCACTCTAGGCGGCTTACAACAAGAATATTACAATATACAGTGGTGCCTCACACAACGATGTTAATTGGTTCCAAAAAAATCAACGTTGTGTGAAACATCGTTCTGTGAAACACCATTTCCCATAGGAATGAATTGAAAATTGGTTAATCCGTTCCAATTGGAACAGATTGCCATCTTTAAGTGAAAAAACCCATAGGAAACATTGTTGAGTGAAACAATGTTTCCTCCATTGGAATGTATTGAAGCCGACTCAACACATTTCAATGGCTTTGCCATTGAAAACGGGAGAGCTTCAAAAGCACTGAAGCCAGCTTCAGTGCTTTTGAAGTCTTTTCCGATGTCCCTTTCCGCTCATTTTTAAGGGTCTTACAATGTTTGGAACAGGTTTTAAATGCTTGCAATCGTTAGCCCACCTCCTGAACCCTATGCACACTTAATTTGGTGTTGTTCTGAGTCGTCCTTAATTTTTGGTGATTTTTTGTTTTTCCTATTTAAATGCATTGAACTGTCCATTCAATTGATTTAAATGGGGAAAATAAAAAAATCACCAAAAATTAATGAAGACTCAGAACAAAACCAAATTAAGTTTGCACATGTTTCACAAGGTGCACTATGGAATCCAATCATTTAAAACAGGTTTCAAACATTTTAAGACACTTTTAAATGAGCAAAAAGGGACATCGTTAAGTGAAATTCCCCCATAGAGAACATCGTTAAACGATGGGGGAAGTTCCTCAGAAAAACCCATCGCTGTGTGAATTCATCGTTGTATGAAGCAATCGTTGTGCGAGGCACCACTGTAATTAAAAACAATTTTAAAATAAGGGGAAAACTTTAGGCAAAATGGAAGAGACACTAGGAGAAGGAAAGAAGGGAAAATCAGGAATTGGCTGAGGGGAAGGCCTGCCGAAACATCAGTGTTTTTAGTTGATTTTTTAAAAATACCCAGCGAGGGTATCAGGAGGTAGATTATTCCAGAGGTGAGGAGCCACTGCCGAGAAGGCCCAATTTCTTGTCTTTTCTTCCCTCGGCGTTAGGCTCCTCAGCCTCACCTCCTGACTCGCGCGAGTGACACGGGTAGATCTTGGTGGAAGTCTTCTACGTGTAAGCGGGGGGGAGGGGAGACCTGGGGGAGTCCTCCCCGAATTGAGGAAGAAGAGGATTCCCCCAAACCTCAGGCACACCCACACCCCAAATACCATCTCCATGAGACAGTGGAGCAGAAGAGAGAGGGCTTGCTTTTTCTCTTCTGGGGTTGCCAGAAATTGCAGCCAAGATGGGGGTGAGATGATCAGACCCCACCAAGGGTGCAAATGGGGAGGGAGACAACCCCCGAAGGCCCTTTGGGGTCGGCTGGGGAGGGGCTGTCTGTGGCAGCCTTTCTGACCCACAAGTGCTGGAGGAAGAGTCAGCTCCATTTTTCCAGGGGCGGAGTGGAAGTGGGGAAGAAGATCTAGCAGAGAAGAGGCAGATGTGGGTGTGTGTTTGTGGGGGCAACCTCTTTTCTGGGGGCCCAGAGGTGGCAGGGAATAGGGGATTTCCCCCCCTATGTGGGGCCACCCCTTCTGCCCTTTTGTGGGGTATCACCTCGCCCTCGACACAGAAACCCTCACCTGGACGGCGGCCGATCCCAAGGGAGAAGGATCCTGCCTTTGCCCAGACACTGAAGACCTACCTGGAGGGGAAATGCCTTGAGGAACTGCAAAGATTCCTGGAGTATGGGAAGGAGAGGCTGCTGAGGAGAGGTGAGGGATGGGATGGAGGAGCAAGGAGGTCTATTTCCAGGGGACTGGTTCCATCTTCTCTGCCTCCTCCCCTCTCTCGCTTGCTCCCACCTTTGACCCAAACAGCCCCTCGGCTTATGATTTGCCCAAAAGGAGTCTGGCTGACATTTATTCCCTGCTTTGGACTGCAGTCGGGGGGGGGGATGAAGTACACTCATCTCCTGTGCCTCCCAGAGAGAGCCTGTTGAGTAGGGGATGCCATTAAATTGATCACTTGATTGATTTCTGTTTCTGGCCCAAATAATCACAAGGATCAATGCAGAGCAGCCCTGCTGGTGTTTTCTAGGGTGACGTTTTCTGTGGCATCTTCTCCTGGGTTTTGCATTGTGGTCTGTGCTGCCAATGTTCCCTCTCTTTCTGCTGTCTCTAATTTGATTTTTTTCATACTTTTTTTTTTCAAAATTTCCCTTCAGTGCTTTCCCAGATAAGTATTGCACTGCATGGTTGCACTCTGGTCATCAGGGGACCCGTCTCTTGAAGAGTGACCCAAGATTGTGAGGAGGGTTTTTTGTTTTTGTTTGATGAGGCTACGGGCTTTAATCCCAAGATTCATCAAAGAATGAAAGGATTCTCAGATAGAAAGGAGCTTCAGCTGCAGCCTCTTCCTTTTGAGGCAGGAGCCCTTCAGAGCCCCTTCTCAGATCTGACTGTCCACGGGATCGGAGTCAGTTCATCCAAGGGGCCAGGGGTTCCTCTACCAGAAGCCGTGAGGCTCTTCGGTTGCAAACAGGGACGTCCTCCCTTGACACCCAGTGTGAGGGTTCCCAAGGGACCATGGAGAATCTACATCTATGCTATTCAGTCTCAGAATGGGATGGTTGAGTGGGGATGGGTGATCACCAGAAGATCCCTTTCTGCTCCCCAGAGACACCATCCCTCCCTGCCAGAAACTTCAGGTTATACTGCACGTTACTGTATCTCACATTTTGGGCAGCTTTGGGAACAGGCTGGAAGGAAAGGGCTTAATAGGTTTGCTTCAAAGTGCGGTGTGACTTCCTGTCCCCAAACCACCTGATCCTTGTGTGTGGATGCAAGGATTGTTTTTCTTCTCAGACAATGTTTAGCCCAGTCCAGTGAATAAATTCGCTGTCTAGTCACACAATTAAGAGAGGTGTGGGTGCCTCCATTGATGCTCATTTTGTCATTTTTGCAGAGGCCCCAGTAGGGAAGGTGATCCGCATGTTCCTCTCCGAAGGGAGGGAGATGCTGGTCTGCCAGGCCCATGGCTTCTACCCCAAGGAGATCGAAGCCACCTGGAGGAAGGGCGGGGAGATCATGGAGGAGGACACCTTCCGGAGGAGCGTCGCTCCCAACTCCAATGGGACCTACCACGCCTGGCTCAGCATTGAGATCAACCCCAAAGACAGAGAGCTCTAACGATGCCACATCGATCACACTGGCCTGACTGAGCCTCTGGTCTTGGCCTGGGAAGCGCCTGGTGGTGAGCAGCTGCAGGGGAGGGGAGGCCGTGGCGTGGGAGAGGAACTTCCCCATGTGGTGGGCCTTTAAAAAAGAGCACCATCCTGGGCAGAAACTCTCTGCAGGGCTATAGCATGTTCTGGACAAAAAAAAACAAACAAACAAACACGTGCTTCTGATCAGGTTCTTCAAAAGCTGGTGACAGTTCCTTCATTTTGGCTGGAATAAGAGACGGAAGTGGTTTTAAAAATCCAACACGTTCAACTTTATTTACATCAACTTCGGGTTCAACTAGATCAGGTGGATCAAAACAACTCAATTCTGGTAGAATCTTGTAACTCAAGACCTTCGCTTCTGGCATGAACAGGTCACTCCTCACATTGGGGCTGGACCAAAGTGCTTGTGATCCGTTACCACCCTCAAGGGGGTACTCCTTACCACGCATATTGTCCCGCAACAGGGGTGTCTTGCCCAGTCCCCTTCGAGAGCTAGATTGTTGAAAGAGGGACTGCGACGAATCAGCTTCCTCCCTCCACCTTGATTGCGGGTGTAGACCACTACCGTGCATTCTAGTGGTCTAGCCCCCTTGCCCTCCTGCCTCAGTATGCCTGGATCCGGGAGCAATCCTCCACCAGTCAGGTTTGGAAAACCTTTTGACAAATCACAGACCTTCTTAGAAGTAGTTTTACTTCTCTCTGTTTGAACCACGCAATCCCTAGTATGTCTCTGCATCTGGTCTGTTTCTACTCTAAACTCCCGCGCATCACCCCACTCTTTTATAACCTCCTCCCACACTATCGACTCTTGCTCCTCCCCTCTACCCTCCTCCTTGTCTTCCGCCAGACATACTTCTAACATCTTCTTCTTCACTCACTCCTTCCTCCTCTATCTCTATAAGCACTCCTTCTACATATCCAAATGTCTCCTCCTGTACATTTTTGTTTGAGGATGGCGCACTAGCCTCCTGTCCTTCACAGTGCTCTTCTGTGGGGAGTGTGGAAAGCGTGAGATCTTTTCAGGGAGTTTGGAGCCCTCCGTGGCTCTTAGGGCTCTGATGCCTTGGTTAACTCTTGGTTCAAACCATATGCCTTGATTGGTGAAAGGTTTCGGGTTCTCCCCGGAGATCCTGCTGTATTTAGAGGGAAGGCCTTGTATTGATTGGATCAGGCCGAGGGCAGGGAGGGATTTAGCCCATCGACGAAGCTCCTTTTTCACATCTGAGAGGTTGCTGGGTCAGTCGAGCACCACCTCCCTCAGGACCTCCTGGTGACACGATCCTTAAACAGCCACATCTGTGCCCCTTTTTTGTTTTGTTTTAGGTAATGTGTGGCCCACTGTGGGAATCGTCTTGGGAGTCCTGGTTGCTCTCCTCCTGATGGCTGCTGGGGTTGTCTTCTATTACAGTGAGTATGCCCAGAACACACTTCTTGTCCCTAAAGATCAAGCAGCGGATAGGACATTCAGAGTGTAATTTCAACCCTGAACACATCATCCTACCTTTTTCTTCATATTTCAGAAGCCATTTCTGGGGCTAAAATAAATCTCTGAGGATGAATCCATGAAATCTAGGTCCCCAAAGCTCAATTCTCCTGGACTGGAAGGCAGCTGAGCGCCGTCTAGTCTGGTCATTCTTCTCTTGCTTAAGTTTTCATCTACACATCAACATTTTTTAAAAAAAATAGGCTTCTAATGCCATGTGGATTATAATAGCTGAGTGGTTTAGGTATCTCTCTGAGGAATCGGAAGTCAGAACCTACTTGATGGTATTGGATTATAATTATTATATTCCCCCTAATTTAAAGGGGGTTGTCTCTCCCCTTTGAAGACTAACCTTTGATGTTTGAGCCTCTCAGCTTCTCTCCCATCATTCAAAGAAACTGTCACTGGATCATCCCAAATGCTAAATAAATCTGTTTATAATTTTGTTTTTGATGTTTTCAGTTTCTTTGAATCACCACAGGGATAGATCCATGATACCAGGTATGATTGGGTTTGACACATTCCCCTTCTGAGGCAGAAATAACAGATGTATTTTCTGGGGGGGGGGGGGGAATCAACATTTTTATTGTTAACAATTTCAAATGGATTTATAACCATTTCCACTGGTTCTAACAAGTTTAAATTCTTTAACGGTTCATAACTAACGGAAATCGGTCCAACCTTCTTCTCCTCATAACTGTCAGACAACGGTCTCACATTCTTTTCTTCACAATTCAAAAGGGAGCGGGTCCAAACCTCCCTTGACCCTTCAGCTTGCAGAGACGATTGCTTCCCACAACAACAACCTCCTGAAGAGGTTGATTGAAATAGGAATCCAGTTTAGATATTTTCTTCCATCACTCGTATTCCTTTGGATCCCCCATTACAGTCCATTCTACTGGTTTTGGTATACAGTGGTGCCTCGCATAACGGGCACCCCATTTAACGACGAATCCGCATAGCGATGATGTTTTTGCGATCGCTTTTGCGATCGCATAACGATGTTTTAGATGGGGAAATCGCTTTGTGATGATCGGTAAGCTGTTTTGCTTACCGATTTTCGCATAACGATGTTTTCCCCCAGCTGATCGGCGGTTCCAAAATGGCCACCATGTAAAACAGGGACGGATTCCTCGCTTACCGGGAAAATGGCCGCCGTATGGAGGATTTTTGCTTAAAAGGTAAGTTTTAAGCCCATAGGAACGCATTGAAGGGGTTTCAATGCATTCCCATGGGCTTTTTAATTTCGCATAGCAACGAATCCGTATAGCGACGATTTTGGCTGCACGGATTATCATTGCTATGCGGGGCACCACTGTATTCTTTATCTGAAATTTCTCTTGTATTGGAAACAATTCTCCTGTTCTTAAATTAGGAAAATCCTCTAACAGTTTTTTCATCCGCTTATATTCTTCTAACTCATCTTTCCTCTCCTTTTTTTTTTACCCCCTCTCTTCCCTTTTTCCCTAGTTCCACCCCTTTTCTTTCCTCTGTCTCTTCTACTAAGCAAACCTCTGCTTCCTCTTTGGTTCCCTTTGTTCCTTTGTCTTTCTCCTCCTTCTCTTTCTCCTTATCCTCTGATTTTTTCCCTCATCCTTTGACTCTGTGTATGTGGTTATATCTGGAGAAGGGGACGGCACACTCTCCAGTATCTCTCTTTCCTTCATCTCTTTCTCACACCAGGTGATGAGTGAAATGTACTTCCGGGCTCCAGAGGGAAGCGCCAGGAGAGAAGATGGGGTTACATGGAAGACCCATAGATGCAAAGTTTGACGCCTTGACAGCTGTCCTAGCCTGGGAAATTTCGGGGTCTTTCTTCCCTGGCGATGTTTATGCAGAGAAGAGACAGAAGAGCACCTGAGGTGGAGGTTTTAGAAGACCCCTCTTACTGCACAGGATATTCTCTGGGGACCCCCTTCCAGTTCTGATATTTTGACTTTCTCTCTCTCTCTCTGCAGGGCACCAGCAACAGGGAGGACCCTTGTAAAGCAGCATTCACTGAGTCCTCCATCACTGGAACCTTATTTCAGTCCAGTTCAGAAGCAGTTCTTCCAAAGACACTTCCTCACTCTCACGAGCACCTCTTTCCCTGGCTGGAAACATTTTATGCACCTTCCGATGTGGGAGAGGCCTGCTCGGCAGGGAGGCAAGTTAGCTATCCAACTTCGGAGGTTGGGTGTTCGATTCTCCACTGTGCTTCCTGTGAGGAGAGGCAGCCTGTGTGGCCTTGGGCAAGCTGCACAGTCCCAGGGCGCCCCACAGAGGAACGGAAGGGGAAACTACTTCTGAGTAGTCTCTGCCTGAACAACCCTCAAAAAAGTTCAGGATGAGTTCGAATTGACTTGCGGCACATCAGAAAAAAATGCTTTCTGAATTTGTTAGATGCTGTTTGTTAGATACTGGGGGGGCAGAGAAACATTGAGAAGAAAGATGAAGGAAAATGGGTCTCCTTGCCTCCTGCAAGGAGAGGCAGCCTGTGTGGCTTTGGGCAAGCTGCACAGTCCCAGGGCGCCCCCCCCCCCAGAGGATTGGAAGAGGAAACTACTTCTACATGAACAACTAAAAAAAGGTTATGATAAGTTAGAAATCAGTTGATAGAACATTAAAAAAATTCTTTCTGAATTTGGACACAGAAACTTTGAAAAGAAAAAGAAAGGGAAATGGGTCTCCTTGCCTTCATTTAAAGGGACTTTAATACTTTCTGCTGTTTAATATTGAGTGAAGGAAAACAAAATGAAAAAGATTTTCTCTTTGGTGGGGTGGAATGTGGCTTCCATCCCCACTGAGATGCTAATACTGTTCAGATGGGCTAGTAATATGTGAAGTGCTGCTGAGGAAAAGTTTTTAAGAAGGAAAATTATCCTTCTGCCTTTTTAAATGTGTTTTAAAATTGTTTTGAACAATTTTATTTAACTCCTTTCAGTAATTACTATTCAGATATTTCATATCTCTCAGAACAGTCATCATTAGATATTTTAAAGGTTTTTTAAAAATGTCTTCAAAATGGTTCTTAAATCTTGTCCAATGTTTAATTGTTTTTCAGTATATAGTTTTCTACAGAATTTTTAAATTGTTTTTATTGTGTGATTTTCACTGTTGTGAACCGCCTTAGGGAGAAAGGTGGCTTATAAAACAATAAATGATAAATAAATATTGCACACTACAACCCAGAAATCAAAAGAAGCCAGAGACTCAGAAGGGCAGCTGTGAAGGAACTGGAAAAGAGCCCCAAGTGTGAGTACGTGTTGCTGGAGATGAAGGCCAAAATCCTCTGGACGCTTGTCTTCTCAGTTACTGTGTATGGATGTGAACGCTGGGCAGTGAGGAAAGCCTGCAGAAGAAAGGAGCGCCGGAGAAGAGCCGTCCAGCCAGCCATGTATGATTTCCTGGAAGCCACCTGAGGTCGTTTATCCTGTCCCAGGGCAGGGAGAATCATAGAAAAATAGAGTTAGCATTAGCGACCCCTGGGAAATTCATGGCGAGAAGGGATTTTCTTCCTCATCCTGTTTGCCTACCTGTGCAATTGGAATTTCTGCGACTACCTTGAAATTCAGCAACCTGTTTGACAACCACATTTAAAGCCAACTCTTCATTGTTAAAGGCAAATTACAAGCACAGATTCTTTTTGTTCCGTAATTTAAAAAGTATATAAAAATGAGTATTTTTGTCATTTTGGTTTTTTTTACTGGGAAGGGGGGAAATGTCTATGAGGCCACACATGGCAATGTCTGTGGTGTCCTTAAGAGCCTCCATGAGAAGTTAGGGAAAAGCCACCCCACCCTTAGGCCCCCAATGGCAGGAATGGGGAGGCCCCCCTTCTCCCTTTCTACAGCCTGAGGTTTCCCTGGGACACAAGACTGGAGCCAAAGGAAACACCCAGAGGAGCTCCGGCCGGCCTCGTTCCCTGTGGAGTGTGAAGCTTGTTCTTGGCTCTAGAACCGGGCCAGCCTCCGATGTGCAGGGCTGAGGGACCCGATAGGTGTTGCTGTGGGTAGAGATTCAACAGGTGTCGTTTCTGCATTGGTGCATTTCCCTACTTTGCAAAATGTATGCTCAGCTGATAGGAAAAAAGGGCTATTCTTCTGTTTTGCTGGAGAATTCCTAGCTAGGGCCGTTGGGCAATGGGCCAATTCAAATTCCTGCTTCAGGACCAGACTGCTTCATTTTGCCTTTTTTGGAGGAAATCAGGTAAAAGCAAAAAACAACAACACACAAACCCTTCTCTTGACCTCTTTGGACACCAGAGTGTGAACATGCACTTTCACAAGCACCTCTGATGCAGAGCACAGGTCATTTTGGGGGCCCTTTCGAGAGGGAGTGGGAGGCTAGTCGATGTCTTGAAATGTACAAGAAAAAGAAGTAGAAGTATGGAGGCGATTTCAGAGTAAAGGAGACAAATCCATAGATTTGGGCCTGATCTCTGGGCATAGGTGTAGGATCCAGTGACAAGATCTGAAGAAGTTCATCCTATGTTTTTGAGTTGGAAACAAGGGGTACACAGCCTTGCCGCTCCCCTCCCCAAAAAAAACTCTGCAAAGAGTATAATAGTTTGTGCTTGATTTTCCGGGTGTGGAATGTGTGTGAAAACCCCCTCGTGACTTGTTCAAACCCTCCTCCTTGCCTGATTTCTCACAAACCACCTGATGCAAAAGATCACGGAGAATAAAACTGTCAGTGGCTCTGTCAGACATCCAGGAGACATTTCAGGTTGTGGACAGAGAACACGAAGGAGAGAAGAGCTTTCCCCTCTTTATTCTCCAAGAGCTCCATTCTTTCCACTTAATTTCACCAACATTTCTGTATCAATTGATACAGCTATGACATTGAGGTAAAAATTTGACAAAACTTGTGAAGTTTGTACACAGCTTTTTAATATTTATAATTTTAAAAAAATCAAGAGTTTATAAGAAAGAATACTGTCCAGCCTCCACTGCGGCTCACAGAAGACATTTGCAGGCTGATACAGATATGTATTTCTGTAGTAAAAATTGAAATCCTGAGCATGGGGCAAATGCCCTCTTGGGAAAGAAACCGCAGTTGGAATTTGGATGCCTTTAGCAACATCCGGTAGACAGTGTTTAGATGCAACAGATCTGGGTTCATAGTTAAAACAAATGGCCCCTGGCAGAGGAGTTTAAAAAGTAAAAAACATGAGTGTGCGCGGGGAGAATCAAGCTTCCTTTTACATCTTGTAGACACCTTTTAAGAAATGAATTTAAACTTGCTAGAACCGGTTCAAATCCCATTTCCATTTGTTGTAAACCGCCCAGAGTGGCCCTGGCTGCCAGATAGGCGGTATATAAATCAAAGAAATGATAATAAATAAATAATAATTCTACTGGTAATTGGATCGCGCTCAAAGCTCACAAACGAGCACTCTGGCGTCTTGCGCCCATATGCGTCTTTCAGGAAGTCCTCCGATCGCGAGGAAAGGGTGCTGTTCCACTCAGACTCCAAAATCTTAGCAATTTGGGCTCTAGGTCCTCTGCCCCTTCAAAATCCCACTTCGCTTTTGGCTCGCAGGGGTGGCCGCCCTGCTTCATCTGGGGCCGCTGGCACTCGGTGAGTCTTGCTTTTCCTCCCACGGACCAAAGCGAGGGTGCCCATGCAATGAAGCCACCCCTTTGCCTCAGGACTGGCTTGTCCATTGTCAACCCCAAGGTCTCCTTAGAGATCACTTGATGGTCGAACAGAGAGGGTCCGGCGTCAGTGCACTCCTAAAACAGCTGAGCAGAGTCCGGTAACCCAGCAAGGCAGTACAGCTTACCCTTTCCACAAGTCTGTTCTAATGAGCAATTAAAATAGGAAAAACAAAGATAGAAATCATGAGTTTTGGAGTCTGCTAAGACAAACAAAACTCAGGCAAAAAGGACTCAGGTAGCACCTCTGTGGCCCTTTAGTATGAGGCCTGCAGATTTGCTGTTCAAGAGACCAAACTTAGGATTTTAAGTATTGTTTTATTAGAAATATAAAGTATTCAGAGATACTAAGTTTGTTGCAAAAGCGTAGCATCAAGTACAGTTCCATAAAGGATTGCAGTTAGTATCTTAACAAATTCCAGCTACAAAAATAAAAAACTCTAAAAATAGCTTAGAAAGCAGGACAGGCCTAGCCCCCCCCCTTCTTCTATCCTTTCTCTGAACTACATCCTAGCATAACAGTAAAAACTAGCATTTGGAACTCAAAACTCCATTCTAAAATCAATACTGTACTAAAAATCAATCTCTCTCTATGACTCCATTCTCCATTTTTCTTCCTTACTGGAACCACCCTCCTTCATCACTCTTCCGCAATCAGTGTAAAGGGCCGTCTCTCCTCACCACACCTCCATTTCCCACGAGATGTGCAAGTGTTGTTGTACCTCCTGTCGGTGTTGTGTCTTGGCTCCTTATCATCTCTGGCCAAGGCTGCTACATGGAATTTTCCATCCAGCTCGAGGACAAAAGCTTCTCGAAGCATACAGTCATGCTACACAGAACCAATATGGATTCCTTCCACAATATTCCATGACTACAAATCCCATTCATAAATCACATTTTAGCCTTAATAACCTATACCATGACATCCATTAACCCTTCTCTCCCTGGCTTCAAGCAGGAAAGGTTCCTTCCTTTCTCTTGCTCCCTGGACTTTCTTCAAAGAATGGAAACACGGAAGGAAGCAGCCATTTCCTTTATGTTCTTTAACCCTCCCCACCCCAGGCCAGGAATCACACAGAGTTCAATGTGGAGAAGCCAGCCAGAGGTTTAGCTCCCAAGCAAACCTGCCCAGAAAGAAGAGAGGAGAACAAAAGGGAGGGGGGAGGCTTTCCTTCCAAGGC
The DNA here is from genome assembly GCF_051106095.1 of Pogona vitticeps. Taxonomy (NCBI): domain Eukaryota; kingdom Metazoa; phylum Chordata; class Lepidosauria; order Squamata; family Agamidae; genus Pogona; species Pogona vitticeps. Next base: position 13,306,453 of record NC_135784.1, read on the forward strand.
ACCTCCAGACAAACCAGAAAGGGTTCATTTTCCCATCTGTTTATAGCAAGAAACGGATGTTTTTTTTTGGGGGGGGGGCAGCTTCACCGGCAGAAGCAAAGCTGAGAGGGATGAGAGTGAAGCCCCACGAGGTCTCCCTCTTCCCCCCCCCCCCACCAAAGGCCTGTGTTTTCCCCTCTTCTCCCTTCCTCTCTCCTGCCCCATTCATTCGCCTCCCCTTTTCTTCCTCTCCACCTTTTGCAAGACAACAGGCGGGGTGGGGGGGAACCTAGAGCTAAGAAGGTGGTGGGGGAGCTCCTCCCTTTGGAAAATATCAGGGAATGTATTTGTTCAAAGAAGATCAGGGAGAGGGGGAAATCTTATTCCTCTGATCCATCCCCCTTTTTGTTCCTGCAGTTCATTCCCCCACTCCCGCCCCTCTGTTCATTCATGAAAACATCCACTAGGTGAAGGGGGGGGGGAAGAGACAGAACCGGAAGCAGTGAGGGGGCGCGTCTGTCCCCTCCCGTCTCTATGGTCCATGGAGAACGCGCTTCCAGGGGGCTTCCCGCCTCAGGACCTGCAAGGAGGTGAGCCAATGGGGGGAGAAATGCAAAACCTTGAGGGGGGGAGGAATTCAAAGAAGGAAGGCAAAATTCTCCCCCCCCCCCGGCAGGTGAGAGAGGAGGAGGGGCCTTCTCCTTTCCATCCATTGACTGGCTGTCAGAAAAAAGGAAGGAGAGGAGGGAACTGGGCTCTCCGCCCCCACCCGAGGTGCCCCCAAAGTCCAGACCCCCCCTTCTGCAAAAGTGGGAAAAGGGGTTTTAAGGCTGCAACGCCCTGGGTGGGAAAGGGGGGCTGGGCTTGGCAGGAGGAAGAGGAAGGTGGGGGGACAAAGAGAGGGGGGGTTACCAGAAAGGGAGTCAGCAGAGGAAGTGGGGGGTCAGCTGGGAGGGAGGGGGCTGAGGCAGGCAACACACACACACACACACACACACACACACACACACACACACACACACTCTCTCTCTCTCTCTCTCTCTCTCTCTCTCTCTCTCTCTCTCTCTCTCTCTCTCTCTCTCTCTCTCTCTCTCTCTCTCTCTCTCTCTCTCTCTCCACTGACTGTCCTTCTGGGGTGCAAAATGTAGTGGTGGTGGGGTTCCAAAAAAGAAAGACAAAAACTCCGAGGCTTATGCAAGGGGGGGGAGCGATTCTCCGTGAAATCCGGATTGCAAATTAGCCCCCTCTTGGTCTGCATTGGAGGAACGCCTTCCAAGGCAAGCTTTTTCTTCTGCTTCTTTGATTAGGGGACGATCGGGGTGGGGGGGGGGGAGATGGGATGTCTCGGGTCCCGATCCCACCCCTGGAGGCAGCAAACCCCCCCCCTCCCCATGGCTCCTTAAGCCCGTAGGCATCGGTGGGGGTAAAAAAAGGAATGAGAAAGTAACTCGGCTTCCCTCACCGCCCTCATACCCTTTTTCTCCAGAACTTGAGAGAACTTATTTGGAGGCTTAATGCTATTTTTACCATCTTTTAATGCTGTGATTATTTTTCAGGTCAGTGGTTTGATCCGCCCCCCCCCCATCGTCTGCTCTCTGTGCCTCGCTTTGTAGTGTTAGGATGATGGATGGGGGGGGGGGGGAGGGCATCGCAGGAAATAAATGTCCTGGTCAACCAATCAATAAGTCTTCCCTGGCACATGTGGAGGCATGGAAAGGACACTGAAACGGGTGTGAGGTGGCCTGTTCTTCTCCACACTCAAAAAGGAGGTTGTGGGTGCGAAATCCCCATGTCTTTAGGTCCACTTGGGTTCCGTCTGTCATCTAATTTAAAGGATGGGGAGATGTTGCAACAGCGTCTTCCCTGTTTGGCTTAGGAGCTTCCCTGTTGTGTTCCTTCGGAACATGAGAATGTTTTTTCTGAAATGCAGGCAGGCAGTAAAGGGCCCCAGAAGATGATGGGCTTCCCTTCAGGGAACGTTATTCAACAGAGCTTGGGATAAATCTTCCCAGGGAGAGGATCGTCTGGCACCCCATATGGAGCCTCTGGTCTCAGCATCATCTTTGCCTTTTGCATCTCCATCCCCAGCGTTTGCTTCTGGGTTTCCCTTCAGCTGCAGGTCTCTTTGCAAAGCAAAGGGCCCTGAAGCTTCCCTTCCATACTGAATCATCCTCAAATTATTTGCGCTCTCCCTGGCAGCGAGGCCCCATTGTCTGTATCTCTCCCAGCTCCCCTGAGGGTGGAAGGTGAGCTCAGAGCGAAAAGAGAAGCTCTCAGCAGACAGAGAGGAGCCGTGCCCACCCTGGCTCCTTGACCCCACTGCACGGGGCCTCCCTCTTGGCCCACTGGGCTTGGAGGGAGAGGAAGGCCTGCCGGGATGGGCCATGTGTCGGCATCTTTCACCGTCCAGAACGAGGTGGCTTTCTTTCTGTTAACCGAGAGCCTCGTGGCGCAGTGGTTAAACTCCTGTACTGCGGCCAAAACTGTGCTCACCACCTGGGGGGGTCAATCCCAGGTAGCGGCTCAAGGTTGACTCAGCCTTCCATCCTTCCGAGGTTGGTAAAATGAGTACCCAGCTCGCTGGGGGGGGGGGGAATGTGTAGCCTGCATAATTAACTTGTAAAACCACCCAGAGAAGCACTATGGGGCGGTATATAAGCCTCACGCTTTGCTTTGCTTTGCTTTTTGGCCCCGTGGCAAGAGAGAGAGAGGAAACCTCCATTGGCAGCAAAGAGGGAAAGAGAGCTGTTCGAGGTGTGTGGGTGACAATCGGGGGGCATAACAGGGAACTGAGGGGTGAACGTTATATCCCGTGCCTCTCCAATATGAGACTGGAGAGTCAGTCGGTAAATTTGCAACCCTCAAATATCCTGATTCGATTTAGATGAGATTGCTGGGGGTAGTTCTGTGTTGTGAAGTTGCTTCTGACTTTCAGGGATGCTAAGAGGAATTTTTTGAGAGAAGGGAGATGCTCAGGGGATCTCCAATGACACCCCCACCAGGAAGCTTCCCCTCATGAGCAAAGGTTGGAAGTCAGGTCTCCCAAGTCTGACTTACAGTATTCTCCAGACACCATCTTGGCTCACCTAGAAGGGTTTTCCGCTTGGGAGAAATGCCGCCTGGTCTGCTCCTCCTTTTTCCTGCCTGTGGGAACCGGAAGCAGAGCCTGTAGTTGTCTTGTTCCCAGCTGTTAACCCCTTCCCTGATCAGGCTCATCTCTCACAATCCGTGACATGCGCCTTCCTTCTCCTGTTGTCTCCCTACCTCCCTGGTGTTCCTTTCCTTGGTTCCTTTCCATTCCCCCTTTTCCTCCTCTCTGAAGGAGACTGAGAGAGATGGAGCCCACAAGGTATACAAAAAGACAAGGGCACTTATTGTAAGTCGTACGTTCTTTATCCAAAAAGGCCCCAAACTGATTCCTTTTTTCTTTTTTTTTCTCTCTCTCTCTCTCTGTAAAGGAGTGGGTGGAACGGAGCTCATTTCTCCTTGTTTTTCTCTGGACCAGAAGAGAAGAATCCAATTCAAAATCGCTTCGGCATTTGCAAGGCAGGTAAAAAGATTTATTTCTTTTAGATCAGAGGTTTGGTTAGTAAGATGCAATGCATTGCAAAACTTAGACAAGCAAGTCAGTTAATTTTCCCCCAGTAACATCAAGATCCTTGGGAGCAGCCACCACCAGAACTTCCATGACACATTGCTGAGAGACAGAGAGGATGGTGAGATGATTGTGATGTTGCCTGTTCTTTCTCTCAAAGGACTAAGTGGGTACAAAACCCCCATATTTTTACAATTCACTTTGCTTCTACCAACTTTAGCCTACTGACTTCCACGTAGCTCTGTTGTCCATGTGACCAGGAGCTGGACTTTCCTGATTTTTCATCCATCTTAAGAGGTGTGTTGTTCTTTCCTCTGTCATTATAGTTATGGCTTTTTTTTTTTTTTTTTTGCTGTCTCCTTTAAAATTCACAGATTTTTTAAAAAACTGTTCCTGGATTTTAATCTGGATAGAACAGGAAGATAACCAAAGAGTATATGCAAAATTCAGGTAGATACTCTGAGTCTTTCACTCTAAACGGCTGTGTCTCTACGTAAATGAGTGCCATATCTGTTTGGTCATCACCCATGAGCGAGTGGGATGGACTTCAAGCCTATAGGTATGACACCACAGCTTTCCTAGAGTGCTCGGTCTGCCTCTTCCGCATGGCCTGGACGACAGTCCACTAGGCTGGAGTCTTGAACTCCAGGGTAGCCTGAAGTCAAGTTTGTAGTTCTTGGTGTTCGTGGTGGGGTGAGCCCAGCTGGTTCCTTATAGTGTCAAGAAAACATTGTTCCTTGTAGAGATTTTTGGTTTGTAAAAGTGAAGTCCTGGAGGCACCGTCATAAGGTGATATGTCCAAGGAGTGGGTGAAATAACCTCCCCCCCCCAACATACATGGTAAGTTTCACTTACCATTTTGCTGTCATGCTGAAGCATGCCTTTGGAACTGCAACAGAAGGTGTCTATCTCCGGACTAGATCAGATGGAAAGCTCTTTAATCTCTTTAGACTGAAAGCGAAGACCAAAGTCTAGCTGAAATGCATGCGCAATTTCCTCTTCGCCAGTTATGCAGCTGTTGTTCCACTCTCCTGAAGACCTCCAATAGCTCATCACTCATTTAGCAAGGCCTGCCAAGACTTTGGATTAACAATCAACCTGAAGAAAACCCAAGTCATGGACAAGGGCATGGACTCACCTCCCTCTATTACCATCTCCACACAAGAATTGGAGGTTGTTCATGACTTTGTGTACCTTGGCTCAACAGACTCGGACACTCTCTCCCTAGATGTCAAGCTGGATAGATGCACTGGCAAAGCAGCTACCATGTTCTCTCTAAAAGCTGTCAGCACTAATACTGAGCCAATTCCCTTTTTCAATTTCAGCCAGTACTCAATTGCATGTATACGTACTAGGGTCTTCACCGACTGGAGGCCAGCTTCCAACTGGGGAATGGAGGTCTCTATTCTATTAGGGAGGCCTAGAATAGTCCATAGATATTTGTTCTGGGGTGTGTCTAAATATAATTTCTGATCTGGACCGCATATTTCAGCACCATGTTGAATTTGAGAGATATGTTCTCTAGAGTCACAAAGAGAGCATGGCTTAATAAGAAGCTGACAGCATATACTAAGATCCAGGTCTGTAGAGCCTGTGTCCTGAGCACACTCCTGCACTGCAGTGAGTCCTGGACCCTTTGTGCACGGCAGGAGAGGAAGCTGAACACCTTCCATATGCATTGTCTTCGGTGCATTTTTGGTATCACCTGGCAGGACAAAGTTCCAATAGAGTAGTCCTAGAATGAGCTGGAATTTTTACCATGTATACATTACGTCTACGTTGGCTTGGGCACGTCGTAAGAATGGCTGATGGTCAGATTTCAAAAGATCTCCTGTATGGAGAATTTGTGCAGGAAATCGCCCCAGAGGGAGACCACAGTTGTGATACAAGGATATCTGCAAGCGGGATCTGAAGGCCTAAGGAATGGACCTCAAAAGATGGGAAACCTTGACATCTGAGCGTTCAGCCTGGAGGCAGTCGGTGCATCACAGCCCCTCCCAATTTGAAGAGACCCTTGTCCAGCAGGCCGAGGCAAAGAGGCAGTCTCGAAAGCAGCAAAATCAGGGAGCGGGACAGGGGACATATTGTATTTGTCTTCAGTGTGGAAGGGACTGTCACTCTTAAATTGGCCTTCTCAGCTGTTCCAAGTCCCCCATACTGAGTACGTTACCATTGTCTCTTGAGACTGAAGGATGCCTAATCCTAATATAAAATTGAATCTGCGAGATTATTTAACCTCAAAAACTTTTAGGGCAGGAGGGATCTGTCTGCCAGTGCTTCTCCAGTAAAACCATAGCAGGGAGTTGACTGTGTTAGTGGCAGTTTGATATTTTCATTACGGAGCCAGACGAAGAAAAATTTAGGCTTTGATATTTGAAGGATTTAACTTGAGCTACAGAATGTCCATCAATTTGCCAAGAATGTTTTTTTTAAAAAAAATCTATTAGAGAATACTAATATTTTAATATTTTTGTAAATATTTTTAAGATTTTCTTGAGTTGCCAAATGATTAAAAGCTTCCAGTAGTGACCTTAACCCTTGTTGTGTTTGTGGTAGAAGAATGATATCATCAGCATACATGAGTATTGACAGTTTCTTAGTGCCCAGCTTAGGGGGCACATAATTGTCATTGTGGCTTAACTCAGTTATTAGTGAGTTAATGTAAACGTTGAACAGTGCTGGTGCTAACAGACATCCTTGATGTACACCACATGTAGTTGGTATTGGATTAGATAGTGAACCAGATTGATCCATTCTGATATGGATCTTAGAGTCAGAGTGAAGGTCTTGTATTTAAAAAAAAATCAACTAAAAACGTGGATGTTTCAGCAGGCCTTCCCTCCAGTTAATCCCTGATGTTTTCCTTTCCTCTCGTCTCTTACTGTTCGCCTTCCATCTTGTTGAATTTGTTTATTATGTAATAATCCTTTTTGTATTTATCTGAGTATTTTATGTTGTAAGCCGCCTAGAGTGCTCGTAATTGACCAGATAGGCGGGATATAAAATAAATGAATAAATAAACAAACAGACATTAGCAGTCTTTTATCTATAGAGCTTTTGCTTAATTTATCCCAAAGACATTGCCTGCTAACAGAGTCAAAAACTGCAGAGAAGTCGATAATGGCTGCATATAAAATCTATGTTTCCATTTGACACACATGGTGTATAAGTGGGATAAAACAAAACAGTGGTCCACTGTCAAGTGATTGTATCAGAAGCCTGCTTGTTCTGCTATTACAGTATCTTGCTAGACTCAAGCCAGTAATTTAATTTTTTAAGCAAATAATTACTATAGATTTTTGATGACATGTCCAACAGGCTAATGGGGATATAGTTGAGTGGGTTGCATAGATCTCCTTTTTTAAATATGGGAACTACTGTGTTAATGGTCCATTGTGGTGGAAAGTGCCCATTATCATTGATTTCACTAAATAAGGCTGCAAGAAAAGAGGCCCACCAATTTGGTGCTGCCTTATAAACTTCTCAAACTATTCTATCCTCTCCAGGTGCCTTCCCATTCTTTTCTTGTTGTTTAGTTGTTAAGTGATGTCCGACTCTTCGTGACTCCATAGACCAGAGCACGCCAGGCCCTCCTGTCTTCCACTGCCTCCTGGAGTTTGATCAAATTCATGATGATCGCTTCACAGACACTGTTCAACCATCTCATCCTCTGTCGTCTGCTTCTCCTCTTGCCTCCACACTTTCCCAACATCAGGGTTTTTTCCAGGGAGTCTTCTCTTCTCATGAGATGCCCAAAGTATTGGAGCCTCAGCTTCAGGATCTGTCCTTCCATTGAGCACTCAGGGTTGATTTCCTTCAAAATGGATAGCTTTGTTCGCCTTGCAGTCCAGGGGATTCTCAAGAGTCTCCTCAAGCACCACAATTCAAAAGCATCAATTCTTCAGCGGGCAGCCTTATTTATGGTCCAGCTCCCACTTCCGTACATCACTACTGGAAAAACCATAGCTTTGACTATTCTGACTTTTGTCAGCAAGGTGACGTCTCTGCTTTTTAAGATGCTGTTGAGGTTTGTCATCGCTCTCCTCCCAAGAAACAGGTGTCTTTTAATTTCATGGCTGCTGTCCCCATCTGCAGTGATCATGGAGCCCAAGCAAGTAAAATCTGTCACTGCCTCCATATCTTCCCCTTCTATTTTCCATGAGGTGATGGGACCAGTGGCCATGATCTTGGTTTTTTTTTTGATGTTGAGCTTCAGAACATTTTTCACTCTCCTCTTTCACCCTCATTAATTCAGCTCAGATTAGGCCGCCAGCTCCTCCTCTCTCCTCAGTGATTTTTTCCTAGGCACTCAGGATGTCCACCATTTGATCTTCTTGCAGCAACCCCCACTCAGCTAACAGATCCTTTCGTTCTTCCAGAGAAAAAAATCTAAAAAGAATTCTTCCTACCCCCCAAACTTTAAGGAAATTTGCATGCCCCCAGTTGTATTTCAATCCATTATCAAAATTGACGTGACTGGCTTCATCTTTTTCTTCCACATAATAGATTCATAGCTTAAATCTTGACAAATTTGGATCCGGTTGCCTCTGTATATCAGCAGCTCAGGTTTTTCTTTTATCACTTTAAGGAGTTTCTCTCTTTTTTAAACAGTTGATGTGGCGATCTCCTCTGAAGCCTTTATTCCCCCAGGCCTTCACGAGGTTCTCACCCTTCTTCTTTCTTTGCTGCCACCAGTATTGCTGCCTCAATACCATTCAATCAAGGAGACATGTATGCTTTTAAAATTTAACTCATTTATTAGATCAGGGAAGTTAACATATAATTAACATTCGATAAGTAAATCACAGGTTGCTAATCACTTATATTTGAATCAGTTCTACTTTAACTTCAAATCTCTATTAACTCTCTGTACCATTCATCAGTCTTACAGATCTCACTCTAAGTTCATTTTGAAGTTTCACACTGTGTCTCACTCACAGAATCTCTCTCAGACTGCATCCACCAGCCTTTATATCCAGCCCCCTTCCCACTTGGCTCCACCTTCCGTCCACTCATTGGCTCCTTCTTCACTGTTCCACTGTGATGGACAGGTGAGGGCAGGGCTGTTCGCTAGAATTGAAAAAAGTCATTATTGGTGTAGGGCCTTTATTTCTTGGGTTCCCCACAAAGTAAATTTTCTCATATCCTCTGTAACCACGTGCTGGCAATTCATTACTTCATTGATCCAAGACGTAACCTCCTGTTTAAGGTCATCTCCCCTTTATAGCCCAAAATTCATTTTTTTAAATATATTCAAGCATCTAAAATTATCCTCCAGATAAATCAATTTCTTCTGCATTTTCTTTATTTGTTGTTGTTGTGCATCTAATTTAATTTCAATTTGTTTCACATGACCTTCATCTTGTTCCATTTTTTGGTAATCGTGTTCATATCTGCTTTGATTTCTTTAGCTTCTTCTTTAATTTCTTCACTATCTTTTTTAACTTCCCGAAGCTCCTGAACCACTTCAGAGAGCTTTCTGGCTATCTGGAAAGGTAAATCCTTGGCAAGATCTCTCACATGTTGTGTCAACTCAGCCATCCGTTTTTCCATTTTCATAAGATTGCATTGGGAAGCTTCTGTTCCCTCCCCCTCAGAGGCTTCTTCTTATACAACAGGGATCCCCAACCCCTGGTCCGTGACCCGGCACCAGTCCATGGCCAAGGCAGGACTGGGCTGTGGACGCAGATTTTCTGCCCCCCTGCAAGTGCCCCTCCGTGAGCATGCCATGATCCTGTGTGAGCACGCCACACCCCCTTTGAGCATGCCATGCCCCCCTCAACCGGTCCGTGGTCAGGAAAATATTGAAAACTACTGTTATACCATGTCCGCACTCTCTGAACCTTTTTGAGAGACAGAAATATTTCTTGTCTGTCCAACACTCACTCTCTCGTTCTTGCAAATCAGAAGAGATACATTTCAGATGCTGAGCCGAGTGGTACCTCGACCTACGCACGTCCCCACCTGCGGACTTTTTGAGTTACAGACTGCTCCGCCCGCAAATTCTCACTTCGACTTGCAGCCGGAGCTTCGACGTACAGACCAGAAAAAGGCAGGGGGAAAGGGTGGGAAATTTAAAATCACTAACTGCTGGTGGCGAAGGTGCTGCTTTGTACTGTAGCTCTTTTGCCCCAGCAGTTAGGGAAAAGGAGGTGGGGGGAGTGACCCAGTGCCAGGAGGGTTGAGCTGGCTGGGTGCTTCGGCCGCTTGCCTCCTGGCTTGCCTTCCTCTGCCATTTGAATTTCCTGCCATGGGCCCATGGAGAGTGGCACGGAGCAAGCAGGAAATGAGCCAGGCGGCGAGCAGCTAACGCACCCAGCCAGCTCAAGCTTCACAGCACTGGGTGAGCGCTGCCTCTGCCGCGGCCAGGGGTGAGTGGCCGAAGCACCCGGCCACCTCAAGCCTCCAGGCGCCGGCAGTCACAGCGGCAGTGGAGCCAGGGCCGGGAAGAAGCAAGGAAGGTAGTGTGCTGCTTTTAACTTTTTTACTCTTTTGGGTGGCTTTTGCAGGGTGGGATTGGGCTGGTGGGGTTTTGTTTGTGTTTTGTTTTTTGCAGCCCCTCAGGGCCTTGCAGATTTTTATTTTTTGGGAGGTATTCTTTTCTTGGGCCGGAACTGATTAATCCATTTTTAGTGCATTCCAATGGGAAATGGTGCCTCAACCTACGGAAATTTCGACCCCTGGCCACCCTTCCAATACGGATTAATTCCGTAAGTCGAGTTTTACTGCTTCTTCTCTTTTTTTCCTCCATCAGGTCACAAACTGGACAACCAGAAATCAATGGAACCACACCTTCTGATCCTGATAAGAAACAATTGAGAAGCAGAAAAGGAGAAAATTTGATACCCATAAGGAGGAAAAAGGCAAAACCCACGTAGACAATAAGAAAAACAAAGTTGTCTCCGTATATAAATTTATATTTATAAATCTTGACAATCCAAATGTACTATTAGGAAAAAGGAACGCAAAATTATTCCATTGGCGGAAAAACTTGGAAGAGTACTCAGATAGTGCAGAGTCTACTGAAAGCAAAAACCATGTCAATTCATGGAAAAAGTGTCCCTTTGAAAAATAAATGTATTTCACATGTAAAACCCCTCAGAGGGGAGAAACTGTTTAACTGTATGCAGTGTGAAAAGAGCTTCAAGCAAAGGAAGTATCTAAGTAAACATCAAAGAACTCACACAGGGGAGCGACCATATGAATGCCTAGAATGTGGGAAGAGCTTCCAACAAAGCTATACTCTTAGTTTACATAAAAGAATTCACACAGGGGAGAAACCATATAAATGCCTGGAATGTGGAAAGAGTTTCAGGCACAGCGGTACCCTACGTCTGCATCAAAGAACTCACACAGGGGAAAAACCCTATGAATGCCTGGAATGTGGGAAGAGTTTCAGTCAGAGGAATTCCCTACGTTCGCATGAAAGAATTCACACGGGGGAAAAACCATATGATTGCATGGAATGTGAAATGAGCTTCCGTGACAGCAGTAGCTTTAATTTACATAACAGAACTCACACCGGAGAAAAACCATATAAATGCATGGAATGTGGATTGAGCTTTAATCGGAGTGGTAACTTAACTTTACATCAACGTATTCATACAGGGGAGAAAGCATATAAATGCCTGGAATGTGGAAAGAGTTTCAGGCACAGCAATACCCTACGTTTGCATCAAAGAACTCACACAGGGGAGAAGCCATATGAATGCCTGGAATGTGGGAAGAGCTTCGGGCAGAAAAATAGCCTAAGTTTACATCAAAGAACTCACAGTGGAGAAAAACCATATAAATGTGCAGAATGTGGAAAAAGCTTCTGTCAAAGTGGCAGCCTTCGTTCACATCAAAAAACTCATACAGGGGAGAAACCCTATGAATGCAAGGAATGTGGAAAGAGCTTCAAGCAGAAAAATAGCCTTAGTTTACATCAGAGAACTCACACAGGGGAGAAACCATATCAGTGCACGGAATGTGAAAAGAGCTTTGATGAAAGCAGTCTTCTCCGTATACATCAAAATACGCACACAGGGGAGAAACTGTATGAATGCACGGAATGTGGAAAAAGCTTTGGTGAAAGCAGTCATCTCCGTAGACATCAAAGAACGCACACAGGGGAAAAACCATATGAATGCATGGAATGTGGAAAGAGCTTCACTTGTAGGTATAGCTTTCATTTACATCAGAGAACGCACACAGGGGAAAAACCATATAAATGCATGGAATGTGGAAAAAGCTTTAGTTACGGCAATAGCCTCAGTAGTCATCAAAGAACGCACACAGGGGAGAAACCATATGAATGCTTGGAATGTGGGAAGAGCTTCAGGCACAAGCAGAACCTAAAATTACATCAAAGAACGCACACAGGGGAGAAACCATATAAATGCATGGAATGTGGGAAGAGCTTTAGTGACACCAGTTCTCTCGGTACACATCAAAGAACACACACAGGGGAGAAACCATATGAATGCATGGAATGTGGGAAGAGCTTCAGGCACAAAAGTAGCCTAAGTTTACATCAAAGAACTCACACAGGGGAGAAACCATGTGAATGCCTGGAATGTGGGAAATGCTTCAGTCACAGCAGGAGCCTACGTGTACATCAAAGAACCCACACTGGAGATAAACCTTATAAATGCATGAAATGTGGAAAGAGCTTCAGACAGAGCAGTCACCTTAGTTCACATCGAAGAACACACACAGGAGAGAGACCTTATAAATGCCTGGAATGTGGAAAGAGCTTCATTCAGAGCACTCAGCTTAGTGTACATGAAAGAACACACACTGAAGAGAAACCTTATAAATGCATGGAGTGTGGAAAGAGCTTCATTCAGAGCAGTCACCTTAGTTCACATCAAAAAACTCACATGGGAGAGAAACTAGAAGCTCTTCATTAGCAGAATTCACCTTATAAGCTGCATGGAACGTGGAAAGATCTACAATAATACTGATCCTTATTAAACATGAAAAGTGTAACTGTTTTCTTCTAAACTGTAGAAAGTGCTAATGTTGAAATATATAAAGTTGGAAGCTATTGAGTAAAGGAAAGTGTTGCAATATTTTTTTATATCAAAGGAACAATATTACAGAGAATCTCAATAGATTTTTGAGGTTTGGATAGACATTTGATAGAACATTTATTATTTAAAAAATAAGTAGGACAATATTTATAAACTGTACAAATTTTGCTCAGCAATCCACCCAAAAACTGCACACCAACTACCTAAGTAAATTTGCAACTGTGGCCATGGACGTACATCCTGGATACAATTTTAGTTTAATTCAACTTTCAAAACAGCTTGCAGAAGTCCAGGTTATGCAGGTCTAGCTACACAACTGGATTTTGACCAAACAATGGGTGAATCACATACTTGCACTATAATATGATAAGCATTGAGCAGGGGGTTGTATATGATGGTTTGTAGGCCCCTTCCAACTTCACTTTTCTATGATTCTAAGTAGACAACAGAAAGTTAGATGGGTGCTAAAGCTGAGAAGCGGAAAATGGTTGAAGAGACTGAACTAAAATTTTTCACTCAGGAGTTTGGCCAGACATGAGCCAGGCTGAGTTAGAGGCAGAAAATATATATATATGAGAAAATGATCAATTATTAGAAGAAAAATTAAAGACAGACTTTGAGAATTTTCCATACCCACAGAACTCCAAATCTCTAGAACATGTTAGATATCAATCACAGAAAATAAGCATGCACATACACTCATTTTATGGGGCAATGTCCTGAGTAGGGAATGGGGAGATGGCTTAGACCCCAAAGGTCTGTCTGCCCATCTTCCTGCAGGCATCATCTCTCAGCATCCATTCAGTTCAAATGATAAATTAGATGTGGGAGAAGGGGAGGGTTCTTGGTCCTTTTGGCCTTTTCATCGCTTGGAGACATCACAGAAGGGAAAACTCCCTGGGGAGAGTGGAAAGGGGAAATCTGTAAGAAAAGAGGAGGGCTGAGCATGAGAGAAATTGGCTCAAAAAAAGGAATCCCCTATCTTGCTTTTCCAGGATCTGAACTGGGCTGTTCACAACAGAACTTCTGGAGGTTTTGAATTCTCAGGGTTCCCCAAAGTCAGAAACAAAAGAAAAACACCTTTACGTGTTAATGTTCTCTTTTGAGCAGAGGTCACCCCAGCTAGCATTAAGGGTTCCCCCCTTTCTTCCCCCTCATGCAGGCTTCTACTAAAACTCCTTCATGCAAACTATATTCAACCTCGTTGGAAACCCTCCCAATTGGCTGAGTGCCCCCATTTGGGCAAATTAAGCTTGTTGCATTTATATACATGTACTTCGTCTTACCCAAAGATATTTGTCGCTGTTTCAGGTCTGGGACTTGGTTTGCGATACTCCAGTAACTATGACAGCAGCTGCGACAACCCAGGAGGTGTCCTTACAGCCCTTGAGTTCCACTCTCCTCCTGAGCCATGCACACTCTGCACAAACGCACACACCCCAACTCTCCTTCACAACAGACTGTGATGCTTAGGACTTAGGTGGAAAAAAAAGATGCCTTATATTTGCCTCCCCTTTTCCTAATTCTGAACCAAAACGATCATCATTTTAGAACGGCACAGCAAGAAGGGATGTTACATATCATTAAGTCAGCATAGGCATCCTTCAGTCTCGAGAGACTATGGTAACATGCTCTGAATCGAGGAGTGTCCTCTCCAGAGCATGAAGCCCGGGTAAGGTAATATGGAGGATAGGCTGTTACCCAAGCAGCAGATCCCCCCTCTCCACATTGCTGAAATGGTCCAATGGAAAGGCAAGAGCCAATACAACTGGTTCCAGCAATGTCGCAGGAGTTGGCAGAACGACACATGCTGCCTTTGGGACTCCAGCTCCGGATTTTGCCTCGAGGTTAACTCCTGAAGCCTTTTCCATGAGTGGATATAGCCACAAGGCAGTGGAGGTTTGAAATTGGAGTTTTCCTTCTCCTAGATGGGCTGCCTTCCATGGCTGACGAGTCCCACCTACCCGGCCTGCTCTTTAATAGTGCAAAAGTATGATCTGATCCTTAAAACTTTCCTGACTACCCGGCTTATGCAAATTTCATTGGCTTTCCTATTTACCATATTAAGGCCAGATACAAAATTTGAGAATTTTAACGGCGCGCGGTCCTGAAACACACTATTTTAAAGCAGGAAGTCCCACCCCTAGGCCCCACCCCCAGGCCATGTGCTCAGGAGACAAAAAGAAAGCCCAGGAAAAAAAAAACTCAGCAAGGCATCCAGGCAAACAGACCTGGCCTTCGCCCTCAGCCCAGCTTCCTAGGTAAAAGGGTCCAGGGTCCTGAAACACACTCTTTTAAAGCAGGAAGTCCCACCCCTAGGCCCCACCCCCATTAAGTCAAGCCCTTGTTAAAGAGGCAGTGGGGAATCAAACCCTCAACTTCTGGCTCCACAGCCAGAGATCTAGCCTACGGAGTTATCCAACTGCTGCTACGAAGCAGGATCGGATCACAAGAACAAGAAGACATTGTTTTATGCTTGAATGGGAGAGCTGGAAAGATCCTTGCTTTTGGGGGAGTCAAAGCAGCTGTGGCTCTGCTTTCCTTCGGAGTCCTCAAGGCTTTGAAGTAGAGTCAAGAGGAAAGTCAGAAAAGGCAGGTTCCCTCCAAGGGTTCTTCAGCGGGATTGGCTCCTTCTTCCCTCGAGCATCGATCTGGCTGTGGAGACAAAGAAGATCAAAGCATCCAGGTAGATTCTGGCTTCAGATCTAAGGTTGGCAGCTGAGGGTTGCAGAAAGTGGGAGCCTTTCTCTGCTGACCCTCGATCACACCTCACATGAGGAGCTGCTCCATGGTCCATCCACTACGAGAAGCCCTTCTGTGAGTTATTAAAACAGTCTGTACAATGGCCTTCTAAGGAGGTGTCTTCACCTAAAGAAGGAGAAATCCTGGTGTGATGGAATGCATCTGTTATATATCTGTACTTTAGTTTTTATTTATTTCTTCCTTATTTTCAACACTACAGCTTGGGCAATGGGTAAATCAAGAGAATCACCAGGAGGAATCAGCAGAAAGATAAGGGTAAAAGGACATCATCTCTGGATTGCTGGTCTGGGTCTGTGAGAAGGAAGGTCTGTAATTCTGGATGTATGAATGAATGAATGTAATTAAAATATTTTTGTACACTGCCTTTCTTCTTAAAAAGGACCTGAGGGAGCTTACTTCACTAAAAGACAGTATCTAAAACTAAAAACAGTAAATACAGAAACACTGAAACGAACCAAACATAGTAAAAAAATGTAAACAACAGTAACGCAAAAAAAAAAAGATTCAAAACAGTTCAGATGTATACCAAGGAGCTGTCTGGGCTCTGTGTGCAGGGAGAGGGCGCATAGGCGCAATCATGCCAACCACCCAAGTCATTTCCCTTTTCCAGTGATGGCAAACCTTTTTGAGCTCAAGTGCCCAAACTGCAATACAAAAACAAATTATTTAAAAACAACTGCCCTGCACTGTAAGGGTTAAATGTTTGTGTCCCCCTCCCGGGGCGATATTAACAGACAAATATTTACCGATCCTCCAATCCCCCATCGGGCTACACCAGTAATGGCTGCCATTGCACCCTTCAGCTGAACCAATGCGCCAGCAGAAGGGAATGCCAAAATCCTTGACTGGAGGATGGGTATTTCTCGATGGCAACTTATGGCTCGCATGCCCACAGAAAGGGCTCTGTGTGCCAGCTGTGGCACGCATGCCATAGGTTTGCCATCGCTGCCCTGTTCCAGAGGGTGACCTGAGCTTTGACAGGAGCGCCAACTATATCAGACACAGCATTCAGGAAACCATCCGGATCCATTAGTCTCTGAGAGCAGATCGTCTTAATAGATCCCCCACCCTTGCAGAGGAGAGAAAAAGCTAATAGCCTAAACTTGACCAGTTTTATGTTTTTATAATTTTAACTGTGCCTGGTGTTTTTGGGTAACAATAATAAAAATAATTGCCAGCATGGCTTATCATCAATAAAAGATAATATTTAAATCTAAGAACAATGAAGAAAGAGACATCTTACATAATGAGATAACCTTCCTGCTTGCATGTAGGGAGAGCAGATGGCTCTTCATCTCTTGGATAACATTCCCTCATGGGTTTCCTCCCATTTTTACTCCCCTGGGGTCTTCGTGAAGTCCAACTCCTTTGCCAACAATTCCCCAATTGGGGAGATAATGATCAGGACACAGGATTCACCAAGGTCACTTTAGTCAGAATAGTAAAAACTACAGTGGTGCCCCGCATAGCGACGATAATCCGTTCTGGATAAATTGTCGCTATCCGGAAATGTCGCTATACGGAACAAAAAACCCCATAGGAATGCATTAAACCCTGTTTAATGTGTTCCTATGGGGCAAAAACTCACTGCTATGCAGAAATCCTCCATCTGGCCGCCATTTTCGCTGCCTCGATAAGCGAGGAATTGGCGCGAAAACGCTGCGGGCAGCCATTTTGTTGACCCAGCAGCCATTTTGGAACCACCAATCAGCTGTTTTAAAACATCGCAATGTGAAGATCGGTAAGCGAAACGCTTACCGATCATCGCAATGCGATGTTTTCCCTATTTAAACATTACAATGAGATCGCTTTTGCGATCGCAAAATCCGCATCGCTATGCGGATTCGTCATTAAACGGGGCGCTCGTTATGTGAGGCACCACTGTAGTTAAAATGCAGATATGCGGTAGCCCCGTTCTTCTGGGTGAAGGTTCTGGCCTCACTCTTCTTTCTCCATCTATCTGTGCCTGAACCCTCTTCCTGCAGATCCCTGCCAGGTCCTTTTTATGCTGATTTTAGTTCTGAGCCAAAATCATGGTCTTGGCACCTCAGAATCCAAGCTTCAGCCAGAGAATCCTGCCAACCTCCATTGCTCTCCTTCACATCTGGTAACCAGCCTAGAACCTCTGTTATTCTGTCTTCTCTTTGGGGTTCCTGGCTCAAAAATTCCTTTGTTACATTCCAGATGGTGCTCCTAGGATCCCGAGGTCCAAGGCAGTCACACCGGATAAAGAAGCAGCCTTTGTTTCTCCTCATCTATGTTCTAAGAGGGATCTCCAAACATTTCAGTATGAAGAGCATATCATCTACAATATTTTACAGTTTCAAGGGCTGAAATTAAAAACAGAGAGAGAGAGAGAGAGCTTTATCCTCTCTGTTGTCTTCAGCGTTTCTGCCCTTGGGTGGGTCCCGTGGCAAAGCAGCTGGTGATTGGCTTGTGATTTCTAGGCAGGGCTGGGAGGAGACACAGCGGGTTGTTGCCTCAGTGATGGAAGATTGCAACGGAGCAGAAGAGCAGGTGAGGCACACCGGCACATGCTCCCGATGAGGATGCACGGTTGCTGGGAGGGAGCTGCTGGAGTGGCCCAAGAGTGATCGCTTTGGATGGGCCACCTTGCAATTCCTGCGCTTCCTTCTCTCCCCTCTGGCCCTTGTGGTCTCCTTTTGCCTCATCTGACCCATCTGGTGGTGAGACTGCCCTTTCACAGCCACGGATCCCCAGCATACCAGACCAGGCTGGATTAAAAGGCATGTTGGGGGGAAGAGAAGTCCATTGTTTGGAGACCCCTGTATTTTCCCCACACAAGAGAGGCTCCGCAGTCTACCCTTCTACTTGCCTGCATGTGTAGTTTAGAAAAAGAAACTTTCTTTCCTCTTCTTGTCCTTGTATCACCTCTGCAAATAATCTGCTCAGGTCCTGCCGACTTTTGCAAGGTCACCTGCATCACAGAACCCTCTCAGCCAGGCAGGTCTGCATTGTTTGGAGTCTTGATTTCCCCATATTTATCCTCTGGTTTATTTTGACACCCAGATGCTTTTCCCCATTCCCACTTCCCTTTCTCCCTCCAAGTGACCACAAGAAGGCCAGTTGCATTAGACTTACATAGCAGGGGAGGGGACTTATCAGGGTATTGCAAACCATCAGAATCTATCCACCCCCAGGTCTCCTCCCTTCCACCTTAGACCCCTCGTGCCTTCCACCTCCAAGTGCTTGGAGACCCTAGAAACGGAAAAAGGGAAAATACACCTCCTTTCTTCCGGTTCATCACACTTCTCAACTAGCATAGACCCCATAAATGCCTGAACATACAGATAAAGTACTGCAGGAAAATGGGAAGGTCTGAGAAGGGTGGGTGGGTGGCCGCCTAGAGTAGTCCACCACGACTAGATAGGCGGGATATAAATTAAATTAAATAAATAAATAAATAAATAAATAAATAAATAAATAAATAAATAAATAAATAATAATAATAATAATAATAATAATAATAATAATAATAATAATAATAATAATAATAATAATAATAATAATAATAATAATAATAATAATAATAATAATAATAATAATAATAATAATAAAAGGAGGAGGAGCAGGAGGAGAGCGAGAAGTAGGTGTGGAGAAGGCAGAGAAGTAAAAGGGGACCACAGTCTGTGTTGGCAGTGAGACTTGAGGAAACAAACCTGAAGGTGTGTCAGTGATAGATACTGAGTGGACCAAAGGGTTATTAAGGAACCAAATAACGAAGCTGCTGATCTAACTAAAATATACATCTTGCCCCTTAAAATAGCTACAGTGCTAGAGGACTGGAGGATAACACATCTCACGCCAATCTTTAAAAAGGGAAGGAGGGGGACCAGGGAAACTACAGCTGGTTAGTCTAACATCTGTTTCAGGGAAGGTGATGGAGAGCTTTATAAAAGATGAAATCATAAAACACCTAGAACAAGCCTTGCTGAGGGGAAAATAGCATGGGGTTCTGTAAGGGTAAGTCTGGCTTAACAAACCTTTTAAAGTTCTGTGACAAGGCCTCATGTGGATGAGGGTGAACCCAGGGGTATTGTCTGTCTGGATTTTGAAAAGACGATTGATATGGTCCCTCACCAAAGGCTGCTGAGCTAACTCTAGTCAGGGGATAAGAGGGCAGGTCCTCTTATGGATTGAGAATGGGTAGAGAACCAGGAAATGGAGAGTAGGTGTTAATGAGCAATGTTCACAATGGAGAGAGGTGAAGAGCAGTGTGCCCCATTGGGACCGGTGCTTTTCATCAATGAACTGGGGACAGGGATAAGGAGCGAGGTAACCAAGTTTGCAGATGACATGAAGGGTTTGTGAAGAGCTCCAGAAGGATCTCTCCAGACTGGGAGAATGGGGTGGCAAAATGGTACATGCATTTCAATCTAAGAAAATGTTGGGGCAAAACTTTTTTTATCAGCTGATGGGTATTGAGCTTGCTGTGATGGATCAAGAAAGAGATCTTGGTGTGCTGGTGGACAGCCTGTTGAAAGTGTTAACAACTCTGTATGCGGTGGCAGTGAAGAAGGCCCATGTCATGCTAGGTGAACCCAGCAGCTGTTGTGAAAATGTTTGCTGCTAGTCAGGCTGCTGCTGCTAGGCACAGAAGCCTAGCAAGGAAAGCAGCCGGCAGCCCAGCCTACATAAACAAGAGAGAGCCCTGTGAAAGCTTAGATTCATTTCCATTCAAAAATCCTTGGTTGCTCTGCTGGATTTCAGGGGCTGGTCTGTTGACGTGGTTGCTGCAGCAACACAGTTCCGAGGCAGTCCAGGGCTACTGGTCGTTTGTGGTATAGACTAGATCGCTGACAGAAGCACCTTTAAGGGTCTCCTGCTAATGGCTCTTGGTTGGGCAAGACTTTTGCTTCAACTAAATTCTCCAGCATCAGCAAGGACATCGTGGCGCTGAGAAGAATATCCAGAGTGAGTGACCAGGAAGGTTTGTGGGGCGGAACAGAGGGGCAAGACAACTTTTTCAACTCCCCCACTCGAAGTACGTCGGTATCCTGAGGGTTTAATTTTGCCCATCCTGGTTGAAGGCCACTTTTCCTGATCTAGGAAAGGGAGCCCCAGAATCAAAAAAAGAACTGCTTCCTTTTCTACATATCAAAGCAACAACCTGCCTACAGACTTTCAGCAGGCTTTTCCTGAGTGATGGGGCTACCTGAGTGGTTTTTTTAAAAAAGTGGATGGATAGTTGTGACTTATTGCTTTGAATGTTGTTGATGTTGCTCTTGAGATGGCTGGACAGTGTCATCGAAGCGACCAACATGAATTTGACACAACTCCGAGAGGCAGTGGAAGATAGGTGGGCTTGGTGTGCTCTGGTCCATGGGGTTACGAAGGGTCGGACACAACTAAACGACAACGACGATTTGTTTGACGCATTTTGGTATTTGCCCACTTCCTGCTGTTACCTTCCAATGTCTATTAATGACATAGTCTGTCTTGGGTCCTTTTAAAGGTAACAGGTGTTTAACTATCCCCTCCTGGGACTTAATGCTGAATGAAATTCAGAGGGTAAAAATAAAATAAAAGAGGGATTTTCAAAATAGTGCAACACAGCTCTGAGGTTGTTCAAAGAGTGAACAGGGGAAACTCTGAAAGCAAGGATTAAGAAGGGGAAAAAGGAAGGAGCGTAGCTACTTTGGTGAGGATGTGAAAGTATTTTGTCCATAGTTTGAAAATGGAAAGAAACCAAAGTCTCAAGATGAATCAGAGGCCTTTTGAAAAAG
Organism: Pogona vitticeps; assembly: GCF_051106095.1. Classification (NCBI taxonomy): domain Eukaryota; kingdom Metazoa; phylum Chordata; class Lepidosauria; order Squamata; family Agamidae; genus Pogona; species Pogona vitticeps. Next base: position 13,327,554 of record NC_135784.1, read on the forward strand.
AAAAGTAAAAAGTCACTTGTTAATGTCCAAATACACCTCTCACAACAAGACATCTGTGGCAGGTCATCAGTTAAATAATTTGGTTGACAATGCAAGCCCAAAATACTTTTAAACCCCCCAAAAAACAAATATGATTATTTTAAATTGAAAAATAAATCTAATATACAAACATCAGATGGCACAAAAACAGATGAGAAAGGGGGGAAAAGATCATGAAAGCAAAGTAATACCTTATTATCTGCATCTTTCCTTACTACTGATATTTACTGTAATGCTCTCCCTCAGTGGAACCTTTTCAGATATCTGCAGTATCATCATTATCATCATCATCATCATCATCATCATCATCATCATCATCATTATTATTATTATTATTATTATTATTATTATTATTATTATTATTATTATTATTATTATTATTATTATTATTATTATTATTCCCCTCCATTTCATTACAAAGCTACTTGTCCAAGATTGCCACTAAACTGGCAATTACTGTACAGTAATTTTTTATTCTCCACCTTCCACCATTCATTCTGAGCTTCCCGGCCACCATCCTTAAGCAAAGCTGTGCCAAAGGGGATAAATTTGGCCCCAGCTGGCCGGGGCTGTTCTCCTTTCCAATGCCTGGCCAGCTGCAAAGAGTTGCTGGCGGAGGGTTAACAACCAGAGTTCAAGCGACCCGCGTCATAAAGCGGGGAAAGCGTCGGTGCCTAGGTTACGGGGTTGACATGTGACCGACCCCAAGAGGAGGAGGACGGGGGGGGGGGAAATGTAAAGCAGAAAAGTCAAAGGAAAACGCCCTTGCCCGTCACCTCGCAGCTTGAGCCGGGAGGGGAGAAGACCCGAGCGTCCCCTGCCGGTGCCTCCGAGATCAGCCACGCCCCGCTCCTGCCCACACGCCAGAAAGGCCACTTGGCCGGTTGCGGCTGCACCTCCTCCGCTCCCCCCTCCCCAAGTCGCCCTGCCCACGATGCCCCGCCCAGAGTTCAGAGCGCCCTCTCCTGCGATTGGTCAGAGCGTCCCCCCCTCCGCACGCGCGCGCCTTCCAAAGGCCCCTCCCCTCGAGCGCGTGGCAGCTGGAACCCGAGGAGAGGCGTCGTTTCTCCGCGGCTCCTCCCCTCCCCCCCAGGCCCTCTTTATGCACGAGGCACCCAGGCCGCCAGTTGCAGCGCATGAGGATTGAACGGCCTCGTGCCATACGTTGTCCCACCCCCACCCCGTAAATCGGTTTTCCCCCCTCCCAGCATTATGGGGGGAGGCACTAGCCCGGCGGTGTGGGGCCCAAGTCCTCTCTCCTAACCTCTCCCCCACCAATTAATACAGTACTGTATTCCTCTCAGAGCGTGGCCGGGGACGGGTGAGGTGGCCCTTTTTGTTTTTTGGAAAGAGAGACGGCATCCTTTTCTACCCCAGCTCGGTCCTTGTTCCCAAGGGACTCTTAGGGAGAGAGAAGGGCCTGGCAATGGGGAAACCAGATGGCCCCTCTCCCGCCAACCAGTAGTGGCCGACTGGAAGGGAAAAACCAGCCCTGTGAGGTCGAAACGCCTCCCTTTCCCCTCCTGCCCCTCTTAGGGGGGGGGCAGTGGGAAAAGAGGGCTGTCTTTTCGAGAGTGGCGGGAAAAGCCACGTGTGGGCAGATGCCTTCCTCTCCAAGCAGGCTTGCTTTTCATGCTTGAGAAGGGGTTCCTCCGCGGCGGGGGGGGGGGGGAGAGGCTGTCTTGTTTTTATTGTTTTTGGAACCTGGCGCCTCTACCTGTGAGAGTTTTAAACTGATCCATGGCATTTCTACACTACCCAGCCAGTGGAAAACCACAACCCTGGGGGGCTCTGAGGGAGGGGGTTTAAAAAAACAAGAGCACATTGAAACAAACCCAGCCGTGGGAGCAGCAGTCCTGAAATAATATTTAGAAGAGGAAGTCTCAGCTGGGGTCAGGACAAATCTTTATTTAGTTAGTTGATTTCTAAGGAACTTGACTTTTTCTCCTGAAAAGGCACCCAGTTTTACAGTGTGAAAAACTGAAGGTATTTTGGCAGAATTTGAAAAAGAATGAAACAGACACAGAAGTACAGCAGGCATTTAAAACCAGTTCTAAAAACAAGCCTGGCTGAAGCGAAAGGCCTCGCTCTGGTCAGCCGAGTGGGCTGCAAATAACACCCCCCGACCCCAGCTGCTGCTCTGCAGCATTTCAATACACTCCAAGAATAGAGCAGAATATGTTCAAGCGCCGCCTTCAGGATCTGTCCTTCCAGTGAGCACTCAGGCTTGATTTCCTTCAGAACACATAGGTTTGTTCTCCTTGCAGTCCAAGGGACTCTCAAGAGCCTCCTCCAACACCACAATTCAAAAGTATCAATTCTTCGGCGGCCAGCCTTCTTTAGGGTCCAGCTCTCACTTCCGTACAGCTGGGAATAACAAAGACCATTCTTCTGTCTCCAGGGCAACGACTGTTGGGCGATGAGCCAGCTTTCCCGATCCCTTCACGACCAAACTATCATCTGACTCAGCTCTGTCTTTTCTGGGAAATCAGGTGGGAGCAAAGAAGCGGCCTCGACTGCTTTGGGCACCAGGGGGCGCACCTGCACCATCGCAAGCGCTTCCCTCCCTGATGACAGGAGATGTTGATCTTTTTTTTCTGCGTGGAGTGGAAGGCTAGTTGGTTTCGAGTCCAGGGTGACAGGCAGCTGTCATGTCCCGCTGAAGAGCAAACAATACAATCACACACAAAAAGCCATGAGACACGTGAGAGAGAGAGAGAGAGAGGGAGAGAGAGATCGCAGGCAAAGAACAGGAATGAGAGAAGAGAAGGGCTTTCCTCCCTTATTCTCTAATACTCCCATTTCGGTCACTTAGTTTCTCCTTCCTTTTGTATAAATTCATACTGCTATGACACTCAGCTAAAATGTTGAGACTTGAATTTAGTTAAAGAAAACCTGTGAGCACATGCACACATTTTTAATATGTACAATTATAAGGGAATTTTTTAAAAAATCTGGAAGGAAAGAATACTGTCCAGCCTCCACTGTAAGTCCCAGGGGACCTCCAGGGGATAAGGCATGGATGCAAAAGATCTGGGTTCAAATCCCCTCTCAGTCCTGACATTCATGGAGGGGGGTATGTGATTTTTGCAACCACACAACTCAAAGAGCTTGCTTAAAACAGAATAGTTGTGTTCCCCCTGCGGCTAGAAGAAAGAGTCTGTGAGGACCTCCACGGGGATTCGGTGTTTTTGATTGTTTTGCCATCAAGACAAGGTGTTCACGTTCCAGAAAGAAGCCTCAGCATGCAAGAGAAGGGAATCCTTCAGCTGGTTTTCCTTTCCAAACTCATAGGCACATGCATGCAAAATGGGAATTACCTGAAGGGCAACCATGGGATGTGAGGGGGGTGCACCCAACTGGTGCAGGAAATATGGCGGAGATGCCCACCACCTCCCTTGAGGTAGCTTCCTCACTCAGAGCCTGGCTCTGTGTGTTAAGTTGTGTCCGACTCTTCATGACCCCATGGACCAGAGCATGCCAGACACCACATGACTGACACCCAGCATTTTCCTCAGCAAAGCTGCCTGTGGCTTTCAGTTTCAACCTGGTTGGTTGGGCTCACCCAAAGCAGAGCGCAGTAGGCTCCAGGGAGAGAAAAAATGCAAGAGGGGAAGGCAGTTCATTCTTAGGTGCCAAGAACAGAAGCCATTTTGGGCAGGCAAGTCCTGTCAGACAAAAGAGAAGGACACAAAATGGCGCCCTTGAGAAGGTCTCAAAATGGCGCCCTCCTGCTCAGAAACAGCAGCACTGAAAGGCTGCATGGCTGGCAAGATCACATCCTTTAAAAAAAAACAATATTTCTCGGCCAGATTGCTCAGGGATGACCCTGAGAAACTCAATCAGGATGAATTTCACTCAGTGCTAATTCCAACACTGGGCACTTTCTGAATATTTGCTATTGGAGAAGAGGAAGGATTTTCTCATCTTACCAAGAAAGGATTTGCATATATACAGTGTGATCGGGTTCTGTGGGAAAACTTAGCAGTTCCTCTCTTTTGGCGGGAATAACTATCGGACTCGTGCTTGTGTTATTAAAAGTTTTATTAACAGACAACTCAGGAGGATCAATAACTACTTTGGTGGGGCCAACAGGGCCCAAGTCTAACGGAAACTCTGTCCATATATTTTGGTAAATATTTTTAAGATTTTCTTGAGTTGCCAAATGATTAAAAGCTTCCAGTAGTGACCTTAACCCTTGTTGTGTTTGTGATAGAAGAATGATATCATCAGCATACATGAGTATTGACAGTTTCTTAGTGCCCAGCTTAGGGGGCACATAATTGTCATTGTGGCTTAACTCAGTTATTAGTGAGTTAATGTAAACGTTGAACAGTGCTGGTGCTAACAGACATCCTTGATGTACACCACATGTAGTTGGTATTGGATTAGATAGTGAACCAGATTGATCCATTCTGATATGGATCTTAGAGTCAGAGTGAAGCTCTTGTATTAAAAAAAAATCAACTAAAAACGTGGATGTTTCAGCAGGCCTTCCCTCCAGTTAATCCCTGATGTTTTCCTTTCCTCTCGTCTCTTACTGTTCGCCTTCCATCTTGTTGAATTTGTTTATTATGTAATAATCCTTTTTGTATTTATCTGAGTATTTTATGTTGTAAGCCGCCTAGAGTGCTCGTAATTGACCAGATAGGCGGGATATAAAATAAATGAATGAATAAATAAATAAATAAATAAATAAATAAATGAGAAGGCTAATCCAACACCTGGTCTTTCTTCTTTCATTGAGGAGCCAGTCCGAAACTTTCTTGGTTGATGGGATTCCTCAGAGAAGCATTCCTCACTGCGCAAATGGTCCCACAACAGGGATGTCAAGCCCAATCTTCCTCCAGAGGCTTGTGACCACCCGGTATCAGTTCTGGACAGATGGCCTTCTTCAAGGGACCTTTGCCGCGGGGAAATACTACAACCGTCTGTAGTGATCATGGAACAAAGGAATAGCTAATTACTTTAGAGAGAGAACAAAGGAGTCAACAGGGGATGTCCGAGCCAGCGGAGCCTACCGGCAACACCCTGAGGGCTCTTTTTATTGACTTAGCATGATTACATAGTATTTTTATGAGAGAAACAGATAGGATACTAGTTACCTAATCATAACCAGGATTGGCTAAACGGAAGCATTACAAGAGGAAAACCAAGTATGAGATTGATTCATTGGTTCCATCAAGGAAGCCACAGCCACAGTTTGGAAGACCTGATCTTGGCCGTTCATGGTGGGATCATTGGGATGATCACCATAAATTGGAAATGACATGTTGGTACATCACAACCAGCTGCCTGAATTATAGGCTTCATTTTACACACAGAAGGAGAAAAAAATCTGCAAGTAATTCAAACAGACATATAAAGCCTGTATATTGGCCACATGTGGGGAAGGGAAGGGTGGTACTGAGATGAGCTCAAATGCGGACTACCAGTAGAGAAGGAGAGGCAGTATTATGGTTGGTGCCTCTGGAAATCCTGTCCAAAGATGATGTGTATTAGCAAGTCCCTGAGCCTGAAAAACCTGAGCCTGAAGCTCACTCGATGAGGAAATCCTTGGGCAAAGGTCGGGCGCTTTGTCAGAAATCTTTTTGGCCCGGATCCCACCATCAGGCACATCGAGAGTCTGAAACACAAGCTGAGCACCAAGACAGGCAGAAGCTGCAGCCTTTCCCAAGGAGCCAGGAAGGCATGATCTTTCTGAGGCCAGAATACAGATGTCTTTAAGCAGCACTAGGAAGATCTTCACCAAAGTCAGCAACGAAGCAGACGCCCAGACTTGTCCAGATCCGGAAAACTGCCTCTGGATTTCTTCAGATTTCACAACCTGACGCCTGGGGCCTGGCGCTTCTGTTTTACCTCTCTAGAACTGGGTCCCCAGAAGTTCTTGGACTGAAACACCCAGAAGCCTTCACTGCAAGCCGAGCTGGCCAGGATTTCTGTGAGTTGTAGTCCAAGAACATCTAGGGAGCCATGAGTTACCAATCTGGGGGAGTCACAAATTATTTTGGGGGGGTTGCAGAAGTTATTTTTAGTTGCCGTTGTTTTACATGTATTTTATGAAATACGACATACACAACGTTGCTTTATTTTCATCCTCTTGGCCTACAGATATATAAACTTCATCTGGACGGGAATTGCAGGCAACCTAATCTTTTTTTCCTTTCCCCCTTTGGGCAGATTTTCCTTTTATGCATGGGCATCGCTCTCGCCCCCTCCGAAAGACCTGCTCTCGCTCATTTCTCTCTGCTCCTCTTCATCTGTCTTCAACTTGGGCCTTAGCCCGGTTCAGAGAGCCCCAAATAAGGCAAGCCCATACGGCTCGCCCGAAATGCTGATGCCCAAGATGGCAGCAGGACTTTGAAAAGTTTTTGCTGCCGCAGCACATTTTGCTCTGTTGGAGTCTCTGGTTCTTATAGGTGTGGAAATGGCGGTGCCGCGAAGAGAGAAGGGACCTGGGTGGGGAGATGCCTTTTTGGGGTGGAGAAGGCATGAAGGGTGGGTGGGTGGGGTTTCCCTCCCCCAAAAAAGTAGATCAAAGTGTGTTTGACATTTTTTGCCTTCTAAGATTTTATTTGGCAGAGGTTAATTTACAGCTGTCCCATGACTGTATTATTGCATTAATATTAATATATTGGGTAATAATTATCTTCTGAAAAAATATTTTAATGTCTTTTCCTTACCCCAATAAAAATGCCTTTTAATGCAAATGTGGACCCCGAGTGATTTGGCCCCCGGACCTGGTTGGAGGAGAGAGGGAAGACACCCATCCTCTCTAAAAGAAGTGGCAATTCACGGATTGTTCCAGAAGTAATTTGTGAAGGGAAGACTTAACTACATTTAGGGTCAGTTTTAGAATCACAGGAAAGATGGGAGACTGTGGGATGGGAATGTCAGCTATCCCCTGACTGGATACTCTTCTGACCTCCTTCCTTGACAGAAGGAAGAAAATCTAAAATGTGTCATTTGGGGGCAACATTAACTTAAATTTAGCCCATTAGGATCCCCCCCAGGAGATTTTTTAAGTTGTGAATGTGATTCTTATTTCTATCTTTGGCCAAAGAAATCAGACCTAAACTAAATCTGGGTGGGCGCCCAGCCTGGTATGGTGGGCAGCCTGATGAACTAGGATTCAAGAGGCCCGAGTTCGAATCCCCCCTTGGCCATGATTACAAGCCCGGGAAAATTTGACAGGGCTCGACCTGTGTAGGCCCGGCGCTGGACAAAAGGGCTGCCCGCACAACAACACCGCTCTTTTGCTAGCAGGACCGAGCCTCCGGATAACCTAATCACCCCCCTTTAGTCTCCTGCCCCTCCCCCTCCATGGCAGGCGCGTCACTTCAAAGGGGATTCCCGGAGAAAGAAAAAAACAACTGCGTGCACCAAGTCGCTTGCGGTGCGTCCTCTACCCAGCAGCCGATGACGACATCGGAGACCGTCTTGTCTATTGGTGGAATATTTTCTTTGCAGCCAATCCTCACTCTCTGTTCTCCTTCGGGAGGTGGGGGGTATACCTGTGACTTCTGGTTCAACCTTTTGCCAAGGAGCTGCGGGCGCAAAAGCGTAGCGACTTCGGAGTGAGACGATGGCGCTTCGCTTTTGGCTGGCGGGGGTCGCCCTCCTGCTCCTTGGGGAGCCAGGCCGGGCCCTCCCCTCCGGTACTAAAGGATCCCCGGCGCTTGGTGAGTTTCTTGATCCTTTTTTTTGGGGGGGGGCTTTTTTTCTCCCCGAGATCGAATGGCTTTGGAGGCAGGCGACATGGGTTTTCTCCTTCGCCTGGGGCAGCAAAATGTGTTGAGCGGCTTCGGCAAGTCCCCTAGGGAGGGAGAGAATTCACGCCTATTTTGGTTCACACGTGTATTTGTCGGTCCCCTTGGACGGTCCAAGGGAGTTCGAAAGAGTTCAAAACCGTCCCCCCCCCCCAGTCCAAATCTCTTTGTAAATCCCCCTTTCCCGGCTTGAACGTTTGGGGAGCCACCCGGGGCAGAGCTCGCTCCGTTGATCCTTTTCGGAGCTGTGGCCAAGTGGACTGGGAGCAACATCCGAATTGGCAGCGAAGGAAACGGAGTAAGAGACTCCGCATGTAAATCGGTGCTGGCTGGGACGGGCGCTGCTTGGCCTGAAATAGCGAGAGCTGAAAACTTGTGGTTTTTGTTTTGTTTTGTTTTGTTTGGACTACAGTTCCCAAACCCGAATTGTGCAGGCTGTGGATTCTGGGAGTACATATCCTAGTGCTGAAAAGATTTGAATCTTCTTTTTTGGTAATCACAGAGCCTGTCCGTTGGTTTCCTCCACTAAGGGCTCACCTTAATTGTTCCTATAATCAGCCCCCACCCTAACTCAACTGTGATGAGGGCATCAGATGAGCATGTTGGTGTGCGTCTGTCAGCCAGTCTGTCTGTCCACAACCCCTTCCCATTCCAGAGGTGGTGTTAGGCCAGGGATGGCTGTGTGTCGACTTTCTCATCTTCTGTCGTAGTTCATTTTAGGATAATTTTCTCTAATGTATCCCGACCCACCCACCCATCTCTGCCCACAAAGACCTTCTGTGCTGCCTTCTGGGGGGGGGGGGGGGGAGAGCCAGCTTGGTGCTTCTTGGGAGCTTTTCCGAACTTTTCTGCACAGCCCAGTGTGGTTATCAGACAGTTGAAGCCATAAAGAAGGGAAGTCAACAATGCGCGCCACTAGACCCATCTGTCTGGGAGGAAAGGGCAGCTGGTGCTGGGCATGTTCCAGTGTGCACACATTTTGGCTGTGCCAAAAGCAGTCAGTGGAATCCCATTTTTAAAAGAAGTCTTCAAATTACGGACCTATTAAACGTAAACAGGACGGTGAAAGGTTGTGCTGGACTTTGACTCCTAATTCTGTGCTTCTGGTGTGCCTCACCTTGGGAGGGTCATTCTGTGGGCCAAACCCTGCTTGTGTTGCCAGGATTGTTCGTTAGTTGACTCCACTGCTTTGGTCTTCTTTATCGGCAGGCCTCGTTCAGGGTCCAAGGGGTTTTTGGAAAGGCAAAGTCAAGTTGGAAGAAATATCCTGCCTCTCCCCCCCTGCCTCCCCCACCCCCTTTGCACGCAAGGATCTTTTCTGGTGCAGTTCTCTGGGTCTGGATCAAGGAAAGTGACTTTGCACTTAACCACACATGCAGCCAATGTAAATTTTGCTCTGAAGGTGGTTTTGAACAGGAGGAAGGAAGCCCCACGGAGGGCAGGGCCTGGCACGTGGTTTCTCTTCAGGGTTACCTCTCCCCAGATGAAGTAGAACATTATGGGCTCTGCTTTTGGAGGCTAGTCGATTTCTGTAGAAGGGGTGGGGAAGGCCCAAAATATCAAGACAATTTAAGACTAAAAGTGCCTCGTACTTGGATCTGGCCATGATCTCTGAGCATAGGTATAGGGTCTGACAGAGAGATCTGATGAATCTCACCCCCTGCTCCCATGTTTATGGACTGTAAGCAATGGGTACAAGTATAATTAAAAAAGAAGAAGAAGCAAAGATGATACAGTACTCATTTATGCCTGCATTTCCAAGTGTATGGGGTGTTTGTGAAACTCCTCCTGCAGCCCCACCCCACCTGATTTCCTCAAACCGTCCTCTGCTCTTGCCTGATTTCTCGGAAAGCAGCTGATACTCCTCCATATTCCAGCTCTCCAGCAGGGAGCAGCAAGAGATCGGGAAAAGAAAAAAAGTGAGGCCACTAGAAATCCACAAACATTTTGGGAAGGGCCAGGGAAGGGAAGGGGGGGAGGGATAGAAGGGCACCCACAGAGAGAGTGGAGAAACATAATTTTTTTCACTCCCTTTGACTCTCCACAGTGATGGGGGTAAATGCTTAATTGACAGGTGATTGTGCTTCAAGCAGTTGTTTGCTGTTCGGAAGGAGGGCACATCAGATGGTACCTCACTCCTCCCCCCACTCCACCTCAGTCATCCCTTGGTAGCCCGATCCACTTGACATCCAAAACAGTCACTCTGGACAGGCCCAGAGGATATGAATAAGAAGGACTTCCCCCCTTATTTACTGGCATTTTCCCACCTCGTTTCTCCTTTCTGTATAAACTCCTACTGCTATGACCTTCCGCTGAAATGTTGAGAGTTGAATTTAGCTAAACAAAATCTGTGAGGTGCATACACAGATTTTTGATATTTACAATTTCTTTTAATGAGCTTTTTAAAAAGAGTCCAGAAGGGGGGAGATTTATTTCCATGGCAAAAAAAGAAATAATGATCCTGGGGCGCAGACCATTTGGGGAAGAAAGCCCAGCTGGGAAAGAGAAATTAAGTGCTGAATTTGTGCCAGCTGTGGCATGCATGCTATACCATGTTTTCCTGAAAATAAGACAGGGTCTTATATTAATTTTTGCTCCAAAAATGTATTAGGGCTGATTTTCAGGGGATGTTTTATTTTACAGTCATGTCATCTTCTGGTTGCTGCACAATGATGGAGAGTGGGGTTTAATTTAACTGGAGTTTATTTTGGGGGTACAGCTTATATTACAAGCATCGGCTTATTTTCAGGTCAGGTCTTATTTTTGTGGAAACAGGGTAGGTTCGCCATCGCTGATATAGGGTTTGCTATAGTCCACATTTTTCAGCATCCATGGCTGAAGTTGAATACAGGGGTTCTGCTTTATTTTTTAAAAATAAACAAACATTCAAAACAATTATTATTTACTTAATTTTTTACCCCACTTAGAAAGGACCCAAAGCAGCTTACATCACTAAAAGACCATATTTAAAGCTAAAACCAGTAAATATACAAAAACTAAGAAGTTCTTTAAAAAGGCAGACTAAAAACAGATAAACTAAAATAGTACCAAAAACACATTCAAAGCAACAAAGCACAGCAGCTCATCTACAACTCCCACTTAAAGCTGTCCTTTAAGGGAAATTTTGCCTGAAGAAAAAGGTCATTTGCCTGCTTGCGGGAAGGACAGCAAAGTTGAGGCCAACCTGGTCTCCAGTGGCAGGGAGTTCCAGAGTCTGGGAGCAGCCACAGAGAAGGTCCTCTCCTGGGTCCCCACGAAGCACACCTGTGAAGGTGGTAGGACTGAGAGAAGGGCATCTCTTGAGAACGTTTACACCCAAGGAGGCTTGTCCCAGGCTGTTTCGGACAGGCTTAAGTTAAAGTCAGTCCTTTAAATTGTACCCAGAAAGGGAGAGGGGAGGGTGGCACGTGGCTGCTTCCCCCGCCCCCATGTACATGTGAGAGCAATGCTAGAATTGACCTCTTCCTCCAAGGGCAGATTCCTATCCTCTTCGACTTACCTTCTCTTTTTAAAAATAAAACTAGAATCAGATCTATACGAAGAAAAACCGAACAGGAGCCGCAGAGAGGCCTGGAGGGGTGGAAACTGACCAGTAGAAAAACACCGATAAGGAAATGTTGTCCAAAGTTCACAGATCAGCAGATATGAATGCAGCCCTGGGGTCCCCCGTGAGTCAATGGTGCATTGGGGGACACTGAGCCAAGCAGGGTGAAAAAACCCTCCAGTACCTGACTGGGATGGGAAAAAAAACCACCACCACCACAACTCAAAAGCCTCTTTTTTGCTCCTACTTCTAAACTGTTGGTGATCGTGTCTGTCTTGTATTGTGGGGCTCCTGAGATGCCAGGAAAGCCGAAGTTCAGTGTTGACAGGCTCATGATCTGTCTCAGCTTCAACGGTTCCACTCTTAAGGCAGTCCAGCCTGAGGCTGGGGGTGGTGGTGGAAGACAGTGAGCCATGCGCGCATGCGCACACACACAAACACACACATAAAGCTACTGATGGAACAAGAGGTGTGTAAATACAGGATGGGACAGATGACACAATGTCCATGAAACAGTGTATAAATGTTTTTTCGACCACTGATTTCCAATTCCAGACATCCTGCCTTTGAAACCCCCCTTTTTATTTCTCCTTGCACCCCATCCTTCCTCCAAAGACATCCTTCTTCACTTTTCCTATTCCTGTACTTTCCCCCCTTTTGGGGGGCCACCTTGCCCTCCTTCCCCCCCCCCACGCCTTGTCCAGGTGTTTTTTGTGGGGATCTGCCTCTTACCCATGGAAAGGCCTCGTTTGTGTACGGACAGAATTGTAATCCAGACGCTGATGGCGGAGTCTAGTGTGAGAACTATCTGAAAAGTGTATCAGGAATGGGGGGGGAGGTTTGAGGGTTCCTCCCCCATCTGCAGGCCCTCCTAATTCTGTCCCCTCTCTCTGTCCCTTTCCAGGCTCCTCCTCCCACTCCGTGCGCTATTTCTCCACTGCTATGTCTGAACCCAATCAGGGGCTTCCCAGGTACATCGCAGTGGGATACGTGGACAGCCAGCTCTTCAACCATTATGACAGCATCACCCGGAGAGTGCAGCCTCGAGCGCCCTGGATGGAGAAGATGATGGAGGAAGAGGATCCAGAATATTGGGAGAGGAACACCCAGATAGAACAGGCCAACGAGCAGTGGTTCAGAGAGAGCGTGGCCATCCTGCAGGATCGCTACAACCACAGCGGAGGTGAGCGGAGGGTGGGTTGGTCAGGATTTTGCCCAACCCCCACATTTGTTTTCGTCCTTTGCAGGGGAGGAAAGTGAGGAGAGGTGATGATTGGAAAGAAGGAAACAGGGGTTCCAGCCCAGTCAAGACTCTCTCCTCAACCCACAAACTATTCCTCGGATTAGCCTCATGGGAGCTGTGAGGAGTGTGTCGGGGCTGTCCAGTTCCAGCCTCAGTAAACACAGGAAGGGAAGTCGGATGTGTGTGGACACCCATGGAAGCACAAATTATCTTTTGAATAAGGAAAGAAAAACATGAACCTTGAAAGCCTCTGGAATGGATCCATTCTAGGGACAGGCAGTTTGGGCAAGCAATTCTGTCTGAGGCAATAGACTGAGTACCTGACAAATTGCTACACAGACTCCCCAAATTTGAATCGAAGTTTGTTGCGTGGGTCAAGACTGCACAATGTATATTTCAGTGGAAACTGGTGATTGGATGTCATGAGAGGTGATGAATTCAGTCTAGGTTTTAGTCTGAACCTTAAAGAGGTCTCTTCAGTACTAAGTCTTGTTTGGGAACCAGAAACAGCACTTTGGACTCCTCCAGTAAAGTTCAGACTAAAACTCAGAGTGGATTTGCTACCCTGCAACACCAGCACCACCACCTTCTACTGATTTCTGTTTATACGAATGGGGTTGCCTAATTTAAAAAAAGGAGGGGGAAAAAAAGACGTAACTCTTTCACATCTTATCACCCAGAGACATTCACAAACTCATATGCTCAGATACAGGCTCTCGCTTGCCGCCTGACCCTCACCGACATGCATGTTCCCTGGTCCAGCCTGAACTGGCCTGGGTCCTGCTTCTGCAGATCCTATGGGGCTCAGGATGATTGTGGGGCTGCTGGATCCAAACTGTCAGCCAAAAACGTGGAGCAGCTGACACCTGGCCAGCCTTTGCACCTTTCAGAGATGTTCATGTGGGCCAGCGTGTGTTTTCCCCTCATCCCTTCCATCTCTTTTGAGTGCTTGGAAGGGGGAGGATCTCTCCTGGACTGGCATGAGGAGGGGAGCAGATGGGCTCAGACACTCGAAGGGGGAAGGGGGCACCCAGTTAGGCTCTGGGCCATGTCAGCTGAAGGGCCAGGATGGGCATTGTGCCCCAGACCAGCTAGAGAGGGCTGTCGGCTCTTGTAAAATCATTAGAACAAAGCCAGTTTATGTTGTTGTTGTCGTTACACGCTGTCAAGTGAATTCCATCTTACTATGCCCCTATGAATGGGCGATCTTCAAAATGTCCTGTCCTCAGCATTACCACTCACGTCTTGGAAACTCAAGCCTCTGGCTTCCTTTAGGGAGTCAGTCCGTCTCATGTTTGGTGTTCCTCTTATCCTGCTGCCTTCAGCTTTTCCCAGGATTATAAACTTTTCCAGCATTTGTTTTCCCATGATGGTCCAAGAGTATGACACCCTTATTTATGTCAATTGCCTGTCTTTATAGGTACCATCCAAAACAGGAATTGTAGTTTAGGGATTACCTTCATTTTTACTACTGCTGTTCTTCCAGTCTGGCTGGCTGGCTTTACTGTGAGTCTCGTTTGTTCCCTATACAGCAGGTGTGACTTCCCTTGCAAGGCTACAAAGCCATTTTTTAAAAACTCTTGATATGTTTTATTGGGAAATAATTCTGGGTAGAAAATTTAGGCATATTTTCATTTTACCTCAAGATGTCAGCAAATAGAGTTGACAATGAGCACCTCTGAGAATAGCAAGCCTGCGTCTCCCTGTCACCTTCCTTTTATGCCTGGAGAACCCCATCCTTCAGAGATAAACAGGGAAGACGGAGAACTTGTTTCACTCAGCTTTTTCAAGGTGGTCTTACTGATAGAAAAATGTGAGTGATGGAGTGAAAAAAATGGCACCCTCTCTCTCTGGAGTTTAAGTCGGTCCCTTCCGTTTAATTCTTCCACGGACAGTTAGATCCAGCTCTTCAGGCAGGCTTTTAATAACTATTACTAACTCCTTAGGTGCTTTTTTTTGGCTAAGCAAGGTTTTTTAAAACATTTTAAATGTTTCCTGAAGAGGAAGCAGAGGCAGGAGGGAGCTGTGCTTGGGGGACATTTTAATTGGTGAGCTCTTTACTGGTAGGCTGACCCTTTGAACGCATGGTCTGAGGGGGCGGGGCTTTAGCTTTAAATTAGTGCCTGCAGAAGTCTTCTCATTCTATTTTTTTACTCTAATCTGCTAAATAGGATATCCAAATAGCATTTCATACACCTGGGGGCAGGAATGTTTCAGTGTTAGGAACATACTCCCGCACTATTAGAGTGCAGGGCGAGTAGGTGGGACTCGTCAGCCATGTAAGGCAGCCCATCTAGGAGAAGGAAAACTCTGATTTCAAACCTCCATTGCCTTGTGGCTATATCCACTCAGGGAAAAGGCTTCAGGAGATAACCTCGAGGCAAAATCCGGAGCCGGAGTCCCGTAGACAGTTCGTGTTGTTCTGCCAACTCCTGCAACATCACTGGAACCAGTTGTATTGGCTCTTGCCTTTCCATTGGACTATTTCAGTGAAGTGGAGAGGGGGGATTTGCTGCTTGGGTAACAGCCTATCCTCCATATTATTCTACCCAGGCTTCGTGCTCTGGAGAGGACACTCCAGCTTTGCATACAGTGTTGAAATAACACAGGAACTTGCAGTTACTGGTTATAAGTCTTGCTCGATTGGCGTAGAGCATGATGCTAGGGGCTACTTCTGATGGTGGGAGAGCGGAAAAGCAGATCAATAACCCTGCACCATACAACAATCAGAAAAAACATCTGCCCTAAAGTTAGGCACCTGGAATGTTCGGACAATGACCACTGGCTTTTCTGACAACCTGCAGGAAATAGACGACGTGCGTAAGACAGCTGTCATTGACATCGAACTGAGTAGACTGCGGATGGACATTGTTGCCTTGCAAGAGACGAGATTGCCAGACATGGGATCTGTCAAAGAAAAAAAACTTCTCATTCTTCTGGCAGGGAAAACCATTGAACGAGACCAGGGAATATGGTGTTGGCTTTGCGGTCAGAAATACTCTGCTGAGATCCATTGTTCCACCTACTGTGGGGAGTGAAAGAATCCTGTCTCTGCAGCTCCACTCATCAGCGGGACTGGTCACCCTCATCAGTGCATATGCACCAACACTGTCATCCACAACAAAAGTCAAAGACAAATTCTATGACGATTTGGCGGCTACTATCAAAAAAGTCCCTGAGAGAGAGCAGCTGTTCATTCTCGGAGACTTTAACGCTAGAGTTGGTGATGATCACAACTCTTGGCCCACCTGTCTAGGCTGTTTTGGCATTGGGAAGATGAATGAAAATGGCCAACGCTTGCTGGAGTTTTGCTGTTATTATGGTCTTTGTGTCACCAACACGTTCTTTAATACAAAGCCTCAACACAGAGTTTCCTGGAGACATCCAAGATCGAAGCATTGGCATCAGCTTGATTTGATCCTCACTAGACGTTCTAGCCTATCTAGTATTACGATCACACGCAGCTACCAGAGTGCTGATTGTGATACTGATCACTCCCTGGTGTGTTGTAGAATAAAACTGCGAACAAAGAGATTGTATCACACCAAAAAGGAAGGAGGACCACGTATAGACATCAACAAGATTCGCAATCAAAGAAAAGTGGAGGAATTTGCCCAAGCGCTTCAGGAAACCCTTCCAGGCCCGGCTGATGCAAATGCACCTGAACGATGGGAACACTTCAAGAACACTGTTTATAACACTGCCTTGTCCACATTTGGCAAAAAGACCAAAAAGACGGCCGACTGGTTCGAAGCCCATTCGGAGGAGTTGATTCCAGCCATTGAGGATAAGAGGAGAGCTCTAGCAGCATACAAAGCCTGTCCTAGTGAGTACATCTTGCAGGCTCTTCGAGCTGCTCGTAGCCAAATCCAACAGACTGCCAGGAGATGCTCCAATGATTATTGGCTTCAGCTCTGCTCTCAGATACAGATAGCAGCGGACACAGGTAACATCAAGGGAATGTATGACGGTATCAAGCAGGCTTTAGGTCCAACACAAAAGAAATCTGCTCCCTTAAAGTCTACTACAGGTGTGATCATCCAGGACCGAGCACAGCAGATGGAACGCTGGGTGCAGCACTACTTTGAGCTATATTCTAAAGAGAATGTAGTAACAGAAGAGGCACTAAATAACATTGAGTGCCTGCCTCTCTTGGAAGAACTGGACAGTGAACCAACTTTAGCAGAAATAAAAGCGGCCTTGGATTCCCTTGCCTCTGGCAAGGCACCTGGGAAGGACAATATCCCCGTTGAGGTTTTGAAGTGCTGTAAAGAGATCATCACCACTGAGCTGTATGAAGTCTTTTGTCTTTGCTGGAGAGAAGGTGGAGTACCACAGGACATGAAGGATGCAAACATCGTCACATTGTATAAGAACAAAGGCGACAGGGGCGACTGCAATAACTACCGTGGTATCTCTCTTCTCAGCGTTGTAGGGAAGCTGCTGGCCCGTGTTGTGCTGAAGAGACTCCAGGTGCTTGCAGACAGAGTCTATCCAGAATCACAGTGCGGATTTCGAGCTAATAGATCCACCACCGACATGGTATTTTCCCTCAGACAGTTGCAGGAGAAATGCAGGGAACAACAACAGCCACTCTTTGTGGCCTTCATAGATCTCACAAAGGCCTTTGACTTGGTTAGCAGGGACGGACTCTTTAAAATACTTCCCAAGATTGGATGTCCACCTCAACTCCTTAATATCATCAGGTCCTTTCATGAGGAAATGAAGGGCACTGTAGTTTTTGATGGCTCAACATCAGATCCCATTGACATCCGAAGCGGAGTAAAACAAGGCTGTGTCCTTGCGCCGACCCTGTTTGGGATCTTCTTTGCTGTCATGCTGAAGCAGGCCTTTGGAACTGCAACAGAAGGTGTCTATCTCTGGACTAGATCAGATGGGAAGCTCTTTAATCTCACTAGATTGAGAGCAAAGACCAAAGTCCAACTGAAATGCATGCGGGATTTCCTCTTTGCCGATGATGCAGCCATTGTTGCCCACTCTGCTGAAGACCTCCAACAACTCATAAATCGTTTTAGCAAGGCCTGCCAAGACTTTAGACTAACTATCAGCCTGAAGAAAACACAAGTCATGTGCCAGGGCGTGGACTCACCTCCCTCTATCACTATCTCCATGCAAGAATTGGAGGTTGTTCATGAATTTGTGTACCTTGGCTCAACAATCTCTGACACTCTCTCCCTAGATGTCGAGCTGGATAAACGCATTGGGAAAGCAGCTACCATGTTCTCTAGACTCACAAAGAGAGTATAGCTTAACAAGAAGTTGACGGCATACACCAAAATCCAGGTCTATAGAGCCTGTGTCCTGAGCACACTCCTATACTGCAGTGAGTCCTGGACCCTTTGTGCACGGCAGGAGAGGAAGTTGAACACCTTCCATATGCGTTGCCTCCGACGCATTTTTGGTATCACCTGGCAGGACAAAGTTCCAAATAGAGTAGTCCTAGAACGAGCTGGAATCTTCAGCATGTATACATTATTGAAACAGCGCCGTCTACGCTGGCTTGGGCACGTCGTGAGAATGGCTGATGGTCGGATTCCAAAAGATCTCCTGTATGGAGAATTAGTGCAGGGAAGCCGCCCCCGAGGGAGACCACAACTGCGTTACAAGGACATCTGCAAGCGGGATCTGAAGGCCTTAGGAATGGACCTCAACAGATGGGAAACCTTGACGTCTGAGCGTTCAGCCTGGAGGCAGGCGGTGCATCATGGCCTCTCCCAATTTGAAGAGACACTTGTACAGCAGGCCGAGGCAAAGAGGCAGTCCCGAAAGAAGCAAAACCAGGGAGCTGGACAGGGGACAGATTATATTTGTCTTCAATGTGGAAGAGATTGTCACTCTCGAATTGGCCTTCTCAGCCACACAAGACACTGTTCCAAGACCTTCATACAGAGCACGTTACCATAGTCTCTCGAGACTGAAGGATGCCTATGATGAAATGTTTTAATCACTTAATGTAGTTTAATTATTATTATAGTTTAATTGTTTTTAATGTGTGATTTATTTGGTTTATTTAGAAACGAGACTAAAGAAGTAAATAAGTGAGTGAGTGAGAAGTAAGTAAGAGGAAGGCCGCAATTCTGTTTTTGCTTTTCTAGAAGTATTTAGTAGAACAGGTTTGGTACTTTTAAAACAAAAAAATCATTTTCTGTTAATACAAAATTTGTCTACAATTAATTTACAAAATATGCATTAGTAGAGCTAACTTCTTCTGCTTAGACATGGAGTGTCTAGGAAGGCAGGAATGTAAACCTGGAGCAGCTTTTCCCTGAAAGACTGGCAGACACTGGGAGGCTGAGAGGAGCCCCAGGGGTCTTTCCCAAGCAGAAGCTCCAGAATGTGTGGGTTTTCCTCCCTCCACGTAGGTGGTCCTGAGTTGGTGGAGGAAAAAAAGGGGATCAAGGCTCTTGCAAGATGGCTGCCCCTCTTCTGCATGGAAGGGGGGGAGGGACAGGAGATCCTCCTTGTTCTCTAGTTCCTCCCCGACCTGAGCAAGAAGACAGCAAAGTGCTTTCTTTCCTCAACGATTCCCCCAAACCTCAGGCACACCCACACCCCAAATACCATCTTCATGAGGCAGTGGAGCAGAAGAGGGATGTGCCTTTCCTCTTTCAGGGTTGCCAGAAATTGCAGCCAAGATGGGGGTGGGAAGATCAGACCCCCCCCCAAGACAGCAAATGGGGAGGGAGACACCCCCCCGAAGGGCCTTTGGGGGCAGCTGGGGAGGGGCTGCCTGTGGCAGCCTTTCTGACCCACAAGTGCTGGAGGGAGAGTCCGCTCCATCTTTCCAGGGTGGGGCAAGTGGAAGTGGGGAAGAAGGTCCGGCAGAGAAGAGGCAGATGTGGGTGTGGGTGGGTGTTTATATGAAGATATCTCCATGGGGGCTGTGGAGGGGGGGGAGGTCCTGCGCCCAAAGAACTATTCTTTTCCTCTTTCTCACCTTCTGCCCCACAACTGGGATAAGGATTCCCTCCTGGGCCTCTTTTCTGGGGCCCCAGAGGTGGCAGGGGAGGGGGGGTCTGCCCCTCTATGTGTGGGCACCGCTTCTGCCCTTTTGTGGGGTGTCTCTTGGGGTTTCATTCCCTCGAAAGGCAGGCTCTGCTCCCAGGAGGGAAAGAAGGAGACCCTCAAATGGCTCCCTTTCTTCTCCTGAGGGGCTCCCCATAGTGGAGAATCTCTTGGTGGCTTTTGCCTCTCCTGAGGCAAATCCTCCTTTTTCTTTGGGCTCTGCTGTGGGGCTTGGCACGTGGGGTTGAGGGTGGTGGTGGTGGCAGGGACTGCCCTTCTCCTCTGTCTTCCTCTCATCCCCCAATGTGGGTCTCTTTCAGGGTTTCATACCTGGCAGTGGATGTACGGCTGTGAGCTGAGGGCAGACGGGAGCAAAAGAGGGCACACGCAGTATGGCTACGACGGGAAGGACTACCTCGCCCTCGACAAGGAGACCCTCACCTGGACGGCTGCTGATTCCAAGGCCCAGATCACCAAAGAGAAGTGGGAGAAGGTTCCGGCCTTTGCCCAGAGAGACAAGGCCTACCTGGAGGGGGAATGCCTTGATGAGCTACAGAGATTCCTGGAGTACGGGAAGGAGAGGCTGCTGAGGAGAGGTGAGCAATGAGATGGAGGAATAAAGATGTCTTCTTTCTGGGGAACCGGGGCCATCTTCTCTGCCTCCCCATCTCTCCCACTTCCTCCCACCTTTGATCCAAACAGCCCCTCAGCTTAATATTTTCCCAAAAGGAGTCCGGCTGCCATTTATTCCCCGCTTTGGACTGCAGTTGGGGGGGTGCAATGCAGTCATCTTCTGCATCTCCCAGAGAGTGCTTGTTCAGTAGGGGGTGCCATTTAAAAGATTGATTGATTGGTTGGTTGGCTTCTGTTTCTGGCCCATGTGATCACCAGGATCGAGCCAGAGCAGCCCTGCTGGGTGTTTCCTGGGGTGACGTGGCATCTTCATCTGGGTTTGCATTGTGATCTGTGCCACAAACGTTCCCTCTATATATAGGGAGGTCCCGTCCCTTGAAGAGTGACCCAAGAGTGTGAGGAGGGTTTTTGTTTGTTTGATGAGGTTGCTGACTTTCATCTCAAGATTCGTCAAAGAATGAAAGAGTTCTCAAACAGAAAAAAGCTTCAGCTGCAGCCTCTTCCTTTTGAGAGGCAGGAGCCCTTCAGAGCCACTTCACAGATCTGACTGTCCATGGGATCGGAGTCACTTCATCCAAGGGGCCGGGGGTTCCTCCCCCAGAAGCTGCGAGGCTCTTGGGTTGCAAACGGGGACGTCCACCCTTGACACCCAAGGGAACCCGGAGAATCTAAATCTATGCTATTCAGTCCCAGAATGGGGTGGTTGAGTGGGGATGGGTGATCACCACAAGATCCCTTCCTGCTCCCCAGAGACACCGTCCCTCCCTGCTAGAACCTTCGGGAGTGGTTAGACTTCAATTTATCTCACATTTTGGGCAGCTTTGGGAACATTTCACTCCATTTTCTGAAGTACAGGCAACCAGTTGGTCCGTTATCCCTGCCTACCCACACCTTTTGGGGCCCCTTCTAGGGACTACTGTTTATTTTAGTCCAAGTAGGTTTGCTTCATTTTAATTTGGGTTCTGGCATGTGCGATTGCCAGTGTTGAACCTCAGTAGATGTTTCTCCCAGTAATTCAGTGCTATGTCACTGGGGCTGCAAACCAATGGAGTGTTATGCCCCTTGATTTGTATAAAAAGCACTCCAGGTTTTTCCCTTTCTCTGTAAAAGATGAGGCAGAAGAAGAAGTGGAGGACAATCATTTCCCCCCTTTTATTTTACAATCCAGTGCTCTTTAAATTCAGTGACAAGACAATGAAGTGATACGTCATTTAACAATAAAAGGAAAAACAAACCCAATTTTTTCTTGTTCCCTACAGGGGAGGAGGGAGAGAGGAAGGAAAGGGCTTAATTGGGTTCCATTGAAGTGTGGTGTGGCTTCCTGTCCCCAAACCACCTGATCCGTGCGTGTGGATGCAAGGATCATTCTTCATCTCGGACCATATTTAGCCCAGTCCAGTGAATAAATTCACTGTCTTGTTGCACCGTTAAGAGAGGTTTGGATGCCTCCACTGATGCTCATATTGCCATTTTTGCAGAGCCCCCAGTAGGGAAGGTGACTCGCATGTTCCTCTCCGAAGGGAGGGAGTTGCTGGTCTGCCAGACTCACGGCTTCTACCCCAAGGAGATCGAAGCCACCTGGAGGAAGGGCGGGGAGATCATGGAGCAGGACACCTTCCGGAGGAGCGTCGCTCCCAACTCCGATGGGACCTACCACGCCTGGCTCAGCATCGAGATCAACCCCAAGGACAGAGAGCTGTACCGATGCCACATCGATCACGCTGGCCTGACGGAGCCTCTGGTCTTGGCCTGGGAAGCGCCTGGTGGTGAGCAGCTGCAGGGGAGGGATGGCTGTGGGGTGGGAGAGGAACTTTCGCACGGGATGGGCCTGAAAAAAGGAGCACCATCCTGGGCAAAAACTCTCTGAACGGCTGTTTCATGTTCAGGACCAAAAAAACAAACAAATCCAGAGACGTGCTTTTCTTTGGGGAGGGAGGGAGGGGTGAGATCTGTTCAGGGAGGTTGGGAGCCCTCTGTGGCTCTTAGTCAGGGCGCTGATGCCTTGATGAACTCTTGGTTCAAACCATATGCCTTGGTCGGTGAAAGGTTTCGGGTTCTCCCCGGAGAGCCTGCTGTGCTTGGAGGGAAGGCCTTGCATTGATTGGATCAGGCTGAGGGCAGGGAGGGATTTGGACCATCGACGAAGCCCCTTTTTCACATCTGAGAGGTCGCTGGGTCAGTCGAGCACCACCTCCCTCTGAAGCTCTCAGGACCTCCTGGTGCCACTTTCCTTGAACAGCCACGTCTTTGCCTCTTTTTCTTTTAGGTAATGTGTGGCCCATTGTGGGAATCGTCTTGGGAGTCCTGTTTGCTCTCCTCCTGATGGCTGCTGGGATTGTCTTCTTTAGCAGTGAGTATGCCCGGAACGAAATTCTTGGACGGCGTCTGTTGTTATGTCGGTGATGCTCATGAAGATCGCTGACCCTAAAGATCAAGCAGCGGATACGGGCATCCAGAGTGTAATTTCAACCCTGAACACATCATCCTACCCTTCTCTTTGAATTTCAGAAGCCATTTCTGGGGCTTAAATAAATCTCTGAGGATGAACCCATGAAATCTAGGTCCCCAAAGCTCAATTCTCCTTGACTGGAAGGCAGCTGAGCACCATCTAGTCTGGTCATTTTTGCTTAACTTTTCTTTGTGGCTTTCTATGTGAATTAGAATGGGTTCTGAAGGCTCTTCTCAGCTTTGATTTCCTGATTTTGTCTCTGCAGGGAAACAGCAAGAAAAAGCACAATACAATAGAACACCAAGTGAGTGATATTTCCTTCTTTGAAAAAGTATTTGAGCAAAGTTGAAAAGTAGTTCATGCATTTTTGAAAAAGATAGAGAAAAATAAGTATTTGTGGATATGTGTGTATCTTTCAGGAACTGCTGAAAGATACACAAAGATCCCCCACATACTGCTTCTGTAAGAACATAGTAAAAGATGGGTATTATTGAACATTTTAAGGTTGTGAAATTATTTGTGAACATTTCATGAAATCATTGCAGCCCATCCAATGAGAGGGGGAGGATACGATGGCAGATTTCCCTCTTTTTCTTGAATTTGTGTCTCCGCCTTTTTCAGTCCTGTGGCCTTCAGTTTGGACTTGAGTATGGCCAACATTAGGGATTAGGGAAGTTGTCCAAAACATCTGGAGGCTACCAGGTGGGGAAAGATCAATTGAAAGAGAAGGGTCTTTGATGTTGGGATATCATGTTGAAGGGGAAATGTTGCAGGTCCCATGAGGACTAGGATGGCGGTAGCTCAGCTTGGTCTGCAGGGGACCCAACATGGAAGTGGTTGTAGAAGATGTAGCT
This sequence comes from Pogona vitticeps, assembly GCF_051106095.1. Taxonomy (NCBI): domain Eukaryota; kingdom Metazoa; phylum Chordata; class Lepidosauria; order Squamata; family Agamidae; genus Pogona; species Pogona vitticeps. The sequence goes on from NC_135784.1 coordinate 13,351,111, forward strand.
ATGTTAGAGTACGGTTACACTTGCAAAAAGAATCGTAGTTGAATTGTGGTTTTTCATGATTTGAATCAATACTAAAAAAGGTGAATACATGATACATAAGTAAGCATGGATTTTTTTTTTTTTGACAGGGAATCAGGGTTTTTTTTGGGAAATAGCGAGGTATTTTAGTCTTCTGCCAAAGGATTGTTTTATTTATCACAGATGTCAAACCACCTTCTGTCACCTTAAAGACTACTATAGTTTAAAGTGAGCTTTCGTGGACAAGTCCACTTCCTCAGATACTCTTATGTCTGAAGAAGTGGACTTGTCCACGAAAGCTCACAAAATAGAAGTGGGCAGTCAAATGTGGTTTTGCCTCTGGCATCTGCCCCCGGATAGAGCAGCATAAAGAAACATATCTGTTGGTTCATGGGGAGGTCAACCATGATATAAAGTACTGGTACTTCCGGAGAGAAAGCTCCTGGTACTCAAAATGTAAAAGAATTAGACTACAGTATTGGGATGGCTTTTTCCCCCTGTAAGATTTTCCCTGATATAAAAAAAATGTGGAAAAATCAATAAGAAAGTTCTTGTCTGAACCTCCTTTAAACTTGCCTGAGTGAGTGAAACTTTGCACAACCCTAGCTTTGTTGGAAATTACTTACAGCCTCAAATCTTCTGCTCACGGCACCAAAAGTAAAGGTCCTTCTAAACCCTTGTGTAGTAAAGCATTTGTGGAGGCTGGACGGGAGTCCATGAGACTGCTCAAATATTTCAGGATGGTGCTAATCTCTTTTGAGCATTTCATACAGTGGTTTGAGATCAAAGCCTATTTCTGAATCTAAATGGATGCGGAAGGAGAGACCGTATATTTTAGGAAAGGGAAGAGCAAGGAAGGAGCCTCCGGAGATGGAAACTAGCTGACAACAATACCATCGGTCATTTCATTCTCTTTCTTTTCTCCTCTTTGCAGCCAATGACCAAAGCTCTGATGGTTCTGCCAAGGGTAAGTAAGGGTGTGTTGGAGAGGGAGGGGCGACAGGTCTTCTGCAGTGATGAGAAGTTTCTGTCCTGGGGCAGGTGGGGTGAGGAGATGTACTGGACTTCAGTGTTTTTATGAGAAGTATAGCTGTGCAGTCTTTTACTCCAGAGTCTTCCCAATACAGTGGGCAGAACACATCTTGGAACATTCTTGCTTGTGGGATTTAGAATAGCAGCTTCCAGAGGCTCGGATGGGTGAATGTGTCCATTCATAGAATCATGAAGTTGGAGGGGGGCCTCTAAAGACCATTGAGTCGAACCCCCTGCTCAAGGCAGGAACACAAATAAAAGGTTTCATGGACCTTGCAGGGCCCACAGCTGCTCCTGGACTCTTGCACCAGAAATACATCGTTCTGAAATTTCATTTGCTGGAAAAACCTGTTGTAGACTATGTAGAGTAGACTATGTCTAGATGGGCGACATATAAATGCAATAAATAAATAAATAAACATCCCCATTTAAAATAGTGAACAAATGGCAAAAGAAAACGTTGGGAAGTTGAAAAGGACAAAATATGGCAGAATTTCCCCCCCCCCCACCGTCACTTAAAGGGCTCAAAGAGCCTTTTTGAACAAGTACAGTGGTGCCTCGCTTAGCAATTGCTTTGTTTAACGAAGAAGTCACTTAACAATGTGTTTCTTGGAGGAATTTTCCGCATCGTTTAACGATGTTCTCTGTGGGGAATTTTCACTTAACGATGTCCGTTTTCACTCATTTAAAAGTGTCTTAAAATGTTTGAAACCTGTTTTAAATGCTTGGAATCGGTAGTCCACCTTGTGAAATATGTGCAAACTTAATTTGGCTTTGTTCTGAGTCTTCGTTAATTTTTGGTGATTTTTTGTTTTCCCCCTTTAAATCCATTGAACTGTCCATTCAATGCGTTTAAATGGGGAAAACAAAAAATCAGCAAAAATTAACAAAGACTCAGAACAAAGCCAAATTAAGTTTGCACGTGTTTCACAAGGTGGACTACCAATTCCAAGCATTTAAAACAGTTTAAAAATGAGCGAAAACGGAGATCGGAAAGCCATTCAAAAGCATTGCAGCCGGCTGCAATGCTTTTGAATGGCTTTCCGTTGGGGGAAACATTGTTTCAGTTAGCGATGTTTCCTATGGCGATTTTCGCTTAAGGACGGTAATCCGTTCCCATTGGAACGGATTAACCGGTTTTCAATGCATTCCTATGGGAAATGGTGTTTCGCTTAACGATGTTTTCCCATAGCGATGGGTTTTTTGGAACCAATTAACATCGTTAAGCGAGGCACCACTGTAAATAAATATTTAAAATAATGAGATTAGGAGACTTTGGGGATACAAATGTGAGGGAGCCACATTTAACTCACTGGGTGCACACATGTGACCTACATATCACACTTCCCCCCCATGCCTGAAAAGCTTAGTAACGGTGGAATACCATTCAGCCCTGTCAGCTTGTGAGTCGTCACAGGATGCTCAGCCAAATGTTGATGACTCTTCTTTGTGAAGAAACCAATCTGATTGCCCCAGGAAGCAGTTTCACCAACAGAGGAGCCACCACGCAGAAGCCCCGTCCTGTGTTACCCACCAACCTTACCTCCTTCCATGGTGGGACACAGAGCAGGACTCCAGATGATTCACCAAAGTACAGGCAACTCTTTATACAATGCAATCCAAATGTTGAAGGCTTCTGTTTTTTACTGGCCCATCTTGACTGGAGCACAAGTCGTCTGTGCTTTCCCATGTCCTGGGATCATGGCTCCACCTGGAGTTGGTGTACTTGATGGCTTTTGAGTCCCCTCCCAGCTTTTGACTCTGCCCAGTGTCCCATGGAGCAAGGGTCACATGGAGGAGAGATCAGCATTGTGCCCAAGTGTGCCTCTTGGCATATCCTGACAGATATCACATCAGCCTTAACATGTCAGAGGTTGGACTAGATGACCTTCAAGTCTTCTGCAGGCCATTATTCTTATTGTTCATTGACAGTTTTGAGATACTAGCTTAACTTTGGATTCTCTTTTTTGTTCATTCTACAGCATGATGGCGTCCTGTGAGATGGGACCGAAAAGATCTACCAAATGTTTTGCCATGAATTCCTGATCCGAAGAGCTTCTGTTGACCTTAAAGACTCCCCTTATCTCTAACTGGGAGGAAATGGCTACTTCTGAAGGGTTGTTTATAACTTTATCCTTTGGCTGATTTTCAGAAGCACTTGTATTGATCATCAACAGGCCAAAATTTAACATCAAAAGCCAATACCTTAAAAAAGTAATGAGAATGTATGATTTGTGCTCAGCTTAGTAGGATTTGTACTGATTTGATAGTATCTAATGAAGGTATTTGCATTAGGTAAGTTTAAAGATGAACAGCAGGTTCAAAACCAAGAGTGGGCAGGTCTAATTCAGTAGAACAAATATGTGGTTGAGGAGAAACAAAGCTACATTTTAAATTTAATCATTCTGAAATCCAACTGAGATAGCTGAATTAGCCACTTTCGCTTTCTTTTATAATAGATTTTTAAAAGCATAGTACCTAATACTTTGAACAAGAGGAAAATTGCCATTTTAGTCAATTCTTAGCACAGATAAATGAAATCATCATGCATTCTTGTATGAATGAGGCTGAACACCTCCTCGTTGCCATCACCCTTGCCTTTGGCTCAGCTCATGCGACCCCATGGAAGTATTCCTTCTGTTCACAGGTTGTGCTGAACTGAAAGGGGAGGTAGGTTGGATGTTGTTATTCAGGAATGGCTCATAGACCTGGGGCAGAAGGGGGAGGTCTGTCCCCTCGGCCTGGTTTCGAGCTGTCTGTGGTGGTTGTATGGCTTCTGCATGAGAAGTGAAGAATTACAGGACTGTAGGACTGTTGGCAAGAAAGGGATTCTTAAGACACGAGGCATGTTTGGGCTGAAGCGGTGAGAAAGGGGAGAGAAAAAGGATCCTTGAAGGAAGTCCAGAGGGACTATGAAAATCGGCTCCGAATCTGATCTGGAGGCTGACAAAACGTTGCCAGTGGACAATGGGCAGTCCCCTAGAAAGCAGTGAATGTATCCTTGTGAGGCATAAAAGATCCCAGAGAAAACCCCGAAGTAACGTCAAAAGGGTAATTTATCCTGTAGTCTCCAGTTCATTCCGCTGAGCCAGGAATGGTGGGAGAGTGGGTGAAGAATTGCGAGGACAAAGAGCGATAAGGAGTCACCTGGAAGAGCCAAAGGTACGTTTCGCCACCTAAAGTCCAAGTTTCATTTCAAAGCAGAATTATAAATTGCCCTCAGTTACACGTGGGAAAGAGCAACCGAGAGCCAATACAAAGGTATGGTTTCAAGCCACATTTTGGAACTCTGTATTAGCTCAGGAATCCTTGCTTCAACATTCTGTTATACTTTAGTGATCCTCTTAGGTCCTGCATATAAGTTAAATAAGCAGGGAGACAATATACAGCCTTGTCGTACTCCTTTCCCAATTTTGAACCAATCATTTGTTCCATATCCAGTTCTAACATCCGCTTAGGTGAAGATACAGTAGCTTCTTGTGTGGGGTGGCAATTAATTTCTTGTGTGGGGTGGTGGTTGTAATATATCTTTTTTTATCTTGGATTGACTTATTTGTTGTAAAAGTATTTTGTTTTCATCAGCTGGGTTTGTCTTTTTCCCAGCTTTCCAATAAAATTAAAAATCTCCACCTGGTGTGTTTCTTGCTCCTTAAATGGGTGGCTTGTTTCTGAATTCTGATGGCACCTGGCCTAGATGCCTTGAAAAAGGGATTGGACAAATTCTTGGAGGAAAAGTCCATCGCAGATGACAAGCCATGATGTCATGTCATCATCTCCAGGCTTAAAAGGAAGGTCCATCCAAAGGCCTGATGCAGGGAAGGGGTATCAGGAGACCGGGATCTGGTGGTCTCATGTGGTTCCAGAGGGATCTGGTGGGGCCACTTGTGAGATACAGGGAGCTGGACTAGATGGGCTCTTGGCCTGATCCAGCAGGGCTCCTCTTAGGTTCTTAGGCTTTTGGAGCGAAACAACAACCCACAAAACCTCAGCTGAGTGGACTTTAAGAATGAGGGAAAGGGGCGTGATTTCTCTCCTGCCCTCCAAATCTCAACCCATCCTGTTTGCCTTTCTGTAACCACTGGCCTGTGTGCCTAGAAATTCTGTGTCACGTTTGACATCTGTATTCAGCAAATTCTTCTTCGCTATTGGAACATAAACATATAAAATATATTCATATGTCCTTTTGGGGGAGGAGAATTTGGGTTTTTTTCACTGGGAGGTTAAAAAGGATCTACGAGGCCACCTGTGGCAGCAAGAGGGGTGGCCTGAGTTTCCGCAGAGCCTCGGTGGGAAGGCAGGACGAAGAGCCGACCCTGTCTGGAGGCCCCAGAGGCCAGAAAGGGGGAGGCGTCTCCTTTTCTGCCACCCGAGCGCCCTCGCCAAGACATGAGAGCCGAGCAGGGCGAAAGATGGCACGCGGCAAGATTCTCCCCTGCCCCAGAAGAGCTCCTGTCAGCCTCATTTCATTGTCTGGGAAGCCTGATCATGACCCTGGAACAGCACCCGCCTTGCAATTCCAGGGCTTAGGGAACCCAGCAGGTGCTGCATGTGGGTAGAGATTCAACAGGTGAGGTTTTTGAATGGGGGCCGTTCCCTGCTTAGAACCTTTCTGCTCTCCAGGCTGGAAAAGAAAAGCTCGGTCCTTCTTCTACTTCCCGGGAGACTTCTTGGCGAGGGCTGCAGGGCGAAGGAGCCAGCCTGAACTGGGGGGGGGGGCACTCGGGGGCAAGGCCGGTTTGCCTGCCCGGCTCTGCCTTTTTCTGGGAAACAGGCGAGAGCAAAGCAGCGGCCGCGGCCTCTTCTGACACCAGGGGGCGCTCCTGCACCCGGAAGGGCAACAATTTGGGGCTCTTTCTGTGCAGAAAGAGGACTACCTTGCAGGGAGCGTCGTGCCAGGATAAGATCCACATTTCTTTGGCACGTAGATCTGTCTACGATTTTTCAAAAGTCTCCTGTGGTTTTTTTCCCCTATATCATCCACCGCTGTCTGGCACCCAGCCGGATGCAAACACGTGCAAAGAAGAAAACGAGCTAGCTTCTCTCACGTTACGCCTTCTAATGGGGGGGTGCAACTCGCGGACCCTCGTATTTCATTAAAGGTCGCGCTCCCCTGGGTAGTCACCCCCTTCCTCCGCCCCACGGAGACTTGGGTTTGGGAGACCTGCGTTCAAAATATCCCACTTGGCCACGGAAACACCTCAAACCCCCAAGAGTCGCCGCTGTCAATCGGCTTTCAGATCCGAACCTCGATCTGATTCTTTTCCGACTCCCGAAGTCAAACCGGACCGATTTGCCTCGAAAAAATCGGGACCGATTCCCTTTGGCTCGGATTGCGAAAGATGCGCGTCGCCCTGCGCGCGTCAGGCGCTGAGCACGAGGGGCAACACGCAGACACACATACACGCGCGCGCACAAACACGGAGGCTCCGATCCTGCTCCCCATCGGGGAAATTTCCCCGGGGAAGAAATCCCACAGCCACGCAGCTTTCTCTCCCTCGGGGCTTCCGGCAAGGCGCCTTCGCTTCGGGTTGAGTGTTTTCTGAGTGTTTTCGCCCGCAGCCAATCCGCATCCTTACTTCGAATGGGGGGAAGCGGGGGCGTTCATTCGAACTAAGACCTTTGCTAAACAGGATGATGCGGCGGCGGAGCGAGTCGGGCGGCCTCCTTTCGGCGCTTCGCTCTTGGCTGGCCGGGGCGGCCGTCCTGCTTCTCGGGGCGCCAAGCCTGGCCCTCCCTTCGGGCCCGGCGCTCGGTGAGTTCCCCAGATACGGTTTCGCCGCCTTTCCTTCGACGGCGTGAAGCGTTTCGGGGGCTTTGCGGGATGGCGATTCTGGGGGCGCGGGGCGCCTTGGCCGCCCCTCCTCGGGCAGCCCCTAGTGCTGGGAGTGGGTACCCGGGATGGGGTTGGTGGCTGGAAGGATGGACTCAGGAGGCCTGGGTTCGAATCCCCACCCACGCCGTGGGAATTCACTGGCCCAGGTGTGGAAGGCGAAAGGCACTCCTTCCACATCTTGAAAGTCCCATTAGGGTCGCTACAAGTCGGTTCTGAGTTGACAGCACAGAGTAACAACCATGATGGGAGTGGAGGAGGGCAAGGAGTCGCACTCCGTTAGGCCAGGCAGGCTGGTCTTGGCTCCGAGGATCGCCTTGGGAGGCGAAAGGGGTTGGTGAGAGATTCCTCTCTCCTCCCCAACCCCAGAAATCCAGCTGTTATGTGCCAAATAGAACCAAGTGCCCTGGCCTTCCGGGGAGCCTCACTGTGGAGGCGCGCTCTGCAAAATGGCTTGTTCTCCACAGCCCTTCTCAGTTCTTCCATCTCGTCTTTGGTCTTCCTGCAAGCGGCATCAACGGAAATATAATCTAGCTGTGTGGCGATTCCCCCTTTGTGCCCCTTATTTCCTTGGGCTCCACAAAGGTAAACACGCCCTTTTATCGCTGCCACCAGGTATTCTCCTAATACCACTTCAAGTCCCACACACAGGAGCTGCCACCCCAAAGGTTCATTTAACTTAGGAATCAGGGCTTTTGATTAAATATTCTTTTATTACTGAACAAATCATAAGGAAAATCAATATAGAACTGTTTCAGATGTGCAAGTATATTAGATCATGTATTCAATCACTTGTAGTCAGAATTATTGTATGCTTTAATTCAATATTTCTCATGTTATGCTTATTTCTCATGTTATGCTTATTTCTCATGTTATGCTTATACATTCATTCCTGCTTGTTCCATATGATGTAAACTGTTCAATTTCCTTTCCTACCCCCTGTTGATCTATTCCTAAACCCTAACACTCTCTATACATCTTCTGGTCCCTGACTCGCTCTATCTCTCCCTCATTCCAACTGTCTCTAACTGTCTCTTCAACTCCCCTAACTGTCACTCTAGCTCCGCCCCTCCTGCTCTGTCCTTGGCTCCTCCCCCTTAGCTGCTGTGATAGACAGGCAGGAATGACGCCACCTTTTTGGATTCCGCTACAAGCTGTTGAACCGGATGCTTCTGATCTTCTATTTTTAAAACTACAACATCCGGCTGTTTAGGCATCCTTCAGTCTCGAGAGACTATGGTAACATGCTCTGTATGGAGTGTCTAGTGTGGCTGAGAAGGCCAATTTGAGAGTGACAATCACTTCGAAACTGAAGACAAATCCAATCGGTCCCCTGTCCAGCTCCCTGGTTTTGCTGCTTTCGGGACTGCCTCTTTGCCTCGGTCTGCTGGACAAGGGTCCCTTCAAATTGGGAGAGGCCGTGATGCACCGCCTGCCTCCAGGCTGAACGCTCAGATGTCAAGGTTTCCCATCTGTTGACGTCCATTCCTAAAGCCTTCAGATCCCACTTGCAGATGTCCTTGTATCACAGCTGTGGTCTCCCTCTGGGGCTCTTTCCCTGCACTAATTCTCCATACAGGAGATCTTTTAGAATCTGATCATCAGCCATTCTCACCACATGCCCAAGCCAACGTAGACGTCACTGTTTCAGTAATGTATGCATGCTAAAAATTCCAGCTCGTTCTAGGACTACTCTATTTGGAACTTTGTCCTAACAAGTGATACAAAAAATGCGTCGGAGACAATGCATATGGAACGTGTTCAGCTTCCTCTCCTGCCATGCACAAAGGGTCCAGGACTCACTGCAGTACAGTAGTGTGCTCAGGACACAGGCTCTACAGACCTGGATCCGGCTGTAAAATGCCTTTTAAAGGGCATAGGATCCTTTCTCATTTTGTGCATTTCTCCCTTCCGTGGCCCAGTTGTAAAACTGCAGTACTGCAGCCAAAACTCTGCTCATGACCTGGGTTCATGACCTTGGGGTTCACACAGCCTTCTGTCCTTCTGAGGTTGGTAAATTGGGTACCCAGCTCTTTGGCGGGGGGGCAATATGTAGCCTGAATAATTAAATTGTAAATCACCCAGAGTGCTTGAAGCTCTATGGGGCGATATATAAGCCACACACTTTGCTTTTAGCCATTTCTGTAACTGGACTCCTGCCAGGACCTTTTTAAAAAGCTGGTGCAGGAGCATCCTCGCGTTTCCCCAGCACCCAAGGGTGCTTCTGCTTTGCTGCCTGATTTCTCAGAAAAGGCAGCACTTGATGTTGTTCCTGCTCTTCGACATCAGAAGGAGGAAAGGAGAGCCACGTGGCTCTCCTTGTGCTGATGAAACCATGAATTCCTCAAAGAAGTTCTTTATTTATGATATTTTAATTTGCACTTTAACTCAGATGTTGTATTATCATTATTAATTTTTTTACGGTTTTGTTATTGTTTTTTTTTAATTTTTTAATTTTATTTTCAAAATTATTGGGTAATGGGGAAGGAATACAAAAGGCAAAGGGCAGTGGGGGGGGATGGAAAAAGGGTTTGAGAATAAGAAAACATCAAATGCATAATCATTCAATCTTTCATATAAAATATATCTTCTTTTTCTTCTTCTTTTGACTATTTTGTCTATGTATTAACCTCTTTAGCTTTCAATTTATACGTGTAATACAGCTTAAATCTATGTTATTCCCACAGCATCAGAACACCAAGGCCAGTTGTGAAATATATCCCCTCTTTCACCCTCCTTTTTTCTTGAGAATACACTCAACAGACCCAAAATAATATAAATTCTGCTCTCCCCTCCCCTTTCCTCCCTGTGCTTGTTTTGTTTCTGCGACTCTTTTTTCTTCCATATTTTAAAAGGGGAAACAATTGTCAGCAAACACGGGTTCAAAAACACACGTGTAAGCCTGGACAGAGAGCAATCAGGAGTTTGCACATGCTAAAATGGGCTGAGTGAGTCCAAACTCAGCTAGCCATGCTACAACACTCCCTCTTACAAGTCTGCCCACATAAAAACACCCTTGTACTCTCAGATATTGCTGTGAAAAGATAAAGTGGGCTTTGTAGTCCTTAGACTTAACTTGCACCACTGACAGGACTCCTAAAGTATGCTAGGCCGAGGCAGCACTCTCAGATGACCCTAAGACAAGTGTACTGTTCAGAAAACCAATTGAGTTTTATAATCTTTAATTTATTAAAGAATAAGCATGTTACTAGGTATCAAAAACCAAACTAAGTTAAGGCAAGTAAATAAGCATTGTGTTAGTTATTTACAACTCTGTAGTGAGGCAAAGAAAACATGAAAAATAGAAAAGTGTTCAAAAACCTTACAAAAACACAAAAAACCATTAAAAAGAATAAAAACAGTTCCCGTCCAGTATTTCATTAGTAAAAACAAAATAATCCAAGTAGGTTATAAAAAGGCTATAGTCCTCAGTGATCATGTAGAACAAAAATACTGTTACAAAAAGAAAAATCCAGTAAAAGTCCCATCATCCTTAGAAAAGTCCAAGAGTATAGCCCATGTGAAGTATTTCAAGAAAAGAAGTTCATAAAGAGTATTCCATAGGTAACAGTCCATAGGAAATAGTCCATGCATAGTCCTTAGGAAAAAGCCCATAAGTCCAAGGGTAATCCAGTATAGTAAAGGTTAGTCCCATGTGTCACGAATGAATGAAGAGTCGGTCTTGAATGACAATGTCCATAGGCAAAAAGTTCCTTTTTCAAGAGTAACTGGCAAGGGCTTATCGCACCTTCCCACGATGTCATCCAATCAGAATTCGTTACTAGGCAAACAGTCCTGTCACACCACATGACTTCTTTCCCATAAACACCAGATGTTATTTGGGTTACTGTAGTTTATCAAAGAGTCACAACAATTCCCATCTAATCACACCGAGTCCTTTTCTCAGGCTATCAGAATAACATTCTCTCCGCTCGCCTAGAAAACAACCTGTTAGCATAGCAAAGATACTTTATACAAAGAAACAAGATGGAACCTCTCTTGCTAATTTCTTAATTACAAAACCCATATTCCTTAAAAGATTTTAACTCAAAAACCCATCTCATCACAACAATATCATTCAAAGTTTGCTTTTCAACCTCAATTTCCTTATCTGCTATCGCTACATCGCTTACAGGGTGGCCCTCCATCCCTTGTATATTATCTGATGTCTTCATCAATACAGCCGGTTCTGAGATCTCTTTTTGGTGTAATTTAACCTCTGCTACCTTCCCACCCCTAGAGCCTCCAATCACGTCTTCCATCTGGTCAATATGATAATTTACCTGCATGAATTTTTGCAACAGTGACATCTGAAAAGAGGTTTTCCAGTCTAGCCACTGATCTGTAATTTTCTCAGGGGGAGGTTCCATTTTCTGTTTCCACTATTTTCACTTAAAATTCCATCTCCCCTTTACCCCAATACACATTCAATATTTCTAATATTTCACCTTGCAACTATACAATATTAGCAATAAGATAGCAGGTACATTCAAGTAAGAGATGGAATCTAAAACATAAATCTCTCAAGTGTCTTTGTAGTCCAGCCCTTTTCCACGTCGCTGATAACTTTCAGACCGGTTGCTTTTTCTTTTCCCTTCTTTTCTCTTCTCCAAGTTTGTTTTAACCTTCACCCGGCAAGACTCTATTATTAGAATGTCATTTGTCAAGATCCCAGTTCAGTTCAAACCACATAGCCCCCAGTTCACAGCTCACAGTCCGTTTCTCCCTTTTACTTCCAGAGACTTCCTTCTCCTCCCCTGAAAAGGGAGATCCAGCAATCAGAGTCCCGGCAAATATATTATCCACGGAAAGCAGAGTCCCACACAGTCTAAAAATATATCTCCAAAGAGGAAAAGGGTCTAAAGTGAACAGCTTGCAACAGAATTTATTTTTTCAAAGCCTGTCAGTTGATTCTTCAAGAGTTATTTTTCCTCCTTTAATGGAGACACGAGCTATTTCTGCCTGGCTGTTCCTTTAGAGATGACTCGACCTTCAGCTTGAGTAAAGCTGGTATGCTAGGAATGCCGCTCCTTATCTCATTTGGTCATAAATTTGCACACAATCACTTGTTCTTTATTTAATGAGGTTTTTCATAGAACAAGGGCTTCCACTTACTTTGATGTATACTTTCGCCGTGCTTCTGTTTTCTTATTCTCGGCGAACGGAGCTGTCTTTGGCTAGTTGCCAAAAATGGCGCCCATCTTCGTCTGTGTTGATGTCAATTTCCAGAAGAAAGAAAAATCGAGTTGCTGCCCAATCTTCTAACTTCTGTGGCTCACCAACTGCTGCAGAAGGGTCTCTCCTGACTCTTCCTCGGCCCCCCGTTTCTGGGATGTATTGGATGGTCTCGGTACCGCCTGTGATGATTTGTGTTTTTATGTGTATTAGAATGGGATATGTAGTCCTAAGATTGTCCCAATAGCATCCATTTTGATTTAAAGTCTGCTCTGTAGTAGGAAAGTTTTTCATGCTGTTTCAGAGAAGCTTCGCTCTCTGGTTATCTCGTTGCTAAGATGAGCAGAGAGCAGAGACTTTCGTAGTCAAAATAATTCTGCCACAAAGTATGATAACAACTGAAGCTCCATGAGAAAGTTAGGCGGGACAACAAGACCCAGGAGGGGGTGTTCCTTATGAAGAATTCTGGGAAGAAGAAGGAAGTTGGTAAGGAGTTAAAAAAAAAGATGGAGTTGGACTGAGGAAGGGCAGACATGTGCTTTCTCCCGTAATGGACTATTTTTCCTACCATGGACTGATACAAGTCAACTGGATTTCATCTAGCATCAGCCTATGAAGACCCAAGACACGTGAGATGGACTGTGTTATGTTTTCATTAGTTAGCACAATTCTATTTCTTTATTTTTCCAGCTGGAGTGGGGGAGTGGAGTGTTCCGTTTGTCTTGATATGAAAATGTACCTACTGAACTATTTTACTATCAACTGAGACCTTTTCTAAAGCAATTCTTTTTAATAAAGCAGTAATGATTAAATCTGCATGTATTAGTTCTTGCACAGACTAGCTGAATGTCTAATTGGCCACGTGTGTTTGCTACCAAAGATTAAGAGCCAGATTATTCTGAGTATAACTCAAGGATGTGTCTGTGTGTGTTGCTTTCTTAACAAAGGGGATTGGCTTTTGAGGAAGAGATTTAGACAGGACCTGGCTGAGACCTAAGTGGCTCTGCTCAGCAGTTAGAGGTTTGTCTGGATTTCGTACTCATCCCAGTCTCCGGCACCCCCGTAAATCTCTTTGGAGATAAGGGGCTGCCTGTCCACCCAATTCTGAAATTGCTCCCCAACATCTCACCCCTGAGCACAGAGGGTTATCCACTTTTCCCTACCTTTTCTTAAAATAAATAAATAAATGCAAAATCCTCTGATATAGGTGAAGAAAACGGAATAGGAGCCGCAGTGACGCATGGAGGGGGTGGAAACTGACCAGCAGAAAAATACCCATAAGGAAATGTCATCAAAAGTGCACAGATCAGGAACATAGGAATGCAGCCCTGGGGTCCTCCCGTAAGCCGATGGTGCACTGCAGGACACTGAGCGAAGCAGAGCAAACACACCACTGCATGTCAGGCAGTTTAATAGAAAACACACACCCAGAAATCTCCCTCTTCCCCTTCACCTCGTTGACGTTCATTTCAGTCTTGCTGGGAAGCAAGGAAAGCTGAAGTTCACCACGGACGGGCTCTTGGTCAGCTTGTCCCACCTTTGATTGTTCCCCCTTGGGAACAATCTCGCCGGGAATTCAGACTCATGATGGAGTCTAGCCTTCCGACGGCATTGCTCTTGTCTCCCCTGATACCCTGAACCCCATCTCTCCCCTTAGTTTTTTCTGTTTGTTCATTGAGATAATCTGCCCCTACCCCATGTAGATGCCTTTGTGTCCAGAAACAGCCGTAGTATGGATGCCCAACAGTGGGATCTAGTGTGTAAACTGTCTGAAGTGTGAGTATCTGAAGGAGTGTACTTGAGGTTGGTGGGTGTTTTCCTCATCTTCAGGCCCTCCTAATTCTGCCCCTCCATCCCTTTCCAGGCTCCTCCTCGCACTCCCTGCACTATGTCTACACTGCTATGTCTGAGCCCAACCAGGGGCTGCCCCAGTTCATCTCGGTGGCGTATGTGGACGGACAGCTCTTCAGCCACTATGACAGCATCACGAGAAGGAGACAGCCTCGGGCGGCCTGGATCAAGAAGGTGGAGGAGGACATCCCCCAGTATTGGGCCACCCACAGCCAGAGAGCCCGAAACCATGAGCACGTGTTCAGAGGCAACTTGGAGGTCGCAAGAAACCACTACAACCACAGCAGAGGCGAGTGGAGGGTGGAAGAGGCACCCCAACCATTCACTCTTGTCCCTTCCAGGGGTGGGAAAAGAAAGAAAAGTGATTGCCCCATGGGAGCTGTGGGGAGTGTGTTGGGGGCCTCCAGTTCCAGCCTTAGTAAACACAGGAAAGGAAATTAATTTGTCTGGACGCAGGGAATCACTACATTCTTTCCCCCTTTTTCTCTTTTTCTTTGTTCTTTTCTGTTTTGAACAAGGAAGGAGACATGAGCCCGGAAGAGCTGTGGATTCATTCTAGGGACAGGCAATTTGGGGGCCCAGCCCTCTCTGAGGAAATGGGCTGAGCACCTGACAAAATGTGACAGTGAATCCCAACATCTTAATTAAAGTTTGTTGGGTGGGGCAAGATCTTTCATTGTTTATGGGATGGGACAAAATGGCACCATGTATATTTCAGTAGGAGCTGGCGATCTGATGTCATGGGGGCGGTGAATCCAATTCAGGTTTTAGCCTGAACCTTAAAGGAGTATCTTAGGTAGTAGGAATAAGGATCAGCACTTTGGATGCCTCCAGTAAAGTTCTGACTGAAACCCAGAGTGGATCTGACACCCTGCAACAGCAGAACCTCCACTGCCTCCTGATTTCTGTTTACATTAACAATGTGGTCTGAGTATAAAGACATAAACATAGACCTAACTCTCCCACATCTTGGCACACAGAGACATGCACAAAGTCCTCACTTGCTGCCTGACCCACAAGGATGTGCACATTTCCTGGCCCAGCCTGTACCGGCTCATATCCTCTACTTCCGCAAATCCTATGGGCCTCAGGATGATTGTGGGGCTGCTGGATCCAAATTGTCAGCCAGGCTTTTTGCCCAGCCTGAATACCAAAAACGTGAGCCAGCTGACCCCTGGCCAGCCTTTGCAAAGTCCAAACATTTTCACAGAGGTCATGATTATCGCTCCCGGTTCCCAGTCCGAATTGGGGGGCTCTGTTTTCCATGAATAGACCTCATCTCCTCCTGCCTCTCTGATTTTTTTTTTCTGGGAAGCCCCAACAAAGATCAGCCAGCCTCACTCACCAATTAACAGTGATTTTAATCGGATTCTGTGGGAGAGTCAATAACTCTGGGCCTGTGGGGCCATTCTTTGTCCGGAGGGTTTGCCAAAAGAAAATACCTGCGACAATTTCAGTCTGGTCAGCAGTGGTGTTTGTTTGTGTCCCATCTTCTCTGGTGTATGTTTTGGGGAGAATTCAGGCAGTCGGTGTCCTTCAGGGGCACTTTATGCTGGGAGCAGCTGGGAGCCATCTTAGGTGAGGAGTGCCTGACTTTAGGCCAGAGCACAAAAGTTTTTTTGCTTTGGGGCAAAGCGGATCTCCTCCCCACTTTCCCCCAAACCCTCTGCCCTTCTCGTCTTGGGCAAGATGGAGCCCCTTTTCCAAGCAGAAGCTTCAGAATGTGTAGGTTTTCCTTCCTCTAAGTAGGTGGTCCTGAGTTGGTGGAGGAAAATGGAAGCTCAAGGCTCTTGCAAGGCTCTGTTATTCACCCCCCCAGTGTGGGTCTATTTTCAGGGGTTCACTCCATGCAGGTGATGATAACCTGTGAGCTGAGGAAGGATGGGAGCAAAAGAAGTCAATACCTTTTTGCCTACGATGGGAGGGACTACATCAGCCTGGACACGGAGACCCTCACCTGGACGGCCGCCGATCCCCCGGCCCAGATCACCAAGAGGAGGTGGGAGAAGGATCCGGCCCTTGCCCAGAGGTGGAAAGCCTACCTGGAGGGGGAATGCATCGAGTGGTTGCAGAGATACCTGGAGTACGGGAAGGAGAGGCTGCTGAGGACAGGTGAAGGATGATGGCAGGGGGCACAAGAAGGGCTCCTTCTGGGGAACAGGGGCCATGTTCTCTGCAACGCCTCCTCTCCCTCTTGCTTTCCTCTCTGATCCCTCTCTTGCTGCTGCTTCTTTGTCAAAACGGAATGAGGCTGCGATTTATCACCCACTTTGGGTGCCTGTGGGGTGATGATGAAGGTTCACTATGGGGTGCCACTATGTAATTACGTGTGGTTGTCATGATTGATCCAGAGTAGATGCGGGAGCTTCATATTCATCTCCCAGGAGGTAGGAATATGAAGGATGCCAGCACAGGTCTCCCAGTGGTCCATTCTCACCTCCAGAACCAGCCTGGTCCTTGCAGCATGCGTGTCTGATGGCGGCAACATCACACAACATTTGCGGACATCGTCGAGTCTTGCTGCTCAGCTGCTAAGCGGTCAGTTGTGGGGAGAGGCGAGTGCCTGTGGGATGGTGTCTGCAATCGGGTGAATATCACTGCCATCGGACGTACACAGTGCAAGGAGCCTGGGTGAGTGGGCTGGACTGGTTCTCGAGGCTGGGAATGGACCCCTGGGTTGGAGCACTCCACATTCGCCTCCCCCAAGAGACGAATGCAAAGCTCCCATGTCTAATCCAGAGCAGCCCTGCTGGGTGTTTCCTGGGGTGACGTTTTCTGTGGCATCTTCACCTGAGTTTTGCATTGTGGTCTGTGCTACAAATGTTCCCTCTCCTTCTGTTGTCTCACTTCTGCATTTTTCTTGTTTAAATTTTCTTTTAAACATTTTCCTTCAGCACGATCCCAGGTCAATGCCACACCGCAAGGGTACACTCTGGGCAGAATGAACTGGCCGTCAAGGGTCCCGTCCCTTGAAGAGTGACCCAAGAGAATGAGGAGGGTTTTTTTTTTTATCTGATGAGGCTGCTGGCTTTAATGCCAAGATTCACTAAAGAATGAAAGGATTCTCAGATAGAAAGGAGCTTCAGCTACAGCCTCTTCCTGTTGAAGGAGGAGACTTTGAGAGCCCCTCTTCAGATCTAACTGTTCAAGGGATTGGACTCAGTTCATCCAAGGGGCGGGGGGTTCTTCTGCCAGAAGCCCCAAACATCTTTGGTTACAAATGGGGATGTCCTCCCTTGACACCCGAATCCGCATCTCAGAGATTCCCTCCCAGGATAGGTTGGTTGGGTGCAAACGGGTGACGGGAACAAGACCCCTTCCTGCTCTCCAGAGACACTGTACGTCCCTGCCAGATTCCACATTTTTGACTGTTTGGGGAACAGGCCCGCTCCCTCCATTTCTGGAGACCGCATGAAGTACACACAAATGCACACCTGCCAACCCATACCAACATATTTTTCAGTTCCTAGCAGGGGCTGTTTTTTGGGGGGTTAGGGGTTAAGTGCAGGTAGCTTTGCTCCTCTTTAGTTAAGGTTCTGTGATCACCGGTATTGAACCAAAGTGCCACTGGTGGGTATTTTCCACAGCAATTCAGTTTTTTTGTCACTTGGGGAGCAAACCAATGAACTGAGATATCATTTGGTATTTTAAGTGATATGAAGAAGCCTCGTAGTGCAGTGGTTAAACTGCTGTACTGCGGCCAAATTTCTGCTCACAGCCTGGGTTCAGTCCTAGGTAGCCGGCTCAAGCTTCGCTCAGCCTTCCATCCTTCCAAAGTCAGTAAAGAAAGTACCCAACTTGTGAGGTGGAAGCAATGTGTAGCCTCCCTAATGAAATTGTAAACATCTTTTAAGCTTTATGGGGCAGTAGATAAGCAGCACACTTTGCTTTTTAAATTCACCAATAAAACTTAAAAAAAAGAAAGCTTGACTCCACTCCCTGGAGAGGAGGGAGAGAGGACACGATGTAGAGAAATGTAGGCAGAGAGGAAGGAATGGCCCAAATAGGGTGGCTTCGAGGTATGGTGTGGCTTCTTGTCCAGAAACCGCCTAATCCTTGTGTGTGGATGCAAGGATTGCTTTACATCTCAGACATTTATTTCAAGAGACACAGTTTAGCCCAGACTAGACCAGGACAATTTCCCTGTAAAGAACTTTGGGTGCCTCCATTGATGCTCATTTTGCCATTTTTGCAGAGCCCCCAGTAGGGAAGGTGACCCGCATGTTCCTCTCAGAAGGGAGGGAGTTGCTGGTCTGCCAGGCCCATGGCTTCTACCCCAAGGAGATCGAAGCCACCTGGAGGAAGGGCGGGGAGATCATGGAGCAGGACACCTTCCGGAGGAGCGTCGCTCCCAACTCCGATGGGACCTACCATGCCTGGCTCAGCATCGAGATCAACCCCAAGGACAGAGAGCTGTACCGATGCCACATCGATCACGCTGGCCTGATGGAGCCTCTTGTCTTGGCCTGGGAAGCGCCTGGTGGTGAGCAGCTGCAGGGGAGGGAAGGCCCTGGGGTGGGAGAGGAACTTTCGCACGGGATGGGCCTGAAAAAAGGAGCACCATCCTAGGCAAAAATTCTCTGCAGAGCTATAGCGTGTTCTGTACCAAAAGAGAGAGAGAGAGAGGTGCTCTTCTGTGGGGAGGGAGGAAGGGGTGAGATCTTTTCAGGGAGTTTGGAGCCATCCATGGCTCTTAGTCAGGGCGCTGATGCCTTGATTAACTCTTGGTTCAAACAATATGCCTTGGTCGGTGAAAGGTTTTAGGAACTCCTCTGGAAGGCTGCAGTGCCCGACTCTTGAGCGGGGGCGGGTGGGTTGGCTTGGAGGAAGGAAATGGCTTTGGATCTGGCCCAGGGCAGGGAGGGATGCAGTTCCATTGACAGAGCCTCTTTTCCCCCCACATCTGAGAGGTCCCTGGTTCAGTCTCGGCACCTACTTCTGAAACTCTCAGGACCTCATGGTGGGGCCTGGAAGAACCTACTGCTTCTCGGAACAGCCATGAGTTTGCCTCTTTTTGTTTTAGATAATGTGAGACACATCGTGGGAATAGTCTTTGGGGTCCTGGCTGCTCTCCTCCTGATGGCTGCTGGGGTTGTCTTCTTTCGCAGCAAGTAAACCCTGAAAACACTCATTGGTGTGGGAGATGCCCATGAAAACTTTGTTCTTATATCCAAAGGTCAAGGATATGGATATTATTGCTTCTGTAAGATCAATGTGGTCATATGATGCCATCTTTTATTTGTTCACCTTGAAAAGGGCATCCAAAGTGTAATTTTCCATCCTGAACTCATCATCCCAGTCTTCTTATGTTTTAGAAGCTGTGATGAGATGGGTTTTTGAGTTAAAGTCTTGTAAGGAATATGGGGTTTGTAATTAAGAAATGAACAAGAGAGGTTCCATCTTGTTTCTTTGTATAAAGTATCTATGCTATGCTAGCAGGTTGTTTTCTAGGCGAGCAGAGAGAATGTTATTCTGATAGCCTGAGAAAAGGACTCGGTGTGATTAGATGGGAATTGTTGTGACTCTTTGATAAACCACAGTAACCCAAATAACATCTGGTGTGTGTATGGGAAAGAAGTCATGTGGTGCAACAGGACTGTTTGCCTAGTAACGAACTCTGATTGGATGACATCGTGGGAAGGTGCGATAAGCCCTTGCCAGTTACTCTTGAAAAAGGAACTTTTTGCCTATGGACATTGTCTTTCATGACCGACTCTTCGTTCATTCGTGACACACCCTGAAGTCTATCGGGACTAACCTTTACCTGGACTGATCTTTGTACTATACTGGATTACCCTTGGACCTATGGGCTTTTTCTTAAGGACTATGGATTATTTCTCTATGAACTCTCATTTTTGGAATACTCCATATGGACTATGCTCTTGTAATTTTGTAAGGACAATGGTACATTTACTGGATTTATTTTTTTTAAGGACAATGGGACTTTTACTGAATTTTTCTTTTTAGTACAGGATTTTTGTTCTACAGAATCACTGAGGACTATAGCCTTTTTATAACCTACTTGGATTATTTTGTTTTTATTAATGAATTACTGGACTGGAACTGTTGTTATTCTTTTTAATGGCTTTTTGTATTTTTGTAAGGTTTTGAACACTTTTCTATTTTTCATGTTTTCTTTGCCTCACTACAGAGTTGTAAATAACTAACACAATGCTTATTTACTTGCTTTGACTTAGTTTGGTTTTGATACCTAGTAACATGCTTATTCTTTAATAAAATAATGATTATAAAACTCAGTTGGTTTTCTGAACAGTACACTTGTCTTAGGGTCATCTGAGAGTGCTGCCTCGGCCTAGCATACTTAAGGAGTCCTGCCAGTGGTGCAAGTTAAGTCGAAGGACTGCAAAGCCCACTTGATCTTTTCACAGTAATATCTGAGAGTACCAGGGTGTTCTTATGTGGGCAGACTTGTAAGATGGAGTGTTGTAGCATGGCTAGCTGAGCTTGGACTCACTCAGCCCATTTTAGCGTGTGCAAACTCCTGATTACTCTCTGTCCAGGCTTACGCGGAAGTTTTGGAACGCCGTGTTTGCTCACAGAAGCCATTTCTGGGGCTTAAATAACTCTCTGAGGATGTTGCAGTGAAATCCAGGTCCCCAAATCTGAACTCTCCTTGAATGGAAGGCAGCTGAGCTTCATCAAGTCCAGCCAGATTTTCGCCTACACAGAAACATATTTTGAGGGGATGGGATTCTAATAGTTCATGGATTTCAGCCTCCATAAATATATTCGCCCTAATTTAAAGGGGCTTTTCTTTCCATTGAGGAGACCATTACCTTTGATGGTCGAGCCTGTCATTTCCCCTCCCGTGATTCCGTGCCAACCCTAACTGGAGCTGTCAAAACCCTGAATGTGGGTCACAGCTTTCTGTTTGAGGATCCGGTTATGTTGATTTTTTTCACAGTGGCAGTACCAGGACAAATGGAAAGTGTTCCCCCCCCCGCCCCATCTCAGTTTTCTACAAGATAAAGAACAGTCTGCCTCCTATTAAGGCTACAGCTCTAAATTTGCATTCAGAGGCTTTAAGGTCTGTCCTGATCTCTGGATCCTTCCAAGAACTGAGATTAGGAAACTCTCAAGAAAACAGCCTTGGCTGTCACTCCACATTGTTGGCTTGGCCTTCGTAACTTAGTCCCAAACCGCGAAGGGTTTTGTAGGTGAGCATCTGCACCTTGAACCTGATCCAGGGATGCAACAGGGAGCCAGGAGAGGTGGGCCAAGGCTTGCTCGCACTCACCACCCCTCTGGCCCCTCCTGGAAATGAGCCCAAATAAAACTGATACAAAGGTCCGAGAAGTCAATTCGTATCATCCAATTCGAGCCACCCAGAGACCTTTGGGTAGAGTGGGTGGCATATAAGTTAAATAAATAAATAAATAAATAAATAAATAAATAAATAAATAAATAAATAAATAAATAAATAAATGGGAGGTAAATCCCGTCAGAGCTCTGCTCAGCCTGGTCTACCATAGTTCAAAAAACGCTGGCACAGTATGTGTAGCAGGGCTGCCTTTGGGGCCGCTAAAGCTTTTGACAGGGTGTCATTTAGAAAGCATGGAAATTTCAGAGGAACTGACTTGTGCCCATAAAATGGGGAAGCTCGCTTATTAATACAGACTCTTAGCTTTTTTAAAAAAACAACCCAACCCCAAGCCTTGGTCCTTATTTTAGGCATTCCCATGTCTTGTGTCCTGCCTGCCTTCCTCTTTGCCAGAGGCAGGGAGGGCTGAGGTAGTCCCTTCGGATGGAGGCCGGCTTCTCCAGCTGCATGCACGCTTTGCTTTGCATGCACGTGTGAAGGCAGATGCGAGAGGTCCTTTGGCGCGCGGGAGATGGGGTGGGGACACGGGCTGTGCCTTCCTCCCTGCCGACTCAAAAGGGGAGCCGCCGCTTGTGGGAAGCCCCCTTCCTGGACCTGAAAGGGGGGGGGGAAGAGAAATTTGATTCCTTACGAGCAGGGAAAGCAGCCCTAGAGATCGCTAGGATTTGGGGCAGAATTGTTTGTATTTTTTGGGGGGGGAGGACAGCCCTCCTCCCACAAGGAGGGACCCGAAGCCACAGGGCTCTGCTTGGCCCCTTTTGCCTGGCCTTGACGGAGGGGGGGGGCTTTCCCTCAGGGCAGCCACTGCCTCCTAGATCGGGGGGGGGCAGGTATTGCAAAGCCCCCCCCTCACCCCACAGGTTCCGTTGCCGATCATGAAAGCGTTCTCACCAAACGCTTCCAAATCAAAACCCGTCCCTTGGAAGCAGGTCGTCGCGCTCCGACGTGTGGCGGGTCGGTCGTTACTTTTTTTTGGGGGGGGCACCGTTTCCCCCACTGCGGGCACAGAACCAGACTCAGGAAACGAAGCGTTCCTTTTCCAGCCACCGTTTTTTTAACTTTTCCTTTTCTTTTTCAAAATGGGAAGCGCTGCTCTCCCACCTCAGGCACCGGAGGTGAGGCAGGTCCTTCGCCCCCCCCCCCCCCAAAAAAGCCCAGCTTCCCTCGCTGAGCGCCAATACAGCTACAGTGTATTTCTCTTTCCACCTCGTCATAGCCCCCACCCCTTTCCTCGTCGGTGTCGCCGGCATGCCGGTTCTCTCTCCTTCCCTCCCAACCCCTCCATCTTCGCTCCCGACGAGAGGATCCGGTTTGAGTCCGAAAAAGCCACCAACTTGCTCTTTCCCTTTCCAGCCCTCAGACGTTCTCGCTCTCTCTCTCTCTCGACATAGCAACTACTGACTACATCCTAACTCTTTCAGCCTATTGGTCCAGTGTTTTCCCTTCCACCAATCCTGGCAGTTCGGTCTGAAATAGGCTGGGGTTGAGCTCGCGCTCGTTAGCGTTCGGAAGAGCTGAAGCGACGGTTGTGGGGAAGTTAACCGGCGGATTTAAACCCGGAGGGGGGAGGGGGGAGGGGGGGAGAACGAGGTCCGGGTTTAACAACGACATGAGGCTGCCTGGCGCGCCCGCCTTGCTCCTGGGGGCGCTGGCCCTCCTCTTGGGGGACTGTGAGGGTGAGTAACGTGGGAAAGTGTGTGTGTGTGTGTGGAGGGGGGGAGAACCTCAGAAGTGGCGTCGAGGTCTGACTGGGCGAGGGACATCCGGAGTCGCTCCCTTTCTTGGATCCGCTTTTCCCACTGACCGTTCATGCTTTTGTCCTGATGGATAAACACATTTCAGAGGGTTTTGGGTGGCGGGAGAGGTCCGGGAAGGGTGTGCGTGTCCGTTCCGCAGCTTAATCCGAAGCTAACCCTTGTAGCGATGCACGCTTCTCAACGGCTGTTGGTTTTGTAGGCTGAAAAAAAAAATCTTTACTTCTGTTCAACTTCGGAGCAACTCCCTGTAACAACCCCAGACCTACTGGAGTATCCCACCCTGTAGTTATGCTGCCACCAACCATTCGCTTTACCAAGTCACCCAGACCAGGAATGGATTTTAATAAATAAAAGAACAAGGTTTATTGAAACAACAAACAGGGTAAATAAAAGGATCAGGTAAATAGGATACTGGAACTTGGGATAGTCCCAATCATACACATACAACAGATTGGTTCCCACGGAACACTTTAAGGTAACGCACAGACCCTGAACTTATCCGTTCTGGCTACCTAGATAGAAACCTGAACCTATCAGGTATGTACTATCTGACGAACAGTTGTACCCAGTCTGACCCACAGACTCCAACTCCACTTCTCCACGTCAGCTTCCCTACCATGGACTTCCCCCAAATATATATACAGTACAGCTCCTCCCCCCTGATGTCCCGCTTTCCACTCCCCATGGGATGGAACTTTCCCTCCAAACCCATGACAGACAGGTACCATCAGTGCTGTATGTGACACCTCCCCCCTTATAAGTTGTTTTGCGGGGGAAAAGCTAAAGTGCTTTTCTCCAAAAAACAACCAGGATCAACACATAAACAGTTATACATTATGATATAATCCCATAACCCATACTTACTCACTCTAGGTCAAACATATCACTTATGCATTTAAACATTAATATTTGCAATACATTAAGTTACCTTTATTAATACAAACCAAGCCTGTTCAATAAACAGATACATTTAACTTTTGGTCACCACAATATACACAGTCCATGGTTTCTTCGCCGTCTTCACTCGTCGGGTCTTCTTGACAAGGCGTCAGCAACACAGTTCATTGTCCCTCTGACCACCTTCACTTCAAAGTCAAAATCTTGCAGGTTTAAAGCCCACCTCATAAGTTTACTATTATGGGTTTTCATTGTCTTTAACCACTGCAGTGGTGAGTGGTCAGTGCACAGAACAAAATGTCTTCCCCAGATGTAAGGCTTGGCCTTCTGAATCGCGTATACTATGGCCAGGCACTCCTTTTCCACGGTTGCCAAATGTCTCTCACCTTTCTGGAGTTTCCTACTCAGGTAGGACACTGGATGCTGGTCACCATTTTCATCCTCCTGGCAAATAACTGCTCCTACTCCGCTGTTAGATGCATCGGTGTAGATGATGAACTCCCGGTCGAAGTCGGGAGCACGCAGCACTGGATAATGGATGAGCGCCTCCTTCAACCTCTGGAACGCCTCCTCACAGTCGCTGGTCCACGGGATGCGGTCATCAGTCTTCTTCCGCGTCAGATCGGTCAGCGGAGTCGCCATCTCGCTAAACCTCGGGATGAACTTTCTGTAGTAGCCCACCAACCCAAGAAATGATTTGACTTTTTTCTTGGTGTTGGGTCTGGGCCAATCACGAACGGCTTCTATCTTGGCCTCTAGGGGTTTGATCACTCCTCCCCCTACTATGTGACCCAAGTATTTTATTTCTGGGCTACCCAGCTGACACTTGCTTGCCTTTACTGTTAGCCCTGCTGCACTTAACCTCTGCAGCACTATCTCCAGGTGTTTCAGGTGATCTTCCCAAGTATTGCTGAAGATCCCTATATCGTCAATGTAGGCCACAGTAAAGTCACTGAGCCCTGCTAAGCTCTGGTCCATCAGCCTTTGGAATGTGGCTGGTGCATTTCTGAGACCAAAACTAAGGACTCTAAACTCATATAGACCGAAAGGGCTGCAAAATGCGGTCTTTTCCTGATCCCTGGGATCAATCCTTAATTGCCAGTAACCCTTTACTAGGTCCAACGATGAAATGAACTGACAACCCCCTATGGTTTCAATCAGATTGTCTAGCCTGGGCATTGGGTAGGCATCAGGAGTGGTTACGCGGTTTAGTTTCCGGTAATCTACACAAAATCTAATGCTCCCATCAGGCTTGTCCACCAGGACTATCGGAGAGGACCAAGGACTAGAAGAGGGGACGATTATGTTCTCCCTAAGCATCTCGTCCAGCTCCTTCCGCACCTTGTCCCTATAGGGTCCCGTCACTCGGTATGGGGATACTGCTTGCGGGGTTGCATCCCCTGTGTGGATCCGATGCATCACTCCCTTCACTATCCCCGGCTTATTTGAAAAAACCTTATGATATTTAGTGAGCAGCACTTTTAGTTCTTGCTGCTGGTCTTGGGTGAGTGCAGGACTGATCTTCACCTCATCTGGGTTGTATTTCACTTCCCCTCTACCCTCCCAGAAGGGCAATTCAGCTTCCTCACTCTCAGCTGCTTTTATGGCAAATAAAACCCTCTGTTCCCCTCTGTAGTAGGGTTTCAGGGCATTCACATGTACCACCCTCCGTGCTTGGTGTTCCTCCTGTTCTATAAGGTAGTTCAGGTCCAACATCTTGGAAATGACCCTGTATGGTCCTGCCCATTTGAGCTGCAGTTTGTTCTCTTTGCAGGGCCTAAGCCAAAGCACTTCCTCCCCTGGGTTAAAGTGCCTCTCCCTGGCTTTCTGGTCATACCAGGTTTTCTGTCTGACCTTCTGAGCTTGCAGGTTTTCTGCTGCTAGCTCTAGGTTTCTCTTCAGGTCATTCATTAAAGTGTCTATATACGTCACAACATCTTGTGGGTCATCCTGGGTGATCTGCTCCCAATTCTGTTTGATTAAATCAAGTGGACCTTTTACTTTTCTCCCAAACAAAAGTTCAAACGGACTGAACCCGGTACTGGCTTGGGGCACTGATCGGTAAGCAAACAAAAGGGATTGCAGCTTCTGGTCCCAATTGTTTGGATTCTCTGCCAAGTAAGCCCTAATCATGCGCATCAGAGTCCCATTGAACTTCTCCATTAACCCATTACTTTCGGGGTGATAGGCAGTGGTTTCCTTGTGTTTAATTCCACAGATTTGCCATAACCGTTTCATGAGCTTTGATGTAAACGATGTGCCCAAATCTGTGATTATTTCTGAGGCAAATCCCATCCTGGACATATACCCCACCAAGGCATCTGCCACTGTGTTAGTTTCAATGTTAGTCAAGGGAATGGCTTCGGGGTACCTCGTGGCATGGTCCACAATGGTGAGAATGAACCGGTTCCCCCTCTTTGTGGCCTTGGGCAAAGGTCCCACAATATCCACTCCTATACATTTGAACGGGGTGTCAATCACAGGCAAAGGGCACAACTTCGCTTTGGTCCTGTCACGGTTATTCCCCTGCCTCTGACACACATCACATTGTTTACAGAACTCCTTGATCTGCTTCCCTATTTCAGGCCAGTAAAAATTTTGTGTGATTCTCTGCTGTGTTTTGTTCACCCCCAAGTGCGCAGCAAACATGTCAGAGTGCCCCCTTTGTAAGATCATGGGGCGATACTTTTCAGGTACCACTAGCTGACTTCTGATCCCATCTCCCCCTTTTGAGATATTCATCAGGGTCTCTCTATATAAAATTCCCTTTTTCTCGTGAAATCTCGCTGGGGTTTCAGGTGTTAGCTGGGTGTCCGTCACCTTTTCAAAACACTTTCGGAGAGTGGCGTCTGCCTTTTGCTCTTGGCCAAATTTGCTGTCCGTGGTTAAGGGTTCTGCCACAGCTTCGGGACTACCCTCATCTGCTTCAGCCTCGGGCTCTTCAGTACCCCCCTGAACTGTCCCCGTGGTAGCTTGTGAGCGTGTAATCACTAGCACCCGTTTCACATGTTCAGCCAGGTCATTTCCCACGAGCACGGCTGCTGGCAGAGTCGATGAAATCGCTAGACGCCAAACTCCCCTCCAGCCTTGAAAGCTCACAGGTACCTCAGCTACTGGCAGTGAGATCACCTGCCCCTCAATCCCTGCCACCTTCAGGCTCTCATTTGGGATTATATGCTTCTTAGGAATAATGTCTGGATGGCACAGGGTCACCTGGGAACAGGTATCCCTTAGCCCCCTATACTGATGGTCAAGTATTCCTACGTCCACCCCAGCGGTCTCAAACAATTGCGAATCTGTCCTAACTAGTAAGCAGCGCCTGACCTCCACAAGAGGACCATTTTCCCCAGCCTGATCAGCAGATGTAACTGGTCCAGAGTGAGTCGCCATGGCCACAGGCTCCCTCAGTGGCAAGGAGCTTTGCTCTGTCTGGACACAGAACACAGCTTTTGGCTTGGTTCCACTCAAATCATGAGGCAAATTTCCCTTTAGCTGCTTTAATTTCTCACACTCTGAGATTAGATGGCCCTTTCCTTGACAGAAATAACATTTTCTGCTGTACTTGGAGTCTTTCTCCTCTGTTTTTGGTTTTCCCTCCAAAATCTGAGGTCTTGGTGGTTTCATGTCAGAGGGCTTCCCTTCAACATGGGCCCCTCCCCCTTGCTGGTTTTTCCCTGGTCCCTGAGAGTACCGGCTGTAGGTTTCTTTGGGCTTACCCACAGTTTTCCCCTCAGCACCTAAGGGCTTCCTTATTTGGGAAATAAAATCTGCGATCTCCGCCGCTTCTGTCACAATTTTAGGTTTCCTCTCTCACACATGGAACTTTAGTTCCCCATGCAGGACTGAATAAAATTGTTCCAGCGCTATCAGGTCTTTGAGCTGCTGGAAGGTCTCTGTCCCCTCCTGAGACAGCCATTTCTCTAGCAACCTCACCAGTTGGGCCCCCACTTGGGTAAAAGTCTGCTCTGGTTTTTTGTGAGTGACCTGAATTTTTGCCTCAGCTGTTCAGCATTTATCCCATGCCGGGCAAACACCAGTTTTTTAAACTCAGCGAAGTCTTTCAGCAGTTCCACTGGCATCTCTGCATAGACTTCTGCCAGGCTGCCACTGATTAAAGATCGCATAATGGTCATCTTCTCAGTTTCCCTTACTGAGAAGTCCACAAACGCTCTTTCCACGAGGGAAAAGAACACCTCAGGGCAATCTCCCTTGTTGTACACAGGGAATTTCTTCAAGTCAGTTTTAGACAGGCTGCCTTCCCCATTCCCTGGGTTCCCCTCATTATTATTGTTATTCCTATTTCTACTCATTATTTCCAGCTTCTTCAGCTCAAACGCCATTCTTTCTAACTCCAACTGTCTCTGTTTCTCTTCCCTTTCCATTTCAAATTGTCTTTGTTTCTCCCTTTCCCTTTCCTCCATTTCCCTCACCCTCAGTTCATGCTGTTGGGCTAGGAGCATTTTTCTGAGTTCTGAGTTCAGTTCTCCCGTGCTCTCATCCTGCACTGAGCCAAATTCCTCCTCAGAACCTTGGTCTCCCTGTGGTTCTCTCACTTCCCCCATTTCTGCCATTTGGCTTCGAGTCAAGGGCATAATCCCCCCCAGAACAGGCTGCCTTCAAAAGTCACGCCTCAAAATAAAACGACGACTTTTTTCCTTTTGCCTCAGAAACAGCCTTCTATAGACTGCTGCTGTCCCTCCAGCACCCACTTGCAACTGTTGCCAGACAGAATCCACCCCCTCTGCTAGGCCTCTCAGCAGACAGGCTAGATCACTGTTACTTCACGCAGCTTTGCCTCAGCCCTTTCCCGCCAAAACGGGTTGCCTCAGAGCTCCCTAATCTAGTCCCCCAATCTGAGTTTGCACGTTCTTCCACTAGCCTACCTCCCCGTGAGGTAAGCCTAGAAGATTACCTACGCGCCCTCAGATTTTCCCTGACTAGACCCCCCTTGCTCTGGGCACACTAGCCAAGGCTTTGCTGGACCACTGGGCAACTGGACCAGTCGTATCCCACCCGCTGGACACCAACAAATGTAACAACCCCAGACCTACTGGAGTATCCCACCCTGTAGTTATGCTGCCACCAACCATTCGCTTTACCAAGTCACCCAGACCAGGAATGGATTTTAATAAATAAAAGAACAAGGTTTATTGAAACAACAAACAGGGTAAATAAAAGGATCAGGTAAATAGGATACTGGAACTTGGGATAGTCCCAATCATACACATACAACAGATTGGTTCCCACGGAACACTTTAAGGTAACGCACAGACCCTGAACTTATCCGTTCTGGCTACCTAGATAGAAACCTGAACCTATCAGGTATGTACTATCTGACGAACAGTTGTACCCAGTCTGACCCACAGACTCCAATTCCACTTCTCCACGTCAGCTTCCCTACCATGGACTTCCCCCAAATATATATACAGTACAGCTCCTCCCCCCTGATGTCCCGCCTTCCACTCCCCATAGGATGGAACTTTCCCTCCAAACCCATGACAGACAGGTACCATCAGTGCTGTATGTGACACTCCCTTTCCCCGAAATGTCGGCGTAGTATTAGACAGCGAGCCTTTAGGGGGCGCCCTCTTTTGGTTTCTCTGGGTCCTGCGGTCGTCAGGACGAGGCAGCCCCTAAATCCAGATGGGAGTCAGATCGAGTTAAGATGTGGGATAAAGGTTAGGGTCCGGGGAGCACAGAGGGGCGGAGTGGTTGTGTGTTTGTTTGTCTCCTTTGGTGCGGGGCCAGCCCCGCACATCAGGATGGGCCTAAATTGGAATGGGGGCTGGAATGGAAGAAGTATTTTGCCAGTGAGATGAAAGTATTCAGGTAAGGTAGAGAAGGGCTTTGGGTGGAAGTGGCAAATCATGCTTTAAATCAACACCAGGTCCCCTCAGTTTCCTTGGATTCGACAGGGAGCAGATCCCAAACCACCAGTAAATCACATAGCCCATCTGTCATCACAGAGTGAACTGCAGGGGCGTTGGACACTGTTATGGCACAAAACATGGGTCTGAGGTAATGCACTTTTCTGGCTTATCCATCATTATGTGCTGTTGTAGTGCAAGAAGCACCAGATTTGTCATACCATTTCTTACACTCAAGTGTGACTTCTGCGTTGGTGGTGACTTCAGATTTACAGTATTCTCTGTAAAATTCATACTGTCCCAAGATGACCTATTTTTTAATTTCCTGGATCCAGCTTTTCTTTTCCTACGGAAATGAAAGCAGTCATTTTTTTATCAATATGCAAAGGCTTAATTGGATGGAGTTGCTATTTTCTCAAATGTGTCATCCCACTGAAGTTTTGAGTTTCGGTCGTGTTGTGGATTCAGTTCTGTAGGCAGGGCAACAAAAGTCCTTTTTT
This sequence comes from Pogona vitticeps, assembly GCF_051106095.1. Classification (NCBI taxonomy): domain Eukaryota; kingdom Metazoa; phylum Chordata; class Lepidosauria; order Squamata; family Agamidae; genus Pogona; species Pogona vitticeps. Next base: position 13,381,380 of record NC_135784.1, read on the forward strand.
TGGACAACTTGCTTTGCTCAACAATAACAACAGATTCTGCCTCTTATTACAACAAATCCCTCTTTAGTTGTAGAGGAGTAGAATTTAATTTAATTATTTTATTTATATCCCGCCTATCTAGTCAACTCAGGACTACTCTAGGCGGCTACTCTAGAATGGGCATCTGTCCCTCAGTATCTTCAGCCAAGGAGGCAGATGGTACACTTTGAGGGGTGCCCCTTAAAAACATTGAAGCTCCCACAATGCCCTGTTCTGGAAACTATCCACCCACCTTGGAGACCCCAACTCCCCCCTTCATATTTCACAGTTTCAGAAGTATTCATCTAGAGTAGTGTACCCTTCTCCTCATATACACTCACCACAATATCACTTAAAACAGGAATCCCCAAACTTTTCAGCGTAAGGGCCACATCATATATTTTCCACATTTTAGAGGGCCAAAGGAGTGTGTACCTGCTCACCCCCCACCAGCCAGTCCACACCCCCACACTCATGCCCGCATGCCCACCCGCATCCCTGCCGGCCCACATGCGTGCACACAGGAACCTCGAAACGCACCCCCACCCACCCGCATGTATGCCTGCCTATAGCCATGCACACATGTGGGACATGGTCCACAGGCCATAGTGTGGAGACCCGACTTAAAAGAAAGGAAAAAGCTGACCATTCAGGAACCACAAGCTGGATACTCAGTTTTACCTGGGATTGAATCTGGGACCTAAGCAGAGTTTTGCTACCAATATGCCATGAGGCTCTTGAACAGAATCAAGAGAAAATAGATGGTGCTGTCCCAGGTAAAATCCTCAACATTGGGCCTAAGAGAAATGCTTAACAGATGCTGAACATCCAAAAACCCATTTTGAAGCTTTAAACAAAATACAGGAAATAGCTGTTTTATTGCTGGTGCTGTTGAAATGTGGAAATAACTGAGTGAGCACTTAAAAACAGAACTACACACTTGAGATAATTAAATTACAAAGGTTAAACAAAGAATCGTATAAGTATTGGCACATTTTCTTGCAAATATTGTCAATATCTGACACTTGGGTCAGACCTTAAGTGCTTTGGAAGAGAAGTTAGCTATCAACAATCACCCATCTGTAATGCCATATCTAAATCCAAGTCGACCTGGAAAACCAAAATGTCAGCATCAATGTCGAAATCGACACCGACCTCAAAACCGCTCTCAACTTCCGACTGTTCTAAGTCTACCAAGAAAAAGAAGTGTTCCTTGGACTCTCCCACTACCAAATCTAGGCTTCCATCCTCTGCGCCTGACAAAACTGCCTCTTCACTTCCCATCCAGGACGAACTGACTGTATGTCTTGATTTTCCTTCTGTGGACAACAACTCCATCCCTCCGCCATCTGGACATCCACCATCTTCTCTGCTTACCCAATCACCAGACTGGGCAAATACTTTGGTTGAAGTCACAGTTCTACCTCAATCGGTCTATTTGAGCTGGGACCATCACCTGCTCCTCTCAATACTGCACACTCTTGACAATCAAAAAGGCCCACAGCACACCCATCCGCTCAGTTAATGCCTTCCAAACAACACGGTACAGGTAAATCCAAATGCTATTCTCTTTCACCTCCCCATGAAGATCTCCCTCATGCAACCGGCTCGCCATACAAACATTCTTCTCCACCATCTGACTATCAGCCATGCTCATCAACTTTCTGATGTTCCGACTCCTCACCACCACATGAGTCTCCAACCAATCTACCTATGCCTGATTTGTATGTAGTTGATGCCAATCCACTGTCCCCATCTGAGGATTTTCCCTCTTATTCACAACTCATTACAGTGGTGCCTCGCATATGGCGAAACATCGCTGAACGGGACGGGGAAGCCCAATGGAACGCATTAAACATCGTTTAATGCGTTCCAAATGGGCCGAAAACTCACCGTTCAGCGATGCTTCCCGGGTCCGGCAGCCATTTTCGCGCCCTCGGTAAGCGAGGGCAGGGCGCAAAAACGCTGTGCGCGGCCATTTCGGGGCTTCCGGTGGCTGATCAGGAGCCGCCGAACAGCTGATCGTCGGGCTTCATTTTGCGAAGATTTTTGCCCATAGGGGCCATCGGTATGCGATCGCATTTGCGATCGCAAATAGGTCATCGGATGCGGATTCGTCGTTCTACGGTGCGCTCGTTAAGCGAGGCACCACTGTATCTGTATAGAAAATTTCATGGACCTTGATGACCAACAACCAGTACCAACAGAATCTGACAAAGTCTATGAAGACATCAATCAAGACCAAACCCCTCCACTCCCTCTGGGGTTTATCTCTTCTCTTCTTAAGCTAATCAGACAATCATGGTTCAAACCCTCCTCAGTACCGCAAATCTCCAGGTGCATTGAGAACTTATATAAAACAATGCCACCTTTCTCTCCAAACATCCACCTCCCAATTCAGTCATAGTAGATGCTACACAAAATCGAGCTCGCAGTCACTCTAATGCAGTTTCTGAGAGGGCAGAAGACTTGACATCATTGGTCGTAGGGTCTATTAACTAGCTCAGGGGTCCCCAACCCCCGGTCCGTGGCCCGGTGCCGGTCCGTGGGATTGCCAGAACTGGGCTGCGGACTCGGATCACCACCCTCCCACCGTTCCCCCCGCATCCCTTGCAAATGCCCCTTTCCTGCAGGGAAGCCATCGCAGGGCAGCTCACCCAGGAAGCGCCGACAGCCGGCCACCAGGATCAGTGCTGCCCCACCCAGGTAGGAAAGGTGGGCTGGCCCAGCCACACTGCTGCTCATCCGCGGAACTTCCGAGGTTCCGGAAGAGCGGGTTCCCCGCCGCCGCCCCTCAGTGCAGTTCGCCTTCCGGGACCTCCCATTGGGGCCTCACTCCCGCCCTTGCTCATGGCGGCCTTGCTCGGCTGCCCTCGCCTCCTCCTTCTCTAGCAGGGGAAGCTTCCTGCACCGATGGACGGCATGCAGACGCTCGGGCAGGGAGGGGGACGCGCCTACCTTGGCCCCAAGATGCAGCCCTTGTGGTTGCTAGAGTAGGAGCAGCCCCACCCTGACCACAGGGGCCCATTCAGGCAGCTGGTGTGAAGGAAGCGGTGGCTCTTTCCAACATGACCCGCTCGGCTAACAGCAGCAGATGCTGCTCCCGCCCCATGGCCCCTGGCGCTGCCAGATCCAAAGTCACTCCGCTTCCTTCACGCCAGCTGCCCAAATGGGCCCCTGGGTCAAGCCGGGGCCGCTCCTGCTCCAGCAATTGCAAGGGCTGTGTCTCGGGGCCAAGGGAGGCAGGACAACGAGGAAGACCAGGACCTGCAGTCACAAGCAGCTGGAGGCAGAGGCAGCCCGTGGCTCGTCTTCCCCAAAAGTGTCCAAGAGAGCCTTCGATCGGAGGAACCCCAGGCCAGACCCGGGGGGGGGGAGAGGCAGGCTCGCAAGGGAGAGCAGGCAGGCTGTCAGGGCTCCTCTCCTTGCCCCATTGCCCTACGGTACCAGTCGGTTGCAACGGGGAGGTTGCTAGTGGCCGATGGCCCGGGGCGACTGCTGTCGTTGGTGCCGCTCCTGCTGCTGGTTCGGCAGTGGCTGCTCGCCTTCTCTTCCTCCCCCCTCCGCCTCCAGTGGGCAGGCATTTTTCTTGGTGGGGGCCGAGGGCTGGGAGGTCCGAACAAGCCTGGATTTAAAGAGACCACAGCATTCTTCTGTGGCGTGATTGTGGGGTGAGTGTCTTTAAACCTGCTCCCTGCCTGCTGAAGTGGAGGGTTGTGGCTGGACACTGAGCTCCCCCTTCTCTACATGTGGGTTGCTGAACCCGAGGAACGCAAAGAAGGCAGAAAGCGGAAGAAAGCTCTTTAAAACCGAGCTTGTTGGGGCCTCCCAGCCCTCGGCCCCCACCCCGCTTTGGTGGCCGCTTTTCAATCTCTGCCTGAGTAAAAGGGCTTCCTCTGCAGCGAAGACTTTCAGCTAAACCAGCCCCTGGGATCAGGCAGGCTTTGCAAAACAAGCAGACAGCCTGACAACTGCAGTAAATTCCTTTCCTGGAGATGAAACAGAAGCATTTCTTCCCCCCCCCCCACACGTGTACTGGGGGTGGTCCTGGTGAACATGTGATAAAGCTCTAGAATATTCCGGAAACTTCTGCACAAGCACAGATTAAACCCTATCGTGCAAAATCACAGATGACCATTTGAAGAGTAAGATAGAGTTACAGGTGAGTAGCCTCTCTTTTTTCCTCCAGTTCCTTTCTGAAAATTGTGCCAAAATCAACCTGGTTTATTTGCATGTTCAAAATATTTCTGCTTGAGAAATAAGTTTCTTTTGCATCTCTTCAGTTTGTAAAAGATCCAGTTGAGCTTTAAGCTTCTTTATTTCTCTCATTATTTGTTTGTTGCCTTTTTGTTGATGGGTAGATTTTATCTATTAACTTTATTGTTTTGCTTTCTCTCTCCTTTTTTATTGGAGTGCATATCAGATTTCCTCTCATATATGCTTTGCTTGTGTCCCAAATATTTGTTATCGGGAGTTCATAGGTCATATTTATTTTTAAAAAATTCTTCCAGGTCTTTTTTTGCACTTTTTAAGAACATCCCCTTCCATCAGTAAGTTATCATTTAGTCTCCATCTTCTCCTTGTAGTTCCTTTCTTCCTCCATGTTATCTTTATAGGATTATGATCTCCTATGATTTTTGGTAGGATTTCAACTTTTTTTAAGTTTCTAATAATAGTTTTTGATAACTAGATGAATCAGCTTGATGCCTGTCTGAGGAAAAGGTATAGTGTCTTTTAAATGGGTTAATTCTTCTCCATCCATCAACTGTAATACTCCCAAAAAAGGCATATTTTGTATATGTTACTTGTTAGTTGTTAGTGTTGTTAGTTTGGTAGAGAGAAAAAAAAATCATGTCAACAAAGATGACCCTGTTAGTTAATGTTAGTCTTTAAATGCTTCGCTGGCTGTAGATCCGTTTCCTGGCGCAATTCAGAGTGATGGTTCAAACCTATAAAGACCTAAAGGGCTTAGACCCAGGCCACCTTAAGGAACACATCTCCCCTTTATGAGCCTGCCCAGCTGTTAAGATCAGCCAGAGAGGCCCTTCTCTTGGCCCCACCACCCTCACCGGTGTGCCTTATGGGGACCCAGGAAAGGGTGTGCTCTGTTGTTGCTCCCAGACTTTGGAACTCCCTCCCACTGGAGGCCAGACTGGCCCATCTTTGCTCTTCAGGCAAGTTTTTTCTGAGTGAATGGCTGCCAAGTGGGGTTTAAAAAAACAGTTGTTACACCTTACTGCATTGCGTATGTTTTTTGGTCTTCTACTGGTATTGTTTTCACACCTTTTTGTATGTGTCTGTGTGTCTGTGTGTCTGTGTTTGTTTGTTTGTTTGTTTGTTTTTACCCCTCCTTTCTCCTTAAAAAAATTGATCCTTTTAGTACGATATATGCATTGTTATTAGCTTAAATACTGTATTTTAATTGTTGTAAGCCAGTCTTTTTAAAGGAGAAAGGTGGGTTAAAATAGTTTAAATTAAATGAAATTAAATTAAAACTCCACAGTGCTTTATTTTGAACAAAATAAGCTGCAAATGAAGGTGGGGAAGAAGAAGAACAACAGCAACAGACTGGCAGTATTTTCCTTCCTCTCACCCATGCCAGATCTCTTTCATTTGGTCCTTCCTGTTCCACAGAGGGTGTCGCTAATATTCTGCCTTGCTTTTCTTTCCTCCTTTCCCTCCTTGCCCTCCTGTAATTCTCCAGGGATCCCTCCTGAAATAGAGCTTGGCTTCCCTGCTTCCTTTGCCCTTCTCCACCAGCAGAACTGCTTGCCTCACCCACACTATTGGACCTCTTAAATAGGAATGGATGCATAATGGGGGGGGGAATATTCAGATAACTGTGTGTGTTGGGGGGTATCATCAGCAAGGACCATGTCACTTCTCCCCTCTCTTCCTTTTCAGGTGGCTCCTCCCACTCCTTTCATGCCCTCTTCACAACAGTGTCAGAAACTGGCCATGGGCTGCCCTATTTCAGTGGAGTGGTATATGTGGACGACCAGGTTTACTATTCCTATGACAGCAACACAAGACAGCTGCAACCTCGAGCCCCATGGATGAAGAAGGTGGTGCAGGAGGATCCCCAGTTCGTGAAGTGGAACACCAAGACGTTGCAGGAAAATGAGCCACTATTCAGAGAATATCTGATGACTGCAATGAATCGCTACAACCAGAGTGGAGGTGAGTTGTGGGCAAGGTATAGATGCTCCGCCCTTGGACTATCATATTCCTTTCTCAAAGTCAAGTGGACATCAAATAAAACAGTAGTGTCATCAGTACAAGATCAGTTCTTGACAGCAGGTCAAACGCCAGTGGCTATGAGCCCCAAGCGGGCCCATCTGTGTGGACTGGCTATCGTTTCTTTAGGGCAGTCACTTCTGTCCATCTTTCGCCCCTTTGATTTTTTTTAATGATCTTTTTGCACAACTTTCTGAGTCATCTTGTTCAGCCTAGGATGGGAAGTGATGACGCTGGTGGTTGCAGGAACTACTATTTCTGTTTCTTTTCCATGTTGGAAATATTTGTTGGCATGGGGCAAAAACTTCAGAGGCTTAATGAGGCTCTGGCCTCAAGAAAATTTCTTAAGAGTCTGGTTGAATGTGAAGTTTGGCAAGAGCACTCTGTTTGAAAGACAAGCCTTGAAACTTAAGGACACTAATTATGCAGAGTCTCTTATCACGACTGCTTCCATTCCTCCCACTTAAATTTAGCAAAGTAAGAGACTTAGAGACTTAGGTGTGGGGAGAAAACGACATGAGAGAGTTCTTAGTGATTATAATACAGTAAAGTATATTAGATATGGCTACATATATATACATGGCAATACAGTGGTGCCTCGTATAACAAGCGCCCCGTTTCATGACGAATCCACATAGCGATGCGGATTTTGCAATCGCAAAAGCGATCGCATTGCGCATTGCCCCATTTCCCCCCAGCTGACCGGCGGGTGCTTCCGAGCGACCGCGGGGGAGGCTTCCCCGGCGGTTGCTTCGAAGCCTGCGCCGCCCAGCTGGGGGGAGAAGGCTTCAGAGCGCCCTTGGTGGATGCTTCCCCGGAGGTTGCTCTGAAGCCTGCGCCGCCCAGCTGGGCGGTGCTAGCTTCAGAGCAACCTCCGGGGAAGCGTCCACCATGGGTGCTCCGAACCTTCTCCCCCCAGCTGGGCGGCGCTGGCTTCAGCGCCGCCCAGCTGGGGGAAAATGGGCACCCGCAGTGTTTTCACGCCTCGCTTACCGAGGCGGCAAAAATGGCGGCCGGATGGGGGATTCTTCGCTTACCGGTGAGTTTTTCCCCAATAGGAACGCATTAAACGGAATTTAATGCGTTCCTATGGATTCCCCCCCGCATAGCGAAGAATCCAGATAGCGACGTTAATCCTGGAACGGATTCACGTCGCTATGCGGGGCACCACTGTATATATTTGGCATAACACCGTTCAGAACAATGACATAGAAGCAAAATGACCACCAGACTTATTGCTGAGTGGCAAAGGTCTATTCTGTCTCTGTTACATTTATACCCAGAACAACCAATCACATTTCACCATTTACAGCTGGTCTTGCTTAACAATCAAGCATTACATCACATTGTTTTACCTATATGCTGTTAGCCATTACATTGGCTTTTACTCTACATTCGTGACTCTGCACTTCCATTACAATATTAAAAATATAACTCCCTGTTCACCAAAAGAACAAAAATCCTGACAATATTCCCGTTGCTGCTTTAGGGAAGTGGGAAGATCTGAGGCCTGGGAGATAATATAGAGCTACAGATTTTGAGTGAGATTCCTTCTGAATTCAGCAGCCAGTCCTTTTTGGAGAGCCGAATGATGGGGGAATCTACCTCTGATCCTGAATGACCAGGCAGTATAACAATTTGGAAGCCATTCTTGATAGGAGGGGAACAAGAACTGGTTCCTACATTGGGCTTGCCCTGTGCCACGTTTGGGGTCATTTGGAAATTTAAATTATTTAAAGGAGCCTCATGGCACAATGATTAAAACTGCAGTCACAATTTTCAGTGGATTCAGGTAGCCAGCTCAAGGTTGACTCAGCCTTCTATCAGCTCTTAGGGGTGGGGGCCAACGTGCAACCTGCATAATTAAAATATAAAACTCCAGAGAGGGTTTTAGGTGCTATCAGCAGCACACTTTGCTTTTTTGTTTTTACCTTTACAGTTCTGATTTCTATCTTAAACAATGGCTCCAAACCTCACAAAAATGTTTTTTATATAATCTTCTGCAACCTATAGTCAATTCTGTGATTATTTTTCAAATGCCTCTTACTGTTTCCTGAAAGGAAAATGCTTTCCCAAATGTCTTGTAATTCCGAAAACGAATGATTCTCACTGGTGGATGGGGCTTCCTTCTGGACAAAGGAAGAGATGAGGAGTGCAGTGGAAGAGAGGAAGGCAAATCCACAACTTTTTTGAAAGGAAAATTAAACATTATTTCATTTCCTGTTGACATAAAAAATTTCTGATACTCATTTACAAAACATACAGTACTAGGAAGTTAAAAAGGTAAAGGTAAAGGTTCTCCTTGACAATTTTTGTCCAGTCGCTCATCCTGCTCTTCAAGCCATAGAGCCAGCGTTTGTCCAAAGACAATCTTTCCGTGCTCACACGGCCAGTGTGATTTAGACACGGAACGCTGTTTACCTTCCCACCGAGATGGTACCTATTTATCTACTTGCATTTGCATGCTTTCGAACCGCTAGGTTGGCGGGAGCTGGGACAAGCAACGGGCGCTCACTCCGTCGCGTGGATTCGATCTTACGACTGCTTGGTCTTCTGACCCTGCAGCACAGGCTTCTGCAGTTTAGCCCACAGCGCCACCATGTCAGGAGTTACTTCTCCTGATGATACATGGAGATTATTGTGCAGCACGAATGTAAAATTGGAGCTTTTTTTCCCTCTAGAACAGAGGTCCCCAGCCTTTTTCACCTCATGAATCAGCTGGGAAAGGTGGGGTACCCCTGCACTCGTGCGCATGCATGAACGGCAGCACAGCACTTGTGCGGGGGCGCGTGTGCACAGGCGCAAACAGCCTTTGTGGGGGTGGGGTGGGAAGTCTATCTTCACGGCCCGGTCCAGCTCAGGCCATGGACTGACACTGGACTGCAGACCGGAGGTTGACGACCTCTGCTCTAGAGTCTAGAAGACACTTACATGGATTTGAGGATACCCAAAGACAGTCAGATCAGCACAGCCACACATAATGAGCACATAGGATACAGAGGCATCCAGACAGCTATCTGAAGTTTTCTCTTCTGCCCTCAAGACTCTCCACTTGTTCATAGGCAACGGCATTTGACTTCCTGGAGTAGGGCCACGCCGGACACAGGCGTACGGAGTGAATGGGGGGCTGTCGTTCTGGGTCGTGGACTGTGCAAAGGGACTTCTGCCTCTCTTCCCTTTTGACTGAGACGTGGGAAGCTGGAGTTTGGGGACTCACTGAAGCCCCAGTTCCCACAGATCCCAATGGCTCAACGTGTGTGTATATATATATATATATATTCGTTTGTTTGTTTGTTTGTTTGTTTGTTTGTTTATATGCCGCCCACTCTACCCAGATAACAGATAAGCACCCAACTCTGGCAGAGGTCCTCTTTCACATGTGCCCTTCGCAGTCATACACACACCTCAGCATCCTGCTTCCATCCTGCGATGACTGGACCACAAGACTAGCGGTTCTTCCATTATGGGCTGGCTAATACAGTAGACTCCTTCATGGATTGCTGCCTTGTCGTGGTGAAGGGGCTTGAGTAACTCAGAGAAGCTATGGGCTATGCCGTCCAGGGACACCCAAGACGGACAGGACATAGTGGAGAGTTCCGACTAAACGCAATCCACCTGGAGTAGGAAATGGCAAGCCACTCCAGTATCTTTGCCAAGAACGCCCCATGATCAGAAAGAAAAGGTTAAAAGATATGACGTTGGAAGATGGGCCCCTCAGGTCGGAAGGTGTCCAACATGCTACTGAGGAAGAGTGGAGGACAAGTACAAGTAGCTCCAGAGCTAATGAAGTGGTTGGGCCAAAGCTGAAAGGACGCTCAGCTGTGGACGTGCCTGGAAGTGAAAGGAAAGTCCAATGCTGTAAAGAAAAATACTGCATAGGAACCTGGAATGTAAGATCTATGAACCTTGGGAAGCTGGAGGTGGTCAAACAGGAGATGGCAAGAATAAACATCGACATCCTGGGCATCAGTGAACTAAAATGGACAGGAATGGGCGAATTCAGCTCAGATGATTATCATATCTACTACTGTGGGCAAGAATCCTGTAGAAGGAATGGAGTAGCCCTCATAGTCAACAAAAGAGTGGGAAAAGCTGTAATGGGATACAATCTCAAAAATGATAGAATGATGTCAATACGAATCCAAGGCAGACCATTCAACATCACAATAATCCAAGTTTATGCACCAACCAGCATTGCTGAGGAGACTGAAATTGAACAATTCTATGAAGATTTACAACACCTTCTAGAACTGACACCAAAGAAAGATGTTCTTCTCATTCTAGGGGACTGGAATGCTAAAGTAGGGAGCCAAGAGATAAAAGGAACAACAGGGAAGTTTGGCCTTGGAGTTCAGAACGAAGCAGGACAAAGGCTAATAGAGTTTTGTCAAGAGAATAAGCTGGTCATCACAAACACTCTTTTCCAACAACACAAGAGGCGACTCTATACATGGAAATCACCAGATGGGCAATATCAAATTCAGATTGATTATATTCTCTGCAGCCAAAGATGGAGAAGCTCTATACAGTCAGCAAAAACAAGACCTGGAGCTGATTGCAGTTCTGATCATCAGCTTCTCATAGCAAAATTCAAGCTTAGACTGAAGAGAGTAGGAAAAACCACTGGGCCACTCTGGTATAATCTAAACCAAATCCCTTATGAATACACAGTGGAAGTAAAGAACAGATTTAAGGAACTAGATTTGGTGGACAGAGTGCCTGAGATTTGGTGGACAGAGTGCCTGAAGAACTTTGGATAGAGGCTCGTAACATTGTCCAGGAGGCAGCAACGAAAACCATCCCAAAGAAAAGGAAATGCAAGAAAGCAAAGTGGCTGTCCAACGAGGCCTTAGAAATAGCAGAGAGGAGAAGGGAAGCAAAATGCAAGGGAGATAGGGAAAGTTACAGAAAATTGAATGCAGACTTCCAAAGAATAGCAAGGAGAGACAAGAGGGCCTTCTTAAATGAACAATGCAAAGAAATAGAGGAAGATAACAGAAAAGGAAAGACCAGAGATCTGTTCAGGAAAATTGGAGATATTAGAGGAACATTTTGCGCAAAGATGAACATGATAAAAGACAAAAATGGGAGGGACCTAACAGAAGCAGAAGACGTCAAGAAGAGGTGGCAAGAATACACAGAGGAATTATATCAGAAAGATTTGGATATCCCGGACAGCCCAGACAATGTAGTTGCTGACCTTGATCCAGACATCCTGGAGAGCGAAGTCAAGTGGGCCTTAGAAAGCCTGGCTAACAACAAGGCCAGTGGAGGTGATGGCATTCCAGTTGAACTATTTAAAATCTTGAAAGATAATGCTGTTAAGGTGCTACATTCAATATGCCAGCAAGTTTGGAAAACTCAACAGTGGCCAGAGGATTGGAAAAGATCAGTCTACATCCCAATCCCAAAGAAAGGCAGTGCCAAAGAATGCTCCAACTACCGTACAATTGCACTCATTTCTCACGCTAGCAAGGTTATGCTCAAAATCCTGCAAGGTAGGCTTCAGCAGTATGTGGACTGAGAACTCCCAGAAGTACAAGCTGGATTCCGAAGAGGCAGAGGAACTCGAGACCAAATTGCTAACTTGCGCTGGATTATGGAAAAAGCCAGAGAGTTCCAGAAAAATATCTACTTCTGCTTCATTGACTATGCGAAAGCCTTTGACTGTGTGGACCACAGCAAACTATGGCAAGTTCTTAAAGAAATGGGAGTGCCTGACCACTTTATCTGTCTCCTGAGAAACCTATATGTGGGACAGGAAGCAATAGTTAGAACTGGTCATGGAACAACTGAGTGGTTCAAAATTGGGAAAGGAGTACGGCAAGGCTGTATATTGTCACCCTGCTTATTTAACTTAAATGCAGAATACATCATGCGGAAGGCTGGACTGGAAGAAACCCAAGCCGGAATTAAGATTGCTGGAAGAAATATCAACAACCTCCGATATGCAGATGATACCACTCTGATGGCAGAAAGTGAGGAGGAATTAAAGAACCTTGTAATGAGAGTGAAAGAGGAGAGTGCAAAAAACGGTCTGAAACTCAACATCAAAAAAACTAAGATCATGGCCACTGGTCCCATCACCTCCTGGGAAATAGAAGGGGAAGATATGGAGGCAGTGTCAAATTTTATCTTCCTGGGCTCCATGATCACTGCAGATGGAGACAGCAGCCCTGAAATTAAAAGACGCCTTCTTCTTGGGAGGAAAGCGATGACAAATCTTGACAGCATCTTGAAAAGCAGAGACATCACCTTGCCAACAAAAGTCCGAATAGTCAAAGCTATGGTTTTTCCTGTCGTGATGTATGGAAGTGAGAGCTGGACCATAAAGAAAGCAGACCGCCGAAGAATTGATGCCTTTGAATTGTGGTGCTGGAGGAGGCTCTTGAGAATCCCCTGGACTGCAAGGAGAACAAACCTATCCATTTTGAAGGAAAACAACCCTGAGTGCTCACTGGAAGGACAGATCCTGAAGCTGAGGCTCCAGTACTTTGGCCATCTCATGAGAAGAAAAGAGTCCTTGGAAAAAACTTTGATGTTAGGAAGGTGTGATGGCAAGAGGAGAAGGGGACGACCGGGGATGAGATGGCTGGACAGTGTCTGCGAAGCAACCAACATGAACCTGACATAACTCCGGGAGACAGTAGAAGACAGGAGGGCCTGCCGTGCTCTGGTCCATGGGGTCACGAAGAGTCGGACACGACTAAACGACTAAACACACAGAATACAGTAGAAGCCAGCTCACCCGAAAATCACAATAACATTCTCCAGCTCTTTGTTTTTAAGTGTTCACAGGTCAGCTGTATGTGTGAAACCCCCACTTTCACACCTTCCCTTTATATTCCCTTGCCTGAATTATTGCAAAGGTTCAGCTTTCCACCAGACTGGAAATAGGGGACATTGCAGGGGTGGGGTGGGGCAAACAGATATAGCCAGAAGCTCCTTGAGAGGAAGGCCAGGGGGCATCAAGTGTCTGCTCACGGGCAACCATGGTGAACTGGGCCGTGCCCAACTTTACAGCATCATTAAAAGCTGGAAGGAGAGAGTTTCTTAACAATACTCCTAATACATAATCCATGTGAAAGGAGGCCTCTAACTTTCTCCAAAGCAAAGTCCCAATTCACAGACTCTTTTCCCCCTATCTTTTCAAATGTATGTTTTTGGGAGAATTCAGGGAATCAGTGGACTGCAATTGCATTTTATGTTGGGACCAGCCAGCCCCCTTCGGTGGGGGTTGACTGCAATGAGATCAGAGCATGAAAGTTTTGCACTGGGGCAAAGCAGATCCCCTTCTCCCCCAGCTCCAAACTCTCTGCCCTTTTCCCCCAGACAAGATGGAGCCCCTTTTCCAAGAAGAAGCTCCAGAGTCCCTGGATTTTTCTCCCTCCAAGCAGCAGCTGAGTTAGTCGCGGTGGAGGACTCTTGAGGTTCAAGATGGCCACCCCTCTTCTTTGTGGAAGGTGGTGGGGAAGGGAAAAAGGATCCTTGTTCTCTGAATCCTCCTTGGCCTGAGCAGGGAGAGGGAAACAACCTCCCACTTTCTTTTCTAAGGACTCCCCCAAACCACAGGTGCCCCCATAGAATATCATTTTTGGAGGGAGGGGAGCAGAAAAGGGGGTGTGCCAGAAATTGTAGCCAGGTTTGGGGCTGAGAGGGATTAAAGTCCCCCCAAGAGAGACCCCCCCGAAGGCCCTTTGGGGATGGCTTGGGACAGGCTGTTTATGGCAGTGTTTCTGACCCACAAGAGCTGGAGGGGGAGTTTGCTCGGTCTGTATAATGGGGCTGCGTGGAGTTGGGGAAGATGCATAAAATGGGGGGCTATGGAGGGTGGGGAGGCTTTGCACCTGGAGAGCTAGTTTGGGTCAGTGGGTTGGAAAATGGGGTGATTGTGAGAAGGGGAGTCCCTTCTTTGGCCCAATGAGTCATTAACAGCCATCCTCCCCCCTTTTTTTCTTCCCTAGTTGCTCTTTCTTAGCCTCTGCCCCACAAATGTGATAAGGATTCCCTCCTGGGCCTCTTTTCTAGGGGCCCAGAGGTGGCAAGGGACGGGGGTCACCCCACATGTGGGACCACCCCTCTGCCCTTAGAATCATAGCATCCTAGAAAAGTGAAGTTGGAAGGGGCCTACAAGGCCATCAAGTCCAACCCCCTGTTCAAACCAGGAATCCAATCAGGACATATCTGCCAGGTGATTATCCAAGTTTTTCTTGAAGTCTCCAGTGTTGGTAAAGGTAAAGGTTCCCCTTGACAATTTTTGTCCAGTCGTGTTCAACTCTAGGGGCGGTGCTCATCCCCGCTTCCAAGCCATAGAGCCAGCGTTTTGTCCGAAGACAATCTTCCGTGATCACATGGCCAGTGCGACTTAGACATGGAACGCTGTTACCTTCCCACCGAGGTGGTCCCTATTAATCTACACGCATTTGCATGCTTTCGAACCGCACTCACCAACTCCCAAGGTACTGTATTTTTCCATGTATAAGACACCCCCATGTATGGCACAGACACACACACACACACACACACACACACACACACACACACACACACACACACACACACTGTTTGGGTATCCTCTAAATATCAGCTTATATTCATGTTTTAATTTAAATCTAAGTTATTCCAACTCTATCAGTAAATCGAGACCAATTATGAAATACATCCCCTCTTTCAGTTTCCTTCTGTCTTGGACATACATTCAGCCTGTCTGGAAAGATATCCATTTCTAGCACTTCCCATATTTTCTCAGTACCCTTCTCTTCTGTGCCTCTATTTTCTTCCAGTTTTGGGGAGATAAAATTAAATCCAGGACAGTAGTCTGATTTTTAACATCACCTTTTCTGACTATTATAGCTGGGTAGCTCATAGGGTAACTCTTAATCTTGTCTATGTGACCTGGCATCGCTCTCAATAAAGACTGTTCTGGAGTTAATACAGTTTCCTTTATCTGTTGTTTGACCTCTGATGGTTTCCCTTTCATCAGATCTTCTACATGGTTGAGGTGCTCATTTACCTGCTGGAATCCTGTTATTATTGTCATTTGCATGGTAACCAGCCATTCTTTATCTAGCAAAATTCCCAACCGTTGATATTTAACATTTTCGGAGGTCATTTCCATCTTTCCAATACATATGGTTTGTATAATTTTTTTTTTGATTCCACTATTTTATCAACAAAACAAAACCCCTCATCATAAACCTCCCCTAGGTACAGTGGTGCCCCACATAGCAACGTTAATCCGTTCCGGATTAATCGTTGCTATCTGGAAACATCGCAATGCGGGTGGGAAAATCCCATAGAAACGCATTAAACTTCGTTTAATGCGTTCCTATGGGGCGAAAACTCACCGTTATGCGAAGATCCTCCATAGCGCCGCCATTTTCACGCCCTCGGTAAGTGAGGAAATCGCGCGAAAATGGTTGTGGCGGCCATTTTTGGCACCCGGTGGCCATTTTGAAACCGCCAATCAGCTGTTTTAGAAACATCGCAATGCGAAGATCGGTAAGCGAAATGCTTACCGATCATCGCAATGCGATGTTTTGCCCATTAAAACATCGCAATGCGATCGCATTAGCAATCTCAAAAAATAGATTGCTATGCGGATTCATCGTTAAATGGTGCACTCGTTATGCGAGGCACCACTGTATGTCCTCGCCTCCTTGCCCAGATATTATAGCGATATTATCAAAATCCACACAGTCCAGCCAAAAGAAAGTCCAGACTAAACATCAAACAGGGAGTCAGTCTAAAAAAAAAACCCATCGTAGTCCTTTAATAACTCCAGTCCTGATTTTCTTAGGCCCTCTGTCTTCTGTTGAGTTCTTCTCGCTGATGAGCTGATGATTTACTGTCCGTTGCTCCCAAAGATTTATTCTTCCTTCAATAACCGAAGACGCTTCTATTATCAAAGTCCCATTCGACTTTGGTCCTGGCTTCTCCCTCTTCAATCTATATCGCCACTATATCTCATCCTTCTTGAAGTGTGGAATTATTCTGAGATAAAATTGGCTTTTTAAAAATCCAGCAGAAGTGTGTGACTACACTCTGCTTTGGTTTCCTTTGAAATCAAGAATTCTAGAAGGACATGGTCACTCTCACCTACAGTTCCCCTTTACTGCCACTTCCCCCACCAAGTCATCTCTGTTTGTCAATATCAAGTAACTAGCAAATCCTCTAGTTTCTTTCTCCACTTTTTCTAGGAGAAAATTATCAGCCATGCAAGCCAGGAATTTCTTGGAAGGGCCATACTTGGCAGAATTTGCCTCGGAACATATATCTGGAAAACTGCAATCTCCCATCACTACCATGTCATGTCTCTGAAAACCCTGAAATTTGTTTTTCAAAAGTTTCATCCACTTCCTCTCTTTGATTGGTGTATTTGGCTTGGGAGTGCAGTATTTATGGCTGTGAGACAGGCTTTTGTCTTTTTCTGCAGATGGGTGATTACTGTGTCTTGTTGTGGGTGTACTGTTGTGCTAAGGAGAAGAGATTATCTGTCACTGTGGTTGATGGGTGTCATTAGCTGGTCTTTTGTGTGTAGTGATCCCCTGTCCTTGTGGCTGGGTAGAGTTCGTTGACCTTTTGCACACTGTATTTTTGAGAGCTGGGAACCAAGTTTTGTTGAGCTACACAGTTTCCTCTTTTTTGTTTAAATTCTGCTGGTGCTTGTGCTCTTGTACACCAGAGCACAGAGTGCTGTCCTCTGAAGATGCCGGCCACAGAGACTGGTGAAACGTTAGGAAGAACAACCTTCAGAACACGGCCATAGAGCCCGAAAAACCCACAACAACCATTAGATCCTGTCCGTGAAAGCCTTCGCGAATACATTTCTCTCTATTCCTCACACCCCAGGATTTCACTCCATGCAGTGGATGTACAGCTGTGAGCTGAGGGAGGACGGGAGCAAACGAGGGTATATCCGGGATGCCTACGATGGGAGGGACTACCTCAGCTTCGACTTGCAGACCCTCACCTGGACGGCAGCCGATCCCAAGGCCCAGATCACCAAAGAGAAGTGGGAGAAGGATCCGGCCATTGCCCAGAGACAGAAGGCCTACCTGGAGGGGATTTGCACTGAGTGGCTGCAGAGATACTTGGAGAACGGGAAGGACAGCCTGCTAAGGAGAGGTGAGGGAACGTGGGCAGAGGGAGGACAAGGTGGGGGGAGGAAAATTAGGGGGGGGAGAGTGGGGCCTTGGGAGGGAGAGACATTCCTTCTCCTTGACAGGTGGAGATCCCCCCCCAGTTACTTCCTGGGGAGATCCTCCAGGCACCCAAAAAAGGCCATGGGAGCCTGTGACCAAACCGCCTTCAAACCATCATATGAGAATTTTTTTAGTTTAGAGCTCTATCTTGCGGCTGCAAAGGGATACACCAGCGGTGTTTGGCATAATCATGTATTGTTCTGTTATTCTTCTCTGCGCAAGTATGGGATGTCTTAAAATTGATAATCACTCAACGCCTATTTGGGCAAAACCCTATCTTATGCAAATGTGCATATTTAATAAATAGAGGTGACCCGGGCGTGAAGGGAAGACATTTTTCCTGGTGATCACCGGTGGCATGCTTTGCAACGAAACGAAAGACTGCAGTGTATTTCTTATCAGAGATTTCTCCCTTTTTACAACCGCAGTTGGGGTTGGCTCTCCAGCAGCGGTTCCCACACCATCACAAGTGTGTGTGTGTGGCCTTACAAATGTGTGCATTTGTCTGTGGCTATGTGTCTGAGATTCGCTTTTGGAGACATGCTCATGAAGGGTACCAGAACTAATTTCTGGATATTAACTTGTCATTGATATGTTTTCAGTTAACTAGGGACAAGGACATCTGATATATTTTTGTTTATTTTCAGCTGAAAAAAAAAGCAAAAGTAAATAGATGCAGCTCAGTCTGCTAGATATAGTAAGTTACACATTCTTGTAGCAAAGCAAGTTACAGAGGCAAGATGGCTTCTGTTCGGCTAAGTTATTATTTTATATAAATTTGTTCACTTGACTCCTTCACCCAGATTCCTGAACTAAAAATCTACAGGAGTCAAAACCTAACAGATGTGGCTTGAGCCAGGATGGGTGGGTGGCTGGGTTTCCCTCCTCACCTCAGGGTGTGTGTGTTTTGTTGTTCTGGTTGTCTGATACTTCTTTACATATTTTCCTTGGTATCAAGAATCAAGCATTTTGTACCCCTTCCTCCACCAGCACAGCCCCCTCCTCCCGTCCTGCCTTCTTCCCAATGAGGTGGCTTTTGGGAGGTGGGGAGGGGGTGGGCCTGATCCTTCCCAGGCCAGACAAAACCACCTTGGGTCCTTTCAGGGAGAAAAGCAAGACAAATATTTTAAATGAATAAATCAATAAAACTCCTTGCCTGCCTTTGCCATTCCTCCCAGTCCTTGACTTGCCTTTGGCTCTCAGGAAAGTCTTGCCTTCTTCCTCCTCCCTCCACCTCCCCTGGGACTTCCTACCCACCAACACAAAAAATAAAACAAACAACCCTCCCCAGGAGCCTTTCTGGTTTCCAAGAGACGCTCCTGGTCCTTCCCCCTTCCTGCCTCCCAGCACTTGAGAGAGGATGATGGCAGAAGATTGTGGGGTTGAGGAGGGCAAAAGTGGGGTCACCCTGAGTTTCCCAGGGAAAGAAAGAGGATCCCTCAATTCCCTGGAGGTTCTTCTTCCACTTTGGGATCCAGGGTGGTTTAATGGGAGAGGTTCAAATAGTGTTGCTTAAGTCCACAGAGATGTGTGGTCTGCCTTTGAATTATTCTTCTACAGTGGTGCCTCGCTTGACGACGATAATCCATTCCAGCAAAATCGCTGTAGAATGAAATCGTCAAGCAAAAGTAAAAAGCCCATTGAAATGCATTAAAAACTGGTTAATGCGTTCCAATAGGCAAAATACCTCACTGTGACATCCCACTTTCACGTCACAACGGTCAGGACACTCTCTCATTCACACTTTATTTACCCTGCCACCAACCACTCCTTCATAAGACTCTTCAGACAAATTGTATGATTTTAAAAATAAAAACTTGTATTTTATTGATAACAACAGAAGGAATGGTAAATCACTTTATCAACTAAAATAAAAAGGCAATCAGTAATAATAAAGTATCCCCTCATACACACTATCACTCAGACCTTAACTCTTAATAACTCTCAACTCTAACTCTCCATAACTCTTAACTCCCTAACTCTCAACTAAACTCACATCATTCACTCCCCCCCCCTTATATACACAGCTCCACCTCCTGGAGTCCCACCTCCTGCTCTGCTATAGGCAGATGGGTTCCAGCATAACCATGATAGGCAGATAACGTCATTGCAGCCGTCACATACCTTCCCCCTTAATAAGTTGTTTTGTGATGAAAAGCTATAGTGCTTTTCAACACAAAACAACAGCAAGCAAATTACATTATTATCTACAACATTTCAATAACACACATAAAATAACACATTTCTAAACATACCTATACTTACCACTACTTACTTTAAACAATAAAAGCACATATAATAATGCATTGAAAACACACTCGACATTTCAACACATAATATAACCATTTACATTCACATATACTTTAAATGTCCATATAAGTTCATCCGTTGTCTTCTGGTCTTCTGGATAAGGCGTCAGCCACACAGTTCAGAGTTCCTCTAACCACCTTAACCTCGAAGTCATAGTCCTGTAAGAGAAGCGCCCACCTCATCAGCTTACTGTTCTGGGCTTTCATTGTCCTTAGCCACATTAGAGGTGAGTGATCAGTGCACAAGGTAAAATGACGACCCCAGATGTAGGCCTTCAATTTCTTAATTGCAAAAACGATGGCCCAACACTCCTTCTCAATGGTAGACATGTTCTTCTCACTTGGATTCAGCTTCTTGCTTAGGTATGACACAGGTTGTTGGTCTCCGTCGTCATCTTGTTGACACAGCACCGCTCCAACACCGGCATTGGATGCGTCGGTATAGATGATAAACTCTCTGCTGAAGTCAGGAGCATGCAGCACAGGATGGTTGGTTAAAGCTTCTTTCAGCCGACCAAACGCCACCTCGCAGTCCTGGGACCAGGAAACACGGCCACTGCTCCTTTTCTTCGTTAGCTCCGTCAATGGTGCAGCAATTTCACTAAAGCAGGGTATAAACTTTCTATAGTACCCTACCAGACCTAAAAAGGATCCCACTTTCTTTTTGGTATTAGGTCTGGGCCATTTAAGGATTGCATCTATCTTGGCCTCTAGGGGTTTGATAAGACCTCCTCCAACTCTATGACCCAAGTATTTCATTTCAGTGCTACCTAGCTGACACTTACTGGCTTTGACGGTTAACCCAGCGTCTTTTAGCCTTTGTAAGACTATCTCTAAATGATACAGGTGATCTAGCCATGTGTTGCTAAATACCCCAATGTCATCGATATAAGCCACAGTAAATGCACTGAGCCCTTGCAAAGTTTTGTCCATGAGCCTTTGAAATGTAGCTGGTGAATTTCGCAGGCCAAAACTAAGAACCCGGAATTCAAACAGACCAAATGGACTACAAAATGCGGTTTTCTCTTGGTCCTTTGGGTCAATTCTTACTTGCCAGAACCCTTTCGTTAGGTCCAGACAAGATATGAATCTGCAACCTCCAATGGTTTCAATTAGGTCATCAAGCCTGGGCATAGGATACGCATCAGGTTTGGTTACTGCATTTAACTTTCTGTAGTCCACGCAGAACCTGATGAAACCGTCCGGCTTGTCCACTAAGACTACCGGGGCTGACCAAGCAGTAGAAGAGGGTACAATAATTTGGTCTTTCAGCATTTCATCCAGTTCTTTGCGCACTTTCTCTACATAAGGACCTGTTACTCTATATGGTGTTACAGATTGAGGGGAAGCATTCCCTGTGTCAATCCTGTGTAGCACTCCCTTGGCAACACCAGGCTTGCTTGAGAAAACTTCTTGATATTTTGTAACCAGAGTCCTAAGACTACTCTGCTGTTCACTGGATAGACTAGGGCTGATCTGCACATCTTGTGGATTAAACTCCTGCTGACCCCTCCCTTCCCAGAAGGGTAACTCATGTTCCTCTTTATCAGCAGCTTTCATGGCAAACAGCACCTGGTTCGTTTCTCTATAATAGGGCTTAAGGGCATTGGCATGAACAACCCTCCTGCCTAAACTTCCATCATCCTCAATAATATAATTAAGGTCACTCTTTTTCTGAATCACTCTATATGGTCCATCCCATTTAAGTTGTAATTTGTTCCCCTTAATGGGTCTCAGCCTAAGAACCTCATCCCCTGGGTTGAATTGACGTTCTTGTGCTCGTTTGTCATACCACTGTTTCTGTTTGGCCTTTTTAGTTGTTAAATTTTCCACAGCCAAATCCATATTTCTCTTGAGGTAGTTCATTAGTGAATCAATATAAGTTACTACATCGTGGGGATCATCTTCAATACACTGTTCCCAATTCTGCTTGATTAAATCTAGTGGTCCCCTTACGTGTCTCCCCAAATAATAGCTCAAAAGGACTAAAACCAGTACTTTCCTGTGGGACTGATCTGTATGCATATAAGAGTAGTTGTAACTTTTGGTCCCAATTATTTGGATTCTCCTGTAAGTAAGCTTTGATCATCCTGATGAGTGTGCCATTAAATCTTTCCGTTAACCCGTTACATTCTGGGTGATAAGGAGAAGTTTCGAGGTGTCTGATCCCACAGATGTGCCATAACCTTTTCATAAGTCTGGATGTAAAAGAGGTTCCTAAGTCTGTGATAATCTCAGAAGGGAAACCCATTCTACTCATATAATTTACTAAAGCCTCCGCTACAGTCTGGGTCTCTATGTTTCGTAAAGGAATTGCCTCAGGGTGCCTAGTGGCATGGTCCACAATGGTTAAAATAAATCTGTTCCCTCGCTTAATGACTGTGGGCAATGGACCTATGATATCCACTCCTAGACGTTTAAAAGGTGTTGAAATTACTGGTAAAGGACACAGCTTTGCTTTTGTCTTGTCACGGTTATGTCCCTATTTTTGACATACAACGCATCTCTGGCAGAAACTCCTAATATGTTTTCCCATATTAGGCCAATAAAAGTTTTGGGCTATTCTCTGTTTGGTCTTATTTATCCCCAAATGAGCTGAGAAAATGTCTGCATGTCCCTTTTCTAGCAGCATAGGGCGATATTTATCAGGAACAACCAACTGCTTTTTAATCTCAGGCCCTCCCTTTGCCATATTAATCAGTTTTTCCTTATAGAACAACCCACACTTTATAATGAAACGTTCAGGACATTCAAGCGTTAATTCTTTGTCATCCACCTTTTCAAAACAGCTTTTTAAAGTGGGGTCTGCTGATCCCTGGCAAATACACTTTTCTGAGGTATTTCTAACGAAAACGCCTCAGCCTGGGGTATGTTCTCTTCTTGTTCTTGAGAGCCAGTACCATTACTAGCTTCCCTTTGTTCAGGTTGTGATCACGTAATCACCAAGGCACTCTTGACATGCTTTGTTAAGTCAGTGCCAATAAGACAAGGTGTAGGAATTTGAGAAGAAACCCCCATTCGCCAAACTCCCTGCCATCCTTGATAATCAACTAAAACATCTGCCACAGGCAAGCTCACTAACTCCTTCCCAATTCCTCTGAGAGTCATATTCTGATCAGGAATTATACATTCCTGAGGTACAATATCAGAGTGGCAGATCGAAACTTGAGAGCAAGTGTCTCCTAAAGCAGTGTAATTCTGTCCTAAAATTTTTATCCTGTCCCCAGCTGATTCCAGTAGCTCAGAATTTATCTGAATGTACAAACAATGTCTTATTTCAGCTATTGGCAGATCCTCATATTCTGTATTCTGGCCATTAGAAGTATCCATTTCTGAAGAGCTAGCTGCTGTTTCTGGCTGCGTTCCCATGGCAACAGGGCTATCTCTAGAGGGACTCATTTGGCTGTTCTGTATACAATACACAGACTTTGCCTCTTTCA
The DNA here is from genome assembly GCF_051106095.1 of Pogona vitticeps. Lineage (NCBI taxonomy): Eukaryota > Metazoa > Chordata > Lepidosauria > Squamata > Agamidae > Pogona > Pogona vitticeps. Next base: position 13,404,588 of record NC_135784.1, read on the forward strand.
AATTCACTTTCTGAGGAGAAATTTCTTTCTTTTGAGTTGTGTTAAAACACTGGGAAGCAATGTGTCCCCTGCCTTGACAAGCAAAGCAAATTTTATCTCCCCATGAGCCTCTGTTAGTGAACTTTTCTGATTTTTCTTTTCCCTCCAAAATCTGGTTCCTGGACTGGCTCTGCCCAGAAGTTTTACCCACAAAATGGCTGCACATTTTAGCCTGACCCTGACCTGGCTCTTTGGAGTACTTTGGGTCCCATGTTTTCCTCATACCTTTTTCCTCATAACTTACAGGCCCCCTTATTTGTGAAATAAAATCAGCAATCTGCGCAGCCTGTCTAATGTCAGTAGGTTTCCTTTCCTGAACCAAATATTTAAGTTCACCACGAAGCAAGGAATAGAACTGCTCCAAACCTACAATATTTTTAACTGTTGAAAAGTCTGTACATTCTCCTGTTCCAACCACCTGTCCAAACATCTCTCTAAGTTATAACCCAGCTGTGTGAAAGTTTCATCTGATTTCTTGGTGAGCTTTCTGAATTTCTGTCTGAGGTGGTCTGAATTAATGCCAAATCTAAGAAAAACCAACTTTTAAAACTCTGAGTAATCTTTACTGAGTTCTATTGGCATATCAGCATATATTTCTGCCATTTTCCCACTAATCAGAGACCTTAGAACTACCATTTTCTCTGCTTCTCTGAGAGAAAAATCTGAGGCTGCTCTCTCAAAACTTGTAAGGAACGCTTCAACTGAATCCCCTTGTTTATAGGATGGAAATTTCTTTAAATCTGCTTTTGATAATTGGCTCTCCTCATATTCCCTATTATTATTATTGTTCTGGTTCAGTAATTCCATTCTTCTTATCTCCAACGCTATACGCTGTTTCTCCAGTTCAAATTGTCTCTCTCTTTCCTCCTTCTCTAGGGCAATTCTCTCTCTCTCAGCCTCCCTTTCCAATTGTCTCATTCTATATTCATGTTCCTGGGCTAATTGAATTTTCCTCAGTTCTGATAACTGTTCCCCATTAATTCCTTCCTCTGGCCTGAGCCTCATACTTTTCTCTTTCCGAAATTTCTTCAACTGATAAATTGTTATTTTTCTTATTTAGGAATGTTAATTCTAATTGTGCCATTCTAATTTTGTGTTTCAGTTCCATCTCTTTTATCCTCATGGCCATTCCCCTTTTTCTGGCATCTGCCTCTGCCTGACTGATTTCAGCTCTTTCTCTGGCCTCCCTTTCCAATTGTCTCTTTCTATATTCATGTTCCTGGGTTAATTGAATTTTCCTCAGTTCTGATAACTGTTCCCCATTAATTTCTTCCTCCCGCTCTGAGGTAAATCTGTCCCCTTCTCCATCAATCACCTCTCCAGTTCCCTCAGACATCTCTGGAGATTTAGGCTCACTTTCAGCCATTTTACTGCTCTTCAAAGGCATGTTTCTTACACAAAAGGCTCCTGACTATTTCCAAGCCTCTGTTTAAAATACTTTTTTCCTTTCTGTGTTAAGGTCTGATATATATTAGCAGTGTGTTCCAGCTGATCTGACACTAGAAACTGTAACTAAGCTTCTATGTCGTCTTCTTTTCCCCTTTTCTGGGCCTCTTGCCAACTAAGGATACTTATTTTATATTACTGCCTTTGGCTGCCTTTAGAATCACCACAGCTCTCTCCACTCACTGGAGCTGTTTCAAATGGAGATCCCTCAGCTTTGCTGGGCTTGGTCTGTCCTCTCAGAGTTCACCTAACTCAGGACACTCTGACCAACTCGCCACAGTCTCTGCTTTGGGGCTACTCTCCCTCACAAAATGGCCACTACAGAGCTCATAAATCAGTTTTCCACTCTGAAGCTTAAGTGCTTCTCCACTAGATTTGCTCCCCTTGAGTCAAATCCTAGAGATGCCCACACTTTCCACTTCAGGTGACCCTAACTGAAGTCCTTTTGCTCTTGCCACTTTAGCCAAGGCTTTACTGGACAACTGGACAACTGGACGACTCGTATCCCACACGCTGGCACCAATTTACGTTGTGACGTCCCACTTTCACGTCACAATGGTCAGGACACTCTCTCATTCACACTTTATTTACGCTGCCACCAACCACTCCTTCATAAGACTCTTCAGACAAATTGTATGATTTTAAAAATAAAAACTTGTATTTTATTGATAACAACAGAAGGAATGGTAAATCACTTTATCAACTAAAATAAAAAGGCAATCAGTAATAATAAAGTATCCCCTCATACACACTATCACTCAGACCTTAACTCTTAATAACTCTCAACTCTAACTCTCCATAACTCTTAACTCCCTAACTCTCCACTAAACTCACATCATTCACTCCCCCCCCCCTTATATACACAGCTCCACCTCCTGGAGTCCCACCTCCTGCTCTGCTATAGGCAGATGGGTTCCAGCATAACCATGATAGGCAGATGACGTCATTGCAGCTGTCACACTCACCGTCCAGCGAAGATCCTCCATAGGGCGGCCATTTTCTGGTGCCTGCAATGCAAGGAATCCGTCCTGAAAACAGCGGGGAGCCATTTTGCACAGCGGGGAGCCATTTTAAAACCCGACAATCAGCTGTTTTTAGATCGTCGTAAACCGAAAAATCGGTTCCCAAAGCAGGGAACCGATCATCATGAAGCGGATTTTCCTCATTCAGTAGCGATCACAAAAAAACACATCGTGAAGCGATGTTAAACGGGGTAATCGTTAAGTGGGGCACCACTGTATTTGTTTTATATATAGGCTGCTTTTCTTCCAATAAGGGGACCCAAGGAAGCTCACAAAATTAAAAGAATAGAATTAAAAACATAAGAAGTTAAACATTAAAAGCAATTAAATTGTACACTAATTAAAATACAGTATTTTACAGACCCACATCCGCTTGATCAATATCCGCTGATTCACTTATCCAAGGTCTGAAAATACTGTATTAAAAATATTAAAAGAAATACTAAAAAATAAATGTCATATTTTGCCACTTAATGATATTGTGAAATTGAAAGCAGGTGCGAAATTGACAGCAATCTCTCCAGTTTGGCTTTCATCCCAGTGATCGCATCTGCTGGAACCAAAGCCAAATGGAGCGATCCCACCTGCACCTAAAAAAAATAAAGAGTAGCCCCTGACATGGACTCAAAAGGGTGCAGGTAGAAACCATCAGGAGATGAGCTGGTTTGGGCCTACACTCACGTTTTGTGGTTGCCGTCAGAAGGAGCAAAGCTGCCCCTTCCCAGAGCAGACCAGACAGCGGGACTTGTGCCCAGGCGGTTGCACCCAAAACCTTCAAAAATAACAAACAAAAAAAATCCCACCACCCACCGTCTTTTGACATTCTGGCTCGTAAAAAACTTTAAGGTATCTCTAGTCCAAGTAAATCTGCTATGTTAGATTTCACTTATTTATTTTTTAGAGAGCAACTCAGGTGACTGTAAATGTTTCTTGCTCTCTTCTGGGATTTCCTGCTTTATTTACTATAGTGAATAAGAGGAAAATACCTCGGCTACAAGGTATTTTTTTCTGCCTCTTGCACCCAGTCTCTGGGGCTGCTGCCCTGGCCAGTTCCCAGAAGCGTGAATTGTTGCACCTGAGTCTTTTCAGATCGTTTCAGGATAAAAGCTCTACTCATTCCCTTCCTTTTCGCTGTAAAAGAAAATCTCCCAAGAGTCCTCCGGGGGAGGGATTTGTGGGGAAGAACAGACGAGATCCACGGGATCAAAGCCAAGCAACTGTCCTGCCAGGCACAAGAAACAACCCTGCTGTTTTTTGCAGATCCTCCCGTGGGGAAGGTGACACGAAAGGAGGGCTACGATGACAGGGAGACCCTCGTCTGCCAGGCTTACGGCTTCTACCCCAAGGAGATTGACGTCACTTGGAGGAAAGAGGGAGAGGTCCTGCAGGAAGGCACTTTCCACAGGAGCGTGGCCCCCTACCCGGACGGGACCTACCACGCCTGGCTCAGCATCGAGATCGACCCCAAGGAGAGAGACCGGTACCGGTGCCACATGGACCATGCCAGCCTGGAGGAGCCTCTGGTCTTGGCTTGGGAGGTGCCTGGTGAGTGGCAAGAAGGGCGGAGGAGTGTGGGCAGCCGGATGGATTTCGGGGGGGGGCTATTCACCAAGGGAGGAGTCAAACTCAAGAGTCTCTCTGCAGCATCTCCAGCCACATCAGTACGCACATAGCTGCCAAAAACATGTGATTTGAATTCTGTTGTTGTTTTTAAATGCCATTGTAGCCCTTTTGGCAATTCCTTCCCTCTAAACACAACTTCCTGTGTCGTGATCACAGCCTGCTTGCTGTCTTTTCACCTGCAAGCCTAAATGGATGTGATCACATGATGTGTTTGCAAATTACAAGAAAATAAAAATAAATTGTGGAATCTTTAATTTTATTTTAGCATAAACCTCATGAAATCCAATCCGGTTCCTCAATATAATATAATATTGTAATGTATTGGTTTCTTACTAAAGGAACTTGAGACAGGTTGAAGGACATTTAAATGAAGACTGCAGATAAAAATACAGTGAATTAAACAATTATAGATATTAACATAATAATCCAAAACCCATTGAAAATATGTGAGGAAAAGATGAAAAACTCCAGTGTCCCCCAATAAACTTCACACTTCAGTCCTATGTGAAAATTTGGCAGGCAGTTCTGGGGAGAGGACTCTCCCTTGAATCCCTGTCTCTGTCTTGCACTCACACTTAGCATCTTTTAACTCTGTGGGCTTCCCACTCCCTTGACCAGTTTCCATCTCCACCTTAACAGGGCAAGGTGGTTCTGGGTACCTGTTCAATTATTTCATTCTTTTTCCTCATACAGTTTCCACCTTAGGGCTCATTCTTGGGTGCGTCGTTGCAGTAGCTCTTCTTCTCCTGATCGTGGCTGGGATTGCTGTCGCCTGTGTCTACATCAGTAAGTCAGGGAGTAAATGCCTTGGTTGGGAGGTTGCTGTGGGGTTGGAGGGATGCGTTTTCCTGTGGAGTCTCCCTTCAGGGGGAAGATTGAGAGGAGTCATAGGGCCTCTCTTCCTACCTCTTCTATCAGGGCTCATCATGAGTGTCTCTGGTCTGCTCCTCTTTCCCATGATAGCGTTTTTCAAGTACCTGAAAGGTAGTCATACAGAGGAGGGGCAGGATCTGTTTTCAGTCATCCCAGAGTGCAGGACATGTCATAATGGGCTGAAGTTTCAGAAAGCCAAATTTAGGCTGAATGTCAGGAAAAACATCTTACTGTTAGAGCAGTATGACAATGGAACCAGTTACTCAAAGAGGAGGTGAGTGCTTCAACACTGGAGGTATTAAACTTATACAACCATCTGGCAGTTATCCTTTGATTTGTATTCCTGCATCAAGCTGGGGCTTGGGCTTGATGGCCCCTTCCAATTACACTATTCTGTGATTAAGAAGACAAAATGATGATTAGAGAAGAACTGTACAACTTCAATGATGACCAAGAAGAAATTGATATTTTTAAAGATTTTATATCGTTTCGTTTAGTCGTTTTGTCATGTCCGACTCTTCGTGACTCCATGGCCCTCCTATCTTCCACTGCCTCCCGGAGTTGTGTCAAATTCATGTTGGTTGCTTCGATGACACTGTCCAACCATCTCATCCTCCGTCATCCCCTTCTCCTCTTGCCTTCACACTTTCCCAACATCAAGGTCTTTTCCAATGAGTCTTCTCTTCTCATGAGATGGCCAAAGTACTGGAGCCTCAGCTTCAGGATCTATCCTTCCAGTGAGCACTCAGGGTTGATTTCCTTTAGAATGGATAGGTTTGTTCTCCTTGCAGTCCAGGGGACTCTCAAGATTTTATACAGTGGTGCCCCGCATAGCGACGATAATCCGTTCTGAAAAAATTGTCGCTATCCGGATTTGTCACTATGCGGGACTAAAAACCCCATAGGAACGCATTAAAACACATTTAATGCATTCCTATGGGGGATAAACTCACAGCTATGCAGAAATCCTCCATATGACCGCCATTTTCGCCACCCGGTATGTGAGGGAAACCGACCGAAAATGCTGCAGGCGGCCATTTTTTCTTCCAGTGGCCATTTTGGAACTGCCAATCAGCTGTTTTTAAAACATCGCAATGCGAAGATCGGTAAGCGAAACGCTTACCGATCATCGCAATGCGATTTTTGGCCATTGAGAACGTCGCAATGCAATCACTTTTACAATCGCAAAATCCGCATCACTATGCGGATTTGTCGTTAAACGGGGCGCTCGCTATGCGGGGCACCACTGTATACCAATCATCAATCCAAATGGAGACTGCAGCCAAGACATCAGAAGAATATTGGGACTCGGATGGGTAAGCAGTGAAGGAATTTGAGAAGATCATGAAGTATAATGATGTGTTACAAGAGATCAAGGCCATATACAAATATATAGTACTGTACTCCCAGTCTGAAAGCTGAACAGTAAAGAAAGGTTCTTATTGTTAAAGCAGTGCAACAGTGGAACCAGTTACCCGAAGAGGTGGTGAGTGCTTCAACACTGGAGGCATTCAAGAGAAAACTAGACAACCACTTGGCAGATATCCTTTGATTTGTATCCCAACACGGAGCAGGGGGTTGGACTCGATGGCCTTCGAGGCCCCTTCCAAATTCATGATTCTGTTATTTCCGTGCTGACCTGAGTTGCATGTCAGGGTTGTTCTCAGGCAGCGGGAGGCAACTGTGGCCCTGTAGATGTTGTTGGAGTACAACTCCCATCAGGCCTGGCTACTGTGAAAAGTTGCAAAGGATCATGGAAGTTGTTAAGCAACATCTGAGACAGCCATGGTTGCTGACAATTGTCCTAGAAGGAGGGGCCAGTGGCAATAGGGTTCTATGGGAGCCCATGAAACCACCTTTCCTGCCTCCAGGGGGTGGGTTTGGATGATCTCTGGGAACGGCCTTCAGCTCTAACTCTCTGATTCTGTCTCTGCAGGGAAATTGCAAGATGGCTACAGAACAGCATTAAGTGAGTAGATCTTTCTTCTTTCTGCGTTTAGGTCAGTTATTCCTCCCGTGATGTGTGACGGAGGTTTCAGTTTCAGTTTGCTTCACATCTTATAGTGAAACTGCTGTTCATAAATTAAAGAAAGGCGGGCGGGGAACGTGGGAATGAAAAGCGCAGTCCCCTCCTCTCATGTGGGAAGACACCACATTCATGGAAAGTTTGCTGGGACCTTGGTTGCCTTGGCTCCCTGGCAGCCAGAAGAGCAGGAGTCCAGCTGCCTTATTGACTTGGACGTCTCTCACAGAAGATCTGCCTGGTGGCACCTCTTGTATGTCCCTCAAATTCCCTATCGCCTGCTTCCCGTCCAATCCCCTAACCCACTTTTTCTTAATTCCTTTGGCACAAGTTCCTGGTTTCCATGTCTTGTGGCAACTTCATTCGGCATGGTGCAGTTCTAGGGTGCTGACTGCCACTTCCATCATCCTTGGCCACATGGTCTGGAGGTGGTGATTGCTGTAATCCAGCATATTTGAAGGGCAACAATTTTGGGCATGGAAGAGGCCGCAGGGCTGTGGCATTCGTTGGGAAAAACTTGGTAGCCCCTCCCAACAACCTGGCATTCTACGGCACTATATTTTGATTTCAGTAAGAACTAGTAAATGAAGAAAAGTGATTCCAGAGAAAAAGGGGTACTGTGCGAGAGCAATTCCAGAAGACGGGCACACTGCAGGTGCCTGCCAGATCTGAGAGAGTTGTTTTATTGTACAGTAAACTGATTGAGAGAGGGTGGTTGTTAACATTAGATGCGCCACAAGGCAGCTGAAAAATTGCTTTTTCTGTTTCTCCCCAGAAAACATTGACCTTCCTATCCATGTCTTTTCCAGATTTAGATGTTCATTTTTAACATTCCTCTCTGTGGGTGATTTTATTGTTAAAGCAGTTAGATGTGGCAGTTATAGCTTTGTGTTAATTAAAACCCGCCTTCCCTTCCATTCATTCATGGAAGTTGAATTCCTGATCTTTTCCTCCTTTCCAGTAAATGACAGAGGTTTGAACAGCTGCGGCAGAGGTATGTTTGAGGGAATCCCACCCAAAAAAGGGCAGGGACTCTCCGCCCATCTCACAGAGTCTTCTTGGGAAAAGAAAGGGTGGTTTCCCCGCGTAATTGGCTGGTTCAGATCCCCCAGATGAGAGAGGGGATCTTTCCCTTCTGTCTTTGATTCCCCAGCCCCACTTTTCAGTGCAAGGGCATCATCAGATGGCATGCCTTTGCTAAAGACCTTTGGGACACTGTGAAGGAGTAGGACCCAGTGTGCCGTCCCCAGAAGAAGAGAGTCCGAAAGACGAGAGTGGATGTGCTGAAGGGATTCTGATAGAGTTAGAATGTGAGGAGGAGTCACAAAGGAGGTCTACTGAAGTGTGCCTGGTGGATGAGGGTGGAGCCGAAATGGACCTGATCATGTGGGAGGAGGTGAAAGGGGAAGGATCAAATGTGCGGGAGTTCAGTTGGCTGGGGGAAGGCGAGCTGGGCAGATGCATCAATAGAGGGGTGCAGACTGACTGGCTGAAAGACGCAAGGAGCCAGGCGGACTTGGCCCAAGGATTCCCAAGCCTAATGAAAGAGGGAGGACTGTTGCCAGAGCCTTCTCCACCTAGCGGACGCGGTAGGGCATATGAGCCATTAGAATGGAGGGTCTCGGTGTTCCCAGTGGGCTACCATGGTGGGGGCCGGAGAGTTATCCGTCCGGGCCCCGAATTCCAACAGAAGCCTCCAGAGGGGGATTGGGCCCGCCATCCCTGTTGTGGGACCATATGCGCCGTGCGGAGTGCGCCCCTAAGACCATTGACGGACCGCGAACGATTTGGCCCGGCCCCTTGGTAGGGGAAGAGACAAACCCGCCAGTTGTTAAACCTAAAAAGTATGCCTTGTTGACAGATGAAGTGTTGAAGGATCCGTTTGATCCGGTGGAATTAAGTGTGCACGCAAATAAAGTTGTTGTTTCCCAAGACTCGGATTCGCCTCCGCGCCTTTTTCCCGCCTTTACTACACAACCCCCCCCCCGGCAAAAGACGAACCTTGTCACAGTGGCGCCCAATGTGGGGCCGGGGGGACGGAATTGGCGGGAAACAAAGAAGTGACCAAATTGCGAGAGGCGATGGAGAGACAGGCTAGGCTTATAGAGAACCTGACCGAGCAACAGATTCTGATGGCCAGGCAAATGCGCGGGAGAGAGAGTGAAGAGGAAAGAGGCATCAGAAACCTGGCCAGCGTACGGGGCAGTCTAGTCGCGGGGCCGGCGCCGATTCGAATACAGAAAATGACCAATACGGATGACCCTGAGGCATACCTGCATACGTTCGAGAGGGTAGCCACGGCAGCGGGATGGCCACGAGACCAGTGGACTTTAGTGCTCATCCCCTGTCTCACTGGCCTACTGCAGGAGGTGGTTGATACCCTGGGAGTTCAAGAGGCGACGCGATACGACGCAGTAAAAAACGCTATCTTGAGCACCCTGAACCTAACGGAAGAAACCTATAGGAAACGACTGAGGGAGTTGAAGTGGAAGCCAGGGACCCACCCGCGTACCGTGGCGCAAAGAATGAGAGCTAACGCAATGAGGTGGTTGAAACCGGCTGAGAATGATTGTGAAAAACTAGTGGATGCAGTTGTGCTAGAACAGCTTGTACAATCCTTGGGGACCAACGCGAAGAACTGGGTGCAGAAGAACAATCCCAAAACGCTAGAGAGGGCGATTACGCTGTTGGAGGACTACAGCAACACAGAGGAGGCAAACAAGGAAGTGACCGCCCCCTGGGCGGAGAGACAAAGACCACGCGGAGGAGAAGTTTCGCTTTCAACTTCCAATCTTACTGCGAAGGCGGGCACAGACATGAGCGGATCTGCTAGAGCGCGCGGGAAAGGGTTCGAGCCATTTGCACCGAAGCCTGTCAGGCCTGTTACCGTGGACCAGAGGATTTACGCGCCGGGCACGGGCTGGAAAGAGGGCAAGGACGGACGCCCCATCTACACCCCTGGAGTGGTAGGGAGAGACAGCAAAGAGGGGCGGATCATCTGTTTTTCCTGTGGGGTCCCGGGCCACGTGAAGAAAAATTGCCCCGGGATCGATTGTTCGTGGGTGGGACGCTTAGCGCAAGCGGTGGAACCTAAGGGTCCGACCTCAGAGCGATGGGAAGTAGACGCGTGGGTGAATGGGGTAAAAAAGAAGGCCCTTATAGACACAGGGTGCGGGACGACCCTGGTGAGAGATCTACCAGGCGACAAGCAGGACGGAGGATTGTCCGTGCGATGTATTCACGGGGACCTTAAGAAGTACCAAACCATGTGGGCTACGGTGAAAGTAGGGAACGACGAGAGACACATGAAAATTGGAGTCGTGCCAGGACTAACTCGCGAAATGTTGCTTGGTCGGGATTGGGTGGGCTCTCGCAATGTGGGATCAATTAAGGAAGGGCTGCAAGGGGATGATGAGAGTGATAAGGACCAGTCCGATTTTTTGCAGAGAGCATCGCGGGAGCAAGTGAGAGCCATGCAGCAGGATGATGCTTCGCTGCGAGAGCCTTTGTTGGCGGCTCAGCCGTCAGGAACCATTGTAAGAGGACAAAGGGGATGGGAGATGGATAATAATTTGCTATATTATGTGCATGATGATGCAAGTAGGAGGTTAGTGGTACCTTCCAAATGGAGACCAAAGGTTATGGAATTGGCTCATGATATTCCCTTGGCTGGACATTTAGCAGAAGAAAAAATGAGGGCAAGAATTGAGCAGCGGTTTTGGTGGCCGGAGTTGAGGAAAGAGGTAAAAGAATACTGTGTAACATGCCCTCAATGTCAGAAAACCCAAAGGAAACCACCCGCGGGAGCAGAGTTAATCCCACTTCCACTCATGGATCACCCTTTTCAGAGGATCGGATTAGACATTGTGGGACCGCTGCTTAAATCTCAAGGGGGACACACCCATATTCTAGTGATCATAGATTATGCCACCCGATATCCCGAAGCTGTCCCACTTAGGTCAACCACAGCCAAGGTGCTGGCACGGGAGTTGATGCAGGTGTTCTCCAGGCTGGGGTTCCCCAAGGAAATACTCACTGACCAAGGAACGAATTTCATGAGCCAAACCTTAAAAGAATTGTGGTGCCTCCTAGAGGTAAAACCTATCCACACAGCCGTGTATCATCCTCAAAGTAATGGCTTGGTGGAACGCTTTAATAAAACCCTAAAAGGAATGTTGCGGAAATTGGTCATGGAAAACCCCCGACGGTGGCACCTGTTGGTGGCACCCTTAATGTTTGCCATTAGGGAGGTACCGCAATCCTCTACAGGGTTTTCTCCGTTTGAACTGATGTACAGATGGCACCCTAGGGGCATTCTGGACTTAGTAAAGGAGAGGTGGGAGGAAGGTTCGGACGATGCGCGGATAACTATACAGCAAGTGATAGAAATGCGGGAACACCTCCGAACGGCTGTGGGGCTGGCTAAGGAAAACCTCGGCCAGGCACAAACTGGGCAGAAGAGGAGATACGATCAAAGGGTGAAGGTTCGGGAATTTGTACCAGGCCAAAAGGTCTTGTTGTTGATGCCCTCTGAACAGGCCAAATTATTCGCGACTTGGCAAGGCCCTTATGAGGTGGTGCAAAAAATAGGAGATGTTGATTATGAGATATACATGCCAGATAAGACCAAGAAGAAAGGTATCTTCCATGTTAACCTACTAAAGGAGTGGAAGGAACGAGAGGCTTTGTGGGGGGAAGTAGAAGAGCATGAATTTGGACCGGAGGTTGATTCATGGGGCCGGTCGGAAGGCAGGTTACCTATAGATGAGACCTTGCCTGCTGCACAACAACAAGACTTGGTACGGCTGGAAAGGGAATTTCAACACTTGTTTTCAGGGGTCCCAGGTGAAACCCAATTAATACAACACGAGATACACACCCCAGCGGGGGTAGTTACTAGGTCTGGAAATAGAACTTGGCCATACCACCTTAGAGAGGCCATAAGTAAGGAAGTTGAAGAAATGTTGCAGCTGGGAATTATAGAACCCTCGCGAAGTCCTTGGCACAGCTACCCAGTGATGGTGCCAAAGGCCGATGGAAAGATGAGGTTATGTGTGGATTTCAGGCAGTTGAATGAAATTTCTAAATTTGACGCTTACCCCATGCCCCGGGTGGATGACCTGTTAGAAAAGTTGGGCGGGTCAGTATATCTGACCTCGCTAGACCTCACTAAAGGTTATTGGCAAATACCTTTAAGAGAGGAAGACAAGGAGAAAACTTCCTTTGTAACACCTCAGGGGTTGTTTCAGTTCAAAAAGATGCCGTTCGGGTTGCATGGAGCAGCTGCGACATTTCAAAGATTAATGGATCAAGTCTTAGCCCCGGTTAAAGATTTTGCGGGGGCTTATATCGATGATATCTTGATTTATAGTAAGTCCTGGGAAGAACATCTGGAGCACATAAGGAGGGTGCTTAGAGAAATTGAAAAGGCTGGACTGAAGGTGAATCCCGACAAGTGTAAGATCGTGCGTAGGGGTGTACAATTCCTAGGGTTTCAAGTAGAAGGTGGGAAAATACAACCGGTGTCTGATAAGGTGGACAAAGTAGTCTCGTGGACGATACCCAAAAGTAAGAAGGAAGTACAGCAATTTTTGGGGTTGGCCGGATACTACAGACAATTTGTGCCCAATTTCGCTGAAGTAGCGGCCCCTCTAACAGATTTGACGCGGAAAAGGAAGGGAAAGAGTATTATATGGGGAGCAGCCGAGCAACATGCTTTTAGACAACTTAAGGAAACCTTGTCGACCTTACCCTCCAGGTACGCTCCGGATTTCAATTTACCTTTTTGGGTACAAACAGACGCTTCTGATAGGGGTATTGGCGCTGTACTGTCCCAAAAGAAAGGTGAGGTAGAATATCCTATAATGTACTTAAGTAAAAAGTTGAGCAGCCGGGAACAGAAGTATGCGACAATCGAGAAAGAAGCCCTAGCGGTGAAGTGGGCAGTGCAAGCTCTAAGGTATTATCTGTTAGGAGCTCCTTTCATACTGGTGACGGACCATGCGCCTCTGCAATGGCTTAATCGCATGAAAGATACCAATGCTCGCTTAACAAGATGGTATCTTAGCTTACAACCTTTCTCATTTCAGGTACAATATAGGAAAGGGAAGGCTCACTCTAATGCCGACTATTTCTCTCGACAGGAAAGGGAGAAGGAGAACCTTCCCTGGAGGACGGCCCACTCAGAGAGGGGGGCGTGTGAAGGAGTAGGACCCAGTGTGCCGTCCCCAGAAGAAGAGAGTCCGAAAGACGAGAGTGGATGTGCTGAAGGGATTCTGATAGAGTTAGAATGTGAGGAGGAGTCACAAAGGAAGTCTACTGAAGTGTGCCTGGTGGATGAGGGTGGAGCCGAAATGGACCTGATCATGTGGGAGGAGGTGAAAGGGGAAGGATCAAATGTGCGGGAGTTCAGTTGGCTGGGGGAAGGCGAGCTGGGCAGATGCATCAATAGAGGGGTGCAGACTGACTGGCTGAAAGACGCAAGGAGCCAGGCGGACTTGGCCCAAGGATTCCCAAGCCTAATGAAAGAGGGAGGACTGTTGCCAGAGCCTTCTCCACCTAGCGGACGCGGTAGGGCATATGAGCCATTAGAATGGAGGGTCTCGGTGTTCCCAGTGGGCTACCATGGTGGGGGCCGGAGAGTTATCCGTCCGGGCCCCGAATTCCAACAGAAGCCTCCAGAGGGGGATTGGGCCCGCCATCCCTGTTGTGGGACCATATGCGCCGTGCGGAGTGCGCCCCTAAGACCATTGACGGACCGCGAACGATTTGGCCCGGCCCCTTGGTAGGGGAAGAGACAAACCCGCCAGTTGTTAAACCTAAAAAGTATGCCTTGTTGACAGATGAAGTGTTGAAGGATCCGTTTGATCCGGTGGAATTAAGTGTGCACGCAAATAAAGTTGTTGTTTCCCAAGACTCGGATTCGCCTCCGCGCCTTTTTCCCGCCTTTACTACACAACCCCCCCCCCCGGCAAAAGACGAACCTTGTCACAGACACCCATTAAGGGCAAGAATGACCAATGGGGACATTAATGTCCTTGTAACTCAGCCTCCAAGGTCTGACCTCCTGAAGACTGAACAGGTCCCAAGACACGTGTGTGTCACAATGTCAGGCATAGTTCAAGGAGATGCTGACTTGGTCCTTCTTCTTTTCTCTCCACACAGGAAGCAACACAAGTGTTTAGCATCCTCAAAAGGAGGTGCGTTGTAGAGGAGGAGCTGATCATCTGTGGGCAAGAGGGGGGGAGACGCCAATGCCTCAAGGTGGGGCATCAAGTCCTGTCACTCTTGAAGTCCGATCCCTTCTCCCATTCCCAAATGCTGTTGAATCGAGGAACACAAGAAGAGCTTAGCAACTCTTAGGGACTGGATCTCTGGGAGATGATGGATCCATTGTATGCAAGACACCTGCAGCTACAGCTTATAGCCCAATTGCAAGTCCAGGTTCTTCATCATGGTCTCCATGAATGCACACTATGGGTATAATGGAACCCAATAGATGATGTCATTCCTGCTTGTCAATCAGAGGACAGAGCAGGAGGGGCGGAGTCAGAATGACAGTTGAGGGGTTGGAAGAGACAGAGGACAGTTGGAATAAGATAGGGATAGAGAGAAGTAGGGACAAGAAGATGTGGAGAGAGTGGTAGGGTTGAGGAATAGAAAGGAAATTGAAAGATTAAAACATATTGAACAAGAAGGAATGAACACATAAGCATAACATGAAGAATATTGATAGAAAACCTACAATAGTATTGAATACAAGTGATTGAACACCTGATTTAATGTATGAACACATGAAACAGTTATATTTGATTCTTCTTATAATTTGTGCAATAATAAAAGAATATTTAATTAAAAAACCCCTAATTCCTAAGTTCTATGAGCAGCTCCTGTGTGTGTGTGAATTGTAGTGGTATTAAGATAATACCTGGTGGCAGCAGAAAAGGGCGAGTTTACCTTTGTGGAGCCCAGAGAAATAAGGGACCATATGGCGGATTGCCACGATGGGTTTTGCTTCTGCACACGTGTGATATTCAGAACCTTCTAGAGCTGAAGAGTCAGGATATTATAGGCCCCACCCTCCCACATGGCCTGTTCCCGCCTCTAACAGTCACTCCTCAGTTCTTTTTGTTGCCGCTTATGAAACATCTAGAGCTTTCTAGAGCTACCCCCTGGAGATGGTTTCTTTCAGTTCTACTCACTGCATCGTGATTCTCATCTTGTGAGTCCCTTCTCCCTCCTAAACAAATTCAAGGTAGCTGGGTTCTGTCTGGCGATTCTTAAGTTTCAGAAATTTCCTCATACTTGACTCTGGTCTTGGTATGGAGGGTTTTGAATCGCTTCTATACTTGTTTGTTTTATACTTGTTGTATACTTGTTTTTTTGTCTAAATTTTATGTTTTTATGTATTGCAGAGATTGTGTATCTGGGTTGTCCACGTCTCTGTATTAAGGGGCTGAGGACTGTAGGCAAAGAGTGGCTTGTAAGGAGATCATCACCCCACTGATCAAAGAAAAAATAGACTTGAGTTTCTTGATACAGACTCCAAGATCATTTATCAAATAGCCAGATTTTCTATGGCGATATTCAGGCCTTGGAAATTCCATGATAACGATATATTAGATTTTAAATTGTGTTTTAAATGCCGATTTTTTTACAAAGTACCTCAAATTTTGAAATAATATGGTAGCTAGATATTATATTTTAAATAGCCTTTTAATGGCAAATGTTTTTTCTAAGGTACAGTGGTGCCCCGCATAGCAAGCGCCCCATTCAACGACGAATCCACATAGCGATGCGGATTTTGCGACGTTTTCAATGGCCAAAAATCGCATTGCGATGTTTTAAAAACAGCTGATTGGCAGTTCCAAAATGGCCGCCGGAAGAAAAAAATGGCCACCCGCAACTTTTTTGCATGGTTTCCCTCGCATACCGGGCAGCGAAAATGGCAGCCGTATGGAATATTTCCGCATAGCTGTGAGTTTATCCCCCATAGGAATGCATTAAACGTGTTTTAATGTGTTCCTATGGGGTTTTTAGTCCCGCATAGTGACGAATCCGGATAGCGACGATTTTTTCAGAACAGATTATCGTCGCTATGCAGGGCACCACTGTATTTAGAATTTTGGAAACTGGAAATGTCTCCCCCCCCCCCGTGTGATTGGTCTAAGGACAGTAACAATAAATTGTACACATCTACACTATCACTCGCATTACCTCAGTGAGCCTTCCAGTACATGTCAGGGGACGAAGTGGGTCTCTCCCGGCTGGGGGCCCCAGGCTCATAGTACCTCCCAAGGCTACTATTACTCGGACCATCTGGTCTTTCTGGATGCTCCTCCTCAGCACCAACGAGAGCCTTCATCCACCACCATGAGGCCTCCGCCCTTCAAGCCTGAACGGGCTCTTCTTCCAGTTGCCAGTTCAGCTTCTTTAAGACCTCATTCTAAGCAAGTGTATCTGACTCTCAAGGGGACCCTACCTCCAGAACCAAAACATCACAGGCTCCACCACACACAGCACCCTGGATCCAAAGATCCATTGGCCTTGGAATCAAGAGCTCAACCCCATGATCAACGGATGACACCGCCACCACACTCCGAACCCAGCACTCGAATCCAAGCCTCTATTCCATCGCAGCATGGCTGGCTCTCAGTGGATATGCACCAACTCGAACCAGCTCTGACTGCTTCACTGGCGGCGCCATCTCGCCGCCATCCACCAGAACTGACCCAGCAGGGCCATAGTCAATCTGTGGGTCCAGTTGAGTTGCCTGATTCCGACGTGGCCTCTGCAAGCCTGCTCTTGCCATCTGTGAAGCAGCATCCTAACCAGCTTCTTCCCCTTTGAAAAAAAAGTTACTTGAAAAATGACTTCTTCCCTGTGCAAAGGAGAAAGAGGAAATGTCTCTTAAGATGATGCACCTGTTTGCAGTTAAATTACTAACATTTTGAGTGGAACAGTGAATTTGCTGTGCTATTCAAGGAGCCACATTTCAGAAGAATCCAGAAAGTGCCAGAGTACCTTTTTCTCATGGTTCATTGTGCATGAATTTAAATTCTCATGTGCAAAATGAAGAAAGTTGTCAATGATGATCGGGGGTGGAGGTGGGGATGGGAATTTGTCCCTCGCCTGAATTTTAAATGTTTAAGCAATCATAATCCTTCTTAGTGACATGCACTTAGCTTTTATGGTCATGAGTGTAAGATTCCTTTTCTACATATATATTATATATGTACATTACATATTCTACATATATATATTACGTGGAATATTTGGATTTTAATAAAATCTTGTGTTTTCCATCTGCTGTTCCTTCTCTGAGCCTCAGAAGTCATTCTTGGCCCATCTTGCTGAGCGCAGACCTGGCCCTTGTCAGGGGAAGAGGAGAAGGAGAAGGACTTGGGCCGATTCCACCTCCACTGTTCTTTAAGTCTTTCCTGACTGGTTTCTGGGATCCAAAGCCATCTTAATTAGAAGGGAAAAGGAACTTGAGGGTTTAATGTACATCCTCTTAATTCAGGCTGTGACTACGCTGGCCAGCTGAATCACTTTGCTGTAATTCAAGTCACAGCCTGTCTTACTTTTGCAGACCCTCTGCATCCAGAATGCAGTACACGCCAGTCGGACCTCCAAATCGGAGAGGCTGCTGAAGGACCAGCCGAATTCAAGAAACAGGATGGAAGGGGTATACTAATGATGACTGTGCCAGTGTCGGTGTTAGCTAAGTGTCCTAAGCTAAGGAGCAAACATCAGTTTCTGCTATTAGCCAAACACTTACCACCTAGTAAGGCAAGGCCAGCTCCTTTAAAAAAACAGGTTAAAATTTGCCCCAGGGAACATGCACAACAATTCAAATCCCACAAGACTGTCATATGACTTAAAACCAATTTAAATAATTCGGGGCTGTGTGCCAATGACAACACCGTGCGCCTGGGCCATGTGCGTGTGAGAAAATACTTGTGTGGCCTGTCGTCTGATTTCTCGGAAACCACCTGACCTTTCTTGCTACTCTCCAGCAGGAAGCAGTAGAGGATCAGAAGAAGAAGAAGAAATAAGTTTATAGTTAGAAATTCAGGGTTGGTGGGGAGCAGGACAGTTTCTGAAAGGAAACCTTTTTCTCTCACCTCCACCTTTTCTTTCACCCCATCTCTCCTTTGCCCGCAGCTCTTTCCCTCCCCATCTTTCGCTTTGCCTTGAAACACAACCAAAGGCTTGATTGTTGAAATTTAGTAACTTCCTCTTCAAAATGGTGACTTTGTTCTATCCTAATAAACCTTTATCACTAAAACGCAGACACAGGTGGTGTTTTTCCTAAATAAAAACCCTTTTTTGGTGAAGACATTTGTGGGGGGTTTTTCACGGGGAGCTGACCAAATGTCCAGGAGGCCACCTGGGGCCGTGAGATGGGTGGCCCGGCACTCATCACAGCCTCCACGTGAAAGTGGGGAGAAGGGCCAACCCTGTGGCCTCAGGGTCCCGAGGCCAGAGACCGGGAGGCTCTCCCCTTCTTCTCTCTTCCTGCGGCCTGAGCGGCTGGCTCCCCTTTCCAGAACAGTTCATGGCCGCTCCTTGCCCTGTTTGTTTTGAAGCCGGCTCCTGACTCTGGAATAGTGCCAGCCTCCCATTCCGGGACTCGGGAGCCCAGCAGGTGCTGGTGTGGGTAGAGATTCAACAGGTGTGGCTTTTGCATTGGTGGATTTCCTTGCCTGGAAAATTTCTGCTCTCCAGCTTGGAGTGGACGGGGGAGGGGGGGAGTTTGGCCCTTCTTCTGCTTCCCGGGAGACTTCTTGGCCAGGGCTGCAGGGCAAGGAGCCAGGCACTTCGCACCAATGCTGGTTTGTCTGCCCGGCTCTGCCTTTTCTGGGAAATCACATGAGAGCAAAGAAACGGCCGTGGCCTTTTCTGGCAGCAGAGGGCGCTCCTGCACCGTCACCCAGGCAGAAGAATACCTTTCGGGCTCAATTTGGACAAGAGTCTCCTGCAGGGAGCAAAAGCATATCTCAAATGTGCATTGTGACAGTTTTAAGAACAACAGATTTTTTGGGAAGTTTTCTGCTCCCCCCCCCATGCTAGCTCCAGCTCTCCGGCATCCAGCCAGATGAAAAAGTGTGCAAGGAAGAAAGCTAGCTTCTGTTACATTACACCTTCTAATGGGGTGGAAAGACTACCTAACATCTTACCTTATTTCATTTCAGTTTGAGCTTCGCTGGATAGGAATCCCCTTCCTCAGCTAAACAGGCACTTGGTCTTCACCTAAATGAATTCTGATCTTTATACATTCCTCCTGATTTCCATTTTCTAGGCCCCGATGCTGGTTCCTCTACTGGACAGAGGGGGGAAAGCGAATAATTTTCTGTGGGTTTTTGTTTGTTTGTTAATTAATGGTTAAACAGAGATGGTGCCTTCTTTACCTGTGGGATGGCTGAGCAGAACCCTTATGAAATGTAAGTTGCCAGGTTTGGTCTGGATGCCAAAAAACATGGGTACGGATCTGCACTTCGGCATGTGAATAAAGCTTTGGTTTTGAGGCACAAATGTATCTTTTGCTGGCGAATCCGGGAAAGAGCTGAGGGTGGGATCCAAATCCACAGTCATGCTGTTTATGAAACAAACCTAATAATTCCTTGATGCTGTTCCATAGGTCGGTAATGCAGTCCAGAGGCCATATATCTGTAGGCCTGTCCAAGCCCCATGTGGCCCGTTATGTGCCTTTTGCCCAGCGTATCCTTCAACCTCCAAAGTAGGACCCGACTAACCAGGCACCCCATCTTCCCACCAGCGGAGGTGTGGTATCAGCACTTCCTCTGCAAAGGTATTAAAAGCTTTGTCCCACAGAAGATGATGCAGATTTCTTTTCTGCTGCTCCAGGGAGCTGAAGCAATGGATTTTATTTCCAACAAATGAGAGTTCAAATAAACGTCTGGCTGCTCGAACTGTTTGAGAGAGGAGCAAACGACCTCAGAAGGTGGTCTCTTCTCCTTCACAGGATGTTTCTAAACAGGAGTCGGATGACATGTCCGTCTCGCAAGGATGCTTTAGCCATGGATGTCCTGCTTTGTGGTGGGTTGAATTAGATCATCCCCTGGGGGGGGATCCCTTCTCCAACTCTGCATTGCTGTGCTCCTACCCCCAATTGCCAAGATGGGGGAAGCAGAATGTGGGCTTATTCTAAGGTGGCACTCTCATTCACATGTGCTATAGAGATCAGTTCCAAGGCTGGGTCTCAAGGGCTCCATGATCCATAAGCGTGGCTTCGCTAATGCTGCCTGATAAATGGCAGTGAAGGGAAGGCCCTGAGATTGTTGTGGGTTTTTCGGGCTCTTTGGCCATGTTCTGAAGGTTGTTCTTCCTAAAATTTTGCCAGTCTCTGTGGTCGGCATCTTCAGAGGACAGCACTCTGCGCTCTGGTGTAGTTTGCTTGGGAGTGGAGTATTTATGGCTGTGCGATAGACTTTTGTCCTATTCAGGAGATTGGTGATTAGTGTGCTGTCCTCTGAGGATGCCGGCCACAGAGAGAAAAAAGTCTTTCCCAGGAGGCCTTACAAAGAGCAAGAGAAACTGCCATGGCAAAGCAGCTTTGCTTACCAATACCCAACTAAACTTTGGCAGACCCTCTGCATCAGGAATGCAGTACACGCCAGTCAGACATCCAAATGGGAGGGGCTGCAGAAGGACCAGCCGAATTCAAGAAACAGGATGAAAGGGGTATACTAATTATGACTGTGCCAGTGTTGGTGTTAGCTAAGTGTTGTTAGCTAAGCAGCAAACATCAGTTGCTGGTATTAGCCAAGCACTTACCACCTAGTAAGCCAAGGCCAGCTCCTTTAAAAAAAAACATATTAAAAGTTGCTCCAGGGAACACACACAATAATTCAAATCCCACATGACTGTCATATGACTTAAAACCAATTTAAATAACAATTGCACAAGGTGCCGATGACAACATTGTGTACTTGGGCCATGTGGGTGTGTGAAGATACTCGTGGGGCATTGGGACTTGCTCAAACTGTCCTCTGCCCTGGTCTGATGTCTCGGAAAGCATCTGATTTTTCTTGTGTTCTTTTGCTATAAATTCCACTGCATTGAAATACAACCAAAGGTTTGATGTTTAAATTTAGCAACTTCCTCTTCAAAATGGTGACTTTATAAGCACTAGGAGTTGCAGCCACTTTTTTAAAGCATTAAAACTATTATTTTTAAAGTGCATGGAGTAGGGAAACAGATGAAGAGAGAAATCCAGGAACAGGCTCAGCTCCACTGGGGATACCACAGAGTATTTTGATGGCTGGATTCAGATGTTGTTTTGGTGGCCAAGAGGGCACCCTAGAGCATGGGCAAAGTTCTCTTGGGGAACCACAAGGGACAAAAGCTGGGTGTTTGCTGTGACGCACCCAGATGTAACTGGAACTGTGTGGAGCAAACTATAAGGGGCTGATAGGAAAAGATCTGGGTTCAAGTCTCCCCTCAGCCGTGACACACACTGTCTAGTGGTTATGCGTCTCATTCGGATCAGCTTCGCTGGTTGGTTGTTGGACTGGGGTGAGAGAAAATTCTGCCCAGAAATGTGGATGTAGAACAGAAGACTAATTCTATACTATTAATTCATCTACAAAAACAGTATCTGTTCTTGAAGTACTGTATTGACAAAAATATAGTTGAATCTGGAAAGCGAAATGGGCCACTCTTTTGCTTTTAAGTAGCAAAACCAGAATCACAGTTTCTGGAGAGGCTGAAAGAAGCACCTGCCAGCATAACCACACAGGATGTGGCCCTTTTTCCTTTCACAACCTCATCCTTCGAGGGGGGTTAAGCCTGTCGGTGGGTGTTGGAAGCATCTGCCCACAACACATGAGAGGAAAAAATCGGCCGGCTTGTTTTCTGCCTGGCCCAGAGCAGCTTTTTTGCATGGACGACGGGCTCCCTGGCTGGCTAGTGAGGGAAAACAAAGCTTCGTTTCTCTGGCAGGTGTTTTCTCCCTTGTTTCCAAGCCAAACTGCTGGTGTTTTCTGTTTCTGGCTTCGTCTTTGAAGGGGGCCTCACTCAGAACAAGCCTCTGGACCAGAAGCCTTCTGAGGGGGAAACGTGTTTGGAATCGAAGCCATTTGGTGCAGCTCCTGCTGGGCAGAAAGGAGGGGACCCCAAAAACGGCCAGCACCAAGTGAAGGCATAGCTAATGAATTTTAAAAGCTATAAGAGCATCATGACTACTCGCCACAAACATCCTGGCCATGGCTGGAGCGAGCAGGTGTTTGCAATCTTTTGAGATGCGAAGAGGTTGAATCCGGAAGTGCTTTGTTTGTTTTTCCACAATCAACTTTTAATTCTGAGACCAGAGTTTTGACAGAGGAAATGACTTGCGCCTATAAACAAGGAAGCTAGTTTTATTAATACAGACCCGTAGGTTTAAAAAAAAAACAACAACCCAACCCCCCAGCTTTGGTCCTTTTTTGTCCTGCCTGCCTTCCTCTTTGCCAGAGGCAGGGAAGGCTCAAGGATGGAGCTGGCTCTTCCAGCTGCACGTACGTGTGAAGGCAGATGCGAGAGGCCCTTTCGCGTCCGGGGGTTTGGCTGTGCCTTCCTCCCTGCCGACCCCGAAGGGGCGCTGCCCGCCTGTGGGGAGACCCCCTCCTGGACCTGCGGGAAAGGGGGGAGAGAAATTGGGTTCCTTACGAGCAGGGAAAGCAGCCCTAGAGATCGCTAGGATTTGGGGCAGGATTATTTGTATGGCGGTGGGGAGGACAGCACCCCCCCACAGGGCTCCGCTTGGCCCCCTTGACCAGGTCGTCATTTGCGTTCCCACATCGGGCACTGGAGGTGAGGCAGGTCCTTCGTCCCCCCCTCAAAAAAAAAGCCCATCCTCCCCCGCCGGGCGCCCACGCCTATTTCTCTCTTCCCGCCCCCTCTTTCCTCGTCGGTATTCCCCTACGTGCCCCTCATTTCTTCACCCCCCACCCCGCACCCCAAGCCTCGCTGCGGACGAGGGGGATCCATTTTGATTGCGAAGTTTCTCTTTCCATTGCCAGTCCTCAGAAGCACTCTGATCCGGGGATAATCTAGATAGCAACTCCTGACGAAGGCCGGAGCTCTCTTTTTCCTATTGGCCAAGGATTTTCCTCTCCACCAATCCTGGCTGTTCGGTCTGAAATAGGCTGGGGTTTCGCTAACTGCGGTCGGAGGAGCTCCGGCGACCGTTGCGGAGTGTCTGGCGTGGCTCCGGATTAAGAATTTCAATCCGGTTGGAAAAGTACGAGGTTCGGCCTTGACAATGAAATGGGGCCGCCTGCGTTGCTCCTGCTGTTCCTCCTCTTGGGGGACTGCGAGGGTGAGTAACGTGGGAAAGCGGCGGGGGGGGAGAGAACCGCAGAAGTGGCGTCGAGCTCTTACTTTGCGAAGGATATCCGGAGTCAGTCCCTTTTCTTGATCCGTTTGCCCTCTGCCTCTATACGCTTTTGCCCTCGATGGATAAAAACATTTCAGGGCGCGCCATCGGGGAAGGGTGTACGTGTGAGTTCCTCAATTTAATCCGAAGTCAGTCTCCTTTCGGATTTCAACGGCTGTTGGTCTCAAAGGCTGAAAGAACATGAGGTGTGTCACACTCCGGAGTAACCCGGAGTGTCGGCGTAGTTTTAGACAGCGAGCCTTTAGGGGGCGCCCTCTTTTGGTTTCTCTGGGTCCTGCGGTCGTCAGGACGAGGCAGCATCCCCTGCATCCAGATGGGAGTCAGATCGAGTTCAGATGTGGGATGAAGATTAGGGTCCGGGGAGCACGGGGGGGGGGGAGTGGTTGTGTGTTTGTGTGCCAGCCCCGCACATCAGGATGGGCCTAAATTGGAATCGGGGCTGGGATGGAAGAAGTACCTTGCTGGTGAGATGTAAGTACTCGGGTAAGGTAGACAAGGGTTTTGGATGGAAACGGGAAATCATGCTTTAAATCAGTGGTTCTTAACCTTTTTGATAGAAACGCCCCCTTGAGCCATTGAAGAAGTTATCATCGCCCCCCTCCCCACGGTGATGATATCTTATTTATTTATTTATTTATTTATTTATTTATTTATTTATTTATTTATTTATTTATTTATTTATTTATTTAAGACACTTAAATCCAATGACCGCTGAAAACAAAATTAAATTCCAAGAAATTGAAATGCCCCCCCCCCAAAAGTAACATTTAATGATTTAGTTGCAAGTGAATTTTAAGACGCAAAAAGAAATATAAAAAGGGCATAAAAACAAATGCAGGAACTAAAAATTTCAAGACAAAAACTCTGAAACTAAATTAAGATTGGAGGAAAATATATATTCATGCACACTGTAAAAAGGCTGTAGCCATCTTCACAGGTTTGGCTTGCTCCAACGCCCCCCCACTTCCCCCCTTCTGCTCCAGCGCCCCCACGCCGCCCCTTTTCGTTCTACTGCCCCCCCGAAAAATGAAATCGCCCCCTGGGGGGCATTATCGCCCACGTTAAGAACCACTGCTTTAAATCAACACCAGGTTCCCTTGATTTCCTTGGATTTGACAGGGAGCAGATCCCAAACCACCAGTAAATCACATGTCCCACCTGTCACCACAGAGTGAACTGCAGGGGCGTTGGACACTGTTATGGCACAAAAACATGGGTCTGAGGTAATGCATTTTACGGCGTGCGTATCCATCTTTTTTATATATATAGTGTGAGAAGCACCAATTTGTCATACAATTTCTCACATTTAAGTTTGACTACTGAGTGGGTGATGGCTTCAGGTTTATTCCCTGTAAAAATCATAATGTTCTCAAGTTGACCTTTTTTTTTTAATTTCCTGGATCCAACTTTTCCTTTGGAAATAAGAGCACTCACTTTTCACCAATATGCGAAGGCTTAATTGGATGGGGCTGCTATTTTACTTGAATGTGTCATTCCATTGATAGCTGTTTTGTGTGGGACATGTTGTGGATTCGGTTCGGGAGGCAGGGCAACCATCCGATAAAAGCAGAAAGGTAGGGTGGCTCTCTGGTGGATTGCCATCCTACCTGTCAGGTCTCAGGAGCAGGATCCCACCATATTCTGTTGGAATGTTACTGGTTTTAGCAGCACAACCTCATTGCATTGCATTGCATTTTCTCTTGTGGTTGATTTTCTTTCGTCCAGTCGTTTGTGATAAAGTCTGCACCCTAGTTAACATAAATAAATGAAGGAAAGAAGATATTTTGAGAAGAAAATAAGAGGTTTTTGTGGCTACAGATAAAAATTGAAAAGCTGTCCTTTCCCTTACCCACACAAGGCTTGGCAACCCTATTTGAAAAAAGAACGCTGCCCTTTTGCCATTTTATATCTCAGGGGAGTATTTACATCCTAGGACACCCCCTCTGGCCTTCTAGGCCTGTGGAGGAAGCTGAGCAACTTAGAAATGGTGAAGAGTAAAGGGTTAGGGTAAGTGGCTGTGGTTTTCTCTTTTCCGGCACATGAAACTCTCTTTGGAATTTTTTGATGCCCCAAAGGCGAACATCCCACAGTGCTCTCCTGTGTGAAGACACAGGAATGTTTTCTCTGAGATCCGATGTTTCAAATTGGGAGGGGATCTCCAAGCATGTGCTGGTAAAGTGGAGCATTTTTAATAGGTGTTTTTGATAATTTTGAGATAAGATGCACTCATGTTTCAGAGCCTTTGAGACTGGCCTGAAGAACATTGAAGTTCCCACAATGCCCTGTTCTGGAAATTATCCACCCACCTTGGAGACCCACCCACCCACTTCGTATTTCACAGTTTCAAAGTTATCCATCCAGGGTAGTGTTTCCGTCACGTCATATACAATACACATACGCTGTATATTACTTAAAAGAAAGGAAAAAGCTGAGCATCCAGGAACCACCATAGAGTTGTTGTTCAGGGCTTGAAAATTTTATAATGTCTCACCAGTCAGTCAAAAATTTCACCAGTCAGCACGACCAAACTATAGCCTTGTAATTTACAGTATTGGGATTGGGAATCACTGGTTTATACCCTCATGTAGATTACTCTACATTCTCCTGCAGAGCTATATTTCTATGTACAACTCGAACTCTCTTCTCACAAGAAGAGGGCAGTTTTCTGTTTGCAATGAGAGGGGACTGCAGGATTAGAGAGAGGTGGAAGGGAAGGAGGCAGGCAGGGAGGGAGCTGTGACTCGTCAAGCAACATTTTTCACTCATCACAGATGAGTGGATGAGTGTATTTTTCAAGCCCTGGATAGGTTTATGATAAAATCCAGCAAATTAGAAAAAGAGTTAATTGATTAAAAAATAAATTGCCCAGCTTCTTTACATGACAAACTGAAAACCACACTTTGTTCTTATTGTTCACTCACTGAGACAAGATACCTAAACCCCTGACCTATCTGGTCCAGCTCTTCTTTTTTTTTTTTAACCCACTTCCATTCTTCCCAAGGGTTAGACTCCCCAGCACTCGCCTTTCTATCAGGCCCCACCTGACCTCTGCCTCTGTTTTCTCTCCTTTTCTCTCTTTCTCATCCCCTTGCTCCTCTTCTCCAGACTGTGGATCCCTTCCTGGGTTTTCAGGCTGTCTAGTCTTTCCGGGGAATCAAGTCCAATCAGGGTCACTCCCATGTTTACAGGAGAGCTGGAGGTTATTATTCCCAGTGGTTCTGTAAGACGAGGAGATGGCATGTTGACAGGGTTGCTCACTTCCCTGGCCCCCTTCTCCCCATCATCCTGAATTTATATGTTACAGTTGGACAAGAACGGGATGCCTTTAGGCTTGAGGGCAGCTGAATTGTGCTCCTTGGGTGGTGTCTGGCCTCCAGAGTCTTTCTTAAGGTCCCTGGATGCTCCCTCCCTATGGTAATTATCTACTCTAGAAACCTTCAGGAGCAATGGTTAGAATTCCTATTCTAGTACCTGCCCATGGGTCCCCAAACTGCAGAATTTTAATTAGAAGATGGAAAAAGCCAAATTGTTCACAATGAAGAAACAGGAAATTATTGGGAATGCTGGCAGGATAAAATAAGTAACTTGCTAAGGTGCATTTGTGCAGTAGCAAGGAGACTCACAAACAGTAATTAGGATGTAAGGAAAAATAGCATGCACAGAGTGCATGTTGAAGACCAACCAGCAGGGTTTGACAGAACAGCAGTACAAGTCATGGATTCAGCTGCGGGCAGTTTTTCAGTCATTCCTTTAAGACAGCGGTCCCCAACCTTTTTCGGACCACAGACCATTTGGAGGATGCGGGCTGTGTGTGCGGACAGGTTGGGGTGGGTGGGGGCACCCCCATGCTCATGAGTGGGTGTGTCACACTTGCAGGTGGGTGTGTCGAGCTTGTGCACATGCATGCAAGTGTGACATGACGATCGCGCTTGTGCATGACATGCTCACCTCTTGGGCGAGCCTGGCCTTGAGTGGAGGAGAGGTGGCTTCGCCATGGTGGCTCGCTTAAGCCTGGAGGACCTCAAGCTGATGGGCAGCGCGCCTGAGCCAAGCCTTCCGGGATGAGGGCTTCCGTGCCCTCTTTGCCAAGTACACCGCTAAGGAGACAGCCCTGGAGCATGAGCGGGGTGTCGAGGCCTGCTTCCTCTACCTGAGCCTCCACTGGTGCTACCTCAACTTCTGCGTCCACCGGCCAGTGGGGCAGCCCGAGTGCCACCCAGTGGCAGCCGCTGGTTCCTGCCACACTGCCTGGCCCCCGGCAGCGAGGAGCTGAGCCGCCACCAGCCCTGGGGCTCCCGCCACCTGGTCTACGATGTGCTCTTCCACCTGGACACCCTCCGCCTGGCCGCCTGCTCGGCCTGCTTCCATCGCCTCGTCCAGGACATGGCCCTGCAGGCAGTCGAGAAGCACCTCCCCCCGGGCCTGGGCTGTGCCAATGCCGCCCCCAATGCCACCACCCCGCACTGGACCCTCCGGCAGCCCTCCTACATGGACCTGCAGGACTACTGCTGCAGCCGTGATTCAGTGCCCCGTCAAGCTGCAGCTCCCGCACGCGGATCTCCAGCTGGGCTTGGGCCATGGAGCTCAGCAAAGGCAGCTCGATGGTCACCACCAGCTCGCAGCCACAGAGACGGGTGAAACATTAGGAAGAAAAACCTTAAGAACACAGCCAAACATTCTGGAAAACCTACAACAGTGATGAGGAAGGTGTCCGATATGGTGTCTCAAGGTGAGGTGGGATCTACGTGAAAACAACTTCTTTTGTTCTATTTGAATCATTATGGCTGGATACACCATGGTACTGGTTCATTTTCTCTCTTGTTTCAAGTTGAGCCCCTTGAATTAGAGAGAGAGAGGAGAGATTGATATATTGGGAAGGGATAGATCGGTTTATTTATTTATTTATTTATTTAATTTAATTTAATTTAATTTAATTTAATTTAATTTATACCCCGCCTGTCTGGCCCACCGGACCACTCTAGGCGGCTTCCAAATATAAAATCAAATAATAAAACATAGACAAATACATAATAATCAAACAAGAACAGCAGTAAAGATAAAAAGGAAAAGTAAGAAAAAAATCAAGAGTTGGCTGGAGGGAAGGCCTGAATAAACAGCCATGTTTTTAATGGGTTTTAAAGGTGCCCAGCGTGGGGGCCGCGTGAATCGCCGGAGGGAGATTGTTCCAGAGGCGAGGAGCCACCGCCGAGAAGGCCCGGTTTCGTGTCTTCTCCTTCCGGGCCTCTCTCGGCGTCAGGCTCCTCAGCCTCACCTCCTGACTCGCGTGGGTGATCCGGGTAGACCTTGGTGGGAGGAGGCGTTCCGCCAAATATCGAGGTCCTAAACCGTTTAGGGCCTTATAAGTAAGCATTAAAACTTTGAAGTTGACACGGAAACAGATGGGCAGCCAATGCAATGCAGCCAGCATTGGAGAGATGTGTTGATATTTTCTCACTCCTATAAGGAGCCTGGCCGCCGCATTCTGCACCACGTGAAGTTTCCGTGTCAGCCTCAAAGGCAGCCCCACGTAGAGCGTGTTACAGTGATCTAATCTTGAGATTACGAGCGCATGCACCAAGGTAGTGAGCGCCCCCATGTCAAGATAGGGTCGCAGCCGGGCAATCCGCCAAAGATGGAAAAATGCGGTGCGGACTACCGACGCCACCTGAGTTTCCATGGTGAGCGTCGGGTCCAAGGAGGTAAGAGGGATGGCTTGTAGACAAAGGGCCTTCTCGGCAGCTGCCCCCAGACTATGGAACGCCCTCCCAACTGAAATTCGCCTGGCGCCGACACTGATGATATTTCGGCGCCAGGTCAAAACCTTCCTGTTCCAGAAGGCTTTTAATTGAAATAACATTAACTGTGGGTCTTAATGATGGTAATTTTAATTGTATTTTTTAATTGTATTTTAATTGTATTTTAACTGTATTTTAATCATTTTGTTTTACTGCACTGAATTTTGGTTGTTGTGAGCCGCCCAGAGACCTTTGGGTAGAGTGGGCGGCATATAAATTAAATAAATAAATAAATAAATAAATAAATAATAAATATGCCGAGGCTGCGGACCCCACTCTTCGCGGCCAAGGTGGTCCCCCCAAATGTGAGAGAGCCACCCAAGCCACCTACCACGGGGGCACCCACCCTCAGAACTTCCGTCTTATCCGGATTCAGCCTCAGTCCATTCTCCTGCATCCATTGCAGTACGGCCCCCAGGCAACGCTGAAGGGAAAGGACAGCATCACCTGCAGTTGGTGAAAAGGAGATATAGAGCTGGGTGTCATCGGCATATTGATGACACGAAGCCCCACATCCCCTAATGACCCCACCCAGCAGCCTCATATAGATGTTAAACAGCATTGGGGAGATAATCGACCCCTGTGGAACCCCACAATTGAGACTCCATGGGGCCGAGACGCTCTCCCCAAGCTGAACTCTCTGGGGACGGTCCCCCAAGAAGGAACGGAGCCAGGCAAGTGCCAAGCCACCAATTCCCAACTAAGAGAGCCTCCCCAGGAGAATACCGTGGTCGACGGTATCAAAGGCCGCCAAGATGTCGAGGAGGACCAGCAGGGAGATTTTGCCACTGTCGGCCTCCCTCAGCAGGTCATCGTACAGGGCGACCAATGCCGTCTCAGTACCGTGGCGCGGCCTGAAGCCCGACTGAAAGGGATCCAGGGCATCTGTTTCGTCCAGGTGAGCCTGGAGCTGATCGGCCACCACCCTCTCAACCACTTTGCTCATGAAAGAAACATTGGCGACAGGCCTATAATTGCCAATTTCGTCCGCCGCCAAACTAGGTTTCTTTCTTATGGGCCTAATGAGTGTCTCCTTGAGGGCGGATGGAAATCTACCCTCAAGGAAAGACTCATTTATTATTACTGTGGCCCATTCTGTTGTTATCGGCCTGGCTGCTTTGATTAACCAGGCCGGGCAAGGGTCCAAGGAGGAGGTGGTGGCTCGGCAGCGGTCAAGCACCCTGGAGACAGAATCAGGTGTTACAGGCTGAAAAGAATCGAAATTCACTGGGTAAGACGGAGCGCTGGACATCTCTGCTCGACTCACTGTTTTTAAAAACGGAGAGAGCTCCCGGCGGATGGCCTCCACTTTAGATTTTAAAAAGGCTGCAAACTGGTCAGGGGAAAAACTAGGGGGAGGCCTATCACCTGAACCAGTTCCAGATAGGTCGCGCACTATACGGAATAACTCCGCCTGCTGGTTGGACGCTTCGCTTATCCGGTTAGCGAAGAATGATCTACATGCAGCCTTTACCTTAGTCAGGTAAAGGTTAGTTGCGACCCTGACAGCTGTCCAATTGTAATCCGTCGGGTTCTTTCTCCACCTACGCTCTAGCCTTCTCCTATGTCGCTTCATCGCTCGGAGCTCCTGGTTAAACCAGGGCGCAGGCCGAGCTCTGAGCCGGAGAGGGCGTTTAGGTGCGATCGTGTCTATAGCCCTAGTGGCAGCGATGGACCAGCTGTCAACCAGAGCCTCGACAGGAGCGCCAGCCAGGTCAGCCGGAACACCTCTCATGGCCTCCTGGAATCCAACAGGGTCCAGTAGCCTTCGAGGTCGGACCATAGAAATAGGTCCTTGCTCCCTGCGAGGTTGAATATATCAGTTGATATATTGGTTTAGAAGCAGGTCCTCTGTTGCACTGCCTGCTCCTGCAGAATCACCTTGGTCTGACTAGTTCCCCCACCGTCTGCCTTTCAGCTCAACCTGCCATTTCCACCCCCCCACCCTGACTGTCTCGTCACAATGACCGATGAAAAGTGCTATGTCGAAATGCTGGTGCCGCAGCAATGGCTCGCATTGCTCTGTGACATACCTTTACCAACTTATCAGTGCACCGGCCACATTTTTTTAAAAAAGCCACTTTCCTTGCTTTGATTCTGAACAGAAGCGGGGGCAAGTCGTGCATACCCCAACTGCCCTTCCCTCACAGTGGCCACTTGCTATTCCTTGGTGTGACGGAGTTCTTGTTCTGGACTTGGCAGTTCCTCCGCTTTATGATAAGTTATCACAGGAGACGGATTAACATCTAGCCATTTTTTATTTTTCTTGAACGGTGTGGGATGAACAATAACTTCTGTGGGTCCAACGAAGCCGGCAATCACTGACACCTCAGGCCACCTTTCTGTTAAGGCTGGCATAACTCAACAGTCCTTCAACGTGCGGACATCCCGCACGTCTCTCTATCGGTCAGTTTCCATAAGGGGCTGACTCCTCGCAGCATAGATAGTCCTGCAGGAAGGGTGTCGAGCCCAATCTCCTTCGGGTGGAGTTGAGGACATCATTATTGGATCTTGGCACACCACCTTCTTCCAAGGACCTTTCCTTCGCAGATAGACATAAACGGTCCACTCCACAGACTCCGATTCACCCAGCTGTACTCAATTCCCGCGCTCTCCAGAATCTTTTGGGATATTTTCCTTGCTTCTTCTTTTGTTTCCCTCTTTTGGGGAAAGGAGAACACATATGATGGCCCTTCTGCCCTTCTCAGCATGAGTTTTCCCTCCTCCTCTTTTACCCCAGCATTCTCCCACTCCTCCCAACCTCAGTTTCTCCTCATCCCCCCTCTTTCTCTTTCTCCAACCTCCTCCGCCCTCAGGAAACCCTCTGCTAATTGGTGGTACATTTTCCAACCCAGTGGTCCCACCTTCCTCTTTCACAGGCTTCCTCCAGCATCCTGCCTTTGGACCCCCTTTTTAATTCTGCCCCGTGCCCCTTCTTTGCCCCAAAGACATCCTTGATCCTTTACCCAGTTCTGCACTTGTTGGCAATCTTGCTGGCCTCATTTCCTGCCTCTTGCCCTTTGTCGAGGTGTGTTTTGTGCTTGCTTATAAAGACGACCCATTCTCTCCCCCTGTTTGTGCATTTGTTCATTATAAAGCCGGGGTCCCCAGCCCCCAGTCTGCAGCCCGGTACTGGGCCATGGCCTTGGCAAGATTGGGCCGGGGAGACAGATCTCCTGCCACCACCCCACCACATATACGCATGGCCCCCCCACATGCACTCAGGGGTGCCCCGCCCACCCACGCACGGACTCCGCCCCCCCAACCAGTCCGCGGTTCAGAAAAGGTTGAGGACCACTGTTATAAAGAGATACAGGCAGTTTGGATACTGATGATGGGTTTCAGTGAGTGCATTGTCTGAAGTCTGAGTATTTGAGAGTGTTTTCCTCATTTGCAGGACCTCCTAATTCTGCCCCCTCTCTGTCCCTTTCCAGGCTCCTCCTCGCATTCCCTGAAGTATTTCTACACAGGGGTGTCTGAACCCAACCAGGGGCTGCCCCAGTTCATCGCTGTGGGGTACGTGGATGGCCAGCTCTTTGTCCAGTACGACAGCAACACCCGGAAAACGGAACCTCGAGCGCCCTGGATCGAGAAGGTGGAGGAGGAGGATCCCTGGTATCAGGAGCAGAGCACTGAGATGTTTAAGAACTCGGAGCAGCTATTCAGAGAGAACCTGGCGATCTTAGGAAATCGCTACAACCAGAGCGGAGGTGAGTGGTGGGCAGAAGAGGGAGCGATGGTTTCCCCATTCCGCATGCTCTCAAACGTATTGTGGCACCTTGAGGACTAACTGTTAGATTTCAGTATGATGATGTGTCGCTAAGCCCTACTTTCAGTTAGCAGTTACTGTCTATCAGTCTGTGAGGTAACAATGCAATTCTTGATACAAGTAGCCAACTGGGAGAAACTTTGCAGGATTTGACCCTTCCCAGTGTGCTGGGAATCCTTGAGTGATACAGTCGTGCCCCGCTTAACGATTACCCCGTATTACGATGAATCCGGTTCACGTCAATGTTTTTGCGATCACAATTGTGATCGCAAAACAATGTTTTAAATGTTTTTTTTTCGCTTTGCGAAGATCGGTTCCCTGCTTCGGAAACCGATTCTTCGCATGACAACAATCAAAACAGCTGATTGTCGGGTTTTCGAAATGGCCGCCAGGTGCTCAAAATGGCTCCCCACTGTGTTTTTGGATGGATTCCTCGCTATACAGGCACCAAAAATGGCCGTCGTATGGAGGATCTTCACTGGACGGTGAGTTTTTAGCCCATTAGAACACATTAACCGGGGTTTAATGCGTTTCAATGGGTTTTTAAATTTCGCTTTATGACGTTTTTGCTCTACAGCGATTTCGTTGGAACGAATTAACGTCGTTAAGTGAGGCACCACTGTATTTAACATTGACGACTGGGAGGGTCAAGAATTCTGGCCCTGTGGGGCCATTTCTTACGTGGAGGGTTCGCAGAAGGACAATATACATGACATACCTGTATTGCCAGCACTGGTGTGTGGTTGTGTATGTGTTTCATCTTGTCAAGTTTATCTCTTGGGGATCATCTCTTTGTGACAGAACCAGTTGGCAGCCAGCTTAGGTGAAAGTTGCCTGAATTCAGGCCACAGCACTATAGCCATTTCGCTTGGTGGTAAAGCAGATCTCCGTTCTCTCTGCCCCAAATCCTCTGCCCTTCTCATCTTGGGCAAGATGGAGCCTCTTTTCTAAGCAGAAGCTCCAGAATGTGTGGGTTTTCCTCCCTCCAAGCAGCAGCTCCTGAGTTAATGGAGGGAAAAGGGCAGTCAGGGCTCCTTCTCGGAAAGTGGGAAATGGCTGCCCCTCTTCCCTGTGGAAGTGGGTGGGGAGGGGAGAGCGGGGAGGGGGATCCTCCTTGTTCTCTGGATACTCCCTGACCTGAGGAAGGATTCTTTCCCCAAGGATTCTCCCAGATCTCCCCCATGGAATACCGTTTTCCGGAGGAAGGAGAACAGAAGAGATTCCTTGGTTTTCCTCTTTTATGGGTACCGGAAAATGGAGCTAAGATGTCGCCGAGGGGATCACACCAGTGGGGGGAGGCAATGGGGGGACATCCCGAAGGCCCTGTGGGGATGGCCGGGGAGAGAGCTAGAGCCGGAGTTTGCTGAATCTTTGCAGGGGGGCTGAGTGGAAGTGGGGAGACAGTGAGGAAATGTGGGGGGGATGTGGGGAAGGTACATAAAAGTGGGTTATGAAGGGGAGCCCCAAGCTGGTGTGTTGGAAAATGGGGCAACAATTGTCTCCTGGCCCTCTTTTCTGTGCACCCTGAGGCCGCAGTGGGGAGCAGTGGGGGAATCTGCCCTTCTACAGGTGCCATTTCTCTGCCCCCACCTCTCTTTGTGGGGTGTCTCCCTGTTGGCATTTCTTTCCCAGAGGCAAGAAGAGAGTCAGGGAATGGGGGGGGGGAACACCCCACCAAATGGGCTCTTTTTCTCCCCCTAAGCAGCCCCTCCATAGTGGAAAGTCTCTGTGTCTTGGCATCCTGCATCTGTGGGGTTGGCAAGTGGGGCTGAGAGGTGAGAGGGACCCCCCGCTTCCTCTCCACTCTTCCTCTCAACCCCCCCCCCATGTGGGTCCCTTCCAGGCTTTCACTCCCTGCAGGAGATGCTTGGCTGTGAGCTGACGGAGGATGGAAGCAAAGGAGGACATTGGCAGTTCGCCTACGACGGGAGGGACTACATCGCCCTCGACAAGGAGACCCTCACCTGGACGGCGGCCCTTCCCAAGGCCCAGATCACCAAAGAGAAGTGGGAGAAGGATCCGACCCTTGCCCAGAGACGAAAGGACTACCTGGAGGAGATTTGCATCGAGTGGCTGCAGAGATACCTGGACTATGGGAAGGAGAGCCTGCTCAGGAGAGGTGAGTGAACCAGGGGAGTGAGGGAAAATATGGGGGTGTGAGAGCGAGGTCCTTGCGAGAGAGGGACGTCCCTTCCCCTCGACAGATGGGTGGATACTGTCAGGATGTGTGTGACGATAAATCACTTTTAAGTAGTTAGGAGTCCCGGAAAGAAAATTTAGGCTTTCTCTTCTCCTGAGAGCAGTAAAAGATAAGACACAGTGGAACTTTTACTGTGAGAGATTTCAACAATATAACTCTCAGACAAGCCGTTGTCTTTCTCAGCGAAGGCTTTTATCTTGTACTTTTAGAAAATATTTACAGCAACTATTTACAGCATTCCAGACATCACATGCAGCTCTTCAAACTTCACCCACAGAAGCATGGTACCAACTTGGTTACTTTTATATCCATCTTGCTGATGCACTCTTGCTACCTGGATTGCATCAGATGTATAGTGACTCAGCAGATATCCACTGAACATGTCCATCATTGTCATCACTTTTCTTGTTGTTGTTTAGTCGTTTAGTCGTGTCCAACTCTTTGTGACCCAATGGACCAGAGCATGCCAGGCCCTCCTGTCTTCCACTGCCTCCCCGGAGTTGGGTGAAATTGATGTTAGTAGCTTTGGTGACACTGTCCAACCATCTCGTCCTCTGTCGTCCCCTTCTCCACTTTCCTTCACATTTTCCTATAATATCAGGATCTTTTCCAAGGAGTCTTCTCTTCTCGTGAGATGGCCAAAGTATTGGAACCTCAGCTTCAGGATCTGACCTTCCAGTGAGCACACAGGATTCCCTTTAGAATGGATAGGTTTGTTCTCCTTGCAGTCCAGGGACTCTCAAGAGCCTCCTCCAGCACCACAATTCAAAAGCATCAGTTCTTTGGTGGTCAACTTTCTTTATGGTCTAGCTCTCACTTCCATACATCACTATAGGAAAAACCATAGCTTTGACTATTCAGTGATGTCTCTGCTTTTTAAGATGCTGTTGAGGTTTGTCATCACTTTCCTCCCAAGAAGTAGGCATCTTTTAATTTCATGGCTGCTGTCACCATCTGCAGTGATCATGGAGCCCAAGAAAGTAAAATCTGTCACTGCCTCCATATCTTCCCCTTCTATTTCCCAGGAGGTGATGGGACCAGTGGCCATGATCTTAGTTTTTCTGATGTTGAGCTTCAGACCATTTTTTGCACTTTCCTCTTTCACCCTCATTAAGAGGTTCTTTAATTCCTCCTCGCTTTCTGCCGAGTGGTATCATCTGCATATCGGAGGTTGTTGATATTTCTTCCAGTAATCTTAATTCCGGTTTGGGATTCCTCCAGTCCAGCCTTTCGGATGATGTATTCTGCATATAACTTAAATAAACCGGGGGACAATATACAGCCTTGTCGTACTCCTTTCCCAATTTTGAACCAATCCGTTGTTCCATATCCAGTTTTAACTGTTGCTTCCTGTCCCACATATAGATTTCTCAGGAGATAGATAAGGTTGTTTTCTTAAAGAGACATCATTCTCTAGTATTCAGATCAATATTCTGACACCCCTTCGAAGATTTCCTGTGGATAGCTATGACAAGTGGTTTTGCATATTCATACAAACTTTTATACTTGGTGTATTTTTGCATTCTCAACCTGTTTACCATATGTTCATGTTTTTGAATACTTAAAGGCTTTGTAAACATATCAGCTAGATTCTTTTCTGTTTCACAATATCTTAATTCAATTACTCCTGTTTGTATTATATTTTTCATGTTTTGGTATTTTACATCCACATGTTTAGTCCTGGCTTTTATACTTTCTGAATTAGCCATTGCAATACAGGACTATGAATTTTCAAAAATAGTAATTGATATTTCACATTTTACCTGTACATCTTTGAGTAACTGCTTCAACCATATAACTTCAACCATATAACCATATAACTTCAACCATATAATGTGACAAATTCTGCTTCTGTTGTAGATACCGCAATTATTGTGTGTTTTCTGGTTCTCCAGCCTATTGCTGTATTTGCATATTGAATTACATAACCTGTTACAGACTACAGTGCTACCTCGCTAGACGACAAACCTGCTAAATGACGAATCCGCATAACGATGATATTTTGCGATCGCTATAACGATTTGCAAAACAGTGATTTCAATGGGCAATTTTCACTGGACGTTGATTTGGTCGTGCTTCGTGGACCATTTGTTCGTAAGACGACGATTTCTACAGCTGATCGTCGGCTTCGCAGAATGGCTGCCCTGTGTTTTCCGGACCCATGCTTCGCAGGACAGCCGTTTTTACATCTGATCGGCGCTCGCAAAATGGCTTCCCTATGGGCGATCTTCATAAAACGATGAGGTATTTCCCCATTGGAACGCATTAAACGAGTTTCAATGCATTCCAATGGGGAAAGGATTTTTGCGTGACGATGATTTCGCTAAAACAACAGTTTTCACGGAATGAATTATCGTCGTCATGCAGGGCACCACTTTATCTGCATACATAACAGGTGTTTCTGGTCCATCTTTAGGCAATTTTAAACAATAATCCACGGTCCCTTTTAGGTATGTTAGAACCTTTTTTAAACCTTGCCAATTGCTTTATGTAGGTTTAGCAACTTTCCTGCTCAGATAGCCTACTGCAAATGCAATATCTGGACGTGTCCATAGCGCTAGATATAACAAACTTCCAATTCCAAACTGATATAATTCCACATTTTGAAAACATTCATCACATGTGTTTTTCAGGAATTCTGGTGACATAGGTGCCTTAGTTATCTTTGCATCTGTTAATCCAAATGTTGTTATCAACTGTTCTATTTTTCTTTTCTGGTTTAAGAAAGTATCACCCTTTTTGTTCCTCAGTATATCTATGCCTCGATAGTACTGTACTTCTCCCAGATCTTTCAACTTTAAATGTTCTCCAAGTTGCTGTGCAAATTGTTGTACTAATTTCTTTGACTTAGCTGTAATATACAGATCATCAATGTAAGCCAATAATATCTGTGATTGGGTTCTTTCTCTAAGAGGGGCGGATCCTTCTTTTCAGTGGGGAAAAATGGTCGGAGATGAAGATAATGGTATAAACATGGTTTCTTTATTTCTTTTCACTTCTTGGTTGTTAACATAGAATGGATCCAAACAACTCAACTCAGGTAGGAACTTATAACTCTTAACACGTGTCACATTCGAAGTCCCTCCAGCATTTATTTCTTCGTCATCCCATGCGGACCTTGTTCGGGTTTGGGCCATGTCAGGAAGCTCAAAGCTGCACAGATTGTCCCGCAATGGGAGGTAGCTGGTGGTACCAGTGTACGTCATCTTCTTCCCTATGCCCTGTGATCGTGGTACTATCATACTCCATTCCACTTTAGGCTTTATCTTCTCCTTCTCCACTGAACTAGGGAATGGGGCAACAAACCCCTACCGGTTCTGGGGTTCGGGAACTCAAAGACCAGTTCGATTGTTCCATACCTTTGTAACTCTTCTGTCTGAATGCCCTTGTCTTCTCTCTCGACATCACGTTTTACCCCCTTTTTCTCCTCACCCTCATCTTTTATAGTCTCGTCCCATCTCATATCAATTCCAGCTCCTCCCCTTTTCTTGCTTGTCTGCTCTCTGCTAGGAATATCTCCACCGCCTTATTCCTCCCAGTTTCTCCTAATTTAATCAACTCCCCCACTGCGCAACCAGTTGTTATCTTTTGTCTGCTCTCATCAGAGGATGGCACACTACGCTGCTCTCCTTCACAATATCATGAACTCATCTCCAGACCCTTTTGTGTGTAGACACACTGGTCTGCCGCACTTTTCTTGAAACCTGTTTTATCCAAACACTGATGCCAGCATCTTGCTCTTTGTTTCAATCCATAAAGGGCCTTTTTTTTTAGTCTGTAGACCTTTTGGGGTTTATTAGATTCATATCCATGTGCTTGTTTCATGTAAAGAATTTCTTGTAATGGTGCATTCAGATATACGGGTGTCACGGTCAAAATGATTAATTACCCAATTTTGTTTCGCTGCTAGAGATAATACCAATCACAAAGGTTCTGCTCTGGATGTGGGTGCATATGTCTTGTTATAAGAAATGGACTTTTCTTGTGAAAAACCCTGTGCCACTAATCTTGCCTTGTACTTCAATGTGCCACCTGACAACACCTTTTTACAGAACACCCACTTTGCGCCTATTGCACTATGCGATGATGGTAAATCACATACCTCAAACACTTTCTGCTTTACAAGTGATTCGAACTCTGAATCCATTGCTGAGTTCCATTTCTCCTGCTCATCCTCTGGAAGTTCTAGCATTTCTTTATAACTTTGAGGCTCACAACCTACCTGGCGTACTCTGATTTCATTTACTACAAATCTTTCTAGTGGTACACTCTTGTTTGCTCTATTTGACCTGCGAGGAATGATCACTTGCTCAATTTCCTCAGTCTCTTGTGCCACATCCTCTGCATCTTCTTCCTGTTCAATTTTACGCTTTATAGGAGATGTCTGTGCCTTTGGGTGCATCTTTGTCAACTACCTTTGGCATAGCTGAACCTTGACCATTTGTCTGAGCTTGAGCCCGCACCTCAGTGTTGAAAGGTATAAATACCTCTGAATTAGTGTGAATTGCCTTCCACCCTGAGTGTATTTCAAAACTGGCACTTCTTGAAATTACTATTTTGTTACCTCCATCCTAGAACCTGTACCCTGTTCACAGAAAGACCAACTCTGCAACACCATTTTCTGCAGAACAATAAGGGTTGGTCTTTCTGTGAATTATGCCCCTGCTTTCCAGCCACTGCTGACAATCTTGACCCAGGAATTCCCCACCCCTGTCAGTCTGAAACTGACTTCACTTACGGGGAAAACACCTCTCAATCATTGCTACCCATTGTTTTAACTTTGCACATGCTTCACTCTTTGCTTTTAACAAATAAAGACAGGAAAACTTTGAAAAATCATCAACAATTAGTAGAATGAATTTGGCCCCTCCTGCACTGGATTTGAATGGTCCTGCCAAATCTGCATGCACGAACTAAATTGGCCTAGTTGACATTCTGTCACTGTTTTTATTCACAGGAAACCTTTTTTTACTTTTCATTTCTGCCATACCGCACATTCCAGAAACCTAGGTCATTTTTGCACATTTAAATCTGGACATACCTTTGCTGTGGTCCACACAGTCAAATGCTTTTGCATAGTCAATGAAGCAGAAGTACAGTGGT
The DNA here is from genome assembly GCF_051106095.1 of Pogona vitticeps. NCBI lineage: Eukaryota > Metazoa > Chordata > Lepidosauria > Squamata > Agamidae > Pogona > Pogona vitticeps. Next base: position 13,444,883 of record NC_135784.1, read on the forward strand.
GCCTCCATTTAGCGACAAAACCGCACAGCGACACATATTTTGCGATTGCGATGTTTCCTATGGGTTTTTTTGCTTTGCGATGTTCGGTTCCCTGTTTCGCTTACTGATCATTGGCGGTTCCAAAATGGCCGCCGTGCAAACAAAATGGCTGCCCACTGTGTTTTCGCACGGATTCCTCGCTTTAGAGGCACCGAAAATGGCTGCTGTATGGAGGATCTTCGCTTTAAGGTCAGTTTTTAGCCCATAGGAACACATGAAACAGGTTTTAATGCGTTTCTATGGGCTTTTTAATATCGCTTAGCGACAAAATCACTTAGCAGCAATTTTTGCTGCATGGATTAACGTCGCTAAGCGAGGCACCACTGTAGATGTTTTTCTGGAACTCTCTGGCTTTCTCCATAATCCAGCACATGTTAGCAATTTGGTCTTAGTTCCTCTGCCCCTTCGAAATCCAGCTTGTACTTCTGGAAGTTCTTGGTCCACATACTGCTGAAGCCTGCCTTGGAGGATTTTGAGCATCACGTTGCTAGCGTGTGAAATGAGTACAATTGTACGGTAGTTGGAGCATTCTTTAGCACTGCCCTTCTTCGGGATTGGGATGTAGACTGATATTTTCCAGTCCTCTGGCCACTGTTGAGTTTTCCAAACTTACTGGCATATTAAGTGTAGCACCTTAACAGCATCATCTTTTAAGATTTTAAGTAGTTCCACTGGAATGCCATCACCTCCACTGGCCTTGTTGTTAGCCATGCTTTCTAAGGCCCGCTTGACTTCACTCTCCAGGATGTCTGGCTCACGGTCAGCAGCCACACTATCTGGGTTGTCCAGGATATCCAAATCTTTCTGGTATAATTCCTCTGTGTATTCTTGCCACCTCTTCTTGATGTCTTTTGCTTCTGTGACATCCCTCCCATTTTTGTCCTTTATCATGTTCATCTTTGCACAAAATGTTCCTCTAATATCTCCAATTTTCCTGAACAGATCTCTGGTTTTTCCTTTTCTATTATTTTCCTCTATTTCTTTGCATTGTTCATTTAAGAGGGCCCTTTTATCTCTCCTTGCTATTCTTTGGAAGTCTGCATTCAATTCTGTAACTTTTCCTATCCCTTGCATTTTGTTCCCCTTCTCTTCTGCTATTTGTAAGGCCTCATTGGACAGCCTCTTTGCTTTGTTGCATTTCCTTTTCTTTGGGATGGTTTTCATTGCTGCCAAAGGGATTTAGTTTAGATTGTACCTGACTAGCCCAGTGGTTTTTTCTACTCTCTTCAGTTTAAGCTTGAATTTTGCTATAAGAAGCTGATGATCAGAGCCACAATCAGCTCCAGGTCTTGTTTTTGCTGACTGTATAGAGCTTCTCCATCTTTGGCTGCAGAGAATATAGTCAATCTGATTTCGATATTGCCCATCTGGTGATTTCCATGTGTAGAGTCGCCTCTTGTGTTATTGAAAAAGAGTGTTTGTGATGACCAGCTTATTCTCTTGACAAAACTCTGTTAGCCTTTGCCCTGCTTCATTTTGAACTCCAAAGACAAACTGACCTATTGTTCCTTTTATCTCTTGACTCCCTACTTTAACATTCCAATCCCCTATAATGAGAAGAACATCTTTCTTTGGTGTCAGTTCTAGAAGGTGTTGTAAGTCTTCATAGAATTGGTCAATTTCAGTCTCCTCAGCATTGGTGGTTGGTGCATAAACTTGGATGACTGTGATGTTGAAAGGTCTGCCTTGGATTCGTATTGAAATCATTCTGTCATTTTTGAGATTGTATCCCATTACAGCTTTTCCCACTCTTTTGTTGACTATGAGGGCTACTCCATTCCTTCTATGGGAATCTTGCCCACAAAGTAGATATGATAATCATCTGAATTGAATTTGCCAATTCTTGTCCATTTTAATTCACTGATGCCCTGGATATCAATGTTTATTCTTGCCATCTCCTGTTTGACCACCTCCAGCTTCCCAAGGTTCATAGATCTTACATTCCACGTTCCTATGCAGTATTTTTCTTTGCAGCATTGGACTTTCCTTTAACTTCCAGGCGCGTCTGCAGCTGAGCGTCCTTTTGGCTTTGGCCCAACCACCTCATTAGCTCTGGAGATACTTGTCTTTGTCCTCCGCTCTTCCTCAGTAGCATGTTGGACGCCTTCTGATCTGAGAGGCTCATCTTCCAGTGTCATATCTTTTAGCCCTTGGTTTCTGTGCATGGAGTTTTCTTGACAAAGTTACAGGAGTGGCCTGCAAGCACGTTTAGTCAGAACTCTCCACTGTGACCTGTTCGTTTTGGGTGTCCCTGCACAGCATAGCCCATAGCTTCTCTGAGTTACTCAAGCCCCTTCACCACATTGAGGCAGCATTCCATGAAGGAGATACTGTTTGATTTTAATGTTGTTAGCCGCCTAGAGTGGTCCTGACACGACCAGATAGGCATGATATAAATAAAATAAATAAATAAATAAATAAACAAACAAACAAACACCAGCAAAGGAACTGATGAGAGAGAGCAAAAAGTGGCCAGTGCAGAGAGCCTTCCTGTAAGGCAAATATTAAAATGATTCCAGTTTTGCTTGTCCCTCAGCTACAAGGTATGTCTGCCTTTCACACCCTATCTCTGTGGCAGCTGAGTCTTTTTGGGTCATTTCAGGATACCAGTAAAAGCTCTGCTTATTCCCTTCCTTTTCGCTGTAAAAGAAAATCTCTCAAGCGTCCTCCGGGGGGGGGAGGGATTTGTGGGGAAGAACAGAAGAGTCCCACGGGATCGAAGCGAAGCCACCGTCCTGCCAGGCCCAGGAAGGGGCTCCATCTTCATTCCAGCCCTGCTATTCTTTTGCAGATCGTCCTGTGGGGAAGGTGACACACCAGGAGGGCTACGATGGCAGGGAGATCCTCGTCTGCCAGGCTTACGGCTTCTACCCCAAGGAGATTGACGTCACTTGGAGGAAGGAGGGAGAGGTCCTGCAGGAAGGCACTTTCCACAGGAGCGTGGCCCCCTACCTGGACGGGACCTACCACGCCTGGCTCAGCATCGAGATCGACCCCAAAGAGAGAGACCAGTACCGGTGCCACGTGGACCATGCCAGCCTGGGGGAGCCTTTGGTCTTGGCTTGGGAGGCGCCTGGTGAGTGGCAGGAGGGGCGGAGGAGAGGCTGCCTTCTCGGTGGGGGCAGAAAGAGAGATTTTGGCCTATTCACCGAGGGAGGAGTGAGACTCAAGAGTCCCTCAGCAGCATCTCCAGATGGATCAGCACACAGACCCCAGTAGGATCCTCACTGCCAAAAAACATGTGATTTGAATTTGGTTGTTGTTTTTAATCCCAGTGTAGCCCTTTTGACAATTCCTTCCATCCAAATACAGCTTCCTGTCTCGTGGTTACAGCCTGCTGACTGTCTTTTTACCTCTAAGCCTAAGTGGCTATGATCCAATGATGTGTTTGCAAATTACAAACAAAATGCTAAATTATGGTATCTTTAATATTATTTCAGCATAAGAATCATAGATTCCAATCGACGTACTAATATAATATTGTATTGTTTCCTCAGTAAATGGAATCAAGACAAATATAAGAATATTTACATGAAAAACTTAGATAAAAATACAGTGAATTAAACAGTAATAAGTATTAACAGCAATGAATAAAAAGCATCCGAAGCCCAGTTATGCAGGGGGGGTTGAGTAGCCATCTATACAATCTACAGTTGTAATCAAAATTATTAAGTCCCCATTGCAAATCAGGTTTACAGTGGTGCCTCGACTTACGACCATAATCCATTCCAGAAGATGGGCGTAACTGGAAATGGCCATAAGTTGAAGCACCATTTCCCATAGGAATGCATTGGAACACGATTAATCCGTTCCAGAAGAAAAAACAAAAAATAATATAAAATAAAAACAAAACACTGCAAGCCCCAGAAAAAGAAGCTATCAAAAAACCAAAACAAAAAATGATGCAAGCCCTGTCAGAACGCATCGGAGCCGGAAAAAATTACCAAAACCAAAAGAACACAGCCAGCACCAGCGGAACATGATGGGGCTGGGAAAAATATGCAAAAACAATCCCCCACACACATACAGCCAGCCCCAGTGGAATGCCATGGGGCTGGGAAAAAACACACACAAAATCACAGCACAGAAACATAACCCCCCCAAACCCAACCCCACCCTGCAAAACAAAGTAAATGTACTTACTCAGGAGCACAAAGCAACTCCAGGCAGTCTGAAGCCGTCTCCAATGCACTCACTCTAACCGTTGGGGTGAAAGACCTATAAAGAAGCAGCCACTTCGCCGACCAACAGTTAGCAACCTTTTCCCCTGCCCTTTTCCAGTTGCAACTCGAAGCACCGACCACAAGTCGAAGCAAAATTTTGTGGTCGGAGCTCGTTGCAACTCAAAGTGGTCGTATGTTGGGACGTTCATATGTCAAGGCACCACTGTATCATCAAAATTTACAGACTTTCAGCTGTTTGCAATGAACAAATAAAAAAAATAGGTCAACACAACGAGTGTTTGAAGTGGTTCCTCCAAATGAAACTGAAAATGCAACTTGTAGTGAATTCTGCACTCTCAAAATTATTTAGCCCCTTCATGGCAAGCATTTTGCTGCAGATGAGATGCCTAGCCAGGCACCAGCTTCTGGCAGCGTTCCGGAAGAATCTTAGCCCCTTCTTCATGATCAGTGGCCTCCCCATTGAGGAACTTTCCTGGTTCTTCTTTGTGGCCTCTGTGAATCCACACAAATGGGTTTTGTTGTGCCTGCGCAGGACTTCTCAGACTATTCTAGAGCTTAAAAAACATTATTAGTAGGGTGTTGCCCCCTGGTGCGCATGCTCCTCCTGCCCGTTACCTCAATTCCTTTTAGCCGCCGTTAAAATCGGACTTCTTGACTTAGAGCTAGTGATCATATTGCATTTCTATTATCGGTTTATTGATTCTTGGACTGTTTTAACAATTACTCTTCTGATTACAGACTAAATCAAGTTTTTTTTTTGTGGACGTTTCCCTGTGAGTTATTATTTGTCTTTCCCTTCCCCCCTTCCATTCCCACCTTTTTATGGCCTCCTCATGGCCCTTCAAACATTGCACGTCATGTACTAGTAAAATACCTTTCACTGATGACCACGATCACTGCTTGTATTGTTTGGGCGAGAGTCATCAAATGCAAGATTGCCCTGAGTGTAAGAAATTGACAAAACCAGCCCTGAAACTCCAGCTACAATGATTGAGATCCCATTTGTAGGAGGTAAAGGTAAAGGTTCCCCTTGACAATTTTTTTCTCCAGTCGTGTTCGACTCTAGGGGGCGGTGCTCATCCCCGTTTCCAAGCCATAGAGCCAGCGTTTTGTCCGAGGACAATCTTCCGTGGTCAAATGGCCAGTGCGACTTAGACACGGAATGCTGTTACCTTCCCACCGAGGTGGTCCCTATTTATCTACTTGCATTTGCATGCTTTCGAACCGCTAGGTTGGCGGGAGCAGAGACACCCTGGAACAAGGCTTTTGTTTCTTTCCATTTTAAACAATAGAGTACTGGTTTTGTATATTGATGTTATAAATTGTTTTATTTTAAAGTGTTGTTAGCTGCCCAGAGTGGTCAATTGACCAATGGGCAGGCTATAAACAAACAAACAAACAAATCTCTCTTTCGGAGGCTAGAGAAGCTAATCCTCCAGCTCGAGCCTGACCTTTGGTCTCGCTACCAAGCATTTCATCAAGTCATGACCATCCAGAGGCTGATGTCACCTCCAGCCTGGCCTCAGACCATTCTAGCCCTGTTTTGACCGGGCGGGCAACGGTCATACATTTATTGAACTTGGAGGTTTCGGTATCTCAGTCTCCTCCCCGGAAGAGAACAGCAAAGAGACAGCATATTTCTACATCTCCACAATACTGGGAAGTGGTGCTTCTCCCACGTCCATCTCGATACCATGTCCTTCCACTCCTTACATCTTCTATATCTAGCGATCCAGCTGTGGGAGTGGTGTTACGATCACCATGTGTTTCCAGTGGCACTTCATGTGGCTACAGAAGACAATGAGGTCACCGACCGTCTGAGTTGTCTTACCACCCAGCCTCACAAGTGGGCCCTCGACAACGACATTTTCTCTCTTCTCTGCAGTCGGTGGGGGACACCAGGTCTGGATGTTTTCACCACCCAAAGCAATACCAAATGCAGCAGATACCGCTCTAGAGCAGGTAGAGGAGAGAACCCTCTAGGCGATGCCTTCACGGTGGATTGGGAAGACGCCCTACTTTACCTGTTTCCGCCCATTCCACTCATCCAGAGGACGATACAGTGGGGTCTTGACTTGAGAACTTAATCCGTATTGGAAGGTGGTTCTCAAGTCAAAATGTTCTCAAGTCAAATATGCATTTCCCATAGGAATGAATTGAGAACCATTTGATCCGTATCTGCTCTTTTCCATCCATAGAAACTAATGGGAAGCTGCTATTCCACCTTCGACCACTGGAGGGGGATATTTTGTTTCTTTTTTTCTTAGGTCAAGAAAGGTTCAGGGAAGGCAGGGAAAATACAGTACCAGGCAGTCTGAAGACTGTCTCCCAATCCACTCTCTAAACGCTGGGAGGAGTGAGGAAGCAGACAGGCACCCTTTTCACTGGCCAACAGTTAACTGAAAGTTCACAGTTTGCACTTTCCCTGCCTCCCATGTGGGTTTTTTTCAGTTCTTAACTCAAATCTAAGTACTTAAGTCAATATTTTCCTATGAGAGCGGTTCTTAAGTCAAAATGTTCTTAACTCAAGCCGTTCTTAAGTCAAGACCCCACTGTAATCAGTATCTGTCAGCTGGATTGAGATGCCATAGTGATAGCACTGTGGTGGCCTTGTCAACTGTGGTTCACCACTCTCAGGACCATGACCTCCGAATTTCTCAGGTTACCACTTCAACCTTCCCTACTCACTCAGGACGAGGGCCGAATTTCCCACCCCGACCTCGGCTCTCTACATCTGTGTGGAGAATTCTCCCAAAGTGGCTGAAGTCCTGAATAAAGCAAGAAAGCCATCAACTCAATTATTGTATTCTTACAGATGGAATTCATTTATCAAATTTGCTCAATCACAGAAATTGCCCACAATTCCAGTTTCTTTGGATGCCCTTCTTAAGTTCATTCGTTACCTGTTTGACCAAGGTTTGGCTCATTCAACTTTTAAAGTTTACATTTCTGCAATAGTTTCTTATCAACCTGAAGGGTCTGAAGCCTCCCATTTGTTCTCTCATCCCACGTTAAAGAGATTCCTCAGAGGACTGCGAAATATGCATCCACCTGTCTGACCTCCACTTTCCAGGTGGTCTCTCCAGGTCGTTCTTTGTGCACTGGGTCACCCTCCATTTGAGCCCATGGCTTCTGCAAACCTCAAACTTCTTTCCATTAAAACGTTGTTCCTTGTGGCGATAACTTCTGCATGTCGAGCAAGTGAACTGGCTGCTCTTTGAGCTGATGACCCATATATTCAGTTTTTCCCTGACATGGTGGTGTTATATCCAAATGTGTCTTTTCTTCCCAAAGTGATCTCTGATTTCCACGTCAATCAACCTCTAATTCTCCCAGCGTTATTCCCTAATCCATCTTCTGACGTTGAGTGCATGCTCCACTCCGTCGATGTTTGTCGTGCCCTGGCATTTTATGTTTCATGAACTAAAGATTTTAGTGTTTCTCTCAGACTTTTTGCCTGTTTCTATGGACCACGAAAGGGTTCTCCTGCCTCCTCGCAGACACTATCAAAGTGGATTGTCTCTGGCTTACGAACTGTCAGGCAAGACTCCACCAGAGGTACTAAAGGCGCACTCTACTAGAGCTATGGCAACGTCTACAGCTTTGTTGTGTGGCATTGAAGTCCCTGACATCTGTCAAGCGGCCACTTGATCTACACCCTCGACTTTTGTGACACGCTTTCGTCTCGATGTCAGGGCCAAGAAGGAAGCAAGTTTCGGAAGAGCTGTGCTGACTTCATTGTTGGTATGACAGCCTTCCTTCCGGTAAGTGTGGATTCACAGAGGCCATGAAGAAGAAAGGTTACTTACCTGTAACTCTGGTTCTTCGAGTGGCCCTCTGTGAATCCACATGTCGCGCCCACCTTCCCCAATGTCCGTCACTTGTTGTCTTGAGCTTCATGGGGGTCAGAGCTTTTGACAGCGGCGGACATTCAGAACTGAGGTAACGGGCGGGCGGAGCATGCACACCAGGGGGCAACGTCCTACTAATAATGTCTTTGAAGCTCTAGAATATTCCGAGACGTCCTGCGCAGCCGCAGAAAAACCCATTAGTGTGGATTGACAGAGGACCACTCGAAGGACCGTGGTTACTGACAAGTAACCTCTCTGTTTGGGTGTTGCAACCGCCTTCTTCAAATCTCCATCACTCTCATTCACTTTAGCATCTTTTAACCCTGTGGGCTCCCCAACCCCTTTAGCCAGTTTTCATCTCCTCCTCAAGAGGGCAGGAGGGTTCTGGATTTGTCATCAGTTATTCTTTCTCCCTATTCATTTTCAGCTTCCAACTTGGTGCTCATTATTGGGTGCGTCATTGTGGCTCTCCTGATCGTGACTTGGATTGCTGGCGCCTGGTTCTACATCAGTAAGTCAAGGAGTGAATGCCTTGGTTGGGAGGTTGCTGTGGGGTTGGAGGGAGGCGTTTTCCTGTGGAGTCTCCCTTCAGGGAGAAAATTGAGAGGAGGCCTATGGCCTGGGCTTCCCTGCTCTCTTCCTACACCTTCCGTCAGGGCTCGTCATGAGCATCTTGGGTCTGCTCCTCTTTCCCAGGGATCCCCACGTGTCTCAAGCCGAAATGAGGCTTGGCAGGTTCTTCATTTGAAACCTTCCCAAATGATGAGGGACACCCCCAGATCTCCCCTTCTCAGAGTATCATGGGAAGCGTCGCCTCCTTTCTGTGCTGACCTAAGTTGCACCTCAGGGTTCTTCTGGGGCAGAGGGAGACGAAAGTAGCCCTGTAGGTGTTCTTGAACAACAACTCCCATTAGCTCTGGTTACTGTGAACAGTTTCAAAGGATCATGGAAGTTGTTGTTTAACAACATCTGAGAGAACAATGGTTGCCCAACTCCAGAGTTCTAGAAGGGAGGGGCCGGAGGCAGGAGGGTTTCCAAGGGAGCCAATGAAATTGTTTGTTGCTACCAGGAGACCTTCCTTCCCTGCTTCCAGGGGGTGGGTTTGGATGATCTCGGAATAGCCTACAGATCTAACTCTCCGATTCTGTCTCTGCAGAGAAACGTGAAGAAGGCTACAAAGCAGCGTCCAGTGAGTAGAAGTTTCCTCTTTCTGTGTTTAAATTGCAAGCCTCAGGCTGCCTCTGAAGCTCTTGGACTACATCCCCCATCAGCCCTAGCCATTGGGAGCAGTTGAGGAGAATTATTGGGAGGGGGCAGCAGTCTTGCTGATCAATAGCCTGTCCTTTGAGTGCGGTCGGTCTCTCAGTCGTTTCCCAAGGTCAGTTTTTCCTCCTCTGGTGCGTGAGGGAGGCTTTAGTTGCAGTTTGCTTCACATCTCATGGTGAAAATGCTCTTTTAAAAAAATGAAATAAAGGCCAGGGAGGGACTTGGGAAGGAAAAGCACAATCCCCTCCTATCACATGGGATTAAGACGCAGCGAAGAGACCGCTTTGGAGGAACATGTGCTGGTCCTTTCGTTGTCTCGGCTCCCTGGCAGCCAGAAGGGCAGCAGTCCAGCCGCCTCGTGGACTCAGATCGCTCTCTGCCTGGTGCCACCTCTGGCCGGTCTTCCACGTTGCCCCTTTCTCCACTTCCAGTCCCTTCCCCAAACCCTCTTTTTTCTTAATGCCTTTGGCACAAGTTCCTAGGATCCGTGTCTTACAACAACTTTCTTCAGAGTGGTACATTTCCGGGGTGCTGACTACCACTCCCATCCTCCTTAGTCACATTGTCCTGGGAGTGGTAACCGTTATAATCCGGCATATTTAAGGCTGGAACTTTCCTGGTTGGGGGGGGGGGAGGAAGCCACAAACTAGAGGGTGAAAACTAGAGGAAGGCAAACCATCGTTCCCAAGAGCGGAGCTGAGCAGGGCTGTTTAATGATTAGAAGGAGGTCCCTCGTGCAGAGGGTGGGCCTGAGTGGGAGCTGACCTGATGGCTCAGAACCACCATCTGTCCTCCCACTGCATGACACTCTGTGCATTTTTTGGATTCAGTAAGTACTGTATTACCGTGTTTCCCCGAAAATAAGACAGAGTCTTATATTAAGTTTTGCTCCAAAAACACACTAGGGCTTATTTTCAGGAGATTTTTTTTTTCATGTACAACAATCTACAGTGGTGCCTCGCTTAACGAGTGCACCGTTTAACGAAAAATCCGTATAGCGATCCCTTTTGGGGGATCGCTATACGGATCAGCCCCAATCGCCGCACTCGCTTTGCAACGATTGGGGCTCCGGCGGCCATTTTGGAGCCGCCGAACAGCTGATCGGCGGCTCCAAAATGGCCGCCGGACGCGAAAACATCGCTGGAGGGGTAAGTTTGCACCCTTATTGGAATGCATTAAACTAAGTTTAATGCGTTCCAATAGGTTTTACTTACCCGCACAGCGATGTTTTCGTATAGCGAAGGTTAATCCGGAACGGATTAACCTCGCTATACGGGGCACCACTGTACATTTATTCAAATACAGTCACGTCCTCTTCTTCTGGTTGCTGCACAAGGGTGGAGGGCGGGGATTTCACTTCACTGGGGCTTATTTTTGGGGTTGCGCTTCTATTACGAGCATCCTGAAAAAATCATACTGGGGCTTATTTTCGGGTTAGGTGTTATTTTCGGGGAAACAGGGTAGCAATCAGTTTCAGAGGACAGGGACGCTACAGACATCTGCCACATCCAGGACAACACTTTTTATGTCGTTGCAGACTGATTGCTCTTCAGCATTAGATGCCTCACAGGGCAGCTGAAAAGTTGATTTTTATGTTTCTCCCCAGAAGACACTGGCCTCTCCTGTCCCTGTCCCTTCCAGATTTAGATTTCCATTATTATCATCCACCTGCATGGATGATTTTGTAGTTTAATGTAGCAGTTAGACTCTTGTGTGAGTGAGAAGAGGGCTTAACCCCTACCCCCTCCCACCCATCCATGGATGTTGAATTCCTGATCTTTTCCTCCTTTCCAGCAAATGACGGAAGTTCTAGCAGCTCCAGTGGAGGTAAGTTTGAGGGGATCCCACCCAAAAGGTGGTAGGAAGAATCCCCCATCTCACAGAGTCTGCTTGGGAAAAGAAAGGGTGGTTTCCCCGCGTAGTGGCTGCTTCAGATCTCCCAGAGAGGAGAGGGGATCTTTCCCTACCTGGTTTGATTCCCCAGCCCCACTTTTCAGTGCAAGGCCATCATCAGACGGCATGCCTTTGCTAAAGACCTTTTGGACACCCATTCAGGGCAAGGATACTTCTAAAAATGGACCAATGGAGGCATTTATGTTCTCATAATTCAGCTTCTGAGGTCTGACCTCCAATTCAGGGAGATGCTGAATTCGTCTCCTCCTTTCCCTTTCCCACAGGAAGTGACATAAGCATCTAGCATCCTAAAAAAGAGGTGAATAGGCTTATAGAATCATAGAATCATCATAGGGTTGGAAAGGGACCGTGGAGGTCTTCTAGTCCAACCCCCTGCCCAAGGCAGGAGACCTCATCCCATCCTGGACAGATGGCTGTTTCTTGAAACCTCCAGTGATGGGGCACCCACAACATCGGGAGGCAAGCTGTTCCGCTGTTTAATGTTTCTCACCTTTAGGAAATTCCTCCTTGTTTCCAGGTTGGATCTCCCTCTGATGAGGTTCCACCCATTGGTTTTTGCTCTAGCCTCAGGCACAGTGGAGAATAAATCGATGCCTTCTTACCTGTGGCAACCCTTCAGATGACACGTCTTCGCGAAATATTTTTAGGACACCCAATAAGGGCAAGAATGACCAATGGGGGCCTTTATGTTCTTATAACTGAGCCTCTGAGGTATGACCTCCTGAAGACTGAACAGCCGCATGTCTCTCAATGTCAGGCACAATTCAGGGAGATGCTGACTTGGTCTCCTTCTTTCTCTCCACACAGGGAGCAACCCAGCAGCCATTTAGCATCTTCAAAAAGAGGTGAGTTGCAGAGAACGGGCTTATCATCTGTGAGCAGGAGGGGGAGAGAGAGGCCAAGGCCTTCAGGTGGGGAAGCCAAGTCCATTCGTTCTGAGGACAGACCCCTTCTCCCTTTTTCCGAACACGGTAGGCTCCAGGAATAAAAGAAGAGTTTTGCAAGGGAGGGACTGGATCTCTGGGAAGATGATGGATCCCTATTAAGCAGACTCCTGCATCTGCAGCCTATCAGCCCAATTGAGAGCCCTGCTTCCCCACCCGCCCTCTTTCCGGACAGTTGCCAGGACTTGCCTTTCCTGGCTGCAGGAGGGGAAGGCTTTGAGGGGGTCAGTGACAGATCAGAGAAAGGAAAAGTGGAAGGAAGGGGCTGGACTCTTTATTCTGTCCTTGCTGGTCCTTTCTTTCTTCTGATGGGGTGCAAGGGGGTTCTCCTGCCAAAGCAGTTGAGCCTCCAACCTCCTCCCACCTCAGGGAAGGACTGGCATGTCCAGCGGGAGGAGAGGGAAGAAGAGGAAGCAGTAAGGACAGGACTGCCGGGGGGTGACCAAGCCATGCCTGGTGTATCTGCAATAGTTTGGGTTCCCAGCATATTCCAGACGCAACTACAACAAAAACTGAGCTTGCTGTGTGGTGGAGCCTCCTGCGCTTCAAATATGCAAAGGCCATTTACCGCATTCTAGGTTTAGAGATTGCCCCAAAGCATTCCCTCAGCACTGAAGGATCCAAATTGTGTGAGGTCCCCTGTAATTTATCCGCCTGTCAAGGTCAAAAGTATGACAAAGAAAACCCTCAGAGTGCTATAAAAGTTTATAACACTCCTTGGTAGTTTGAGCCTGTGGTTATCTGTCTCAGCTAACATTTATCCCTGAATGGGTTAAATGCCAGTGAGAACCAGATCATCCCGACCGTCCTATCCGAGTTGATCTGGGTATCAAAGTATAAGTCATTTAGTTGCTCCTGCATGATTCTCCAGGAACGTCAGGGTGCAGTAATCGATCCATCTGCCCTCCTGGCCAAAAATGTAGCTTCCAAACGTGTTCCGTCTCTCTTCATAGAATGAAAATGGATCATTGTTTTCACTGATTCCTGTCCCAGATCCAGTGACAAAGAAGGGGAAGATTCTGCTCTTGGCATCTGTGAAGCAGCATCATAAACAATTTTTTCCTCTTTTCAGCCTAACTTAAGATTGGTGCTTCCCGCAGAGGAAGCCGAATGAGGAAGAGTGGATCCATCATGCTTTGAATCCTGTGGTGCCCTTTCACAATTTCTTTCATTTTTACACTAGCTATTAATGCACATTTTTGTATTTTGAAGAGTTTGGCTTCTTGTTGTGCTTTCTGAAAACTCCACAGTGGTAAGACCTTGTTCCAGGCTCATGTTTGGGGCAAAGAACACATGAAAATCTTTCATGAATGAGTCCCCTTAGTAGCTGAAGTAACAATTCTAGACCTGTCATTGAATGAATAAAATATTTGGTGATTCGTGTTATTTAAATTGATGAGGCTGCAGTTGCAATGAGTCCCAGTCTAGGAAAAAAAGCAGCATATTGATCACTTTATCCATCAGTCAGTCGGTCAGTCAATCAGCCAACCCATCAACCTTTGCAATCAATGGGCCTTTCTTACTTCAGAGCATGACTGACCAGCGGAGCTGTTATTTAGTCTATTTTGTCTTAACAAGAGATTACGAGAAAAATTGTATTTCTGAACGGAAAAAAAAATCTACTTTCACATTATTTGTATACATATCTTGAAGATCATATTAACTGAGTTATGGCTTCTGTACCTGCTTGCACTCAAATTACTAACATTTTGGGGACAACAGTGAATCCAGGCTGTCTGTGTTTTCTTGGTTGGTTATAAAGACTTTGAAATTTTCTATGAAATCAGGAAATGATGATCTTTGGGGGAAAATATCCTTCAAGCAATCATGATCTGATTCTTCTATAATGGAGCTTCTTCTTAGCGACATAAGTAACATATTTCACTTGGCTTTTATGGTCATGGGTAGAGATGGGGATATTTGTATTCGTATATACCCCCCACAGGTGCCGCTAGCGCCACGGAGCCTTCCTATTGCGATAGATTAGCCAGTCCTGGCAGAAAGCGGGATGACGAGTCTCTCTGCCAGGTCTCAGAGTGGCTAATCCATTGTGAGCAACTGAGAGATAAGAAGGCTCCCTAAAGCTCGTGGCAGCGAAGGAATTATGAGTGGTCGCTCAGGCCCCAGGGGGCCGGACCTTTGTTATCTGCACCTGTGGGGGAATATTTGTATACAAATACTCCCATCTCTAGTTATGGGTTTAAGATTTCTTTTCTACATGTATATTAGACAGCTGGAATAATTGGATTTCAATAAAGTCTGGTGTTTTCCCATCTGCTGTGTTGCTGTTCCTTCTCTGAGCCTCAGAAGGCTCCTTCTTGGCCCATCTTACCTTACTGCTCAGCTGCAAAATTCCAGGGACATGGGCGTTTTTAAAGAAAGTTCTTTTTTCTGAAGCTCAAGGAGTGATAAGTCACTGGCCTCTCTTCGAGGGAACTGGAAGTTGGTTTCCCCCAGTGAACAAACGTTAAAGAAAACATTTTTGGGAGCCTAGGAAGGCCAAAGCATGGCTGGAGGGGTTCCCCTTGCCCCCTAAAGGGCACAAGGAGTCTTTCTGAACATGCCAATAAATAAATAAATATTTGATGCTTCATTAGCGCTTGGTTTCGGAATGGAAAACAACATCCCTGGGCAGAGAAATGTGTAGCAGGAGCTGGTCATGGAGAAAGGTGGTAGGATGTTAAAAAAAAACAAACCAAAAACTCCGAAACAAAACCAAGAAGACCAAATAAATACAGAACCGTGCCACTGATTTTCTGTAATGTATTTCAATATTCTGATAGTTGTATATAAGCACCCACATGCCTTAGGTGAGCCAAAGAAATAAAGTTGAAAGCAAGAACAACTGATATTCCAAGAAAACACACAAAAACTAATAAACAGGAGTGGAACTAAGATGTAGGAGAGCGGAGACCAGCCAGCAGAAACAAATCTGTAAAGAAACATCGCCCACAAAGTGTGTGGATCATCCCGGAACAACACAGGGTCCACACAGTCAAAAAGGATATGAAAACCTCTGTGCCTATGGGTCAAAAACAGTTTTATTTTAGTGACATTGATTAGATATAAAGCAGGGGATGGGGGAGAAGGAATTCATTCATCGTAGAACTTCGGGATCTGGTCTCCCACAATCACTTCCTCCTTAACGCCGTCTTTGGTGATGGTGGCGAGGTAAATAACGCCCCCGCTGGAACCGTCTCGGCCCATGGCCAGAGCAATGGCTAGACAAGAGAGAAAGAAAAGGAGCCATGAAAGTCAGCCTAGAAGCACCTGGTAGGTAGAGAATGTGCTGGTGGACAACATTATCAGTACGTTTCCAGGAGATACTAAATCCTGCTCGGTAAACATTCATCATAAAGGTCAACAGTGGTACTGTATTATCCAGCACTCTTAGGAACAGCTGCTTTGCTTTGTTTTAAAAACATACCCCCCCAAAAGAAGCATGCCACAGACTCAACCCATGTCTAAATATTATGAGAAGAGCATGTGAAGCTGTACAAATCTTGACTTCCACCAACTGACCCCCTGCCGAACCAGCTGAGTCTTATCCAAAATTGGCATTCCTTTATTTTAATCCAACTAGTTGTCTTAACAAGAGTAGACCCACTGAATCAACTGAACTTACATAAGTATTGTCTTACCATTCTGCCATTGATTTAGTGAGTTTATTTTAGTTCGGACTAGCAAGAAGATACCAGCCCCTGGCAACACAGAAAAGAGCTAGCGTTCTGATTTCCTTCCTGAAGTACATGATCATGAGATAGCTACCATTTTTCGTGAACTGGCGACATTCTTCCCGGTCCATTCCAGGCTTGTAGGCGGCGTCGACGTAGCCGTAAATGTACGTGCTCCCTGATCCTCCGATTATGAAGGGCTGCCGGATGATCATTCCTCCGAGCGTCCCGTACACCTGTTGGAATGGAAGACGGCAGAGTAGAGGAGAGACAGGCCGTTGTTATCCTGGCTTAATTTGCACGTTCCTATGTGGAGTAGTGCTGGATGGACATAATGGCCCAAATCCTGTTGCATAGCGTAATAACTTGCACCAGAGTTAGGTCCATTGAATCAGTGGGGATTTTGTTAGTCAACTAAAATAAAGTTGCAGCTATAGTAATCCCATTTAAATCAATGGAACTTACGGAGCAGACCCACATTGATTCAGTGGGCCAATTCTAGTGCAATTTATTATGAGGATTTGTGCCATTATTAGAACTGTGATGAAGCTCAGGCTGAGCTCAAGGACACCCTGTGAATTTAGTGATTTAACCGTAGTGAGGACTACAATCCAGGCCTCTGAATTTCTAGTCCAACACACTGGGACCACACTGGCATTCATGACAACAACAACGAGGACTTTACAACCTCACATGCTCCTTCTAGCTTGTTTGGCTAGGAAGGATCTCTATAGGCTGGGAGTAACTGTCAATTTGTCCAGCACTAACCAATAATTCTCTCCTGCATTTCAGATTTCAAAGAAAGCCCCGCCTCTTTGCTGAGGGAATCTTTTCCCTCAGAAAGTCTGTTAATGCCCGTTTGATGGTGGTTGGTAAAAAATGTCCTTCAAAGTACACCACAGTAGAGTTGTTTAAAGGCAGTCATGTTGCTGTTTCGTTTGTTGTTAATATATTTATTCACATTTGTAAGTAAATGGAATATTTTATTCTTTATATTAATGTCACGGAGTGAGTCCAGGAGATTGTAAGCACCTATTAACTCTCTAGCAACGGATAACTATTTTTCTCTGCGAGTCCCTGCACATCTGCTGCACCGCTCAGGAAAAGTTAGCCACAAAACTCCCAGGTTGGGAGTTCAGTTCTCCACCGTGCCTCCTTGACAGAGCTGGACTCGATGACCCACAGGGCCCCTTCCCTGCAGTTCTGAGAGGATGCTGGAGTTCCAAGATGATGATGATTACACATTACAACCCAATGTTGGCTGCCCACTTTGCTGGAGTGCTGGCACAATGTTCTAGCTGCCCACAGCCTCAGACTATTTCTTAAATGTTCCACCTTTAAAAAAAAGGGGGAGCCATTAAAAGCCCCTCATGCTTTCCTCTTTGTTCACCGGGACCTACCTGCCCACCTTTCCTGGGGTCCCATCCTGCCACAATCAGGTGTGCTGAGAGCTCCTCTTTGTACTTGTAACTGATGTTCTTCACCACGGTGGCTGCAGCCAGGACCTGTGGGGGTCCATCCACGTCCAAACTGCCAGGGACACAAACGGGAATAATTCAGCCATTTCAACCAAGTTGGCAAAGGTTACGATTTCAAAAATACAAAGTGAAACCCTGTAACAAAATGTTGTCGGTTTAGGGGTTCAGCCACTCCGTTCTATTCCACCTCCTTCCTTCCTTCCTTTGCTTCCTTCCTTCCTTTCACCCATCACTAGCTCCTTCCTTGCTTGCTTCCTCCTTTCCATCCATCATTAGCATCTTCATCCCTTCCACCCATCACTCTGTTCTATTCCACCTCCTTCCTTTGCTTCCTTCCTTCCTTCCACCCATCACTAGCTCCTTCCTTCCTTCCTTCCTTCCTTCCTTCCTTCCTTCCTTCCTTCCTTCCTTCCTTCCTTCCTTCCTTCCTTCCTTCCTTCCTTCCTTCCTTCCTTCCCTTAATCCAGTCTCCTCAAATCAACTTCTAAGGGTCCTAATGCTGCTCTGTATTTTGGGTGCATACACCAGGATCATCCACACTCTTGCATTTCTGATCACCATGTATGAATGTGAGTGCAGGACAGTGAAAAAAGCTGACGGGGAAAAAAAACTGGTTATTTTGAAATTTAGTGATGGAGGAGAGCTTTGCCGATATCCCGGACTGCCAGAAAGACTAACATGTAGGTCCTAGAGATCAAATCAAGCCGAACATTCTGAGAACAAAAATATTGAAGCTGAGACTGTCTTAATTTGGACACATAATGAGAAGGCAGGATACTCTAGAAAAGACCAAAATGCTGGCAAAGTTGGAAGGCAGTAGGAAAAGAGGAAAACCAAACAAGAGATGGACTAGCTCCCTAAAGGAAGCCACGGGCTTGACTTTACAAGAGTTGAGCAGGTCAGTTGAGGACAGGATGTTCTGGAGATCGTTCATTCATGGGGTCACCCTAAGTCAGAGGCAAATTGATGGCATATAACAACAACAACAACAACAACAACAACAACAACAAAGTTTGAGGCAGCCAGATGGGATACAGAATGGGCACACTAACCTATACAGTGGTACCTCACAACATGATTGCCTTGCGGGACGATTAATCCACAAGACGATGGGTTTTTGTGATCGCTATTGCGCTTTGCAAGACTGTTTTTCCTATGGACGATTTTCGCAAGATGATGTTTGGGTCTATGCTTCGCAAGACTTTTTTTTTAAAAAAACCCGATGCTTCGCAAGATGGTTTCCCCCCCCATTGGAACACATTAAATAGATTTCAATGCATTCCAATGGGGAACTGCGTTTCGCAAAAAAGTTTTCTATGGACGATTTTCGCAAGATGTCAATTCCCCCCCCCCAACTGGAATGCATTAAATAGATTTCAATATATAAATGAAATTGTACAGAAATAAATGAACTAGGGAAACACAAAAGAGCCATCCTATAACACTCTAACTTGAGAGTAAGTCCTACGGATGTATTGAGGATTTTCGTGTGAATGGGCCAATCTCAGCTGAGGTAAAGTGTGGACTTCTGGAAGTGGGAAGCTGGGAAGCAAAACAAATGCAGGGAAACTGAGGCAAGACTGGATTGGGTCTTGAGAACAGCACATTGTTCGCTTAAGCAGCCACTTCTACAAGAAAGTCTTTGTTACAAGTCTGGGGAATTCTCTGTTTTATCTGCATAACAAGACCCACCTGGCTTGTTATCTTTCTCATACCTAACAAGGGCAGCACTGCCTTTTCCGAGAAATCAGGTGAGGAAGGAGAAGCGCTATGTCCCACCGAAGTCACTAGATGGCGCTCCTGCACCTGTTTTTTAAAACAGTCCTGACAGTCTAGTTCACTGCTGGAAATTTGCAATGAGAGAATGTTTTCTTACTCGAGCATCACATCATCACCATCATCTTAGAACTGCAGAGCTGGAAGGAATGCTATGGATCATCACACCTGCTGAAGACTCATTTAACTGTCTGGAGACATTGTTCTGGTTCACAACTTTAACTGAGGAAACAGCTTGAAAGTTTCAAACCTAAATTAAAACTATGAATAAGTATGAGATTATGGTGATGAACTGTTGGAAGGAACCTCAAAGGTCATCCAGAATAGCCCTCTATTAAAGCAGAGAATCTACAGCTAAAGGGTCTTTGACAGATGGTTGTCCCACTTCTGATTAAAGAGAAAACTTCCAGTGAAGTTTTTTATCCATCAGCCTATAGACTAGAAACTATTGATGCAGTTTCTGGCACTGATCAACCCAGAGGGATACAAGATTCTCAGGTCCTTATCTTGCCTTCAGCACAAAAGCCGTTTTTGTTGCGTTACAGAGGAGGAGGAGGCACAACTTGAGCAAACATGCATCTTGTATTTTTCTCTTTCTGAAGCCACACGCTCATGGAGCAAGCATAAAAGGACAGGCTGATTGCCCATAAAGACTCGAGCAATCCCTCTACTGCTTCTGCTTTGTAATAGTCCACTTACACGAAGGCAGCAAATCTTACACAAATGAAAAAAAATGTTTTCACATCTTACTTTAGGGCGTGCGCAAGTCTCTGTGTTAGAGAGAGTGAGTGCCCTTATTTAGCAAATTCATCCTTGATAGTTGTTCATGCATTGCAAATTCTGGATAAATTGCATTTCTTACATTAATTAGTATAGTAATAGGATGTGCTACAAGATGAACAGTTGGGTCTCTAAATGTTTTGGCCCAATAATAATTATGTGTGTTACTATTGGTTACGCTGTGGAGAACAGATGGGATTTGTAGGTGAAAACACGGCCAGGCTCAAAGGTTCTTTCCGGCCCCTCCCAAGGTTACTGATTTCTCTCTCTCTCTCTTTGTTTCCCTTCCTGCTGAGTAAACACACCTACTGTTTTGCATTAGCTTTTCATACCTCCGGCCTGGGCAGCAGAGTGATCTGTCGCCATTTATAACACCATCATGCATCAAGGTGTTCTTAAGCGCCTGGTTTTGTTGCTGTTATTGTTGGGAGAACTAAATTGGGACAGGTAGACGGAAGCAGGAAAAGAGGAAGACCCAATATGAGATGGATTGATTCTCTAAAGGCAGCCACAGGTTTGTGCTTGCAAGAGCTGAGCAAGGCAGTGGGAGACACGGTATTTTGGAGATTTCACTCATTCCTGGGGCTCCCATAAGTTGGGAGGCGACTTAATAACAACCACAAATTACTGCAAGAACTTTACATGGCTGTTATTTTCTGGAATGTGGCTTCCTGGGATGACACAGCTAGGCATGGGATTTTTGGAATTTGTGGATTACAAATTCCCAGAAGTCTTTGGGAATTCCCCTGGGAATTTAGGCTGAAAAAAAATAACACCCAACCCTAGTTCTTTTAAGCATTTGTAATCACTTTTAGCTGAAAAAATAATGGCTTCTCTTGAACATGAAGAAGGGCTAAGCTCTTCAAGAAATGCCAGGGAATTCTGGGTATGGTAGTTTCCTGAGAGGCACCTTGTATGGATGAGAGTAAGTAGTGAGACTACCGGATCCATCACGCCCTGGAATTTCGATCGCTGACCATGATTACAGACCATCTGAAAGGTTTATGTCTGGCCGTGGGGTTCCTGCAGACCTCTAGGGGTTGAAATTTCATGATTTCCAAAAGCCCCACGCCTAGACATGACCCTACCTGTGTCTCTCCGTGTGCACCTACACGGCGCCTACTCACCTGTGCAGTTCTAACTGGTAATGCACCATATCAGCAATGGCCTGGGCATCAGCAGCTGACCCAGAGAGGGCACAGTAAATCCGGTCATGGAGGGGGGCCAGCTTGTTGAAGACGCGGTTCACCACGGACTCCCTGGAGAGGAGAACGGCAAGCTTTTGAAACTATTTGACACAAAGCAGATAGACAGACAGAGGAAAAGATGGAGGCGACACACTCCAGGTGGAGTTTATCGTTATTGTGTTTCTCGACCATTAGCATTAGCGCTAAAGCTTCACGAGCACCACGAAGCAGCAGCCAACCATGTATAGTGGTGCCCCACTATACGCTTACCCCGCATAACATCGAAATTGCTTCACGATGATATTTTTGCAATCGCTATTGCGATCGCAAAACGATGGTTCTAATGGGGGAAATCCGCTTGACGTTGATTAGGAGCCTGCTTTGCGAACCGTTTGTTCGTGTAACGGCAATTTTTCCGGCTCCGCAAAATGGCTTCCACTCACAAAATGGCTTCCCTCCCTTTACAAAATGGCTGCTTTCTGGAGGGAAGCTGATCGGCAGTTCTCTATGGCAATCTCCGCTGGACAATGAGGTATTTCCCTACTGGAAGGCACTGACTGGTTTTCAATGCATTCCAATAGGTTTTTTTTTCACTTGATGACGATATCGCTTAACAGCGATTTTGCTGGAACAGATTATCATCATCAAGCGAGGGCACCACTGTACACATAAGCACACCTCATTTCTAACACTGGACATCTGCCAGCAGGTGCAGTTGTGTTACGAAGGTGATACAGCCACACATTGTCAGGTCAGAAATATCGCACTGGAGCACTTTAGCAGTAGATTGTTCACATTAGAACATAAATCTAAAGGCCTCGGGAAACCCTGTAATCTTTCCTCATTGAGGGACAAAAGATAAAGGGAAGCGACCACATATCAGGGACCCTGTGACTTTCTCAAACACATACACGGGCACACCGCCGACACCGCCGGGACTTACCCTGCAGAGACTCGTGAGTCACAACCCACCACAACTCCTCCGTCAAATTCCACGGCCATGATGGTTGTCTGCGAGGGCAAAAGAAAGAAGGCAAAGATGAAGAAAGCTGGGGTTGTCTGCACATTTTGCAGAAACATTTGTATGCCATCATGTGTCATGCTTTGGGTTGTGACATCACTTCCAACTGAAGGTAACTCTTACAGCTATGCTTCCCAACCTTGGGTCCCCAGAGGTTCTTGGACTACAACTCCCAGAAATCCTGGCCAACACAGCTAATGGAGAAGGCTTCTGGGAGTTTTAGTCCAAGAGCATCTGGGGACCAAAGGTGGGGTACCACTGCCTTTTGGAGGATTTTTCCGGCATGTGAACTGTTCCATGAGTGGTTTACTGTCATCACTCCACTCCCTAGCAGAGTGGGGATTTGAACCCAGGTCTTAGTCCCACACTTTGGCCACTACAACGCCCTAGCTGGCAATGCATTCATGACATCTGTGAAAAATCACCTCCCGGAGCAGGAGGAGAGAATGACCAATTTATTATTATTCATTTTATTTATTAGGCTTTTATACCGCCCATCTAGGCGAATCTACTCTGGGCTGTTTACAGTCCAAAAAAGGCAAGAAAATTAAAATAATCAATAAAAAAAAAAACTAAAGCAAGCTAAAAACCAGAGGAAACATTAAGTAGTGGCAGGAGGAAAGGCCTGCCTGAAGAGCCAGGTCTTCAGTTTACTCTTAAAAACTCCCAGCGAGGGAGCCAGAGGATCTCAGAGGGGAGGATGTTCCAAAGGTGAGGGGCCACCACCGAGAAGGCCCAGTTTCTAGTTTTTCCTTCCAGGCCTCTCTTGGAGTTAAGCCCCTCAGCCGCCCAGCCTGGCTAGAATGAGTGACACGGGTAGAACCAGGTGGAAGAAGGCGCTCTGACAGGTATTGAAGTCCTAAACCGTGTAGGGATCATTAACATCTAGAAGTTGATGCGGGATCTAATGGGTAACCAGTGTAAGGCGGGCAGAGTGGGGGGGAAACGTGATGATATTTTTTTCACCCAAGTTAGTAATTTGGCCCCCGTGCTCTGGACTATTTGAAGTTTCCGCATCAATCTCAAGGGAAACCCCACGTAGAGTGCATTGCAGTAGTCTTAATCTCGAGACTACGAGCTCGTGGACAAGTGTGGTGAGCGCCCCAACATCAAGACAGAAACGCAGCTGGGCAATCCGCTGAAGATCTAAATAGGCGGTGCAGACCACAGGTGTTACCTGGGATTCCATGGCAAGCGCCGGGTCGAGAAAGGGAAAGGAAATTTTCAGTTGAGCTTTATGGCATGTCTAATATACTCCAGGTGCAAAGATCTAGTCTGTAGGTCCAAGGGTCGTGTCTAAGCAGTTAGCCTAGTGATTGCCAGTCTTAAGGCCACGGAGCTCCTTGGGCTACAACCCATAGACTTCATATTTAGCAAAACCAATGGATAGACGGCTCTGGGGTCATACTCCAAGCACACTCATGCACCCAAATTTGGGGGTCCTCTCATTAGATAAGGCAAACTCATGCCTATCCTTCAGCACCTGTGGTGGTTAAGAGTGCCATGTCTCCAAGACCGGAACAGTGGACTAGGGTTTGTGAGCAAAAGGCAGCCCATTCCTCAAAGACCAGCCCAAGACTTTATGCTGCCTGAGGCAAAGGACAAGATGGTGTCTCCTCCTGCTTCCATATACAGATGCTGACTGGGTTGGCAGTCATGGTTGTGATATATGGAATTCTCCACCAAGCTTCCAAAGGGTTTTCTGTGGCAGGCTTTGTTCGATCCCTCCTTAGAATAAAAAAGCTTACGATGGATGGTTTAAGGAGGCCCCCATCTACTCATGGTGATTTATTTCTTCTAGCTGCTTTGAGAGTGATTTTCACTTCTCTTTTTAAAACTGCCAGCGCAACTAGACATGGAATGCCTTTACCTTCCCACCGAGGTGATACCTATTTATCTACAGTGGTGCCTCGCATAGCGATCGCTCCGCTTAGTGAAGAAATCACTTTGCGATGGACTTTTTGCCATCGCAAAAGCGATTGCTTTGTGATGTTCCCTATGGGGAAATTTCGCTTTGTGATGATCGCAGGGAAGAGATCATCGCAAAGCGCCATTTTCGGCCAGCTGATCAGCGATTTCAAAATGGCCACCGGGTAAACAAAATGGCCGCCCGCTGTGTTTAGGGACAGATTCCTTGCTTCAGAGGCACTGAAAATGGCGGCACTATTGAGGATCTTTGCTTAAAGGTGCGTTTCTAGCCCATAGGAACGCATTAATCAGGTTTTAATGTGTTTCTATGGGCTTTTTAATATCGCTTAGCGATGTTATCGCTTAGCAGCAATTTTTTCTGCATGGATTAACATCGCTAAGCGAGGCACCACTGTACTTGCATTTGCATGCTTTCGAACTGCTAGGTTGGCAGGAGCTGGGACAAGCAACGGGGGCTCACTCCATCCTGTGGATTCGATCTTACGATGGCTGGTCTTCCGCCCTTGCAGCACAGAGGCTTCTGCAGTTTAACCCGCAGCAGCACCATGTCTCTTTTAAGCAAATGATTAAACCCTCTCAAAAATCTTGGTTTTCAAATTTTTCAAAATTACCCACAAGCTATGGTTATAGCCTTGAAGCTGTAAATGTTCTTGATTGCAATATAAAAATGTTTTTAAACAAAAGAGTTTTAGATATTAGAGCTCAGCCAGACCCAGCCGCACTAGCATCTGTAAAATCTATGAAATGGCTGGCTGGAGGCTAAAGTCCAGTTTCAGGAAGGAAAATATTCATCCTTTACGATGAAAAGAGACTTGCGTATGGCCTTTACATGACTCCGTTTTGAACAAATGGGTACAATGATGCAGAGGGTGTCATTTTTGGGGGGCATACCTGTACAAAATAGTCTTTGCCCCTGTGGGAATGATAAAGTATCTTGCCCACTGTTTGCTGCACTGTCAGTTATGGGTTTTTTAAATTATGTAGCAGAGTTCTATAAGGATTTTAAATCAAGGTTTTACGGGATTAACAGTAATTTATTTTAGACTGAGGACCTGACTGATACAATTCTGAGAATTTGGCTTATATATGAGATACATGATCCAATTTTCTTTTTTCATGTAAGTTTATAAAGTTTGACGTTATCGTATATGGTGAATGATTGATGAAATGGTCCGTAGATTTCTTCAATAAAATTTGACTTGACTTATCAATTTTATTTTAAAATTCCTTTTCTAATGTAAATCCAATGTAACATTGGACTTTAAAAAATAGTCATGCACTGGGTGGCTTGACGTTTTTCATCCATCATCCACCCCAGTCGCACAGCCTTTTTCTCAATCCGTTGGTACGAGCTTGGATTCCCTTAGAATTTATGCAAAGTTGGATTTATTTCCTTCTTGACCTGTTGCACATCACTTTGCACTTGTTCACACTGAATTTTACTATTTTAATATCCCTTCCTCCCAGTTTGTAGAGATCCTTTTGAAGTTCCTCCCAGTCAGGCTTAATTCCAAAATCCTACAGAAGCAAATGCGGCTATCATCACACCATCCATGCCGAACTGCCAGGTCTTGCACAAGGAGATTCGGTACACATGAAACTTGGTACAGTGGTGCCCCGCATAGCGACGATAATCCATTCTGGATAAATCGTCGCTATCCGGAATCGTTGCTACATGGAACGGAAAACCCCATAGGAACGCATTAAACCCTGTTTAATGTGTTCCTATGGGGGATAAACTCACCGCTATGTGGAAATCCTCCATCCAGCCGCCATTTTCGCCGCCTCGGTAAGTGAGGAATCCATGCGAAAACGCTGCGGACGGCCATTTTCTTCACCCGGCGGCCATTTTGGAACTGCCGATCAGCTGTTTTAAAACATCGCAATGCGAAGATCAGTAAGTGAAACGCTTACCGATCATCGCAATGCGATGTTTACCCATTAAAAACATTGCAATGCAATCGCTTTTGCGATCGTAAAATCCGCATTGCTATGCAGATTAGTCATTAAACGGGGCACTTGTTATGCGAGGCACCACTGTATAGAGATATGCCAGCTATGCCCATTTCTGGAAAGGTCTGATCTGGCCACGGGACACACATGCCTGAGTTACATCCCGCTGAATTACTGTAACGCGCGCCATGTGGGGCTCCCTACAGAAAGTGTTTGAAAATTTCAGCGGGTCCAAACATGGCAGACAAACAGATTGCTAACTGGGGCTGGCCACAGGGAACAGATAAGTCCCCTGTCACAGCAACTCCACCGGCTGCCCGCCCATTTTAGGGTATAATTGAAAGTGCTGGTTCTAACCTATAAAGCCCTAGATGGATTGGGTCCAAGCTACCTCAAGGACTGTGTCTCCCTTTCTGAGCCTGCTCGGGTGTCAAAATCATCAGGGCAGGCCTTTCTCTCAGTTTTGCCACCTTCACTGGAGCATTTGGTGGGGACACAGGAGAGGGCCTTCTCTGTGGCTGCTCCCAGACTCTGGAACTCCCTGCCACTGGAGGCTAGGCTGGCCCCATCTTTTGGGTTCTTCTGCCAGCAAGCCAAAACCTTTCTCTTCAGGCAGGCATTCTCTCAGTGACAGACTGCCTACGAGAGGTTTTAAAATGAAATCGTTTGCATTTTGTTTCTTTTAAATCTGTTTTAGCAATGCTTTACCTAACATTCTTAGTATAAGGTAACTGGCTTATTTAACATTTTAATAATTCACTCTTTTTAGCTTTGGTATTGCGTTTTAATGACGTAAGCCACCTTGGATCCTATCTTCTAAAAATATTTTAAAACAAATTTAATAAAATTTAAAATAAAAATATTTTTAAAATATATATGTTTCCCTTATAAGAATACAGTGGTGCCTCGCATAGCGAGGTTAATCCGTTCCGGATTAACCTTCGCTATGCTGAAGCATCATTGAACGGGGCAGGGATTTCCATTGGAACGCATTAAACATGGTTTAATGCGTTCCAAATGGGCCAAATACTCACCGTTCAGCGAAGCTTCTTAATGGCCGGCAGCCATTTTCGCGCCCTCGCCTCGCTTAACAAGGGCGCAAAAACGCTGCACACGGCCATTTTGGGCCATTTCCGGGCTTCCGGCGGCCATTTTGGCCGCCGAACAGCTAATCGTCGGGCTTCGTTTTGCAAAGATCGGTAAGCGAAACGCTTACCAGTCTTCGCAAAACGAATTTAGCCCTATTAAAAAAACGTTAAGCGATCGCATTAGCGATCCGAAAAAATGGATCGCTATGCGATTTCGTCGTTATGCGGTGTGCTCGTTAAGCGAGGCACCACTGTATTTGGCCTATGCTCTTGCTACAGTTTTTGCAGTTAAAGGAGTGCGCTGGACAGAGGAACATTCTAAAAGACCTTATTGAAGAAGGTGAGACAAAATATGCCCGTCAGATACTGCTCAGCTCTGATTCCCAGCATGCCTCACCGTTGTGTATGCTGACTGGGGTTTATGGGAATTGTAGTCCAGGAACATCTGGAGGGTGGCACCCCTGCTATACAGCCATCTTTGCATTCCTTTTAACAGGGTCTTGGGTATTCCTTTTCCCCCTCAGTAACCTAATACTATGTGAATCAGTTTCTTTCTGCTGTATTCTGAAACTCTGTTCCATAATTTCAAATACAATATAAAAGAGGACGTACTACTCATTAGGATGAATTTACCCGATTAAATAGGCAGATGTAAAAATGCACCTGCAGGGAAAATCTAGAATTGCTTGCCAACTTGAAGGCTCCCCCCTGAAAATATAGTCCTGGGGTATCAGTATTGGTAATTAATCACATTTATACCTCCTCATTTTCTCCCACCAGTTTAAGCAGCCTCTCCCGTTATCCTCGGAGGACCCGTTGGCCAAAAAGACGGCGAAACGGGCTCAAGTTCCCTCCCTCAGTGAGGAACTTGGACCTGCAGCTCCACCTCGTTCAGACAAAAGGGAGGGGAAAAAAACCGATTCATCCAAAGCCTCATTCTGACGCTCCGCTCGCTCAAGTCCAGAGCGCTGGATCCTGTCCTTGCGCTGCGCAAAATGCGCACTTTGCTGGTCTCCATCGATCTGTCTTTCCCCATCCACAAAAACGGGGGGGGGGGAATGCTCCCCATCCCTATTTCGACCTCTTCCCTGCCTGGTAGCGCTACCCCTCCTTGGAAAAAGTTGCTTTTTCTTTTTTGCACTAGTCGGCAGGGGAACAGAGGAGCTGTCTTGCAAAAAAAGGAACTTTTTGCCAAGACTTTGATTCAAACTTTCCCCCTCTCTCGCTCCCTCCCTCTTCGTCTCCCTTCACTCACCCACCCACCCACCCACCCACACACACACACACACACACACACACACTCACCCCAGTGCTGATCTTCTGCGCCCCCCGGGTGTCCATGGCGGCCCCCCAAGAGGGAAGAAGGCTCGCCTCCTTCTTTGCGCGGACGGAGGGCGAGAACGAAAGTGACGGCCGTCTTGCGCCCTGCAGTGCCGCCCTTGACCACCAGGGGCGCCCCCGTTTCTCCCATCAAATGCAAAAATTAACCTGGGAGAAATTCCACCTTTGCCAGAGGAGCAAAGCGAGAGGAGGAGGAGGAGGGGGCCGGGACCGGCTCTCCAAGCATCCCCACGCGGCGTCCCGGGGCTCAAATGGCAAACAGACGCAGCATCCTGCGTGCCTGAACTGGAGCAGAGAAATGCGGAGTTCAGTTGATGGTCAGGGAGCGCCTCTGAGCACCTGCAGAGTGCAGGCCTTTCGACTGATGCGAATGTTGGAATGAAGGCTGGTGACCTCCGGAGTGAACGGTCCTGGATCCTTCCCACTGCGCCTTACTTGCTTAGAGGGCCATGTATTTGGCTACTTACTGGTAGAGTAACACGTCCAGGGCTGTATAACCTGGATGTGGACCTACGGAGGTTTTGACCCCAGGCACCAACGCTGAGAAGGCACAGAAATCTCCACTTTCCACTGTTATTGCATCCACCTCTGTGGAAGGCTGGTTACATCATCCACCTGGGTATAGAGAGAAAGAGAGAGACAGATAGGTAGGTAGGTTCTGAACATTTGTTTCTTTGTCCGAAAGACCTTACCAAAACGGTAAGGGTTAGTAACATGGAATCTTGGACAGCTAGAAGGGGGCTCTTTTGGGGATCACCTCTCCTCTTGGAGGCTGAGTGGAAAATTCTAACTAAATAGCATGGGGGGAGGTATTTAAAAACAGCCCCCTCCCAAAAAAACTGATCAAAACCGGCCTTCAGCTCACCTCCAGCAACGTACCTGGCAGATTACCTCCGCCATGACTAATCTCGGACTTTCCTTCATATTTTTTCCACTTTATGCCAGACGAAGTGAATTTTGTTCACGAAAGTGTGCGCTGAATGTTTGATTTTTAGTGGCTTCTACATTTGGATTGCATAAAGGAACACATGGCTGTTTGTTTTTTCAACCTAAATTGAAAAAACAAACAATTTGGAGTCATATCTCCAAATTGGTTTCCTCAGGATGCTAGTACAGTAATTAGATCTTTGTTGAGCACTATCAGAGGTGTTGCTTGGGTCTTCTGTATTTCGGGTCAAATAAGCTTCAAAGGGGAGAGCTTTCCCCTTGAGCTACCGACTCAAAATAGTTCTAAATATCTCAGAAAAACATCTTCGTTCCAGTGACCACAGCTGCCCACATCTCTTGTCCCGTGTACATTTCCAAAGACATAATAAAGCAAAAACTCTAAACTGGATGGCCAGTTAGGACAGGTTGGCCACTCCCAACTTCAAAAATAAATAAAATAAAATGAAGAATGAGTACTTTAAACCTTGGTTAGAGGCCAGGGTGATCATGCCGACACAGACACCACTGCCAGGTCCATTTCCTGCTGCCTCTTTTTACTACAAGTGTCCGGATGGTTGTTGGCCTTTCCTACCCCCTCCCCACTGGCCACCTTTCCTACCCCTGACTGGCCACCGTCTCCTCCCTGGATTTTAGCCCTGCCGTCTGTCCTTATTTATTTATTTATTTATTTATTTATTCAATTTATATGCCGCCCAAACTACCCAGAGGTCTCTGGGCGGCTTACAATAATTAAAATTCAATACAGCAAAAGATAAAATAATTAAAATACAATTAAAATACAATTAAAATTGCCATCAGACCCACAGCTAATATTATTTCAGTTAAAAGCCTTCTGGAACAGCCTTCCTTCACCCGACCACTGTTCCTGGGAGCCCACTTCATTGTGTCAACCCCTGGCCTTCCACATTTATGCCACAAGAAATCCATTGGAATTTCCCTCTCAGTCCCCTGAGGTTTATTTTTAACTTTCCCTGTGGAGTCATTAATTCAGGAGGGTATGAGAAGAGAGGACTCCCTGGAAAAGACCCTGATGTTGGGAGAGTGTGAAGGCAAGAGGAGAAGGGGACGACCGAGGACGAGATGGTTGGACAGTGTCATCAAAGCGACCAACATGAATTTGACACAACTCCGGGAGGCAGTGGAAGACAGGAGGGCCTGGCGTGCTCTGGTCCATGGGGTCACAAAAAGTCGGACACGACTAAACGACTAAACAACAACATGTTCAGACCTACAGCAGTTCTAGACAGGGTTCGTCTGCAGAGAGAGGGGAGAGGAAATATACTGATACACAGAGACTCACTGTTTTTTTTGCTTTCTGTGCCATTTCCAAGTCATTGAGCAGGAGAGAGGTAGGGGAGTTTCACAGCATTACTTAAACAGAGGTCTGCCGTCCGACTTATTGCCTCTTGTTCCCAGAGTGTTACACCATCTAAACCTGGAAACGGGCACACCGTGCGAAGACAAGGCACGCTGGGAAAGAGAGCAGAAAGGGGGGAAAGGGGGAAAGCGGCCGGAGAAGAGAAAGGCTGAAGAAGAGATGAACTGACTCCCTGAAGGAAGCAACAAGTAACATCATTGAGTGTGTGAGGATGTTACTCGTTGGCATGTCTTTTCCCCAAGGTCATCCTCCTGCGCCACCAGATGCCTGAAGCCAGTCTCCTCTAGGTGGGCTCTCCGAAGGAGGCCGGGAGATCCTCAATGGACGTCGGGCCTTCTCGGCAGTGGCACCAACTTTTGGGAATCAAGTCCTGGCCGAGCTGCACTTGGAAATCCCCCCCCCTCCATCATTTTTAAGAGGCTGCCGAAGACACTGCTCTTCCGGGAGGTTGGCTCTTGAATTCTCTATTATTTATTTATTTATTTATTTATTTATTTATTTATTTATTTATTTATTTATTTATTTATTTATTTCATCTCTTGCCCTTTTGCTTTATGTGAAACAACGGCACCCTGCTGGGCTCAAGGCTGATTTAAGTTGCTTGTCTGTCTGTCTGTCTGTCTGTTTGTTTTTATCACGGTACCTTTGTTTAAAAACGTTTACATTGTTGACCACCCAGACTAGTGCTGAGGCAGTGGCTGGGGAAATTAAATAAATAAATAAATAAATAAATAAATAAACAAATAAATAAATAAATAATGATTAGCCTTTTGGGCTAGTTCAGGACATGGGAAGAAGAAAGCCTGCAGAAGATTTCTGAAGGACTCACAAGCTCGCCTCCTTCGCGATTTTCTCATGTGTAAAATTAAAAGCATTAATTACTCAAGCTAAACATCGCCCTGGGAAATAAGTCAAGTTGCTCTTCCAGAGCAAGCCGGGGCTCCAGCGCCCGCGCCCCCGGACACAGGATCTGGCTCTCCCTCTCCCTCTCCCCCCCATCCAGCCCACCCCTTCTGTTTCCTCCCCACCGCGGCAGCCTTGTTTCACTTTCGGATTCCAGGAAATCAGACCATCTACTTCTCCAAAGACAAAAAAAAATCCCTCTGGAGGGGGAGGGGGATTTCCAAAACCACGGGAGCCGGCCATCCCTGGGGCTGAGGAATGTGCCAAAAAGCAAATACAACACCCCCACTTTTTTCCCTCTCCGAGTCCTCGTTTGATTTTGCGAACTCGCTCGGCGGCCACAAATTAAAAGAAAGAAAGAAAGAAAGAATACATTTCCGTTTCTATTTCATAGAAGAGGAGCGGAGGCTGCAGTGAAACGAGGCGGCCGCCAGAGGGCGCCTCGCTCTCCCCCAATGGAACCCAATGGCCCGCCTCCTCTAAGCGGCCGAGAAGCGACAACTCGGAATCCCCGCATAAAGGAATCGCGCAGCCCCTTGAAGCCGCTCGTCCTTCCTCTGCCGGCGGGGGAACTCACGGCCACTGCTTCTCGGCGAGCCTCCGCTTTCTCGGAATCGGAGTTTGGAGACTGGCTCGATTTTTGATTTTTTACTTTTGCACGAACCTTTTTTTTCCTGCCTGCCTGGCTGAGAAAACCTGAGAAACGCGAAGCTCTTGAGGTTGGGGGGGGGGGGTCCGGTGGGTTTTCTTAGCAGGCCCCTTTTGCTTTAGCTCGGGCCAGCCCCATTGCCCAGCCTTTGGAGATGATGGCCGGCCTGGCACCCCTTGCCAGGCTGCTGCTGGTGGTGCTGCTGGACTTCCTCGCCCTCCACCTGGCATGGCGGGCGCTGAGCCCCCCACCTTGGGGGAAGCCCCTGGTTGTCTCCTGGGGGGCGGCCCTGGGGCGATGCGGGATGCTGAGCTTCTCGGCTTATGCCACCGCTGGCTCCCCCGGGCACGGCCTCCCCCGGGCGCTCAGAGATGCCCTCTTCCCCGCGGCTGCCCTCCTGAGCTTCTTGGTGCCCACCTACACCACCTTGCGGCACCTCCTGCCCTCCCTGGGGGAGGCCCCCGATCTGGTCCATGGCTGGGGCAGGGCCGATGTTTTTGCCCTCAACTATGGCATCGTGGGCGCGGTGGCCCTTCTGTGGCATCATCTCCTCCCTCCCGGGCAGGGAAAGGTACCCAAGAAACCATCGGCATCACTCCGGCGCCTCCTGTCCAGCATGAGGCCAGAGGCACTGCGGTTTCTGCCCATCCTGGTATTGCTGGTGCTCTCCTCCTTGGGTGAGTGTGTATTATGGGGGTGTGTATACAATTGTGAGCCTTGTGAGTGTTAAGATCATCAGGGAGAGAGGCCTTTCTCTCAGTCCCACCACCTTCACAGGTGTGTTTGATGGGGACACAAAAAAGGGCCTACTTTGTGGCTGCTCCCTGACTCTGGAACTCCCCGCCACTGGAAACCAGGCTTAGACCCATCTTTGCTGCTCCTTCTGCAAGCAGGCCAAAACTCTTCAAGCAGAGACGGGCTGCCTGAGTGGGTTTTTTTTTAAATATATATATATGTATTTTATTACTTTGAAAGTGTTTGGGTATTATTTTTATTTACCATTTAATAATATTTAGAGTACTGTATTTGTTTGATCCTTTTTAGTGTTTTATATATTTACTCTTTTTAGCCGCAGGATATTGTCTTTTAATAATGTAAACCGCCTTGGGTCCTTTTAAAGGACAAAGTCAGGGTAAAAAAATATTTGCAGTAAATAAATAAAATGATAAACAGGCCTTCTGCAGTGCCCTGTTTATGGAGAAGCTGCCCTATGATGATGGCTTTCCAAGAAAAGGTATTTTGACTAAACATTAGGAAGAACTTCCAGTTGGTAGTAGCAGTTCTGTGGGGGAATTCTCATTGACTGGAGGTTTTAAAAGAAATTGGATGGCCATCTGCTTGAGAAATTGTGTGTTTAGTCGTTTAGTCGTGTCCGACTCTTCGTGACCCCATGGACCAGAGCACGCCAGGCCCTCCTGTCTTCCACTGCCTCCCAGAGTTGTGTCAGGTTCATGTTGGTTGCTTCGCAGACACTGTCCAGCCATCTCACCCTCGGTCGTCCCCTTCTCCTCTTGCCATCACACCTTCCTAACATCAAGGTTTTTTCCAAGGACTCTTTTCTTCTCATGAGATGGCCAAAGTACTGGAGCCTCAGCTTCAGGATCTGTCCTTCCAGTGAGCACTCAGGGCTGATTTCCTTTAGAACTGATAGGTTTGTTCTCCTTGCAGTCCAGGGGATTCTCAAGAGCCTCCTCCAGCACCACAATTCAAAGGCATCAAAGGCTTGAGAAATTACAAACTATGAATTTCCTGCTTCTTCAGGGTGCACTTCTAGGTTTCATACCATAGTTTTTATTGTCCTCTTGGTTCACTCCTGGCCTCTTCGTCCACCAAAAATTTTAAAAAATCTCAGATTTTTCCAAGATGAAAATGAGATTAGATGAAGGTGGATTTTCTTGCAGTGGTGGTGGGTGGGTAGATTGTAATTCTTTAATTATGTGGTGAGAGAACCAGATTAAACTCACGTGGGTTACTGTAACTACAGTAGTTACAGTAACCCACTGTAACTACTATACATGTGGGTTACTGTAGTTACTGAAACCCACATGTAGTGATTTTCAACACTTCCAGCTAAAAAGGGAGTTCCAGAGGAACAGGAGATGAAGAATATGGTCAAAACAAAAATATTTCCTATGCAACCCACTCTTCTGGCTGAGGAAGTGGTCCGTATGAAAGCCTTCGAAAATACACCCACTCCCAATTGTTTGGCCCCCCCGGGAAATACATTTTCAGTTGCTTACCCCTCCTGTATATTTACTCAAAAACAGCACATTAGATGTCTTGTGTATTCATTTCTCCCTAAACATGTCAGTATTTGGATTTTTTTTTAACTCCCCCAAATCACTTATGAAATCTGACTTGTGGCAGGATGCATTTGATTGCAATTTAAATTTTAAAATATCAGGGTTTTTGATGATTTAAATATTTTTTTAAAATTTAAATGGTGATATAAATCAATTCAATTTTTAAAAAAAAATCATTGATTTTTATTCATTGTGAGATGCGGCACTTTTATAACTGTATGCTTCTCTGTCTCCCTGTCTATAATAAGCTAGCCGACAAGGTGATTTTTATTTTAGTTACACACACACCTGTACAAAAACATACAAACATATGCACTGAATTTAAAGACGTCAGCCGATACCATGTGTAACATTTACATGTGTGCACACATGGAGCTTTATGTGCGTAAAAATAATAGAACCAAGATACTGTCTGTTGTCCATTTCTGGCTCGTTCAGCGGATAGATAGAACATGGGGTAAATAATTTCAGACTTGGGACGTTTGAGCGCCCGCGTGCCTTAGCAGATTCAGTGGCCTTATAAAGCTATGAGCTCGTCCTGCTGAAGAAATCTGAAAATGGCGCTGGCTGTAGGTTAATTTCATCAGCTCCAAATCATAAAAATTAGAAAAGCTCTTTTGAGAGCCAGTGGGATTGAGTGTTGAACTAGAATCAGGAGATCTGGGTTCATATTCCTGCTGGGCTGTAAAAACTCACGACTGGAGGTAACCACGGTAAACCATGCTGTGTGAATCTCATGTATCACAGAAAATTTGTGCCACAGGGTGTTGGAAGCAACTTGATGCAAGAGACGCACAAAAAAAATTGAGTAGACCTTTAGAACTGGTTGCTTGTTTTTTAGAGTAAAGCACCAGGTGTTTAAGATCATCAAAGGAGGCATTTCACATCACCACATCACAGGCTCATTTGGTGGAGACACAGGAGAGGGCCTTCTCTGTGGCTGGTCCCAGACGTTGGAACTCCCTCCCACTGGAGGCCAGGCTGGCCCCATCTTTGGCATCCTTCCGCAAGCAGGCAAATGATCTTTCTCTTCAGGCAGGCTTTTCTTTAAATGACTGTCTGGCTAGGAGAGGTTTTTAAATGGTACGGTTTGTATCTGGTTGCTTCTAAATCTGTTTTTCGTCATGCTTTTACCTAACATTCTTAACATACTGTTATTAATTATTTTTAAAATATTTTAATAATTTATTGTTGTTAGTGTTTTAATATTTTATTTTTGGTTATGCAGACTTTTACATCCTTTTTTAAAAGGATGTAAAATGTCCCTTTTTAAGGAGAAAGCTGAGGTAAAAATGTTTTGAATAAAAAAATAAAAATATGCAAATATCATCCGTATTTAGTGAAAATGTTATTTTAGAAGAAAACTTATTTTAATTGTCGTGAGGAACTCAAAGATATTTGCATCTCTCCTCCTTGTCCAGAGTCCATGTTTACTTTTGATGCTAATAAACAAGGAACCAAGTACAGCCGAGTCATAATTAACAGTGACTTCTGTTACACTACCTTTCTTTCGCTTTGTGAATTCCCTAACCTGCGTTTTTATCTGTAAATTGTCCCACTCCCCTGCCTAGGAGTCCTGAATTCATCTTTTAATTGTTTAATGCTAATTTTTTAAATTTAATTTTATTAATTTGGATGAATATTAGTTACACACACCCGTACAAAAACATACATATTAATTTGGATAAATATTTAGATAAACATTTGGATAAATATTTAAAATTAATTTTATTAATTTGGATAATATATGCATTCATCTATTCTATACCTTCATATATTGCTATATACTTTTTCCCTCCCACCTTCCATTTCCCATCCCCACAGTACAATCCTATCCAAATTCATATGAGCCTTTTGTGGGATAGTTGTAATCCTCTTCCAAATCTATTATAAAGACCAATACGTTCTATACACATGGGGGCCATGGCTTATCGTGGGTTGCCATCCTCTGGGGCACGCAGAGCAGGGCAAGTATTGTGAAGTATGGGCCGTGTACCACCATGCAAAGCATGGGCAGGGTGCGGCTCAGGGGCGGGGTGGGGCTCAGGGGCGGGGTGGGCCCCACCCCTGAGTCCCCTCTGGTGACCCCGCACTCTACACCACTGTCTCGGGGAGTCCCTTTTTGCCTGTTCCATTCATAAACAAGGAAAGTATGGCGCTCAATTTCAAAAGAATCCAAACAATATTTGTAATCGTTTTTATGAAGTAGACATATGTCTAGAAGGGCAGGATAAAAATCAAATAAATAAATAAATAAATAAATAAATAAATAAATAAATAAATAAATAAATAAATAAATAAATAAATAAATAAATAAATTTTTATCCCTTTAGCTTTGCATAGCTCGGTGGTTAACTTTTTTCCGTCCCCCTCGTCTACCTCAGGTGAGATGGCGATTCCTTACTACACGGGACGGGTGACCGACTGGATTGTGACCGAGGCCGGCTCTTCGGCCTTTAAGAAGGCCCTGTTGATTATGTCACTGCTGACCGTGGGCAGGTAAGGGGGCAGGTAGGGGGGGCACTGGGGGAAGATCAGTGGGAGGGGTATAGTGGAAGCATGGGTATAATAGGGAGAAGAAAGTAAGTGAACAGAGACCCCAAACACACACACCCTGTCTGATCTCCCTCAGTGCCGTGGCAGAGTTTCTGTGTGACTGCCTTTACAACGCCACCATGAACCGCTACCACGCCCGCCTCCAGAGCTCGGTCTTCAGGTCCATCCTCCACCAGGAGATCGGCTTCTTCCATGTGAACCGGACAGGTAATCCACCCAACTTATGGCTACTCCTTCAGCTTTGAAGCAGTCCGTTAACAAGTAATTATGTTACCTATAAGATGGCGGCTGAAATCCTGTTGCTTAGGGTTGTTAGGAGCCCTACAGTAGGCCTACTCAGTTTGCATTGATGAGGAGAGTGGGGGATTTAAAAAAAAAGGCGTCAACCAAGAGGGAACACAGGAGAGGACTATAAAGGGGAAGGAGACGATGTGGTTAATGATGATGATCATCATCATCTTAAAACTTCAGAGTTGGAAGGGACCCGATGGGTTCATTCAGTCCCTGTCAAGGAGGCGCCAAGCGGGAATTGAACTCTCAGCCTCTGATTTTGCCATCAGATTCCTAAACCACCGAGTTATCCAGCAGTTGATGTATCATGCCATGAAGGGAAGCAAAGGGCAGGCAAAAGATGGAGTTATAGCTTCCCTGAGCTTACCTTCACTCCGACTCGGCCCTCTCCTTCCCACCTCCCAGGGGACATCACTTCCCGAATTACAACCGACACCGACGCCATGAGCGACACCCTCACAAGCGACTTGAGCCTGCTGATGTGGTACCTGATGAGGGGGGTCTTTCTCTACGCGATGATGCTGTGGCTCTCGGTGCCCCTCGCCTTGTTCGTTACGGCAGCCTTGCCTTTCATCCTCCTGATCCCAAAGCTCTCTGGGAAGTTTCACCAGGTAACGAAAACAGCCGCAAACAGTCCCACCACCCATAATTTGACAGCGGGACGATGTCTCTTGTTAAGGTCCAGCCAGCCTGGCATCTCAGAGGGTTTGAAATGATGGTCAAATGTGATCACAGGTGCTATGGTCAATTATCATTAACAGGGTCTTGGTGTCTCTGAGAACTGGGAAGAAATTTGGCCAAACCAAAATCTGATCCACAAACTCACCTTCTTCCTTTCCAGAACCTGGCTCACCAAGTTCAGGAATCTTTAGCCAAAGCCAACGAAGTGGCTGTGGAGACCTTTCAGGCCATCTCCACCGTGCGCAGCTTTGCCAATGAGGATGGGGCGGATCGGCGCTATGAGGAGAAGCTGCAGGAGACCTACAGGCTCAACAAGTGGGAAGCCTTCGCCTATGCTGCTTCCATGTGGACTAGTAACGTAAGGGACACTGTTGGTTTCTGAATGGGCGTTGAGCTGGGAGGAGAAACCGGGTAGACGTTGGACTCCCAGGTCCTCCCTCCAGAGAAAGAATGGAGAAGGAAGGTGTGGGATTCCTCACTAAAATCCACTTTCTCTTTCTTCAGTTCTTAGGACTGGCTCTCAAAGTGGGGATCCTCTACTATGGAGGGCACCTTGTCACCCTCGGGAAAGTGAGTAGCGGGCAACTGGTGACTTTCCTCCTGTATGAGATGGACTTCTCCACCGTGGTGCGGGTGAGTCTCGGGTGGCCTCTGTTCTGAAGAAGACGAGTTAGGGTGGAAGAAAGGAGGTTCTAGAGAGACTGGGCTAACACTCTGAAAATAATTTTGTTGTTTCCAATCGATTTCCCCCCAGTAAAGAAGGAATTAGATTACAAGTGATAACCTCCCTTCCTTTGTGCGTTAATTGTTAGGGGTGTGCCCTCCAGATGTTTTGTCTCCCGGCAGGTTGCCAGGCAGATTCCCTTTTTTAAAAAAAGGAAGCTAGGCCTTGAAGCCAAGGCATGAAGCCTTAGAGGCTAGGCCTTTCTCCAGGCAAGCGAAATTCAATTGTCTGCAGTGTGGGTCTGCTGGTGGAACTCCTGGAATGGAGAATTCTGGGAGGGATCATCCAAAAAAAATCTGAATAGTACAAAATCACATGGTTCAAGCGCTGTAACTATTTATGTTTTTGAAAAGTAACTTTCCAAGCTCGGATTGTTCCTCACCGTTCCCCTTTTATTGCAAACATCTCCTTTTCTCATCTCTTCCCTTCCTCTCTCTCTCCAGGTCCTCCTCGACTTTTACCCTCACGTACAAAGAGCAGTGGGTTCCTCCCAGAAGGTTTTTGAATATATCGACCGAATTCCCGAGATCAACTCTTTGGGCACGTTGGCCCCCGAGGACTTACGGGGACACGTTGTCTTCAAAAACGTCTCCTTCTCTTATCCTAACAAGGAGAATTCACCGGTGCTGAAGGTACAGTGTTGGGCCAGGGGGATGCGGGGGGGGGGGAGTCAAAGAAGATCGTACCCTGCCATCTTCTGCCTGGAGTCAAAATTCAATTCACATTGTCCGGATGAATTTTGGCATCGGCAATGAGAGCAACAAAGGGACAGAGCATCCCTTCCTCCTCCACCACCTCCTCCCTGTAAATTAGAAATTAATTGAAGCTGGTGAATTTTTGGACCCAGAGGGTTTCCAAGGCTCTGGCATGCTTGGAGGGGGGGGGCTGCGGCCTTGGGACAGTGGGGTCACATGACCGGCCAAGAGGAGGAAATAGAGGAAAGGGGTGGTGCCAACACAGGTGAGGCAACGGGTGCCTCTCAAAGGAATTGTGCAAAATGTTTAACCTGTGATTAATAATTCGGTCTCATCCAGTTGCATTCAAGTCATGGCAACCCTTGCTGGGATTTTATTCAAGGAATAAATGATTCAGAAGTGGTTTCCTGGAATCCTTCTGGGAGGCTGCGTTTAGTTCAGGGCTACCCAGGTGGCAGGATGTGTAGACCCTATGGGGCTATATATGTATTCCCTCTAGTTCAGGGGTTCACAACGGTGAGTCCCCAGATGTTCCTGGACTGCCATTTCAGCTTCTGCTCCATGTTTTAGTTTGAACTTTAAAGGCTGTCTCCTTCTCTCTGTGGTGCTGAACTTTAACCCCCAAACAGGTTCAGCACCTTGAGCAGCTATTGTAAAGTTCAGAGTGAAATTTGACAGGTTCACGTCCTCCCACAAAATCAGGACCTCCTCTTGGCCCAAATTCGAGCATGGTCGTACCCTTCCTTTCTTCTCAGGGGGTATCTCTGGAGCTCAGGCCTGGTACAGTGACTGCCCTGGTCGGTCCTTCCGGGGCAGGGAAGAGCACTGTGGTGGCCCTGTTGAAGCGGTTCTATGAACCCCAGGAAGGCCAGATATTGCTGGACAGCAAAACACTGGGTGACTATGAGCATCATTTCTTCCATCAGAAGGTAAGTCAGGGAAAAGATGCTGCCTCCTCCTCCTCCTCCTCCTCCTCCTCCTCCTCCTCCTCCTTCTTTACAAATAAACAGTGACTTGCAAACATGTTAGGGTTTACAGCTAGAGCACTAAACGAGGGGGGAATACTTTTAAAAATACAGATTACAAATTGCAATGCCATTGTAACCTTCAGCCGGACAAGCAGAAGGCAGGCAAAAGGGTTCACTCCCACACCGTGCTCCACATTTTGCATCACTGGTGCAAATGTATACCAATTGATCAGGTCTGCTTGCCATGAGCACTTACATGATGTCGTCGACAGAATAAACACTATGAAGGAACCGTGAGAAGGGTGATGGAAGCAGGAGGTTAAATGCCGGTCTAGCAGTTTTAGTTACTTTGGAAGGAAGAACCTCTCCACATACGGGGGCCATTTGCCTTTCTCCCTTCAGGTGGCACTAGTGAGCCAGAGGCCCGTGCTCTTTGATCGCTCCTTGCACAGCAACATTGCTTACGGTTTGGGAGAGAGGAGCCGGAAGGAGGTGACGGAGGTCGCTCAGCGTGTAGGAGTGCATCAGTTCATCGCCAAACTGAGCCATGGCTATGACACAGGTAGGAAGAATTCTCTCCATCATCCCTTTCCTTCCTCAACGCTGCTAATCCCCAGCCAGTCCTGGGAAAGGATCTACAGAGCCCCAAAGTAACCCAAAGAAGCGTTTTGACTCTTGTTTTCCTAAGGAACAACTCCATTTCTGTGACTTCTTGCAGATGCTGGGGACACAGGGGGCCAGATCTCAGGTGGACAACGGCAAGGGATCACTATCACACGGGCTTTGATCCGAGACCCTAAAGTGCTTATCCTGGATGATGCCACCAGCGCCCTTGACACAGAGAGTCAGCAGCAGGTGAGTGGACTCACCGGTTCATTGTTCCAAGGACTTACAACCCCTTAAGTCTTCCAAACTGTGGATCACAAGCCTCATTGAGTGGTAGTACTATTGGCAGAGTGTAGAAATTGCTGGCTTAAAAGGTCTAGCTACACAGAGAAGAATAAAAAAATACAGACAGGGACCTACAGAGCAGATTATTATAATTACAAATCTCCCTGGAATAGACCACCTCTTATTGTTGGTTAGTTCTACTTCTACCGGCATTGTAGTCTCAATAGATTCAGTCAGAGACTCTGATATTAAGAAAGATACATTTTAAATTCTATTCTACTCACAAATCTTCATATATATCAAAAAAACAAAAAAAATTACTTGTTACATAAATAGAGCTTAACTGGTTAACTTTATTATTTCACTGGTTTCAATAAACACTTCACTCATCATACTTGTAACTACTGACTCCATAACTGTCAGACTCTTAATACCAAACAGAATACAATACTAACAGAAACTGACTGTTAAAAAATAAGTGGGAAAAAGCATCTGAAGTAGAATGGAAACAATTGGCTGCTACTGTGTGATTGACCTTCAGCCCCCGAAGTCCCTCCCACCCAAATCTCTTAAAGGCATAATATGCAGTTTGCTGGATTCCAGTATATATCATTTCTCCTGTTTAGATGGAGAAAGAGATCTACGAAGGGAAGGATCGCAGCAGGCGTTCTGTGCTGCTCATCTCTCACCGCCTGCGCAGCGTGGAGCGTGCCGATCTCATCCTGGTTATGGAGGACGGGGAGATCCGGGAAAAGGGGACCCATGAAGAACTGATGGCTAAGACGGGGGCCTATTGGCAACTGGTGAAAAGACAACAGAATGGGGGGTGAGCAGCAACACCCCCCAGTGCGAACAGCAGGCATATTTAGTTGGAGACTGGAATTAGCTGAAGACCCTGGTGTCACTCCCGATTTGGCAGGGTTGATGGAACTATGATGTCAGTCTTCACATCCTGGGCTAATGTAAATACACTCTTCTTTCGTGACTTCTCAGTACTTTGTTGCTACTTTAGCCAAGGCATCTCAGTCCCCTGCCACCCTTCTGCCAGACAGGGACTGCCACCCCTCTGCCAGACACCCTTCTGCCAGCGATAGGGACTTCTGATCCCATGTGCCACACCCTCCTTGGGCTGCCTTGTTCCTTCTGAGCTCAGCTACAATAGCTGGGAAAGAATATGGTTTTCTGAGTTGTCGTAAGTGGCTTCTCTTGCAGTCCAAAGTAGCTGAGGCCATTTGGTGCCAAAGGGACTGTTAGGAGCCGTTGGTTTTACAAAAGACCTGCGCCTTGTTTGTTTAGATGGACTGATCCAGTTGCGGGCCATTTTGGACCCTCTTTTTTG
Organism: Pogona vitticeps; assembly: GCF_051106095.1. Taxonomy (NCBI): domain Eukaryota; kingdom Metazoa; phylum Chordata; class Lepidosauria; order Squamata; family Agamidae; genus Pogona; species Pogona vitticeps. Next base: position 13,487,634 of record NC_135784.1, read on the forward strand.
GGCCGTGGTTCTGGGGACTGCCCTGATGACAGCCTGCTGTTCCAAAGTTGCCACTGACACCCGTGGGAAGAGAATGGCCCAGTGTTTTCTTTCAAAAAAAAAAAAAGGGTTAAGGGTTGCTTTCGAAATCTATGTATTGCCCAACCCTGATTTGCTGCTCGGGGAGGAACATGTTTTTCTATCTTGAGGCAACAAAGTATTTGGGACTGACCAAATTTCTAGTTTTCTTTCCAGCTGGTTGATATTCATGGAAATGCACTGAAAGAGCTTAGAAAATCCACTTCTGGGAAATACACACACCTGAATCATCCAAACCATCCTAGCAGCTAAGACAGGAACCAGGGCTTTTTCTGTTGAGATCTCCTTGCAATTGTGCATGGTGTTTTTCTTATTTTTTATATATATCTATTTAAAAAAACTTAATTTAATCTTATTTTGTTTTTTTGTATGGATAAAGACTTCTTTATTCAGCCAGGCTTTTAAGAGAGCATTTTCTTTGTGTCTTGGCCTGTTGGTTGTCCGTACTGTATAAATCTTGTTCCTGCTTCGAATTTTGGACAGGTACGGACTAGAAAAACATTAAGCGTGGCAACAGCTAATGTGAATAGTCATTAAATAAAACATGTTCACAAGCTGTGTGCTGTAGCTGCTGCTCTTTGGAAAAAATCACCTTTGCTTCTTGAAGGCTTTTCGGAGCAAAACCTTCTTAAAACCAGCAGATGACCAGCAAAAAGCACCATGTTCTCATCTCGAAACTCTTGCACGCGTCTGCATGAAATTTCCGTTTGTCTTTACCTGGGTCTTCTGTGGACACATTTCGTTCTGTCTTATAATGGAATGTGGAGTCATCCCTTAAAATGTGAAACAGGCAGAGCATGGAAGCTGAGATGGTTGTTCCATGAGACAATCTGTGATTCCCCCCCCCACACCCTTATTTTTCCCTTCCTCGTACCTGAGATTTTAGGAACTGTTAGAAACTGTCACTGATGAGTCATGTGCCCTGGCCTGTGAATGACCTTGACCAAACTACATAAGAGTCCAATTAAGACAGCCTGGGAAACAATTTCTAAATACTTTTAATGCCAAGAAAACCATGTGTTTGTGTGTGTACTGCCAAGTGTCAAAATCAACCTGGTGGTACATACTTGTTATTAGTATTGGACTTGCTTTGTTTTGAAGAAAACCTTGTAATATGTCTCTGTATATCTACAGAAGTGGGTGTATTTTACAGACGTGGGTGGCCTATTTTTGTGTGTGTGTGTGTGTGTGTGTATACATATATATATTTATATATACATATATATATAAATTAAACAAAGGTATTGTGTGAGTGTTTGTCGCTTTCACTGCCTCTTGAGAGGGCTGATTTGATCCATCCAAGGATTCCCGATCTGGCCCGCAGCTTCTCTTTATCTCTTACAAGCGTTGGATATACAGTAATACTTTGCCTGTTGACCCCATAACTTGATAACAAACTGAGGTATTTTTAAAAAATGAAAAATAAACACAATTTCAAGTTTTTCTTTTTCAGGTATTATCTTACTTTTGTGTGTAATAATGATTATGTGCCTTCAAGTCAATTCTGACTTATGGCTACATTTTTTCAGGGTTTTCCAGTAGAGAATACTCAAAAGTGGTTTGCCATTCCCTTCTGCTGGGGTTGTCCTGAGATACTGCAGCTTGCCCAAGGCCACCCAGGCTGGCTCTTCTCCCAAGAGGCACAGTGGGGAAATTGAACTACCAATCTCTCACAGTCAGATACCTAAACACTTTTTGCATTATTTCACAACTGCCTTGAGTGTTTCATCATCTTAGTAATGAACAAAGAAAAGCCCATGTGGTCCCCAAGACTACACAGATGTAAGAGCAGGTGATACTTTTTATTGGGCCATTAAAAAAATTAATGTGAAAGGCTGGACTGGATGAATCCCCAGCCGGAATTAAAATTGCCAGAAGAAATATCAACCTCAGATATGCAGATGATACCACTCTGATGGCAGAAAGTGAGGAGGAATTAAAGAACCTCTTAATGAGGGTGAAAGAGGAGAGCACAAAAATGGTCTGAAGCTCAATATCAAAAAAACTAAGGTCATGGCCACTGGTCCCATAACCTCCTGGCAAATAGAAGGGGAAGAGATGAAGGCAGTGACAGATTTTACTTTCTTGGGCTCCATGATCACTGCAGATGGGGACAGCAGCCACAAAATTAAAAGACGCCTGCTTCTTGGGAGGAAAGCGATGACAAACCTCGACAACATCTTAAAAAGCAGAGACATCACCCTGCCGACAAAGGTCCGCATAGTCAAAGCTATGGTTTTTCCAGTAGTGATGTATGGAAATTAGAGGTAAAGGTTCCCCTTGACATTTAGTACAGTCGTGTCCGACTCTAGGCCGTGGTGCTCATCCCCCTTTCCAAGCCATAGAGCCAGCGTTTGTCTGAAGACAGTTTCTGTGGTCATGTGGCAGACGGAGGAACTTTCTACATAATCATACGTGGACATAATCATACGTTTCAGCCCAACTTGGCTGAAACAGTCACACAGGCGAAACTCTACAGCCGACCTGCGGAAATAAGACATTGGCAGGCTGTGAAGCAGGCTTGGCTTTGCAGACACGGAAGATGTGGCCGTGGCGCTTATTCTTCATAAGATTAACATTACTGGGAGGGCCGTGCAAGTGGAACCTCTTTTGCTTTGGCCCCGCCCCAGACTGACTGATGGAATGGCAATGGCTGAGACTAGAGATGGGCACCAACCATTGGTTTGTCAGTTCCTGCCAGTTTGTTTATTGGCCAAACAAGTGTTTGGTGCTTCCCAGTCCCGCCTCCTCTGGTGGAAGCCAGAGGAGGCGGGGCTGGGAATGAACGAACCGCCGAACTGGCCATTTGTGCCCATCTCTAGTTGCGCACCATTCCAGAAGAGAATTTAGCTCCTAAAGTCAAGGAGGTTCCCTTTCTAGATTGAAAACCCCTTACCCTTTGACAGCGGGTTGCATATTTTGTGGCCCCCACGCCCCCTTCTTCCATACCTCAACAAAACCCACACAGCACTGCTTAAATCTGAAGTGTGTGTGACCCAAAATGGTGGAAGCTCCTTGGCTTGTCCTTCTCCACGGAGGCTGCCTTCCAATTAAATGTGGGTGAAGGTCAGAATTTTAAAATACTGATGTCTGCTAATGAGCAAGGAATGTTTTTAGGCTCTGGTGCAAAATGAACCAAAACAGGGAGAGCTGCTGACTCCCAATCCCAGGTCACCCAGAGGTTTCTGGACTACAACTCCCAGCAATCCTGGCCAGCACAGCAAGTGGTGAAGGCTTCTGGGAGTTTTAGTCCAAGAACATCTGGGGACCTAAGGTTGGGAAACAATGTACGCTTAACACACTTCACACATTTCATTCATTTATACTTCCTTTTCAGGACTTTAAAAAAAAGCAAATACTGTACTCCCAATGGGCATAATGGCAGGCAGAAATCCACCAGGTGCAGCTTCTAACATTGAGTGGTTCAGATCTGAAAGAACGGTCCGCATGATTTAGCCCAAACTTTACAGAAATTTTCCAAACTCCTAAATTTTGGGGTGGGGTGTGCTCCCCCCCCCCCAGTGTCTGAGTGACTCCTGTAAAGTTCAAACAAGAACTGCTCCATCTGTCAACAGCAGTATTGGCACGTCAGTCTCCGATCTTGCTTGTTTTTTCTCCCTCATTGACCGCCGGTGGGTTTCCCCCACACACACATACACACTTTTGTGCATCGCCAGGGCACTCAAGCAAAACAAACGGAAGCATTGTCCGGCTGAGCCAATCGCTGAAGGAGGCAGGGGATGCATCATCGGTTGCTATCTGGATCCCACAGCGGCGGGCAAGAAACGCCGGGGGTTTCCCTGCCGCCGCCTCCTAGAGCTGTCTTCGGCGCCCCCTGGCGGCAGACCTGCGCAACGTCGGAGAGAGGCTTCTTGAGATGCTCTCCCCACCTTGTTCTGACACGCGGAAACAAGGGGTCGTTAGAACCCGCCATGCCACGCTTGCGGCTTCGGGGCGCTTTGAAAAACCTGACAGAAAGAAGGGCCTGGGGTGGGGGGATAAAAATGATGGGCATTACCCAAAGCCGGCTAGAACCGAGGCTGGTAGTCCAGATCCTACAAGCGGAGAGAAGTGAGCTCCTTTCTCCCAAGGAGACCCAAGAGAGAAGACTTACCTCTTGGATCGCCTCCTCTTCCCCCCCCCCCCCGCCTCGAGAAATCACCCCACCGTCTCTTCTAGGGGTTCCTTACTTAGGGGGAACAGCACATATTTCCCCCCTCCCCTTCCACCCCTTCCAACAAAGGGGTTTCTGGTAGATCAATGGTGGGGGTTGCCCGATTCCCCCCTCCCCCAAATTTTAGGGAAGCTGCTTGTGATCACGAGCCCGGCGGGGGCCCCCAACACCATCATCCACAGACCCCCGGCTCCCCTCCGGCCCCGATGGCGAGAAGGCGGGGGGGGGAGCGGGGGCGGGAGAAACAGGCAGGCGCTTTCGCTTTCGCGGGGCCAAGAAAAACGGAAGAAGAGGCGGAGGAGAAAGCGGCTCCCTCCCGATGGCGCTGCTGGACGTGTGCGGACTCTCCCGCGGCCAGTGGGATTTGAACCCGGTGCCCGGTGTCGCGGCCGGAGCGCCCCCCGCAAGCCTCGGGCATTACGCCTTCGGGATGCGGGACCCCCAACTCGCGTTGCCCTGGGGCAGGCAGGTGAGCGGCGGACCCCCGGGAAGGTGGAGGGTGGGGTGGGGGGAGAGGGAGAGGAAGGGAGGGGGAAAAAAGAGGCTCGAGGGAGGGGCTTTGTGCATCTGCACAGGTCCTCTCTGACCACGTACAGAGCGCCTCGCCCGCTGCAGACGATAAATCTGGCCCGAGTTGTTTTTTAAAAATCAGGAAATCTTTTAAATCCGGAAATCGAGAGGGAGACGCAGGTACACACACAGACACACACACAGACACAGACACACACACACACACACACACACACACACACAAATGTAGTCTGCCTCTTCTTGCTCTTCCCTAACTGTACAGGCAACACGCAGGGGCTCTTTCTCACACAGGCGCGCACAAAGGAGGGCTAGGAGCGGAGGAAGTGGAAGGCAGTAGGAAGAGAGGAAGGCCAATCGTGCGATGGATTGACTCCATCAAGGAAGCCACAGCGTTGCGTTTGCACGAGCTGAGCAGGGCAGTTCGGGAGAGGACCTGTTGAAGGTCACTCTCTTCCACAACGGCACCATACCTCAGAAGCAAGGGGCCAGAACGTAATACCTTGAGGGACCGCAGGAGGAACATTGCACACGAGCCGTCTGGTGTGGACACCCTTCCGTCTCAACTGACTCCGGTTGCTTTCAGAAACATGGCGATATGTTCATTTCTCCTTGAGCTGCCTGTGGAAAAAGGAGGGTTCTGTAACCTGCTGAGAACTGTTGAAAATTTCTGATTTTTCCAATGTGCCCTTATATTTATGATTTTTTTTAAAAAAATTTATATATACATGAATTTTATGTGCACCGCTGACAGAGTTTTCGGAGTGGGAAAATGCCACCCCCTTCAGGCTGCTTTGGTGGGTCCAAAATTTTTTTTCCAGGCCAAATACAATGCGAAAAAACACTTATTGAAAACAAAATTATAGTTTTGTCATGTGGTTTTGCAATACATTGGCTTCCAGGCTCCCCATCCCCCCTAAAAAGTAAAAAACAAATCTCCCAACATGAAAGCAGAAGTGAGTTTCCAGTAATTGCTGGATAGCTCAGTGGTTGAGGTCCCTGGCTGTGGGGCTAGAGGTTGGGAGTTCGAATCCCCCACTGGGCCTCCTTCACAGGGGCTGGACTAGATGATCTATGGGCTCCCTTCCTGCTCTGCAGTTCTAAGATAATTATATTCATTTAGTTTAGATTTATTTATTTTTTAATTTGTGGGTGGGAAATGGAACTCTGCACCTTCCAAAGCCACCCAACCATGGTCTAAGAATTCCAATTTTTAAAAATGGACATTTAGAGTAATTTAAAAGCCATTTTGACAGGATTATTTTCAGCGGTCCCTTATACTGTATCACTCATCATAACAAGATTAGGAGGGGGCAAAAGGTAATACAAAGTAGCAAAAATTTGACACAGTCTCCAATACCATGTTGCGCCTTTGAGATTCTGCAATAAGTAACTATAAGTGTGATTTTTTTTAAAGAAAAGCCGCAGCTCTAAGGAATGAAAGGAGTGAATTACTTTTCACTGTCATTTTCCAAGTTAGAGGTGGTCCATGGTCTGAGGGTGTGATCCTGGCTCAATAGCTCACCGGAGCCAGAGGTCAGGAGTTTGATTTTCCACTGCTTCTCCTGGGTGTCGATCCGGCCTGGGTGGCCTTAGGCTAGCTGCACGGTGGTACCCGGGCACGCCCCAGAAGAAGAAAATAGGAAATAATTTCTGTCCATAGAAAACCAGAGAAAGGTTGCCATAAGAGATAATTAACTTGACAGCACATAATTATATCCTCTGTGCCTTGATCAGACCAAAGTCGAGCTAAGAGGCTGTCTATCCTGTCATGTTATTGTTTGCTCCCACTTTTTACTGTTCTGGATCTGTCCTGCACAAGCCAAGGATTTGTCATTTGAGGAGATTTTTTAAAAATGTGAATGGAATTTGAATGACTTCACCCCAGGGTTTCCTTAAGATACAACCATGATCACCAGGGACTGTCAAGCCCCTGTTAACTGTGTAGCATGTTACATATTATGGGCTGTCAAGTCACCTCCGGCTTACAGTCACCCTTGTCGGGTTTCAAGGTAAGTGAGGTATTTAAGGAGTGGCTTGGGATTCGACGTCCCCAAGGGACGTGGTGGCGCTGCGGGTTAAACCGCAGAAGCCTCTGTGCTGCAAGGTCGGAAGACCAGCAGTCGTAAGATCGAATCCATGCGACGGAGTGAGCTCCCATCACTTTGTCCCAGCTCCCGCCAACCTAGCAGTTTGAAAGCATGTAAATATGAGTAGATAAATAGGTACTGCCTTGGTGGGAAGGTAACAGCATTCTGTGTCTAAGTCACACTGGCCACATGACCACAGAAACTGTCTATGGACAAACACTGGCTCTACAGCTTTGAGATGGGGATGAGCCCTGCGCCCTAGAGTCAGACACGACTGGGCTAAATGTCAAGGGGAACTTTTACCTTTACCTTGGAATTCGAACCCAGGCCTCCTGGGTTCATCAATCTGTCCACTACAACATGCCAGGCATCTGTCGCCTCAGGCAGGAAAAGCTGATGGATCACCTGGCTTCTAGACAGGCAAAGGTGCAGATTTTGCTCATGAGGGGTTGAAAATGAATTTTGGAGAAAGCTGGCTGCCGTTGTTGTCTCATCCACATTGACAGATGAGCAGGTGCCTCTGAATTATTAATAAACCACTTTAATCCCCTTCTCGTAGCCCTCTGAGTTCTTGCAGACCCATTGTGAAGGCCGTGGGGACGGATATCGCATTGAGCTGGCCCACGGCACGACTACCTTGGCTTTCACCTTCCAGCATGGTGTCATTGTAGCCACTGACTCCCGGGCTTCGGCCGGCAACTACATCTGTGAGTAATCAAACCAGGCCTTTCCACCACCAGGAAGTAACTACAGTGGTGCCTCGCATAGCGATTGCTCTGTATAGCGACGAAATCGCTTAGCGACGCTGTTTTTGTGATCGCAAAAGCGATCGCTTTGTGATGTTCCCTATGAGGAAATTTCGCTTTGTGATGATCGGCAGTTTCAAAATGGCCGCCGGGTAAACAAAATGGCCGCTTGCTGTTTTCAGGCATGGATGCCTCGCTTTAGAGGCACCGAAAATGGCGGCGCTATGAAGGATTTTCGCTTAAAGGTGAGTTTTAAGCCCATAGGAACACATTATTTTTATTTTCGCTTAGCGATGTTATCGCTTAGCAGTGATTTTTTCTGCACAAATTAACATTGCTAAGCAAGGCATCACTGTAGTTACAAGTAATGTAGGGGCCTGAGGTGGATGAGTTATCTTTTGGAATGAGTATGTGCAACTCTTCAAAGACAGGAACAAGTTGGGGAACAAAGTTACTTTATTGATGCCATGTAATGCTTTCTAGTTATTTTCAGAGTTACTTTTAAAGGGCATTTTACGGCCTCTCTGGAGACCTTTGGATGTTCTGTTCCCCGAGTTTGATGCCTTCTCTCCTCAATTGGAAGGAAGACAAGAAAAGAAAGGAAAAGCTTTAGTTCATCTAGGACTTTTCAATGTTTCCGGGAGCGGTAGCTCAGAAAGTAATGTTTCAAACGACTCTCATGGAACAAGTCATTTTTTTTCCAGCCCTGCAAAAAATAATGACATTAAATTATTTTTTAAGCACTGTAATTGGTAAAAGGGAATGAATTACTACTGAGAAATAATCTCCAAACTCAGACCTCTTTGGGTCCTAATCCTGCACCCAACCCGTCTCCCTCCTGCTAGGCGAGAAGGTGGTCAACAAAGTTATCGAGATCAACCCTTACCTCCTGGGCACCATGGCTGGATGCGCGGCCGACTGCCAGTACTGGGAACGCCTCCTGGCCAAACATTGCAGGTACCCCGAAGCATCGGTTTCTGGGTATTGGGTTCTGAGCCGTTCCGGCTGGGGCAATGATCCTCTTCTTCTCTAGCCATGTAGGCCGGGGGATTCTGGGAAATAGAGTCCACCCCCACCCCAAAAAATAACTTATCCAACCTATGGCCACTTTTGGCCTACAAACGTGGCCACTACAGTGGTTGCTGAAGACTTGAAGTGGTAGTGGAGTGTGAAGGATGTGCCGTGTTGCTTCCTGGGAGTTGTAGTCTGGCTGCTCATTGGGTGCTATAGTATAGAGCAGCGGTCCCCAGCGTTTTTGGGACCGCAGACCGGCTGAGCCTCTGAGAAAGGTGGGGGCCCCCTGCAGGTGTGTGCAGGTGCGCACGCGCGCTCTCAGGCGCATGTGTAAAGCAGTGGGAGAGCGCCAGTGCCAGCATGAGTGCTCCCCCACCCCACCGCACATGCGCATGGGCGCCTGACCACCCGCCCGTGCACCCACCCACCCCTTCATGCAGGCACTTGGGTGCACGTGTGAAGGGGTGGGGGAGTGTGCAGGTATGTGTGCAGGCACTCCTGCGCATGCACAAAGGAGTGGGGGAGCATTCACGCTGGCACTGGGACGTGCGCAAAGCAACTGTGGGGAGGGGAGTGCATGCAGGGGGGCGGGAGATCTGTCTTCGTGGCTCAGTCTGGCTCAGGCCACGGACTGGCACCAGATCACGGACCGGGGGTTGATGACCTCTGCTCTAGAGGACACCTCCCAAAGAAATACTACAACTCCCAAGAAATATTGTGGTGGCACCTTCTTTTTCTTCCTTCTACTACTACCACAACTTCACATTAATGAAACGAAGGCCGAGCATCCTCAGAGGAAGGCCTTTCTCTAGGTGGGAGAAACGAAGGGATCTGTGGGTGGGTGTTGATGGATGGAAACTTCCAGAATTCGGCCCATTCAAAACGGAAAAGACACCCCCCCCAAAAAAAATACACCAGTGTATTCATGCTCTGAGTCTTTCCCCCGCCTCCCCTCCTGTCGCCCCCCCTCCAGGCTGTACTACCTGCGCAACAAGGAGCGGATCAGCGTCTCGGCAGCTTCCAAGCTGTTGGCCAACATGCTGGCCGAGTACCGGGGGATGGGGCTCTCCGTGGCCAGCATGGTGTGCGGCTGGGACAAGAAGGTACTGGCTTCGTGGGAAGGGGGTGGGAGAGGGGAGGGTCCTCGGTGGAGCAGGAGTGCCCGATAAGCTCAGTGTTGGAGGTCTCTGGCTGAGGAGCCAAGGGTTCAATTCCCTCAATGGGCCTCAAGGGGGAAGGCCAGCCTGGGCAGCCTTGGGCAAAGTTGCATAGTCCCATGGTGCCCCCTAGAGGAAGGGAAGGGTAAAACCACTTCTCTAGCTCAGTGCTCCCCAACCTTTTCTGGTCATAGGCCATTTGGGGGAGTGGGGTCCATGTGCAAGGGGGGGAACCCCCTGCACTTGCGGGTCGGCGGGGTGTGCTTGTGCAAAGAGGCGGACCACGCTCATGGAGGAGCAAAGCATGCTTGCGTGCATATGCAAAGAGCCGGGATGCGCTCGCAGAGGTGAAGGGTGGTAGGTGGGTGGTAGGGGCACCGGTGCATGCACTCTGGTTTCATGGTGGCAGTATGTCGACTCTAGATTTTAGTCTGAATGCAACTTAGATTAGGCATCCTTCAGTTTCAAGAGACTATGGTAACGTGCCATGAATAGAGGACTTCGAACAGCATCTAGTGTGGCTGAGAAGGCCAATTTGAGAGTGACAATCCCTTCCACACTGAAGACAAAAACAATCTGCCCCCTGTCCAGCTCCCTGATTTTGCTGGTTATGGGGCTGCCTCTTTGCCTCGGCCTGCTGGACAAGGGTCTCTTCAAATTGGGAGAGGCCATGCTGCACCGCCTGCCTCCAGGCTGAACGCTCAGATGTCAAAGTTTCTCCTCTGTTGAGGTCCATTCCTAAGGCCTTCAAATCCCGCTTGCAGATATCCTTGTGGCAGTGACAGATTTTACTTTCTTGGGCTCCATGATCACTGCAGATGGGGACAGCAGCCACAAAATTAAAAGATGCCTGCTTCTTGGGAGGAAAGCAATGGCAAACCTCAACAGCATCTTAAAATGCAGAGACATCACCTTGCCGACAAAGGTCCACATAGTCAAAGCTATGGTTGTTCCAGTAGCAATGTATGGAAGTGAGCTGGACCATAAAGAGGGCTGACCACCTAAGAATTGATGCTTTTGAATGGTGGTGCTGGAGGAGGCTCTTGAGAGTCCCCTGGACTGCAAGGAGAACAAAACTATCCATATTGAAGGAAATCAACCCTGAGTGTTCACTGGAAGGACAGATCCTGAAGCTGAGGCTCCAGTACTTTGGCCATCTCGTGAGAAGAGAGGACTCCCTGGAAAAGACCCTGATGACGGGAAGGTGTGAGGGCAAGAGGAGAAGGGGATGGCAGAGAACGAGATGGTTGGACAGTGTCACCGAAGCTACAGCATGAATTTGACCAAACTCCAGGAGCAGTAGAAGACAGGAGGGCCTGGTGTGCTCTGGTCCATGGTGTCATGAAGAGTCAAACACGACTTAACAACTAAACAAGAACAAGAGAATGGAAGAGGAGGGGTAATCTTCTAGGCAAGAAGATGAGCCCATTGAATTGGTCAGTAAGTCAAGCAAGCAAGCAAGTTAGTTGAATGACGAGGCGCCCTCCTCCCATCTGACTACACATTAGGCTGGCCTGTGAGGTGGCTCATTTTCCAACAGCCTCTTGGGAGGTGCTAAACCTCATTCCCCCAAGGTAAATCAGGCACCTTGCAAGCCTTTGGAAAGTCCCCTCCACAGGGCTGCTCATCTCCAGCTGAGGAAAAGGCCCTTCCGACGTCTGTGTAGGGCTTGTGGGTTAAAGGAGGAACTGCAATGAGTGGCTGTGGGAGAAAAGGACCTCGGGGTTTCTGGGAGACCTTGTGATTCAGACATCGTAGAAATGCAGGGGGTCTTGTGGGCAGAAGGAAAGAGGGCAGGACTGACAAGAGGCAAGCATTGTAGGGCTCTAATTAAGTCTCTCTCTCTCTCTCTCTCTCTCTCTCTCCGTAGGGTCCCGGTCTTTATTACATAAATGATTTTGGGGTACGCCTGAGTGCCCCCCTCTTTTCCACTGGAAGTGGAAGCTCGTATGCCTATGGGGTGCTGGACAGTGGGCACCGGCAGGACCTCAGTGTGGAGGAAGCCTATGACCTTGGCAGAAAAGCCATCTCTTACGCCACCCACCGTGATGCCCACTCAGGAGGGGTTGTGAACAGTAAGTGTCTTCGAGCTCTCTCTCTCCCTCCCTCCCTCCCTCCCTCCCTCCCTCCCTCTCTGTGTGTGTGTGTGTGTGTGTGTGTGTGTGTGTGTGTGTGTGTATTCCTGAGCCCCAGTTCCACAAGCACCCCATTCATCGGTGAGGGCCTGCTCTGGTTTTGCACATTTTAAGTTGTGCTTCTCTTTGCCTTTGCAGTGTATCACATGAAGCAAGATGGCTGGATCCGGGTTGGGCTCACCGATGTCGACGAACTGCTCCATCGCTACGCGGAAGAGAAGAAGTGAGGGCTGTGAGGGAGAGCGGAGAGGCTGGCAGAGACGTGCGGGGTCCAAGAAACATTTCCAACGCTCAGGGTTGAAGGAAAGAAAGGGACAAACACACAGTTGGATGGGGCCAACAATAAAAAAATATACGGAGCACTTAGATTCTCTGGCTTTGATCTAGCGTCACTTAAGACCACAATGGCACAATCTGAAAACATAGCTATTGAAGTTAATTCCGAAATCTGTGCTAAGGTTAAACCTTTTATCAGACCAGCTGAATGAAGAGAAAACTGTGCAAAGTTCTGAATTGACCAGAATGTTTCAGCGGCTACCAAAGCAAATGACGGTGGAGTTAATTAGGAGTGGGGAGTGGCTGAGGTTTTTAAAGCGGGATAATTCCAGAGAACTCTGGTTCTAAACAAATTCAGGAAATGTTGATTTGCTTCCTGTTCAGTTCTCTCACCTAACTCGCCAATCAACCAGCCCATCCATCCATAAACCCAGATCTCATAACTTTTATCACGTCAGTCTAAAAGGTCACCAACTACCATATAAGCAATCTGGGATGAATTTGAAATTCTTGTTTAGGCTTTTAGGAAAATCATTGGGGTTCCAATTTGGAGTGGAATTCGACAAACTGAAAAAGAGAAGGAAACAATTTTTTGCACAGGCCACAGCCTTTTATCTTTCCACAATTATCGTCTGTAAGAGCCCCTGTTGATCAAACTGAGCTGGTGGCTCAATGAACAAGGTGCCACAGAATATTTCTAGACATCCCGTCTTCTCAGGAGATAGCAAAAAAAAACAAAAAAAAACCTGCATCACCTTAGGCTGATTGCGCTATTGTGGTGGTGTTGATAAGGGAGGTGGGAAACTTGTTTCATTGATATCCTATTTTCCCCCCAGCATGCTCAGGACAGCATTTATAGGTCTTCTTCTCCCCATTTTATCTTCTCAATAACCCTGCAAGGTAGAGCAAACTGAGACAGAATTGATTGGCCAACAATGAGTTTCGTGGCTGATGAGGGATTTGAACCCAGGGCTCCTTAAACCTGTTCCAATACTATAAGCAGTACACCACACTGCCTTCCCAAGCCCTTCCCTTCCCAGCATGCCCTCAGTCTAATTTGTAATATTTCTCCCTTCCTAGGAAGATTATTACCACACTGAAAAATTTAAAACAGGAAACAAACCTGTTGAAAGAGTATAGAGATAATGGGTTCAAGGCCCTCTTCGTTCCCAGCCTTGAAGGGCAACCATTAAAAATGCTGATTGTCTTAATTTCCCTTCTGTGAAGAGAGAACAATATTGGCCTCTCCTTCAAAGGTGTTGTCAGCACTAGGAAAACTGAGAACTGAACTGCATAGCAAGAGTACAATACACATAAGAAACATGAAAAAGACACAAGAGGATATTTTATCTCCTTCTCTGTTCAACCTGTTGAAATATTTGAGAGTTTGCACACAGGAGATTAAGTGTGAGTATAAAAAAGCACGCAGATCATGAACAATATTCTCCCTTGAGACACTTTATGTGTGTGTTTGTGCGTGCACACACACACACGTGAGCGCACACCAGCAGATAATAGAGTAATCATTCAGTCCTAGTAAAACGTTTACTGAAAAAAAATGTTGAAAAACTGAACAGTGCTTGAACATTTGATCTGGTATAGATTTCGCTTGTGCTTGACAGCCCTCTTATAACAGTTTTGTAACATCTTACTGTATTTCTTAACTTACTAACAGCAGGCAGTTAGCAGCAAAAAGTTCAACATGTACCACACTGTCACTTTTTCCTTATATATGACAATTAACTGTCTAAGCATCTATTGGCTAACACTAGACACATTCTCGTTGGTTACAAATGCTCTCTTATGCAAAGAACAGATCTAATTCATTCCTATGTACAGTGGTGCCCCGCATAGCGACGTTAATCCATTCCAGGATTAACGTCGCTATCCGGATTTGTCGCTATGTGGGGGGGAAACCCCATAGGAATGCATTAAACTCCATTTAATGTGTTCCTATTGGGGAAAAACTCACCGCTATGTGGGGAATCCTCCATCCGGCCGCCATTTTCGCTGCCCGGTAAGCGAGGGCAGGGTGCGAAAATGCTGCGGGTGGCCATTTTGGTGACGTGGCAGCCATTTTGGAACCGCTGATCAGCTGTTTTAAAAACATTGCAATGAGATAATTGGTAAGCGAAACGCTTACCGAACACCGCAATGCGATGTTTTCCCTATTAAAACATCACAATGTGATCGCATCAGCGATCACAAAAAAACGCGTCGCTATGCGGATTCGTCGTTAACCGGTGCGCTCATTAAGCGAGGCACCACTGTACACATATACATGCTGCGTTGGGTAAGAAATATGCACCCTAACATCACTTGTATGCAGAAATCTTATAGAAAGCCAGACTGGATTCAGATGAAGGAGGAGCGAACATTGGTGGGAACAAACATCAAGAACTTAAGGTATGCAGATGATATCATTTTAATGGCAGAAAGCACCCATGACTTGAAATGACTGCTAGTAAAAATGAAAGAAGAAAGTGTCAAAGTAGGATTGTAGTTGAACATTAAGAAGACAGAGTGAATTGACTAGAGAAGAAGAATGGAAAAGAAAGAAAGAAAGGGGGGAATTAAAAATAATAACTGAAAAAATGAAAGAAGAAAAGAAAAATGAAAAAAATAAATTTAAAAGAAAAAAATTGAAAAGAATAATAATAATTGAAAATAATAAAATTATTTTAAAAATCATATCCAGCTGGCTGGATAGCTCAGTGGTTTAGGTATCTGGCTGTGGAGCCAGAGGTTCGATGTTCAGTTCCCAACTTTGCAGAAGAACCAGCCTGTGTGGTCTTGGGCAAGCTGCACAGTCCCAGAACAGACCCCCCCCCCACCTCAAAGAAGGCAAATGGGGAATCAATTTTGAGTTCTCTTGACCCTGGAGAAGGTCACCAAAGTCACAAGTGACTTGACAGCAAACAATTATTATAGAGAAGAATATGTAACTGTATTATGTGTTCTTCTTCTGGAGCTTCAAAGGAAAGGCTAATGTGGGTGGGGATGCAGACCCCTTGGTGACTTTTTGTTTGGAGAGATGGGACACAAATTCCAAGATGCTGCTTGATGCCTCTTGAGGGGGAATTTCCACCCACCCACCCAGCCCACAAGCTGTTCGCATGCTATGATGCTCATGAACGCTCAACTGGCATGTATTACAATAACCAGGTACTGCAACAAGCATGTCAAGAAACTTTTGATAGCCTGAGGAAGATGGAATATGTTGCCATCGAAAGTCCACAATTGTCTGGTATTTTCAAGTGGTCTAATAAAGGGATCAAGTGGCGTGGTGGCGCTGCGGGTTAAACTGCAGAAGCCTCTGTGCTGCAAGGTCAGAAGACCAGTCATCGTAAGATCGAATCCACACGATGGAGTGACACCCCCCCCGTCGCTTTGTCCCAGCTCCTCGCCAAACCTAGCAATTCGAAAGCACATAAATGTGAATAGATAAATAGGTACCACCTCGTCATCTTGGTGGGAAGGTAACAGCGTTGCATATCTAGTCGCGCTGGCCACGTGACCACTGAAACTGTCTACGGACAAACGCTGGCTCTACAGCTTGGAGATGGGGATGAGCACTGCACCCTAGAGTCAGACACGGCTCTAGGGCGCTGTAAATGTCAAGGGGAACCTTTACCTAATAAAGGGATCACCTGCTTCTGCATTTATATTGACATCACTTTGTTGTTGACAACCAAGATATTGAAATTACAAATTTTGGATATATCAGTTCCATAGCAAGTCCAAACAGACTGCAGCCAAGAAACCAGAAGAAGATGGAGATTCGGGAAGGCAAAAATGAAGGAATGAGAAAATATTTAAGTGCAAGGATGTGGTTTTGAGAAAGGTAGCTGTGTTAGTCTGTGCAATCTGGTCAAGCAAGAGCCAAAGAAAAACAAAACAGAAGAAAACAAAAAGCTGTGGCACCTTAAGGACTCTTAAAGCCAACGAATGTTCTGAATATTTTACGTGTGAATTTGGCATTTCATCCTGTATTTAATTCTATTCCATATGTCCCAAGAAGTAGATGTGATGCATGAAAGCTTATATTGAAATGTAATAGTCTTTAAGGTGCCACCACAGTTTTGTCTTTTTTTTTTGTTTCGCTTTTTCTTTTCTTTTTTTCCTTTGGATTTCCCCTGACACGTGTCAGAATGTGACCCCGGAGGCCAGAGCGAATGGTGTTTGAGCGAGAAACCTAAAAGAGAGTTGCGGGCGCGCCCTCTGGCGGTGGCAAGGGGAAATGCAGCGAAGGAGGCGGGGGGGGGAGGCGGGGTTTCCCCTCCAAAACCGAAAGTAGCGCGTTCGAGATCCCAGTCGGGAGGATCTTTAATCGGAGGGTCTGGACTGAAGGTAAAGGGGGACCCGGGTTGGATCGCGGATCAGTTTGGGAGGGGGTGGGTGGTGGTAAGAAATCTGGTAAAAAGAGGCAAAAATATTTATTTCTAGAAATAGTCTTAATAAATTTCCAAAAAGGCAGGCTTTTCTACCACGGTTCCACCGTACAAGCCAGGACGAGTAAATTCAGAGAAGTAAGAGCCCTCCTGTTCAGTGGGGCTTACTCTGAAGCAGGTATGCAGAGGTTTGTAGGCTACTGGTGTGAAGTTTTGTGTTTTTGGACTATAGTTCCCAGAATTCCCTGGGCAGCTGTGCAGGCTAAAGATCTGAAATCCCATTGATTTCAGTGGCCATTATTCCTGCCGGGTCTCCTCCCCTGTAGCGCCCTCAAGGTGTTTAGGACTCCACTGCCCATTATCCCCAGCTGAACTGGTTGGAAAAGCTACCACCCAGCACCTCTGGAGTAAACTCAGTAGAACTGAATGGTCATGAGTCACGCACAGGATACTGGCGGTTCTAGCTGGGCGTCTTGCACCCATTTTACAGATGGAAACTCAGAGAGAGGAGGGAGATTTTTCCCAAGACCACCGCACTGACTTATAGGGCAAGATGGGGCACAGTGCCAGCCCCTCTCCCCTGCCCAAGGCTAGCCTAGCTTTCCAGGGGGTGGTTTTCACTGGCATCCCTTGAGGGTCTCCCCCCCCTCGAAAATGGGGGTCGGAGGAGGCAGCCGGTCATGAGGGAGCAGCAAGATTAGCTTTATGGCAAGAAAAATGTGCGCTAAACCTCTTCCCAATAATGTAACCCATCATTCCACACTTTTTTTCACCCCACAGGCTCTGCCACTACGATGCTGCCCCGTGGCTTGCGCCTGGCTGCCCCCCTGTTCCTCTGCGATGCCCTCCTGCTCTCCTTGCTGGATCTGGGGCGGCCCTCCCTGGCTCAGTGGGGGGTCCCGGCGGCCTGGCTGGAGGCCGCTGTGCGCCTGTTGGTGCTTTTGGGGGTCTGGGGGCTGCTCTCTCTGGGTCGTCCCTCCCACCTCGCCCCCGTGGCCGTGGCCGCCGTGAGTCTCCTGCCCCCCTCCTACCTGGCCGTGGGGCACTGGTTTGGAGACCCCCCTCTCCTCCTGTCTTCAGCCCCTTGGGCCTGGCTGCTGCTGAGCTATGGGGCCGTGGGGCTGGCCCTCCTCATCTGGCAGGTTCTTGGACAAGGGAATGGCGCAAGGGGGTCCAAAGAGGGGGACACGGCGACCCTGTGGAAGGTGGTGAAGCTTTTCCGCTCCGATGCTCCCTACATCGCTGGGGCCTTCCTTTTCTTCACCCTGGCCGTGGTCGGTGAGTTGACTCCGTGTGCGAGCATGTGTTGTTTTTGTTGTTGTCATGTGCTGTTATTTCTGACTTATGGCTACCGTATGAAGGAGGGATCTCCAAAAGGTCCGGTCCTCACCTGCCCCGCTCACCTTTTATAAATTCAATCCCATGGCTTCCTTTCAGGAGTCAGCCCATCTTGTATTTGGTGTTCCTCTTTCCCTACTGCCTTCCACCGTTCTCATACAGTATGTATCAGAATTCCTCCACTACTGTGGCCACCGGCCATACTGGTTGGTGAATTCTGGGAATTTGCCATCTGCCTCTCCTTCCCCTCCTTCTTGCCATGACTTCCTAACGAATCCTCACATTGGCACTGTGGATTTGAATGAAATGCATGTTACCAGTTTATCTTCTTCTTCTTCTTCTTCTTCTTCTTCTTCTTCTTCTTCTTCTTCTTCTTCTTCTTCTTCTTCTTCTTCTTCTTCTTCTTCTTCTTCTTCTTCTTCTTCTTATTATTATTATTATTATTATTATTATTATTATTATTATTATTAAAATCCAGGCACAGTTAAAATTATAAAAACATTGACTGGTATTATATAACAGATACAATTTTAACAAAAAGCTTAAGTACCGTGAAATATCAACACAGTATGTATGCTGTTCCTAATATTGCCCTTTTTTTGTTGCACTGATGGTGTGATTTCTGAGATCTCCAACTGCTTATAGTACTGGGTGAAATATCTTGATATTGTTCCCAAAGCCCCAATGACTACGGGGACCACTGAAGTGTGTTTCTTTCAGAGGCAACAGGTTTTGTTTTCCAGCTCTCTGTACTTTGTTATTTTTTCCAATTCTTTATTTTCATCTCTTGTATCTCCTGGAATTGCAATGTATTATTATGATTATGATTATGATTATTTCAACTTATATACAGTGGTGCCCCACATAGTGACAATAATCCATGCAGCAAAAATCGTCGCTATATGGATTCATCACTATGCGGGGGAAAAGCCCATAGGAATGCATTAAAACCCGTTTAATGAGTTCCTATGGGCAAATAACTAACCTTAAAGCGAAAATCCTCCATACAGCGGCCATTTTCGCTGCCCAGTAAGCGAGGAATGGGCGCGAAAACACAGCGGGCGGCCATTTTTTTTACCCGGTGGCCATTTTGGAACCGCTGATCAGCTGTTCTAAAAACATCGCTATGCGAAAATCGGTAAGCGAAACAGCTTACCGATCATCGCAAAGTGATTTTTTACCATTTAAAACATTGTTATGCGATCGCAAAAACGATCGCAAAAAATCGTCGCTATGCGGATTTGTCGTTACACGAAGTGCTCGTTAAGCGGGCCACCACTGTACCACCCATAGCGCTAGAGCACTCCCTGGGAGCTTTGCAACATAATTATGCAAGGAGCATTTTGGGCCGCCGCCCCCACAAGCTTGGCACTCATTTTACTGACCTCGGAAAGATGGAAGGCGACTTAAGCTGGCTACCTGATTTGACGGCACGTTATACTAGCCAGACTTTTGGCAGACTGGTAGCAGTGATCTCAGGTCATCTGTTCGGGCCCCGTCCTCCCAAGAATTTCACCCCTTTCAAGTTTACTGGATTTTTTCTGCAAGGCACTTCCGAATTTGGGGTGCCGCCACCAAGGCGCCTCTGTCTTGGATACCTGCCAATACCATCCCCTCTTAGCATGACTCAAATGCGTCTGTGTCTGTTCACACTCATCTTCCACCCCACCCCCACTCCCTGCTCGTTTCATATTTTTTGGTGAAATTTTAAAGCCTATGATCATTGCATGGCTTCAGTTTGTTTTTCTCTCTAATGCTGTATCCGGAGGGAGGAACCATAAGAAAGACATAATATTGACTGGAATCCTGTCGCATGTTTCCACCAGCATAACACTGGCAGCATAAATTTCAGTGGTGAATTTCCACAAGTTAAGAAGTCACGAGTAGATGTTTCCGATTGTTCACTAGGTCTCATGCGATTTGTGTATGAGAAGAAATGCTTAGACCATCTTCTTAACTTGGACCGATTTGCTGCTCAAAGCTAAGGCATAACGTAACGAGCAATTTGTGTTCCTTGTGTCAAGTGACCCCCATCTCCACTTCATGCTCTGAGGCATAGGTGCGAACCCCCACCAAGTCAAAAAAGGAAAATGATTCAGAAAGTTTATGCTTTTAGCTAAAATGAATAGGGCTGGGAGGTGTTGCTATTTATTTTCCTAACATCTGCCAGTATGATCTTTATATGTAGGTACCTTTTAAATTTCAGCAACGTTGGTGCAGAGTTCGGTGGCCTGCCTGAATTATGGCCCTAGTTGAAAGTTGTGTCACTGGCCATAAATTGGTGGGAGTAACTAACAGGATTTCAGCCATTTACGAGTTTGACTCTTTCAAAATTCCACACCGAATTGTCAGAGCCTCGCTAGGCTGCTTCTATGTCCTCTCTCTCTTACTCGGTGCTCTGCCTGCAGGCGAGACCCTCATCCCTTATTACATGGGACGTCTGATTGACCTCTTGAACACCAAATACAACTCGGATGCCTTCTTCTGGGCCATCTTTTTCGTGGCTGTGTTTTCGCTTGGGAGGTGAGTTTTTCCCTCAGGATAAAGAAGGAGGAGTTCACTGTTCGTTTTCAGACAGGCTTTTAGAATCAAGGTTGGCATTCAAATTAAAGAGCGGGGTTGGAGTAAAATAGTCTTTGGGGAAGGGGGGAAAAAGACCTGGGGCCCATCTTAACTTAAAGTCACATCCCTCTGGTGTGCGATGCAGAGTTTAGAAGGTCATATTTGGAAAGTAATTAGTTACAATTGCCCAAACCCAAAAAATAGTTACCACTCCATTTCAGATTTCAAAAAACACACATGCACCATAAGCTGCTGGTGTGTGGTAAAACATATGAAAGCGCTGAAGCTACACATCCTTGTAAACCTAAGAGTGAAAAAAAAACATCTCATAAATGCACTGTGAAGGAAATAATGTTTTAGGATAACTTCCATGGTTTGGGGAGAATTCTGAAATAATCTTGAGTACCTCAAAAGTTGCTGGCTTGATAGCTCAGTGGTTTAGGTATCTGGCTGCTGAGCCAAAGGTTGGGAGTTCAAATCCCCACCATGCCTCTTGTAAAACAGAGCCAGCCTGGGTGGCCTTGGGCACGCTGTACAGTCCGAGGGGACCCCCCCCCCCAGAAGAAGAGAAGAGGAAACCACTTCTGAGTACTCTGTACTTAGAAAACCCTGAAAAACAGTAACCATAAGTCAGAATTGACTTGATGGTGTTGTTGTTGTTGTTGTTGATGTTGATGTTGTTGTTGTTGTTGTTGTTGTTGTTGTTGTTGTTATTATTATTATTATTATTATTATTATTATTATTATTATTATTATTATTATTATTATTATTATTATTATTATTAAAACACCAGGCAGTATTGACAGATACAAGTCATGACGAAAAAACTAAGTATCCATTAAGTATCGGCACAGTATGTATTCTGTTCCTAATATTGTTGGGTTTTGTAGCTCTGATGGTCTGATTTCTGAGATCTTAAACTGCTTATAGTACTGTGGGAAATGTATTGATATTGTTCCCAAAGCCCCGATGACTATGGGGACCACTGAAGTGTTTTTTTTCCAAAGGTGAGATGTTTTGATGGCCAGGTCTCTGTACTTTTTTAGTTTTTCCAATTCTTTGTTTTCAACCCTGGCATCCCATGGAATTGCAGTGTCAATGATCCAGACAGTTCTTCATTCTATTACTACCATGATCGGTGTGTTATGTTCAAGGTGTCTATCTGTTTGGATCCAGAAATCCCACAAGATCTTTTCTGACACCTTCTCTACCTGATGTTTCCATGGGTTTTAGGAGGCTAGCAAGCTATATATATATATTTGGCATAAGGACCAGTGCACTAATTTTGCCAGTCTATCATGTCTAATTTTGTAATCCGTTTGAGCAATCTCTGGACATTCACAGATGAGTTGTCACACAGTTTCATCTTTTTCTATTATTGTTATTAACTTCAATGCCATTTTAGCAGAAAATACTGGTTACTAAAAATTATCATTGCTGGTTTAAAAAGAAAAGTGAACTGTTTGGCTGGGTTGCATCCTGTCATCATTCTGGGAGGAGCAGAATGGTTGCAGGGACTGGTAGCCTAAACCTTTCTCCTTCTCTCTCTCTCTTTGTGTGTTTCTGTGTGTTTTCGTTCCTCTGCCCCATCCCATCTAGTTCTCTCTCTGCCGGTTGCCGTGGAGGGCTGTTCATGCTCACCATCTCCCGGATGATCATCCGGATGCGGGGCCTCCTCTTCTCGTCCCTTGTGCGGCAGGACATGGCTTTTTTCCAAGAGGTGAAAACAGGTGAGGGACCCCCTCCCCCCAGTCAGGGCTCCACACTTCGAGTAGCACTTCTGAAATAATTGAAAATAGGAATGATAAGTTCTGCTGTATGAGGAATTTCTGAAAATGATACTCAGAGGTTAAGACTGAAAAGATGATATCCCAGCCTAAAAAATCATCAATGAGACATGTGTACAGTAGTACCTCGGTTAATGAATTTAATGCGTTCTGCGGGACGTTATGCTATACAAAAAAAATCGTGAACCGAAACACAGTTTGCTATACCATGGGGGTGGCACTGTAAACCTCCAGGCACAATGCATCCTGGGGAAACTTCCTTCGTACTGTGGGAAAAAAATGTAAACCAAGGCATTATTTTTGATGTATTTCCGTTTGTAAACTGAAAATTACATTAACTGAGGTGTTTGTAAACCAAGGTTCTACTGTAACTTGAGTCAGGAATGAAGAAAGAAAGAAAGAAAGAAAGAAAGAAAGAAAGAAAGAAAGAAAGAAAGAAAGAAAGAAAGAAAGAAAGAAAGAAAGAAAGAAAGAAAGAAAGAAAGAAAGAAAGAAAGAAAGAAAGAAAGAAAGAAAGAAAGAAAGAAAGAAAGAAGGAAGGAAGGAAGGAAGGAAGGAAGGAAGGAAGGAAGGAAGGAAGGAAGGAAGGAAGAAAAAGAAAGAAAGAAAGAAAGAAAGAAAGAAAGAAAGAAGGAAGGAAGGAAGGAAGGAAGAAAGGAAGAAAAAGAAAGAAAGAAAGAAAGAAAGAAAGAAAGAAAGAAAGAAAGAAAGAAAGAAAGAAAGAAAGAAAGAAAGAAAGAAAGAAAAGCTACCTCTACTTGGAGATTTAGAAACAAATTTGAAAACTTTTTTTTTTTTTTGCTTATCAGAATGATTTAAAAATATTTATCTTTATTGACCAAAAGCGTCTTGTGGATTTACAATGGCACAGGTGTAATTGCATACATCACGGGAGTGAATGGCTACTAATTAATTAATTAAGTTGCTGCTTATGCTTACAAGCCTAGTCATGTGCCAGATTTTGGAAAGCTTTATCTACAGCATTTTGCACTCAGTTTTTCCATACATAAAATGGACATAGTCTTAATCCTATAAAAATTAACTTGTAGGAAATGCTTTATATGGTGCATTTACAAGGGAAATGACAGCTGGTGTATTTTTATATGATTTTACTTGCCTGATGTTGAATCAAACCCTGAGTCTAGGAGGTGCAAATTCTAGTTTCCTTAACACACACTTTGTGCATACATACCGCCAGAGTTTCCCATTGTGTCATCTTTCCATCTTATGTGAACCTCGTCTCCTCTTGCCAATAACCTGTCATGTGGCTCCGCAGGGGACTTGACTTCTCGCCTGTCCACGGACACGACCATGATGAGCCGCTCGGTGCCGCTCAATGCCAACGTCTTCCTGCGCAGCCTGATCAAAGTTGTCGGGCTGTACGGGTTCATGGTCAGCGTCTCGTGGCGCTTGACCCTCCTGACCCTCATCGAGACGCCCCTCATGCTGGCTGTCCAGAAGTTCTACGATGTCCGCCATAAGGTATGCCCAGGAGCAGGTGCAAAACATGTTGGCTTTGGGCAATAATAAATATAATATATAGTTCTTGCCTTATATAATGGCTAGGCCGACTTCAGACGCTTTCTGATTGGTCAGAATACTATGCTACACAAATATAACATTCTGGTCTGTCAGAGAAAACATGTTTAAACATGCAGATACATGCTTGTGTTGTCTAACTGGTTGACATCATTAAAAGACAATATTTAAAACTTCAAACAATAAATAAAGAGGCAGTATTAAGGCAAAGATCAATAAGTATACAAACTTTTAAAAAATGCCACTCTGAAAAAGTCTGCCTCAAATACAGTTTATAGACCACGTATGCATGCTTTTATTTATTTATTTATTTATTTATTTATTTATTTATTTATTTATTTATTTATTTATTTATTTATTTATTTATTTATTTATTTATTTATTTATTTAACTTGTACCCCACTCAACTACTGGTGAGTCAATACTCTGGGAAAAAGAAATAAACACAGTAATGCAGTTGATTCTTCAGGATGTATAAAGAGGGTGAGAAGACAAGGTGGTCATGCAACTTAGTGATTAAAAACAATAAGCATGCAAAACCAAATAATAATAAAATAGTCTTCTCAGGGCCACACCTCAGCTGCAGCAGTGGTTAAGTGGCTGTTTGATTTAGGAGAGAAACCAGAATTTGAACTGACTTTTCACTGTGGCTTCTTTGAACCCTGTCCAGCATTTCAGCAGTCTTGATACTAGGCTTCAGAGATGCTGTTTGAAAACATCTATCTGTCTGTCTGTCTGTCTGTTTTATTTTATTCAAAATATTTTTGCCTGGCCACCCTTATACTAAACATCTTAATTTGCATATGCTCACAACCTGCGTTCTACAACCAGTGTAGAAGTATTTCTTCATTTATACTGAAGCAGAAGTCATTTGGATTTATATTTGGGTATGTCACCGCCAGCTCCCACAGTCTTCACCATGTGGGAGCACCCTAAAATAAATCCCGAACGGATCTTCTTCCTGATTTCTCCAGGCTTTGCTGAAAGCGATCCAGGACTCTGTTGCGCACTCCGGGGAGGTGGTGCGTGAGACCGTCTCTTCCATCGAGACGGTGCGCGGCTTTGCCACCGAAGAGGAGGAGTCCGAGCGCTACGACACAACGCTGAAGAAGACTCAGCAGCTGAGGAACCAGAGAGATCTGGAGAGGACCGCCTACTTGCTCGTCCGAAGGGTGAGTTCTTCTTGTCCCGCGCAGAAAAGAAGACAGTTCTTCGGATGAGGGTTCTTCCATCTTTTCGTAACCATTTATTTCATTATTTTCCTTCTCAAGGACAGTATTTGCAGTTTTACCGTGTCCTTCTGGAC
This sequence comes from Pogona vitticeps, assembly GCF_051106095.1. NCBI lineage: Eukaryota > Metazoa > Chordata > Lepidosauria > Squamata > Agamidae > Pogona > Pogona vitticeps. The sequence continues at coordinate 13,512,756 of NC_135784.1, forward strand.
TATGGTCAAACTTGGAGTATTCGGTTTATTAGCAACGATGGAGATGTGGAGAGATTCAGGAGCAAAAGCACAAACGGATTTAATACCCTAGAATTCTAATGTGAGATCTTTCTAGGTAGCCAGAAACAGTTCCTTCAAAGCTCTCTTAGATGTATTTTGCCAAAACTGGAATACTTGCTTTAGCACACACAAATCTCCTCCCTGTATTTCCTTCCACATGGCTCTTAACTCCCATGTGAATTTTTAGGGTTGTTGTTTAGGTGCCATCAAATTGCCTCCGACTTACGGTGACCCTATGAACCAGCGAGCTCCAATATGTCCTGTTCTCAACAGCCCCCCTCCACTGTTGCAAACGCAGGCCCATGGCTTCCTTTGGCAATTTAATATATCTCGTATTTGGACTTCTTTTCCTGCTGCCTTCCACCTTTCCTAGTACGGTTGCCTTTTCCAGAGAATCCTACCTTCTCGTGATGTGGATGTGTGCCAATAGGGTAAGGTAAAGGGTCCCCTTGACATTTAGTCCAGGCGTGTCCGACTCTAGGGCGCGGTGCTCATCCCCGTCTCCAAGCTGTAGAGACAGTGTTTGTCTCTAGACCGTTTCTATGGTCACGTGGCCAGTGCGTCTAGACACGGAATGCCTTTACCTTCCCACTGAGGTGGTACCTATTTATGTACTCGCATTTTTACATGCTTTTGAACGACTAGGTTGGCAGGAGCTGAGAGAAGCGACGGGAGCTCACTCCGTCATGTGGATTCGATCTCACAACTGATGGTCTTCTGACCTTGCAGCACAGAGGCTTCTGCGGTTTAACCTGCAGCACTACCACGTCCCTGTGCCAATATGGTGGACAGGTTAAAACTGGGAATGCAGCTGATTCTTCAGGATGTATAAAGAGGGTGAGAAGACGAGGTGGTCATGCAGTGCCAAGAGAGGCTCAGAGCTGAGAAGCAACAAGTTACAAGTCCCTTAGTTACTTTTGGTAGAAGGCAGCAACCAAACAATGTCATGTTGTAAAAACAATGGAACAAGTGGGAAGCATGAAGTCCCTGCTTGCAGGGGTAGGCAACCTAATAACCTTCATGTTTAGCTGTAAGTTGCCTATGCCTTCTTTTGTAGCCCCTCAGAAATATTATTAAAAGCCTTGCCAACATGATTTTCTGCCGAAAATTGGTGATACCGCTTTTCAGTCTCTTGCTCAGCTTCATATGAGCAATGAAGCACCCAGTTCAGTATTAGCTAATTTACAGTTAAGCCTTCTTTATCGCTTTCTTGTTGCTTAAAACTGCAGCTTTTGTGCCTTAGAATGCAGTTACGCTGGGAAAATGAATCAGGAGATGGCTTGGGGGTTTTGAGATCAGTTTAAAATCACATGGTAGTCTCATAGTTTTGGGGTCAGCATGTGCATCCTCTTGGGAAAGCTTTTTAAACTGTATTGTATATCTGTTGAGGGGGCTACACAGGCTTTTAGAATCGTTGCCTTTAAGGCTGTGTCCTGCACCCACCCATTCACATGCTGGCTGCCTCTCACAACCAGCACGAGGGCAGGTGGGTGCAGAAGAAAGCCACAGATGGAACTATTCTAAAAGCCCATGTAGCCCCTCTCAGTTGATATACAAAATAACTGCTGTGGTGTTATTTTTAATATTTGGTGTGTTTTTTTTAATTCTTTCAAAGCGAGATAGCACTAGAACAGTATTACAGATAGGAAAAAAAGTAAAACAGATCAGACGGCAAGGTTTCCCTCCAGTCCAACACACACACAAACACAGAGATACACACATAAAGAGTGGGGTGGAGAAGGAAAGGTGGGGGACAGAACTGGCAGGAGGGAAGGCACACCCATGGGTGGCAAAGAGAAGCTGACCAGACAAAATCGGCAGCTTCTAGGCAATGCTTTCCCTCATCCAACTTTTCTCTCTTTGCTAGCTCTCTTTTCAAATTGGATTGCAAGGTTTTCAACCCACCATCATGGCATCCATTACTTGACAGACCCCACAGACACAATTTACACTGACAGAGGCCATCAAGTATGCCAAAACAATTCAAAATAGATTGATTTCGGAAGCAATTTAAACAAGCTCCTCATCGCCGAGTAAAATACCTCACTTTCAAACAAAAAAAACCATGCTAGGCAAAAAAAAAGCCATGCTCCTTTGTGCGTCGTGTAATTTTCTAAACTGATTTCAAATATGCTAAACCGAATTCAAAAATAGTTTTCCCCCTCACATGTAACCACACCCTTAGTTGGCTGAATTGCATAAAGCAGTCTTCCATTAGCATGTTTGCTTCGGGAGTATGAGTTATTTCCAAGTTTGCTGGAGACTCTTCCTTGCTCCGTTTTACATAAAATTGTCATAATGTGCAAGGAATTCTTGTGAAGGAGGTTTGTTTGTGCTTGTGCCTGTTTAGTTCCTGGAGTGTGGCTTTCTTTTGTTTTCACTGGAAACTGTTACTTCAGTATGAAGGAAGTCCTGTTTCAGGACGTAAATGGGCCACCTTCTCAGGCAGTCAAGAGAGCGGAAGTGCACACCTAATATTTTAAACAATGAGAATAGCTGGAAAACGACGTTTAATTATTACATTAGGTCATTTAAACAGAGCACTACGTTGTCAATGCAAAGCCGGTTTTTCGGGACACTGTTAATTTGTTGGGATCTTTCTAAAAATCTATTTCCAAAGGATTGTGAGTGAGTAAAATTTATGAAGTTGCCTTGGCCAAAATCCTATTGCCAGTGTAACACAAATGGTGGCGTGATTTTTGGCAGCAAATTGGTGAAGTTTATCAGTGTAGATATCTGGAAGTTGAGTCATGGCAACTGGACTTCTTTCAGTCCAGTTGCCATGACTTAGCTTCCAGATAACCACACTTGGATGACTGAGAATCTTCATGGATATCAGTACAGATTGTTTTCGTTGCCTCCCAAGTCACGAAACTCACTGTGCAACTAGTAGCGTCTGCCCTGAATCCATAACTTGCAGCAATTGGTCGGCAAAAGGTGCGCTCTCAAATTATGTCAGAAAGTGGATTTTGGCCACTAGTAAAATACTGTTGTATGAAAATTGACTCTTGATCCCACTGAAGCCACCCATCCTTCCTCTATTGACTTAATAAGTTATGGAGTGTATCTTTTTTCATGATTTTTTTAAGTACATTGTTAAATACAGGAATTTTAAAATCTTTTATGCCATTTGATTTTGACTCCAAAGTCCCTCTTGCAAATAAAAAAATGACAACAAGCAAAGGAGCATGTATTTAAAAAACATGGCAGTGAAAAACTGTGAAGAGTAACTTGTCAAACTCAGCCGTGAGTAAGAGGCACAAACTAATTTTTAACATTAACTTTCTAGTTTCTGAGCTCCGATTTCACCCTTTTCTTTTTTCCAGATCCTCCAGCTGGGCCTGAAGCTGATCCTGCTTCACTGCGGGTACCAGCAGATCCTCGCTGGCCTCATCACCAAAGGAAATCTGGTCTCCTTCGTTCTCTACCAGATGGAAGTGGGGCACCATGTGGAGGTACAAATTGTTGAATCCGTCGGTTTTCATTTCTCACTTACCTGTTAGTTAATTCCACCCTATTTCCATTTGTAACCCTAGTAGTAGGCATCCTTCAGTCTCGAAAGACTATGGTAGCGTGCTCTGTATGGAGGACTTGGAACAGCGTCTAGTGTGGCTGAGGAGGCCAATTCGAGAGTGACAATCCCTTCCACACTGGAGACAAATCCAGTCTGTCCCCTGTCCAGCTCCCTGGTTTTGCTTCCTTTGTGACTTCCTCTTTGCCTCAGCCTGCTGGACAAGGGTCTCTTCAAATTGGGAGAGGCCGTGATGTACCGCCTGCCTCCAGGCTGAACGATCAGATGTCAGAGTTTCCCATCTGTTGAGGTCTATTCCTAAGGCCTTCAGATCCCGCTTGCAGATATCCTTGTATCGCAGCTGTGGTCTCCCTCTGGGGCGATTTCCCTGCACTAATTCTCCATATAGGAGATCCTTTGGAATCCGACCATCAGCCATTCTCACAACGTGCCCAAGCCAGCGTAGACATTCCTTTAAAAAATGAACTCCAACTGAAAAGTCAGAAGAGTTCTATTTGCCATTTACCCCAAATACATGCCATTTTCATACATGTATATGTTTAATATGCACATTTTTCGAAAAAGCCCTTTTCCTGTTCACTTTTTCCCTTGGCCACCTATCTCTATGTACACTTCCCTCCATGTGTCCATATGTTTGCTGTATGTTGGCTTGACATTTCAGAGTGTGAGAATACAGGACACTAGGTAAATCTAGCTATGAATTCTCAAGGTTTTTTTTTTGCCATTCATTCAACCAGGAAACCGCTGTTAGTCTGTCCGTTTTTTGTCTTACATTCTTGCACAATCTCATACATAGCCCATTGGGAAAATGTCATTTCCCCCCAGGGTCTCATTTAGAAACACAGAGAGAATCCCAGCTACCTCCTGGTCACAAGTTCGTGCATCATCATCCAGATTCAAGATTTGAATTATTTTATTATATATATTAAAATACGTTTGCCCCGCCAAGACCCAAGGCACTATAAGCACAATATTACAAGCTAAGAACAATAGATTATTCAAATATAAACAAAAATGAATAACATTATATTAATTTGAATATATTATTTCATGAAATTGATTGATTTGGCATGTGGTGCTGGAGGAGAGCTTTGCGGATCCCCTGTGCTGCCAGGAAGATGAACAAGTGGGTGCTAGATCAAATTAAGCCTGAATTATCTATGGTGGCAAAAATGTAGAAAACAGAGACTGTCCTATTTCAGGCACATCATGAGAAGGTAGGAAAAGAGGAAGGCCCACATATGAGATGGATAGACTTCCTAAGGAAGCCACAGGCTTGAGCTTCCAAGAGCTGAGCAGGGCTATTGAGGATGGGACATTTTGGAAATCTCTCATTCACAGGGGCACCATACATCAGAGGTGACTTGACGGAGCATCATAACAAAAAAATTAATGTCCACATTTTGAATGATAAAATAAATTCAGGTATTGGCTAAATATTCATTCATTTTGGCTTTGCCCTTTTATCACCCTCTTCCAGACCCTAATGTATATGTACGGAGACGTGCTGAGCAACGTGGGTGCTGCAGAGAAGGTGTTCGAGTATCTTCACCGGGAGCCGTCCGTTCGCACAGAGGGGACTCTGGCCCCGGACTTCCTCCACGGGCTCGTCTCATTCAGAAATGTGTCCTTCTCTTATCCTTCTCGCCCTGACATCCAGGTCTTAAAGGTAGGGTGTATAAAGTTGAAAGTGCAGCCTTTCATTACCCATAATTCGGAAAGTATGCAAAATGATATTAGCTGAGAAAAATGCAGGTCTTTGGAAAAAAAATTAGCCAGTGTAAAAAAATTCTGTGTAACTTCTGTGGGTTAAAATTTTTTGCATATGTCCGGTTATTTCAACCTGACAGTTTTTATTGCTAACAGAAGAGATTATACACGAAAGGAAGCAAACACAAAGTCGCACAGTTTGACTACCTGTCCCTCGGATTTGCAGGCAGTTTCATTTACCTAACCTTGAGGGCTAGAAACCTGCCTTATTGAAGTGTAAAGGGAAGCTGAAATAGTTCAGAAACTAGTAGCAGACTGGGAGTTTTAGTCCAAGAACATCTGGGGACCCAAGATTGGGGACAGCTGTTTTATTTAGTTCATGCGTTTCTCTAAATGTCAGAAAGGACGGGAGAAACATCAGACAGTACTCTGAGTCCTGTAACGGCTACCTCTTGCTGTTAACTGAAGTAAAGATACCTACATAACTCCAGCAATCAATTCTTCCACATTTTTGTCCCATATCTGTTGTAGCACAGTGATGCTTCTTGTTGCTTCTTGTGGCGGGTGGGAGATCTGGTGGTTGGGAGAAAAAGGCATCTTCTCTAGTTGCCGGAGATTTTCTCCTTCTTTTGCTCTCTTCTGCTCCAGAACGTCTCCTTTGAGCTGCACCCCGGGGAAGTGACGGCGCTGGTGGGTCTGAACGGCAGCGGCAAGAGTACCTGCGTGGCCCTCCTGGAGCGGTTCTACGAGCCTCAGTCCGGGGAGATCCTGCTGGATGGGGTCCCGATCCAGGAATATGAACACAAATACCTCCACCGGCAGGTGAGGAGGCGCCAGGTGTGGCGGATGAGAACCACCTGAGAAACGTTCGGAACCTCTCTTAGGTGGGCCTTGTCTTGAATGAAGTAACTTGGTTAGTTAGTTTTGCCAGTTTGGTTATCTTACAAAATGGACACTGTGAGACATGGGTTGGGCTCTGAAATCTTCAATATCTTTGTTTCACAGCACAGAAAATTTATTTTTTTGGGACATCCTCTCTCAGAATCCCCCAACCCACATGGAATTATGGGTGATGCAGTAGGTTTTCCAAGAGCCGACCTATTTCTTATTATTTACACTGTAACACATCGGTGTCAGGATGGGGTGGAACCAAAAAGCGCAGCTAAAACCAAACAACTTTTATATCCAGAAATGGATCAGGTGTCAGACAGGGACTAAAAAGCTCCAAAAATGGGGAGATTTAAAAGGAGAATGGAAAAATATAAATAATTTTAACAGTCTGAAATTTTGTCTACCTATCTGTCTACCCTGAATTGTCAGCAAGGGCAATTTTCTGTAAATCGAACAATTCCTGTTTCTTCTTTGTAGTCATCTGTGAATGCACATGAATGGGTTTAATCTGCGCTTGCACAGAGGTTTCCGGAATATTCTAGAGCAAGATACGTTTGCAAGGACCACCACCCCAGTACATATGGTCTGCCTGTCCTTGCAATTGCCTCAGTTCCTTTTTGCTGCCGCTGAGGTTTCATCTCTCAACGAGCTCCGTGTGTGATCTCTTCTTAGCTAAAAAGACACAGTCAAATAAAAGAATCATTACAGTACAAGAGATAAAGGATCATAATCTGTGAGACAACTTTTGATCCGATCTCCCTTTTTTCTTTTACCGCCTCCCTTCCCCCTCCCCCTTCCCGCCTTTTATGGCCCCTGCAGGGCCGTTCAAAAGGTGCACTTCGTGCCCAAATAAACTCCCTCTCTCCAACGGACACTATTGTTGCTTATTTTGTTTTGGGGAATCCCATCAACCAGCTTCCTGCTCTTTCTGTAAGAATTTTACAAAGCAAGGCTTAAAATTTTGCCAACAACATCTAAAGTCATTCCTCTGGGAACAATACATGCACCCTCCACCAACAACTATGGACGAGACGCAGATCTCTCAACCACTGCCAGCTTCCTTTGACATCACCACTACCTCTCTGGAAAACATCATTGTCACGCCCGAAATCGAAATCCTCTTCCAAGAATAAGTCCTCGGGATCGACCCTGATACCAAAGCTTCCTTCAAAATCAGGCCGGTCCAAGTCAAAGAAACCAAAGAAACCATCTACTGACTCTCAGGTTCCTAGCCAACAACCACTCCCTACCCAAGACCAACCAACTACAGATCTCGATTTGGACCATGGTTCCATTCTTCCTCCATCTGGCAAACCACCCTCTCGTCTTCTTGCCCAGTCTCCATTGTGGGCTAATACTTCAGCTGAGGTGACAATCCTCCTGTATTCAGCCTGTTCGAGCCCCAAGTCCAGGGGTTGCTCTCTTTCCGCGTGTGAGTTGGATTCATCTTCCATCCTACCTAATCCTTTACCTCCACGCAAACTCACCATACATCGGAGACTGGCCGATCTGATGCTGAGCCTCCACAACCTCCATTACAAATGGGGTTGTCGGCATGACGTGGCTCCCTGGTTCAATACCATTGTCCCAAACAAGTCACTGTTACGAGCCTCCTATCTGTTATGAGCCTCCGCCCAAACAGTACCGCCATCGCTTGCACCAATACTGGCAATCCAATACCAGATATTTTATCACACCCGAGCATCTTCAGTATGCATACTGCTATCCTTCTGACTCTTCCAATTCACCATCTCTGCCTCGTTACCAACCCGGGCAGGTGTGTGACCAGTCATCAGAAGACAATACCATTCCTCCTCCTTCGGTACCAAGACCTCACAAGTTCTCTCACAAGAGACATCATGCTCTTTCTACTGAAGCTTTTCAGAATAAAGTTATTTTTTAAGGTCCTCCTCACTCCTCTAGGTTCCTCACTCAGGGTCTCCTAAATTCCTGCCTGACACTCTATCCACTATGACACCATACCTGTCAACAGGTCATAAAACCCACCTTCAACCCTCATCTTGACCTAACAGGAGGTTCCATGCTGACCAGATGAAGGCTCAGCCCAACTGTTAACTGCCTCTCAGTTTGCAGAGATACAGACCAGATTGTGACCTCATTCTGACATCAGAGGATTCTGACTGGTTAGGAGAACTGTGAGAGCTCCAGTCAAAGAAAGCATCTTTTTTCAAGCTCTGCTTGGTATGTGATGACCTTGCCCAAGGCGACACAGGCCAGCTCTTCCTCCCTCAAGGCACAGTGGGAAATCCAACTCCCAACCTTTGGCTCCACAACCAGCCTTTGTAACAATCCCCAAAGAAACCTTTAGCATGACCCGAAAACCTGCTTCCTGTAGAAAAGCTAAGGCACAGATCCCAAATCCTGGGAATCACGCGTTACCTGAAATGTGATATCCTGAGTCACAGGACATATTTCCCTATCAATAGCTTAATTGAAAATAAGGAATTAATAATTTCAGGAGCATCTTTACAGAAAATGGGTGGTTGACTATTAGTACAAAGGGGCCTTGAAGCTTTTCAAAATAAAGTAATTTTTAAGCTCCTGCCCACTCCTCTAGGATCCTCGCTGAAGGCCTCCTGAATTCCTGCCTGGCACTCTATCCACTATGACACTGGTTCTTAACCTTGGGTTACTCAGGAGTTTTGGACTTCAACTCCCAGAAGCCTTCACCACCAGCTGTCCTGACTGGGGTTTCTGGGAGCTGCAGTTCAAAAGCATCCGAATAACAAAGGTTAAGAACCACTGCACTATGACACCATAGCTGTAAACAGGTCATATAGCCCACCTCCAACCCTCATCTTGACCTAACAGGAAGATCCATCCTGACCAGTTGAAGGCTCAGCCAGACTGTTAACTGCCTCTCAGTTTGCAGAGAAACAGAACCTCTCCGGGTTGTGACCTCATTCTGACATCAGAGGATTCTGACCTATGGCTAGGCTGGTTAGGAGAATTGTGGGAGCTGCAGTCAAAGAAAGTGACCTTATCAAGCCCTGCCTCGCAGTCCATTTTCAATCCTGGGCATCTATCAGGACAGATTCTTGGGTCCTTTCTATAATAGCCACCAACTATGCAATAGAATTCATCTCTCTACCACCACCAAGAATAGTTCTAACAACACCATCAAATGTCTTGGAACAGGAAATACAATCCCTCATCTCAAAGGAAACAATATCATATCTCATCCCAAGAGAAGATGATCCAGGGTTCTTTTCCCTCTACTTTACTGTTCCAAAACGAGATTGAGGCCTTCGACCCCATCATAGACCTACTTCATCTTTCACCCATTAGTGTGCACTCACAGAGACCACGAAGAAGAAAGAGAAGTTACTTAACTGTAACTCTGGTTCTTTGAGTAGTCATCTGTGAATTCATACTTCCTGCCCATCCTCCTTCTGTCCATCATGTCTATTTTATTTGATTCAGTGGTGGCCTTTTGAGAACTGAGGTAATTGCAAGGACAGGTGGACCACATGTACTGGGGGGGCAGTCCTTGCGAGTGTATCTTAAACTCTAGAACATTCCAGTAACCTCTGCGCAAGCTCAGATTAAACCCATTAGTGTGAATTCACAGATGACCACTTGAAGAACCAGAGTTACAGGTAAGTAACTTCTTTTTCTGTCCTGATGCTCCCCCGCTTCTGTGTTTTCCTTTTCGCCGTGTGGAAACTCTGGGAGCCACGGGATGAGAGGGGGAAGACTTTAATTTCCTAAAATGGTTGTAACTGGGAATATCGTCCTGATGGCAGTTAATTTAGCTAATTGAGGACTTCCTCTTTCTGCCCTTTAGCTCCCAAGGATTCCATGCCATGAAAGAGATTACACAAAAGCTGTGGAACAAAAGTAGGGAATGTTTTTAATTTCAGAAAAATTGCTCCTGCTGATGATGTCATCAGTCTTTAGTGGACATAATTATATGAACAAGATTTCCGTCAATGCTGACAGCCATTGTATATAGAGATTTTAAATGCCTGCATGAATAAAATGGTATATGCACAAAGCCAAAAAAATGAAGTAGCACAGAATGGATGGACAAAGTGCAGCCCTTGGACTTAATGCACACCCAGAGTAGCTTTTTAGAGGCTTCACAGAGTCCTCTAAATGCCCCTGGGGAGAAAACTGTGTTTTGTGTTGGGATGTACAATACACCCTCCTTGGGATGACGCAGTCAACAGGAAGACCAAAGGGGAGATGGATGGACTCAGTAAAGGAAGACCCAGCCTTGAGTTTGCAAGTCTTTATGTTTTTGGAGGTCATTAATTCATCAGATCTCCAAGACTCAGAAGCCATTTCAGAGCACATAAAAGCAATGGAAGAGCAATGGGGCAGAATATGCTCAAGCTGTAAAGGCTCACTGCTCTTGGTCCAAGAGGATGGCCTGGAAAGTCTGCATGATGGCCACAGCCCATCCCTGCCTCAAGAGCGCTGCTTGTCCTGACAGGATTTCCCAGTAGGGAGTTCCTAATGGCTGTCCCTCCTCTTTCCTGCAGGTGGCGCTGGTGGGTCAGGAGCCCATCCTCTTCTCGGGCTCCATTTGGGACAATATCACTTACGGGTTGGAGAACTGTAGCCTGGAGGAAGTGAGGGCTGCGGCAGAAGAAGCCGACGCCTTGGGATTCATCCATGAGTTTGAAGGAGGCTTTAATGCAGGTGGGCCAAATTGCTTCCCTTCCTCCCATTGAAGGCTTTCTAAAATTCCGTTCTTGTTTCCTGAAAATGCAACTCTCTCAGCTTTTGGCACACTCGTCCAATGTCATGAAACGCTACCACCTACACCAGTGGTTCTTAACCTTTTTGAAAGAAACGCCCCTTTGTGCCATTGAGGAAGTTATCATCGCCCCCCTTCCCGCGGCTATGATATCATATTTATTTATTTATTAAAGACACTTAAATTCAATGACTGAATTCAATTCCTTAAATTCAGGGAGAAAGAGGAGCAGCTGACTTTCTGCAGTGCATTTGTGATCCCACCCAAAGAGATGCTGCGCCACCCCAAAACGTCCCATTTCTCTCCGCGCTTCCCTTGCAACGGGTGGGAAGGTGGGTGGGAAGGCAGGACAGACAAATGGGACTTGTCTCTCCCTCCCCACCTGGGTGCGAGGCAGAGCTTCACTGGGCGAGGACAGGGACCCAAGAGACTCTTTCCTTCCACCCGATCCGCATTCAGTGCTCCCCTAAGGGAGAATGGCGAGATGTGGCAAGCAGAAAGAGTGGGATCGTCTGGCGGCGGCAGCACCAGATCCACTGCCAGCACCCTGGCTGCAGCCACCTTCACAGGTTTGGCTTGCTCCAGCGCCCCCCTACCGCCCCCTTCTGCTCCATCGCCCCCATGCCGCCCCTTTTCGTTCTACCGCCCCCCTGAAAAATGAAATCGCCCCTGGGGGACATTATCGCCCACATTAAGAACCACTGACCTACACCACTGACGGGGACATGGTGACGCTGCGGGTTAAACCATAGAAGCCTCTGTGCTGCAGGGTCAGAAGACCAGCAGTCGTAAGATCGAATCCACGCAACGGAGGGAGCTCCCGTCACTTGTCCCAGCTCCTGCCAATCTAGCAGTTCGAAAGCATGTAAATGCGAGTAGATAAATGAGTACCACTAGGGTGGGAAGGTAACTGTGGCGATCCCCTTTTGTGGCCCCTATTTCCTTGGGCTCCACACAGGTAAACACACCCTTTTCGCTGCCACCAGGTATTCTCTTAATACCACTTCAGGTCCCACACAGGAACTGCCACCCCAAAAGGTCATACACTTCAGGAATTGGGGTTTATGATTGATTAAGTATTCTTTTATTATTATTCAACGGGAAAATCACATGTGAATTGGTTCAGGTGTTAATACTTTTAAGATCATGTAGTCAATCACTTTACTATCAATGTTGTATCTCTCTTGTTATGCTTATGCGTACATTCCTGCTTGTCACATGAGTTTTACTTTCAATATTCTATCCTAAACCTCTTTAACCTGTTCCTAAACCCTAACACTCTCTGTACTTCTTCTGGTCCCTGACTCTTTCTACCTCTCCCTAACTCTGTGTCTCTAACTGTCCTTCAACTCCCTCTAACTGTCACTCTAACTCCGCCCCTCCTACTCTATCCTAGGCTCCTCCCCTTTAGCTGCTGTGATGGACAGGCAGGAATGACATCACCTTTCTGCATTCCGCTACAGTAACAGTGTTCCGTGTCTACTCTAGTCACGCTGGCTACGTGACCAGGGAAACTGTCTACAGAGAAACGCTGGCTCTATGGCTTGGAAATGGGGATGAGCAGCATCCCCTAGAGTTGGACACGACTGGACTAACTGTCAAGGGAAATTGTTACCTTTACCCACTGGATATTCCCAGGACGGGAGGGGTACAGGCCAAAGGGCCTGTGTCCTCCTAGCATATAGGATTAACCTTTGGAACACCTGCCCACAAGATGTACGGAATTGACTGCCATCTTAGATGGCCAGTTAGGAACAGAACGACTTGAACACAGTGCACTCAAGCAGTACCAGTCAGAACACAGATTGGACTGGATCCAGGAAATAATCCTCATCACCCAAGAAAACCTGGAGAGGGGCCAGTATCACTTGCTTTGAGATTTTACTTTTTAAAAGGAGGGCTAGTGTGTCTGAGATTTTGAGATGCACAAAACCTAGTAGTTAGAGTTGTGGATTTTTTGGGGGAAGTACAAACCCCATTCTACTTCATTTTGGGAGATCTGTGTAATAGGCAGACACCTTACGAAGATCTAAATTATGGCCAGCTGGAAGGCTTTGAGGCTTACCAAGGCCTACCTCTGCTCAAGCTTCCTGTTCCTGCCCCAGGGCTTGCTGGGAGCTTTTTTTCCGAACAGGAGCTCGGCCTAGTTTGGGCCACGGCCTGGCTTATCGGCGGCCCAACCCAGATCCCAGCGCAATGCCCTAAAGAAGGTTGGGAGAGATGGTTCAGCAACCTGGGGACACCTGGCCCGCCTAGTGGCATGTCCGCAAGAGACAGTTGTTATGTACCTTGAGTTTGTGTTTGGAGATTTGAGTTCTCTGTTGAAAGTACAGCGGCTCTCGTGGTACTCCTCTCCATTTCTAATTCTGGAAGACCTTCAGCATCCTTCATCCAACCAAAATAACACAGGGACTGCTTTTCAGGCCCCTTCCTTTCTTGTGAACCCATTTCCCTTTCGTTTACTCTCCTCTGTCCACCACCATCATTGTTGTGAAGAGGAAAAAAAAAACTTTCTAATTCTTCCTTGATCCTTTTCCCATCTCCTCCTCCCTTTCTTGCAGATGTTGGGGAAAAGGGAGGCCAGCTGTCTGTCGGACAGAAGCAGCGCCTGGCCATCTCCCGGGCCCTGATCCGGAACCCCAAGGTCTTGGTGCTGGACGAAGCCACGAGTGCCCTGGATGTGGAGAGCGAAGCTGCTGTGAGTAGGGATGTGGGGTGTACGTTTGTGTCTTACACGTACGAGTCCAGATCCTGCTAAGAATGTGGCCCAAATGTTATTTGGAGGCCCTAACTACAGCAGGCCCACTGAATCAGTTTTTGAATGGCACAGCGACACTTCTGTAAATCCCACTGATCCATTGGTCTACTCTCTTTGAGACTACCAACAAGATGATGACCTATGTCTTTGATTTGTAATTAAAATATGTATTTAGTGTGCCTTTAAGACTTTCCAAAGGCAGCCACACCACCTTCCAGCAGGATAGAAATAGAAATAATGCATGTCAAATGTAAGAAGTAATTAAGTAATTTCTCAGAGTATCCACTAGTAGAATACACCTCCTAAACGTTGGCCTGCCTTGCAGGGGTGATTATCCATGTGAAATATTTGGAAGATCTGGCCAAAGTCTCGTTAGGGATGGAAGAACTGATTTGGGATTAGAGGTGGCTCCTCCATCTCAGATACCTTCCTCTGTGGGGGAGAAAACATAGGGGACAACATGGACACACCCTTGAGGTCATGGCCACAGCCAAGGGCATCAGACATTCACAGACCCAGGTGTCCACTCCATGGTTGACCCACAGTTTCTCCACTTCTGCGCGGGTCTTTGATAAGCCAAAGGGCAAAGCTGCCCGAATGTTTTTGGTTATCCCGCACCCATCTGCAGGGATGTTTTGGCAACCAGCACTTGGGTCAGGGAAGCTCTATGTGTCCCGTGTCTCCCTCTCCAAAGAGGATGTGTCCGGGGTGAGCAGAGGTGGGAGGTAGCTGTGGGGATTCCTCTTGCCCTGGGAAGGAGTGCTGGAAGCACAGCAGGGAAACCCACTGTTATCCCCAAACTCTACTCGGGAGCTCATATTTGAGCTTCCTCCCTCTCCCTGTTCTCCCTACAACTGGTGGGGAGCAGGCTTTGGGATGAGGAAGTCGTTCCCTCAAAAAAACTCTTTGTGATCTGGACTCACAATTCGGTCGATTCATAGGCCAATCTATGCCCCCTGGGCACACATTTTTCCTCTCTTGCCCTGTATAATTGCACACTAAAAGTCAACGTACGACAAAATGTGGAAGGTGTGTTGGGTGTTAGGGGTTGGCCAGGAGCCACAGGAAACTCCAGAGTCCCGACCAAGCCCTTCCTTCCCCTTAGATCCAGCGGTCGGTGCTGAACCGCCAGGCCCGGGCGGTGCTGGTGATCGCTCACCGGATGCAGACGGTGGAGAACGCCCACAAGATCGTGGTGCTGGAAGGCGGAGAGGTTGTCGAGGAGGGGAGCCACCCCGAGCTGATGGGACGGAGGGGGACCTACTACCGGCTGGTGCAGAGGAGCGGCGCGGAGTGACTTCTGGAAGGTGTGAAGAACCTCGTCTTGAATGTGGAATATCAGATACCTGGGACTTTTTAGGTTGTTTGTTTTGTTGTGTTGCAGTTTGGAGTGCAGTCTGGCCAACGAGGCCCGCTCTCTGGCCCGTCTTATGGACTGGCATCGTGAGCAGCATGAACGTGACGGAGGCTAAGGAATACCGGTGGCCAGTTTGTGCAACTTGGGGGGGGAGTGTCTGGGAGGCTGAATTAGAAATGCCCTTTTTTGCCCTTGAGGAGAAACTAGAGGAAAAAGAGTTGCCTGATTTCTTTCTTTTCCCCCACCCCCTCTTTATTTTATATAGGTAGTAATTACAGGACAATAATAATAAATTTTCTATTGAACACTGACTTTTACAGCTTGTTCCAGAAAAAGACAGAAGAAAGTAACACACAGTGTGTTCCCTTGTCAATATAAGAAAAAGATTTTAATGAAGTTACTGCAAGGAATAGAATAAGAATTATTCATGGAATTCAACTTAAAAGGTTATTCTGTCTGTTAAGTGTGTAGACGTAGGCCTTGCATTTTCATCATCTGTGTAATAAATGGAAGGAAAGAAAACTACAGCAAATCAAAATGGTGTTTTGGTTTTATGTTCTCTTGCTTGATGGACATCTTGAATCGATACCTCTGACCGAGCAGTGTCCCAACACCGCCGCCTAAACCAGCCATTCATTGTCTGGGAAACACCTGTCCAGCTACCACCCACAAGAAGGTTATTGGG
The DNA here is from genome assembly GCF_051106095.1 of Pogona vitticeps. Classification (NCBI taxonomy): domain Eukaryota; kingdom Metazoa; phylum Chordata; class Lepidosauria; order Squamata; family Agamidae; genus Pogona; species Pogona vitticeps. The sequence continues at coordinate 13,528,475 of NC_135784.1, forward strand.
TCATAACAGCACATTTTAATTGCCATTTTCAAATATATTAAGTAGCACCAGCCATGCACTTTGTCTGCATTTCATGATATTCCACAATCGAGATCCATTGCCCATGCACCTTTTAAGCCTAATACTGAGCAGCTTTCTAAATCTAATAGTATTTTATAGATCAGTGACATACAGTGGTGCCCCGCTTGATGATTACCTCGTTAGAGGAGGAAATTGCTTGACGATGTGTTTTTTGTAATCGCTTTTTCGATCGCTGAACGATGTTTTAAATAGGAAAACTTCGCTTGACGATGATGGTTCCCTACTTCAGGAACCGATTTTCGCTCTACGACAATCAGAAAACAGCTGATCGTCGGGTTTCAAAATGGCTGCCGGCTGTAGAAAATGGCTCCCCGCTGTTTTCGTTCCCAAGGCCACCAACATAACTGGTGCATGGGTGCAGTTTTCCGTTCCAGTCTTCGTCTCTTACGGACTTTGCCCAAAGCAAGCCTCTTGGTCAGAACAGAAGCATCCTGGGGAGAAATGTGGTTGGAATAGAAGCCATTTTATGCTGGTCCAGCTGAGCAGAAAGAAGGGGATCCAAAATGGTGGCACCAAGTGAACATGGACACAGGCATCCCTGATGAATTTTAAAAGCAGCAACAGCATTGTGACTACTTGCCACAAACATCCTGGCCATGGCTGGAGCAATCAGGTGTTTACAATTTGTTGAAATGCAAAGAGGCTGAACCTGGAATTGGCATTTCCCCCTCCAAATCAGCTTTTAATTCTCAGACCAGAGTTTTGCCAGAGGAAATTACTTTTGTCTGTAAAAAAAGACTGTATAGGAAGCTTGCTTATTAATAAAAATACAGACATTTAAAAAAAAACAACCTTGGTCCTTATTTGAGACTTCCGTACGTGTTGTGTCCTGCCTGCCTCCCTCTTTGCCAGAGGCAGAAGGGGTCTGTGGGGACGCCTGGATGCCTACTTACCCCTACAGTGGGGTCTCTACTTAAGAACGTCCCTACTTAAGAACAATTCTACTTAAGAACAGCTCTGTTTGCTAAATTTTGCTTCTACTTGAGAACAGAAATCCTAGATAAGAACAGGAAAAAAAACCTTTCCTGCTCTTTTTTTAACCTTAGGTCAAATTAGGTTAAAAAAAATTCTCCCCCTAGTGGTAGAGTACGTATTAACCAGCTTTGCATTAGTTCCTATGGGAACTACTGCTTCAATGTACAAACGCACCTCTACATAACAAAAAAACAGCCAGAATGGATTAATTGGTTTTCAGTCCATTGCTTCAAAATTAGCTTCGTCAGAAGTGCTTTTAACACTGTTCCCTGACCTAAGAAAAAAAGAAAAACTATCCCCCTCTAGTGGTCGAAGGCGGAATAGCAGCTTCCCATTAGTTTCTATGGACGGAAAAGAGCAGATACGGATTAAATGGTTTTCAATGCATTCCTATGGGAAATGCAGATTCTACATAAGAACTTTTCCACTTGAGAACCACCTTCCAATACGGATTAAGTTCTTAAGTAGAGACCCCACTGTATATGAAAGTGCCTCTCGTATATGCATGCACAGTCGTATATGCATACGAGAGGCACTTTTGCACCCGCCTCTGCCAACATAGGTGGCTGGGCCTTCTGGCCTGCCAACCTTACAGGGTGCCAGCCACCCATAGAGACCCCTCTTCTTGGTCTGATGTTGGAGGAAATGCTGTAACTGGTGCGCAGATGCTACTTTTCATTTCTGTCTTTGTCTCTTACGGGGTTTGCCCAAAGCAAGCCTCCGGATCAGAACAGAAGCGTTCTGGGGAGAAATGTGGTTGGAACAGAAGCCATTTTATGCCGGTCCAGCTGGGCCAAGAGAAGGGAAGACAAAATGGTGGCACCAAGTGAAGACAGGCACGGCCACAGTTGGTGACAGCATCATGACTAATTGTCACAAATATCCTGGACACAGCTGGAGAGATCAGGTGTTTTGTTTCGTTTAGTCGTTTAGTCGTGTCCGACTCTTTGTGACCCCATGGACCAGAGCACGCCAGGCCCTCCTATCTTCCACTGCCTCCCGGAGCTGGGTCAAATTCATTCTGGTAGCTTCGCAGACACTGTCCAGACATCTCATCCTCTGTTGTCCCCTTGCCTTTACACTTTCCTAACATCAAGGTCTTTTCCAAGGAGTCTTCTCTTCTCATGAGATGGCCAAAGTATTGGAGCCTCAGCTTCAGGATCTGTACTTCCAGTGAGCACTCAGGGTTGATTTCCTTTAGAATTGATAGGTTTGTTCTCCTTGCAGTCCAGGGGCTTTCAAGAGCCTCCTCCAACACCACAATTCAAAAGCATCAATTCTTTGGCGGTCAGTTTTCTTTATGGTCCAGCTCTCACTTCCATACATCACTACAGGAAAAAACCATAGTGTTGATTATGCAGACTTTCGTTGGCAAGGTGATGTCTCTGCTTTTTAGGATGCTGTCAAGGTTTGTCATTGCTTTCCTGCCAAGAAGCAAGCGTCTTTTAATTTCGTGGCTGCTGTCCCCATCTGCAATGATCATGGAGCCCAAGAAAGTAAAATTTGTCACTGCTTCCATGTCTTCCCCTTCTATTTCCCAGGAGGTGATTGGACCAGTGGCCATCATCTTAGTTTTTCTGATGTTGAGCTTCAGACCATTTTTTTTTTTGCACTCTCCTCTTTCACCCTCATTACAAGGTTCCTTAATTCCTCCTCATTTTCTGCCATCAGAGTGGTATCATCTGCATATCTGAGGATGTTGATATTTCTTCTGGCAATCTTGATTCCGGCTTGGGATTCCTCCAGTCCAGCCTTTCGCATGATGTATTCTGCATATAAGTTGAATAAGCAGGGGGACAATAGACAGCCTTGTCGTACTCCTTTCCCAATTTTGAACCAATCAGTTGTTCCATATCCAGTTCTAACTGTTGCTTCCTGTTCCACGTATAGGTTTCTCAGGAGACAGATAAGGTGGTGAGGCACTCCCATTTCTTTAAGGACTTGCCATAGTTTGCTGTGGTCCACACAGTCAAAGGCTTTTGCATAGTCAATGAAGCAGAAGTAGATGTTTTTCTGGAACTCTCTGGCTTTCTCTATAATCCAGCACATGTTAGCAATTTGGTCTCTAGTTCCTCTGCCCTTTCGGAATCCAGGTTGTACCTCTGGGAGTTCTTGGTCCACATACTGTTGAAGCCTACCTTGGAGGATTTTGATCATAACCTTGCTAGCGTGTGAAATGAGTGCAATTGTACGGTAGTTGGAGCATTCTTTGGCACTGCCCTTCTTTGGGATTGGGACGTAGATTGATCTTTTCCAGTCTTCTGTCCACTGTTGAGTTTTCCAAACTTGCTGGCATATTGAATGTAGCACCTTAACAGCGTCATCTTTTAAGATTTTAAATAGTTCGACTGGAATGCCATCACCTCCACTGGCCTTGTTGTTAGACAAGCTTTCTAAGGCCCGCTTGACCTCACTCTCCATAATGTCTGGCTCAAGGTCTGCGACCACATTATCTGGGTTATCTGGGATATCCAAATCTTTCTGGTATAATTCCTCTGTGTATTCTTGCCACCTCTTCTTGATGTCTTCTGCTTCTATGAGGTCTTTCCCATTTTTGTCCTTTATCATGTTCATCTTTGCACAAAATGTTCCTCTAATATCTCCAATTTCCGGAACAGATCTCTGGTTTTTCCTTTTCTATTATTTTCCTCTACTTCTTTACATTGTTCATTTAAGAAAGCCCTCTTATCTCTCCTTGCTATTCTTTGGAAGTCTGCATTCAATTTTCTGTAACTTTCCCTATCTCCCTTGCATTTTGTTTCCCTTCTCCTCTCTGCTTTTTCTAAGGCCTCATTGGACAGCCACTTTGCTTTCTTGCATTTCCTTTTCATTGGGATGGTTTTTGTTGCTGCCTCCTGTACAATGTTACGAGCCTCTGTCCAAAGTTCTTCAGGCATTCTGTCCACCAAATCGAGTTCCTTAAATCTGTTCTTCAGTTCCACTGTGTATTCATAAGGGATGTGGTTTAGATTATACCTGAGTGGCCCAGTGGTTTTTCCTACTCTCTTCAGTTTAAGCTTGAATTTTGCTATGAGAAGCAGATGATCAGAGCCACAATCAGCTCCAGGCCTTGTTTTTGCTGACTGTATTGAGCTTCTCCATCTTTGGCTGCAGAGAATATAATGAATCTGATTTCGGTATTGCCCATCTGGTGATTTCCATGTATAGAGTCGCCTCTTGTGTTGTTGGAAAAGAGTGTTTGTGATCACCAGCTTATTCTCTTGACAAAACTCTATTAGCCTTTGTCCTGCTTTGTTCTGAACTCCAAGGCCAAACTTCCCTGTTGTTCCTTTTATCTCTTGACTCCCTACCTTAGCATTCCAATCCCCTAGAATGAGAAGAACATCTTTCTTTCGTGTCAGTTCTAGAAGGTGTTGTAAGTCTTCATAGAATTGGTCAATTTCATTCTCAGCATTGGTCATTGGTGCATAAACTTGGATTATTGTGATGTTGAAAGGTCTGCCTTGGATTCGTATTGACATCATTGTATCATTTTTGAGATTGTATCCCATTACAGCTTTTCTCACTCTTTTGTTGACTATGAGGGCTACTCCATTTCTTCTGCGGGATTCTTGCCCACAATAGTAGATATGATAATCATCTGAGCTGAATTCGCCCATTCCTGTCCATTTTAGTTCACCAATGCCTAGTTTGTCGATGTTTATTCTTGCCACTTCCTGTTTGACCACATCCAATGGAGCCGCCTAGAGTGGTCCTATGTGATTCAGATAGGCGGGATATAAATTAAATAAATTAATAAATAAATAAATGAAATAATCCAGCTTCCCAAGGTTCATAGATCTTACATTCCAGGTTCTGATGCAGTATTGTTCTTTGCAGCATCGGACTTTCCTTTCCCTTCCAGGTGCGTCCACAGCTGAGTGTCCTTTTGTCTTTGGCCCCAACCACTTCATTAGCTCTGGAGCTACTTGTCCTTGTCCTCCGCTCTTCCTCAGTAACATGTTGGACACCTTCCGACCTGAGGGGCCCATCTTCCAGCATCATATCTTTTAGCCGTTTGTTTCTGATCATGGGGTTTTCTTGGCAAAAATACTGGAGTGGCTTGCCAGTTCCTACTCCAGGTGGATTGTGTCTAGTCAGAACTCTCCACTATGACCTGTCTGTCTTGAGTGGCCCTGCATGGCACGGCCCATAGCTTCCTTGAGTTACTCAAGCCCCTTCACCACAACAAGGCAGCAATCCATGAAGAGGACACAGCTGGAGAGATCAAGTGTTTACGATTAGTAAAAAAACCCCAAACTCTTTGGTCCTTATTTGAGGCTTCCGTACATCTTGTGTTCTGCCTGCCTCCCTGTTTACCAGAGGCAGAAGGGATCTGTGGGGACGCCTGGATGCCTGCTTCCTTGGCCACATGCGTGTGTGCATGCATATACAAGAGGCACTTTTGCACCCACCTCTGCCAACACTGGGGACTGGGCCTTCTGCCCTGCCAACCCTACAGGGTGCCAGCCACCCATAGACACCACTCTCCTTGGTCCGGTGTTGGAGGAAATGGTGCCGTTTCCCTGCCTCAATGAAGAGAAGCGGCAATACGTCCAAGGTGTCTGGAAGAACAAACTTTGTGGTGCCTCTTAGGGTTGCCCTGAAACCACCCGAAAGCCCACCTCTGCAGGGCTGAAAAGAGTCTAAAGTGGTCATGCTGAGGGTCAGCAAAGGATCACGGAGGGGGTGTGGAGGTTTCCAGAAAAGTGACAGATGTAGGAGATAGCTAAAAAAAACTAAAACAAAAATTGGGTGAAAGAAGAAGGGAGAAAGGGAGCAACATGTACTTTGGAAACAGTTGCAATTTGTATTGAAAAGCAGCCCTTTAAATTATAATCATTGCTTTGAAAACAAAATTTAGAACAAACCATTGGTTTAAAGGAAAAGTCAGAGCCAAGTGGGCAGGGTTGCAGGAAGCACCCGGGGACTTTCCTGCCCGACTTGGAGATCACAAAGGGTGGTAAAATGGGGCAGGGGGCAAAGGCCAGTGGGAGGCAATCCAGCCAGAGAAGGAGAAACTAGCCAGCCCCCAGATCCACCTCTATAAAAACTCTAGGGCAGGAAAGACAAGCAGTTCAGTGCAGGCAATGAATGCTGGAGAGGGCATTGCGTGGAGGGGTCAAGGGCGTTGTTTTGCCAGCCCTGAGCTATTCCTTGTGTCTTGGTCCTGGGCCAATCCTCACGGTGCTTTTCGGTTTCAGCCTTGGCTGCCTGGTTTCTCCCACGATAAAATTCTCCTCTGAAGGGAGGGAAATGACAAGGTGGAGGCTCTCCCTCCCTGCCTTCCAGAAAGGGAAGCCATTTTGTATAGGCTGGCTCTGTTACGCAGAGCAGAGAGACACAAAATGGCCATCCCCAGCTTCAAGCTGCTGACCCCATCAGTCCTGTCTCCAACTGTTTAAGCTTCACAGCCTAGCAAAGTAATTACGTTCAGGGGACCTGATTTCTTTTAAAAGGGAACAGGCTCCCCGCAACTGGAATAACTGCTTTGAAATAGGACATTTCACCAGATGCAGCTTTTATAAGATTTTTTAGCCACGCGATTACCAGTCGTCTCTAAGCGGCAGCGAATGCAGGAATCTTGTTGTATTTTTCATTTGGTCACCCTAAATTATAAAAAACATGCTTGTCAGAAGTCACTTGTTTGTATAAGGAGGGCCTGACAACATGGCATTTCCAAAGGAAGACGACAAGGAGAAATGAATTGATTGTGCCTGTAATGAAGAAAATAGTTTTGTTTCTTTAGAAGTTACTTTTATAGGTTATTTTTTGCAGGCATCTTGACAGGAATTTCTCAGACTTTATGTCATTTTCTTGTCACTCATCAGATGCCTCCCCAAAAGTAAGAAGTATTGTAATACAAGAAGTAGCAGACTGGTGGGACCAGACCACAACATGTTGGACAGCCCTTTTCAGGTTTTTTATGTGTATGTGAAATTGTACAGGGAATCCTGGAACCCTAAGAGACGCCACAGGCATAGATCTCCCCTTGGCCCCTCTTCTTTGCCTGGATCCGAGGCCTCCTTCCAGTGGTGGGATTCAAATAAATTAACAACAGGTTCTATGTCCTAATGACGGATAAATAAATAAATAAATAAATAAATAAATAAATAAATAAATAAATAAATAAATAAATAAATAAATAAATAAATAAATAAATAAATAAATAAATGCCCAGCACAGTGGGATCCGATGAGGGTTTCTTCCACAGTGGTCTCCCTACTGCCTATCATCACAACTACTTCTCACATGATTAAGACATCTGGATAAGTGTATCTGTTTGGACATACCGCTGCTGTTACCCTCACCGTGGGCATGTGCCAAACACACACCTCACAGTGGGTGCTTATGACCAAGTTTGACAGAAAACTGACACATCTCTCCTTCCCCTTTACCTCCTATTTCACCCTATAGCTCACCAGCAAAAATTGCTTCCCTCCCCTTTCCTGCTCCTGAAATGACTGATAGCCCTGCTTGTTGTTACCTGGAGGCCGCCTTTGCATACCTAATGTGGTTTCTAGGCAGAGCAACAGTCTTATGTGGTACCTTTAACTTGAAAAAAATCATAGTAAAACAAGGATGATTGGGTGTTTGACTGAAGTGGTCTCACCCCAAAACTTTTTCCCTCTGTATCCTGCCCTCATGCCTTGTCAATCACCCCCCCCCCCGCCTCAAGGCCATAGGCTTTCCTCCAGTGACGTCAAGGACTCATCCTCCCCCCCTTTCCCCCAGTGATGCCTCTGCTCTTTCCAAGGCTTTATCTCTCTCACCCACACCCCACCTCAGATGGCTCAGTGTGGTACGGGAAGGGAGGCAGCTAAATGTGCCCCCCTCCCTCCGCTCGTCGCTGGTCACCTGGCCCCTCCTCCTTCATTCATCTCAGGCCAGCAAACGGTTCTAAGAACCAATAGTACATTTAGGAACCGGTTCTATAGAATAGGTGCGAACCTGCTGAATCCCACCTCTGCCTCCTTCCCTCTGGACAGAGACCACCTTCTCAGGGGAGGGAGGTGCACCGGAGCCTCTCCCCAAAGATCTATTTTTCCCAACCTTTAAAGCAACCCTGCATCGCACTCTGGTTTCCAAAAACCATCCCTGACGCCCACCTGTTTGGCACAGAAAAAATAACGACGTGTCTTTACTCTTTCCACCGTTTTCCCACTGCAGGCACAGAACCAGACTCAGGAAATGAAGCGTTCCTTTACCAGCCACCGTTTTAAAAGTTTTATTTTATTTTTTTAAACGGGAAGCGCTGCTCTCCCACCTCTAGCACCAGAGGCGAGGGGGGTCCTTCGCCACCCCAAAGCCCATCCTCCCCCGCTGGGCGCCCACATACGTCCCCCTGCATCGCCAGGCACGAGTCCCCCCCTTTTCTCTTCCCCCTCGGCCCCCGGGGGGGGGCTCCTTCCTTCCTCCCCTCCGCACAAACGCCCTTCCCTCCAAGCGGAGCCCCTTCGCGGGGATTCCCGGAAAACCCCCAACTTTCTCTTTCCCTTTCCAGCTTTCAGCTGCTCGCTGGCGGTGGGTCTTCTGGGTAGCAACTACTGACGGAATCCTAACTCTTTTAGCTTATTGGTCCAGTGTTTTCCCTTCCACCAATCCTGGCAGCTCGGTCTGAAATAGGCGGGGCTTGAGGTCGCGCTACTTCGCATTGGGAGGAGGTCAGGCGACGTTTGCGGAGGGTCCGGTATGGCTCCGGATTAAGAATTAAAAACCCAGCGGAAAAAGTACGAGGTCCGGCCTTGACAACGAGCATGAAGCTTCCGGGCGCGCCTGCCTTGCTCCTGGGGGCGCTGGCCCTCCTCTTGGGGGGCTGCGAGGGTGAGTAATGTGGGAAAGGTGGGGGGGGGGAAGAACCGCAGAAGTGGCGTCGAAGTCTTGCTTTACGAGGGACATCCGGAGTCGCTCCTTTTCTTGGATCCGCTTTTCCCCCTGACCGTTCAGGCTTTTGTTCTCGATGGATAAAAACATTTCAGAGGGTTTTGGGTGGCGCGAGACGTCCGGGAAAGAGTGTGCCATTTAATCCGAAGTCAGTCCCCTTTCGGATCCACGCTGTTCAAGGGCTCTTGGTCTCATAGGCTGAAAAAAAAATGCAATCACCTTCGACTTTCGAGCGACTCCCCCTCCCCGAAGTGCTGTCCGCATAGTACTGTATTAGATAGCTGAGCAGAGGGACGCCCCCTTTCCCCTCCTCTGGATGATGAGGGTCGTCAGGACGAGGCAGCATCCCCTCAGTCCAGGTGTGACGTCAGGTGACGTTCAGGTGCAGAATAAAGGAAGAGATGATAAACAGGGGCAGAATGTGTGTGTGTGGGGAGAGAGGGAATATGTTGATGTGTGTCTGTGCAGGGCCGGACTGGCTCAGCAGGAAGGGCTTGATTAGACTCGGGGGCTGGGAGGGTTTCCTTTTTATGCTTAAAAAACCCCAAAAATCTTTTCCCCGACCTTCCCAGATCTCCCCCAAGAGCAGATCTTGCTGCAGTAGGTAAGACTAAAGGACTCGGGTAAGGTAGAGAAGGGCTTTGGGTGGAAAGGGGGATGCTTGAAATCAACTCCAGGTCCTCTTGGTTCCCTTGGATCTGACAAAGAACCAGGTCCTCCTCAATACCTGGGAAGGATGATGGCTTTCAGTCTGATCTTGCCCCCTTCTAAGCTGTTGAGGACGTCGACCCCGAGAGAAGTTTGGAAAGAGAAGACCAGAAATGGGGCCTTCTTGGAGGTGACACCCCATCTCTGGAACCCCCTTCCGCCTGAGGTTTGCCTGGAGGGTCCCTTCACTGATAACTTTTAAGAGACTCGGGAAAACCTGGTGATTCATTCGGGTCTTCGGAAATACTCCACAGTCAGAAGGCAGGGTTTCTTCCAGCTCCTATGTTACCAAGCCTGCCTTCTTGAATAGTTTTATTAAAACCTTTTGTGTTGTATTTCTTACTTTTTAAGAGATAGTCATTTTCTTTTGGCGTGCTCTGGTCCATGGGGTCACGAAGAGTCGGACACGACTAAACGACTAAACACACACACACATTTTCTTTTTATTTTATTGTGATGTCTGTGTTTTTATTATTTAATGTTATTCTTGGTTTGGAAACCACCCAGAGTGACCTTTGCAGCCAGATTGGCAATATAGAAATACAGTGGACCGTCTACTTAAGGAATTAATCCGTATTGGAATGGTGGCTGCAAGTCGAAAAGTCTGTAAGTCGAATCTCCATTGACCTACAATGCACTGAAAACCGATTAATCCCATAACCAGTGGTTTTTATTCTATTTTTATTCCATTTTGGTTTTTTCTGGTCTGTAAGTCGATTCTCTGGCTGCAAGTCGAATCTAAATTTTGCAGCCAGAGAAGTCTGTAACTCGAAAAGTCTGTAAGTCGAGCCGTCTGTAAGTCGAGGGTCCACTGTAAAATCAATAAATTTGAATCACACATACCATCTGCCAACACTGAGGGAGTCACAGGGGTGTTTGACACTTGTTGTGGCACAACACCATGGATCTGAGGTATAGGTTTTTACAGTTTATCATTTTGCAGTGTTGCAAAAACGCCAGATGTAGTCATGCTATTCGTCACACACAAGTGTGCCTTCTGCATTGGTGATGGTTTCAGGTTTATCCCCTGTAAAAACCATGTTGTCTGAATATGACCTTTTTTTAATATCCTGGATCCAGTTTTTCTTTTCCTTTGGAAATAAGAGCTATCACTCCTCAATATGGAGAGGTTTAATTGCATGGGGTTGGCTATTTTAATGGCTCACTTGAATGTGTCATTCCATTGATAGCAGTTTTGTGTTACATGATTAGTTTTCCTGGGACATGTTATAGATTGATTTCTAGGGGCAGGGCAACAATACAGTAAAGTGGAAATCTAGGGTGGCATGCTGGTGGATTATCATCCTACCCATCAGGAGTGGATTGGGAACAGAGCACCACATTCTGTTTGAATGTTGTTGCTTTTAGCAATGGGATTGTGTCTAGTTGTACTGCAATGTAAGTAGATTCTCTTGTGATTGATTTTGTGTTGTCTGTAAATTCTACACCATCAGTAACATACAAATAAATGAAAGAAAGAAAATATTTTCAGAATAAAGTAAGATGTTCACGTGCCTCCAAGTAAAAATTAAAAAGCAGGTAAAATTTTGGCTATCCTATTTGAAAAACACTGTTTTTTGCCCTTTTGTCTTCAGTGTGGAAAGGATTGTCACTCTTGAATTGGCCTTTTCAGCCACACTAGACACTGTTCCAAGTCCTCTATTCAGAGCACGTCTCTCAAGACTGAAGGATTCCTACGTGTGTGCTCTTTCTGGGTGTTTGTGTAGTGCAGACATACAAAATCAACCAATGCCATTTGGAAAATTTGAATAAATGGAAAAGAGGGTTCTGCTGGGGGCAGTCAAAATCCAGAGTGCAGGTTCTGTTATTCCATCTTTGGAAGGAAAAAGCAGCAACTGGACACCAAGAAGAAACGAGTTCTTGCTCCGGATTTGGGCCCTGTGTTGGCTTCCTCCTGAAAATTCCCTGTAGAAGGTGCAATTTCTAGCGGTCAGCCTTCTTTATGGTCCAGCTCACATCTCCATACATAGCTACTGGAAAAACCATAGCTTTAACTATGCAGACCTTTGCCAGCAAGGTGATGTCCCTGCTTTTTAAGATACTGTGAAAAATCACACTAGGGCTTATTTTCAGGTTAGGTCTTATTTTGGGGGAAACAGGATATGAGAAGTATATTTGCATGATGCCATTACTATAACGGACTATATAGAAGAAGGTGCCACAGACCATGCCTTTGCTATTATAATAGTGTTTGATATACAGTAATTCACATTTTTCAGCATCTGCAGAGAGGGTTTTTTCTGGAACTAATCCCCTACAGATACGCGCAGGGGTGTGTGTCCTACTGTATACAGAAATGCAAGGAAGGGGATGTAGGTTTTAAGAACCTGTTTTAAAAAGGATGGGCAAGGAGATGGCCCTGAGGGTCTTGGCCCAACCTACAATGACATGTATTCCATTTTATTTATTTAGTAACTTTTATTTATTTTGATTTACTTGTGACATGGGAATGTATTGTCATAATTTGCAGTTCTTCAGCGTGGCCTCTGTGAATGCACACAAAAGGGTTAAATCAGTGCCAGCATAGATCCTCTCAGAATATTCTGGTGCTTAAACAGAAAAGTAACAAAGTTTAAGGTTGCCCCTACCGCGCATGCTCCGCCCACCAAAGCCCCAGTTCCTTTAGTTTTAAGCAATTAACCAATAAAGTAAAGGTCCTTGGACACTCTCTTCTCCTGTCCCCTTATTTAAAAAGGGGTGGGGAGAGAAATTCCCATGCTGGAAGCCTTCGGGACAATGGTTTTGCAGCAGTGCTCTTGATTTGGAGAATAACTTTACTGCTTGGTGAATTATTTGGGACAATCACTCAATGGGTTTTTCCTGGAAGTAATTTTTGTGAGGTCTATGTGCAAGAACCAGTTTCTCCCCACACCATAAGAATGAGGATGACAACAATGATACTGATGTTGTTTATTATTATTTAGAAATACCAGGCACAGTCAAAATTATAAAAACATTGACTGGTATTATATAACAGATACAGGTTTTAACCAAAAACCTAAGTATCTGTTAAATCTCGATGCAGTATATGTGCTGTTTCACCAAAATCCATGCATTTCTAGGCATATTTTTACAATATTTTTGAGACTTTAATAGGATGCTTCTGAGTACAGGATTGTGGGAGTGGGGGTAAAATCATCTTCTAGACCCTCCTAATTCTGCTCCCTCTCCCCATCCCTTTCCAGGCTCCTCCTCGCACTCATTGCTGTATTTCCACACTGCTGTGTCCGAACCCAGCCAGGGGCTACCCCAGTTTATCTCAGTGGGGTACGTGGACGGCCAGCTCTTCAGCCAGTATGACAGCGTCACAAGAAGGACACAGCCTCGGGCGCCCTGGATCAAGAAGGTGGATGAGGATGACCCCCAGTATTGGGACAGGAACACCCAGATATGCCGGAACAACGAGGAGGTGTACAGAGTGAGCCTGCAGAATTTAAGACGTTACTACAACCAGAGTGGAGGTGAGTGGAAGGAAGGAGGGGGGAGCAGTTCTCCTCCCAGGGTTGATGTTGGGAGAAGGAATGAAATGGAAGGAAGGCCCACCCAGGGCAGGCACCCCTTTTCCCTCCGGTTGGCTCGACATTGATTGGGGGGAGGGAAGAGGAACAGGACAGAGAAGCCCCACTCCGGAGAAAAGAGAAAGAGGGGAGTCGGAGTGGAGTCAAAACGACAGCAATGGTAACCGAAGGGAAAGCAACAGGAGGGCCGAGCTGCTCCTCTCCGGATGGCAAGGAGGGGAGGAAGGCAGGCGGGCCATTCAGGGCCATTGAGCATATCAGGAAATCGGGTTGGAAGCATCTCCCGTCTGGTTTACAGCCTCTAAAGTGGAACGTTTTCTAATTTGGGGGATGGCAGGGGGTCGTGGGGAGACCAAAGACAGGCGTCCTTGGATCCAGTTGTGGATTTTCATTCACTTCCCTTTTTGGACAATACAGGTTTACCTCAAAAAACATGCATTGGAGGTGAATTTGTATTGTTAGTGTTACTTTGAAAGTAAAGGTAACAGCCAGGTAAGAATTATGATGACTCAACAACTGTGTCACAGTGTATAAAATGTTAACTGTTTGAGGTGAGTGAAACAAAAGCGGGCAGCTGGTCCTTTTCTTTAAAGCAGGCGCTGAGCGTGCAGGGTCTGGTTTCAGAGGCATCCAGTCCCCCCCCCCCCGGTTGTTTTGAAGAGACAGACATCTTAAAACAACCCTAAGCAGGCTGGCTTTTAGAGTTGTGGAGGGTGGGGAGTAGCAAATCCATGTTTTAAAAAAGAAGTGTGCTGGAGACATGAAAAAAGAAAAACACGAAACGTGAAAGTAAGTTGTCGTATATCATAGCCAAGCACAAAATGGATGCCTTGTGGCAGAAGAACCAGCTGTCAAGGGGAGGGAGACATGTGCCTGAGGCTTAACATGTTTCGTCTGGCCCTCCATTCCTCATCAAGTGGTTGTTGTTTAGTCGTTTAGTCGTGTCAGACTCTTCGTGGCCCCATAGACCAGAGCACGCCAGGCCCTCCTATCTTCCACTGCCTCCCGGAGTTGGGTCAGATTCATATTGGTTGCTTTGATGACAATGTTCAACCATCTCATCCTCTGTCATTCCCTTCTCCTCCTGCCTTCACACTTTCCTAACATCAGGGTCTTTTCCAAGGAGTCTTCTCTTCTCATGAGGTGGCCAAAGCATTGGAACCTCAGCTTCAGGATCTGTCCTTCCACTGAGCACTCAGGGTTGATTTCCTTCAAAATTGGTAGGTTTGTTCTCCTTGCAGTCCAGGGGACTCTCAGAATTCTCCCCCAGCACCACAGTTCAAAAGCATCAATTCTTTGGCGGCCAGCCTTCTTTATGGTCCAGCTCTCACCTCCATACATTGCTACTGGAAAAACCATAGCTTTGAATATGCAGACCTTTGTCAGCAAGGTGATTTCTCTGCTTTTTAAGATGCTGTGAAAAATCATACTAGGGCTTATTTTCAGGTTAGGTCTTATTTTGGGGGAAATGGTACGAGAAGTATATTTGCATGATGCCATTACTATAACAGACGACATAGAAGAGGGTGCCACAGACCATGCCTTTGCTATTGTAATAGTGTTTTATTTAATTCACGTTTTCAGCATCTGCAGAGAGGGGGGTTTGTTTGGAACTAATCCCGTATATATACGCCGGGGTGTGTGTGTTCCTACTGTATACAGAAATGCAAGGAAGGGGATGTAGGTTTTAAGAACCTGTTTTTAAAAGGGTGGGCAAGGAGAAGGCCCTGAGGGTCTTGGCCCAAGCTGCAGAAAAACAATGACATTTATTCTATTTTATTTATTTAATACTTTTATTTATTTTATTTATTTTGATTTACTTGTGACATGGGGATGTACTGTCATACTTTGCAGTTTTGAATCCATCCATCATTTTGTCTTGTTTGGAGAGGAGTGCGTAAAAGTTCTTGAGGGGAGGAATCTGAGGATCCGTAGCGGGATACCGATGATTCCTGCTCTAGAAATGTTCTAATTCGGAGTTTGCTTTCAGCTCTTTTAAGAGGAGAAGATAGAAAGGAGAGAATCAGCGGCTCGAGAGGACAGAGGTGGGCAAAGGGAAGGGTGGTGGGCTGTTTTGTTTGTTTGTTTGTTTGTTTGTTTGTTTTTTGCCCCTCCGGAGCCCCCAAGGTCCCCTGTCCGAGGGGCTCCATTTTAAAATAAATCAATCTGACCCTGAAAAGGTTCCCCTGCATTCCCTCTGCCACGTTTCCACCCTGGCACCCCAAGTCCCCCAAAAGTAACCTTTTAAAAAAGATTCTCACTAGAGACCATGAGAAGACCCTTTTTTCATTAAAATACATTTTTAAAAGAACAATATTTTTCAGGATTGGAAGTGCAGAAGTGGTCTGGGAGTGGGTGGTTTGCAGTCTTCAGAACATCTGGATGTTTCCCACGTGTGGATCAGGAGAAGTGAGTGGGAAGCAACGGAGTCCATTCTGTCCACTTCAAAAGGAAAGATAGCCTTGTGGGCCGGTGGAACTCATGGGCACAGGATACTAAGAAAGCAGCAGTAGCATCCCCTACCAAGTACACTTGGAAGAGGGGGGGCTAGAGAAATTCCTTATGAGGAGGGAGCCTGTGATTTCTGCTAGATTTGTTGTTAGACAGAAAAAATGTGAGGATGAGAGAGAGGCCCCCCAGGCAAGTAAGCGCAAGAGGCAAAAAATGGAGGCCTTCCATCCTCTGTGCCATTTTGGCCGACCCTTGTCGCTCTAGACCACGAATGTGGAGCCCAACTAAGTTTCATCCACAAGTTGGCTGGCCCAGGAGGTGGTTCTCATGGATGCGTCCAGAACGGAGCCACATCTAATTGAGAGGATGATAGACATGAAATCCAAATTCCAGAGCGATTCCTTTGGAGAATAAATGCCAGTGAAATCACTGTGTTGCCCACACGTGGCTTGTTTCTGGCACACCAGTGATGACTGGTGTGGGGAGAGAGTTCCTGTGTTGGGCCTCGGGAAGGCTTGTCGGAGGACAAGATATTGGGTGAAGGCAGCCATTCTGATGCGAGCAGGAAGCCATTTGGAGTTGGGCAAAATCCCACTTGGGTTTGTCTTATCTGTGGAAGGGCATAGAATTAGAAGGGGGCAGATCTCGTGGTTGGAGGTCTTCGGGTCTTTACCAGTCAGTGGGGGCTCAGTTGCAAAACCAGGGGGAGACCCCGTGGGGAGTGTGGGGACCCCGAAAGAGTCTTTCCTCCAAAGACGAGCCGCTCTGGAAAAGCCGAGTTCTGAAACCCTGTCAGTTCGTGCAGTCAAGCCATTGCGTCGTCAGTGGGGATTGGGTGAGATGCCTCCTCACCTGTCTGATCCATTGATTCAAATGGGTCTCCTCTAGTTGTGAGTTCCCTCACTGGAATGTCTGATGGGAACAAGGTGTTTGGAAACAATTCAGTAAAACAACTTAGCAGAGTTAAATGTATTTGCCTGCTACAGAGACTGGCAAAACATTAGGAGGAACAACCTTCAGAACACGGCCAAAGAACCCGAAAAACCCACAACAACCATTAGCAGATTGTCTGCTTCAATGCAATTCAGCCGGAGAGCTCTCTGTTCTCCAGAACCTCCCCCCCAGTTTCCCTCTTTCTGCCCCATTTCTTCTCCTTCAATTTGAAGGGGGGGGTGAATCCTGGCTGTCCTTCTTGGGATTGACAGGGGAGCCCAGTGGATGTGGAGGCAGGATCCTTGGGGGGAGGGAATCTGGTGGGTGGGGAGAGAGGGGGTCCATTTGGTCCTGGAGGGGGGAAGTGAAGGAGAAGGTGGAGGGGATTTGTAGTCTATGCGTCTTAATTCAGAAAAACCATGTTTCTGGTTGATCCAAGTCAGTTGATGAGACATAACATGGCTGTGTTGCCTCTTTGGGGCTCCTCGGAGGGGCTCCGTCCTGTGGTGCCAGACGCTTCCAAGAACAAGCGTGGTTCTTCCTTTTGTAGAAAAATACCCCATTTGGGCCCTTTTTGGGGGGCGCAAGAGGAGGTGGAAGGGGTGGTGTGGGACAGTGGGAGACGGGCTCCTTGCCTCCCCTGAGCCCCACCCACCCACCTCTGTGGGTCAGGTTTTGACTCCCTGCTGTTGGCTGTCTGGAGGGGGACTGGGCCAAGATGGTGGGGAAGAAGGGCCTTTCCTATATGCCCAGGATAGATGGGGGGGTGCTCCCTAGGTGGCAGGGAGGGAGGGAGGACCCCAAGGGACAGCCCTGCCAGGGTGGGGAGCCGTGGGCAGGGGGCTCATGGCTTGGGGGAATGGGGAAGTTACCCCCCCCGATTTAGGGGTCTGTTTTGGGAAGAGCGAGGGTTGAGTCCAAAAAGGAAGTAGGGGAGAGGAGGAGGTGGGAGCTGGCTGTGGGGAAATGGGGGGCACAGCAAGCCCCCCTTTGCCCTTCCAGACCATGGGGGAGGAGGCGCCTGGGGGTGGAGAGGTGGGGTGGGGCCTCCATGGGGAATCTAGGCCTTTGTTGAGGGCGAATTTCTTGCTGAATCCCCTTCTGGGTGGGTGGCTGTGGGGAGGGGACCCAAGGGGGTCTTTCGTGGGGAAGGTGTGGGGCTTCATCCCCATCCAGGCAGCCGAGAGAACTTCCTCAAGGGTCGTGTTGGGATGTTGCCTGACTCTTGGGCCGGAGGTCATTATGAGGCGAAAGGCAGAGCAGACA
The DNA here is from genome assembly GCF_051106095.1 of Pogona vitticeps. NCBI lineage: Eukaryota > Metazoa > Chordata > Lepidosauria > Squamata > Agamidae > Pogona > Pogona vitticeps. Next base: position 13,546,312 of record NC_135784.1, read on the forward strand.
AAGCGATGAAGGAAAGAGGAAGGAGGGCCCTCTGGGGGGGGTTCTTTCCTCCCCTGGAAACTCTCCCCCCAACTCCCCCCCAAGTGCTGAGATGGTCTCTGAGGGGACTGGCCCTGCTGGAGGGAAATTTACATTTATTGGGGAAGGTTGTCCCTTTCTCAGCGCCTTGGAGGGGATTTACATTTGTAGGGGGAGGGTTGTGGGAGGAAGTCCCCCTTTCTCACCCCTCCCCGTCTGCGACTCTCTCTCTCTCTCTCTCTCTCTCTCTCTCTCTCTCTCTCTCTCTCTCTCTCTCTCTCTCTCTCTCTCTCTCTCTCTCTCTCACACACACACACACACACACACACACACACACACACACACACACACACACACACACACACACACACACACACACACACACACACACGGGTCTGTTTTCAGGGTTTCACTCCCTGCAGTGGATGTACGGCTGTGAGCTGAGGGAGGATGGGAGCAAAGGAGGAGCGTATGACCGGGAGGCCTACGATGGGAGGGACTACATCGCCCTCGACAAGGAGACCCTCACCTGGACGGCGGCCGATTCCAAGGCCCAGATCACCAAAGAGAAGTGGGAGAAGGAACCAGCCATTGCCCAGAGGAAAAAAGAGTACCTGGAGGAGATTTGCATCAAGTGGCTGCAGAGACACCTGGACTACGGGAAGGAGAGTCTGCTCAGGAGAGGTGAGGGGACATGGGAGGGGAGGGAAAATGTGTGGGTGTGAGAGAGATTGTGGGTCCTTGGGAAGGGTGGACATCCCCCCAGTTAGTTCCTGGAGAGACCCCCCTCATTATTCAGAAAAGGCCGTGGGTGCTTTAGGCCAAAGCGCCTTCGAACTTCACGCTTGTGTGCGTATTGGTGTCTGTGCACGCTTGTGTGTGTGTGTTTGTATGTGTGTCTGAGATACACTTTTGGCTACATTCCCAGATTTCCGACTTGAAAATCTTCAGAAGTCAAAACCTGACAGACATGACTTGACGGGGGGGGGGGGGTGATAGCTTGGCTCCCTCCTCATCCCAGTGTGTGTGTTTTGTTGTTGTTTTTGTTGCTGTCTGACACTTATTGCTTCTTTATTTTCCTTGCGACCAAGAATCAAGCTTTTTGGGAGGGGGGAGTGTAAGGCTTTGGGAGGGACAGCCATTCCTTCCCTTCGACAGACGTGGGGAGACCCCCCCCAATTAGTTCCTGGGGAGACCCCTTCCCATTATTCAGGAAAGGCTGTGGGAGGCTAGGACCAAACCAACTTCGGGCACGTGTGTGTCTGTGACTCTGTTTGTTTGTGTGAGTTGCAGTTTTGGCTACATTCCCAGATTTCTGACCTGAAAATCTACGAAAGTAAAACCAAACAGATTTCGCTTGAGACCGTGTGTGTGTGTGTGTGTGTGTGTGTGTGTGTGTGTGTGTGTGTCCCTCCTCTGCCCACAGTGTGTGTTCTGTTATTGTGTGACACATTTACTTGCCTATTTATTTTCATTGGGACCAACACTCCAGCGTTTCCTGCCCCTCCTTTTCCCCGGCACAGCCCCCCCTCCCCTCCTGCCTTCTTCCCAAGGAGGTGGCTTTTGGGGGGGGGGTTGGGGTGGGCAGGCCTGATCCTTCCCCCGCCAGACAAAAACCCCTGCTTTTTCCACTTAGTCCTTGATTTCCATTTGGCTGTCAGGAATGCCCAGTATTCTTCCTCCTTCTTCCTCCCCTGGGATTTCCTCCCCACCCCACAGAAAAAAACAGCGTTTCCCAGGGATCCTTTCTGGTTTCCCAGGGGCACCCCTGGTCCTTCCCCTTCTTGCCTCCCAGCACTTCAGAGAGGATGATGGCAGAAGGTTGTGGGGTCGAGGAGGGCAAAGGTGGGGTCACCCCGAGTTTCCCAGGGAAAGAAAGAGGGGAACACCCCCCCCCCCGCAATTCCCTGGAGGTTCTTCATCCCTTTGGGATCCAGGGCTGGGATGGATGGTTTAATGGGAGAGATTTAAATAATGTTCTTTAAGTCCACAATGAGATGTGTGGTCTGCCTTTTAATTATTCTTTTATTTGTTTTATATATAGTCCACTTTTCTCCCGATAAGGGGACCTAAGGCAGCTCACAAAATTAAAAGAATAGAATTAACAACATAGAACATTAAACATTAAAATGAATTAAACAGTATACTACAGTGGACCCTGGACTTACAGACAGCTTGACTTACAGACTTTTTGAGTTACACACTTCTCTGGCCGCAAAATTTAGGTTTGACTTGCAGACTGAGATTTGACTTGCAGACCAGAAAAAAACCAAAATGGAACAAAAACGGCCTGTTACAGGATTAATCGGTTTTCAATGCACTGTAGGTCAATGGAGACTTGACTTACAGACTTTTTGACTTGAGAACCGCCTTCCAATACAGATTAAGTTCTCAAGTCAAGACCCCACTGTAATTAAAACACAGTAATATTAGGACCCCAGTATCTACTGGATCAATATCCGCTGATTCAGTTACCCATGGTTTGAAAATACTGTCCTGTATTTAAAATATTAGAAGAAAGGAAAAAAAAGCCTCATGTTTTATCAGTACTGGCCACTAGACAGGAGGAGACCTTGCTGTAAATTCTTGGTCTCGTCTGCAATTTTTCTTTTCTTTTACCACACTTGTTCCCAAACTTTTTCATCACCCTTTCTTCCCCAATTCCTGGGGGCTCAGCCCCTTTGCCATCTGCAGGAGATACTCTGTGGGGATGGCTGGGGCGGCTTCTCACGAGGAAGGCAACAACAGTGGGGGCATTCGCTATTACAAATATAACAAATGTCGTAGGAACCTTTAGGGTATCTCTAGTCCATGTAAATCTGCTGTGAAGAGATTTCATTTATTTAATTTTGAGAGAGCAATTCAGAAGACTGTGAATGGTTCTCTTCAGGGACTTTGTGTTTTATTTATTACATATATTGAATAATAAAGGCCAGCGAAGGAACTGATGAGAGAGAGAGAGAGAGCAAAGAGCAGCCGGCGCAGAGATCCTTCCTAGAAGGCAATGAGGAAGATGATCCTAGTTCAGGAGGTTTTGCTGGCCCCTCGGCTACAAAGTATTTCTGCCTCTCGCACCCGGTCTCTGGGGCTGATGCCCTGGCCAGTTCCCAGAACCGTGAATATTTGGCTTGCTGAGTCTTTTCAGATCATTTCAAGATACCAGTAAAAGCTCTGCTAGACGTTGTCTAGAGGGGCGGGGTAAAAATTGAATAAATAAAATAAATAAAATAAATTTCCTTTTCGCTGTAAAAGAAAATCAAGAGTCCTCCGGGGGAGGGATTTGTGGGGAAGAACAGAAGAGTCCCACGGGATCGAAGCCAAGCCACCGTCCTGCCAGGCACAGGAAGGGACTCCGTCTTCATCCCAGCGCTGCTGTTTTTTTGCAGATCGTCCCGTGGGGAAGGTGACGCACCAGGAGGGCTACGATGACAGGGAGACCCTCGTCTGCCAGGCTTACGGCTTCTACCCCAAGGAGATTGACGTCACTTGGAGGAAGGAGGGAGAGGTCCTGCAGGAAGGCACTTTCCACAAGAGCGTGGCCCCCTATCCGGACGGGACCTACCACGCCTGGCTCAGCATCGAGATCGACCCCAAGGAGAGAGACCAGTACCGATGCCACGTGGACCATGCCAGCCTGGGGGAGCCTCTGGTCTTGGCTTGGGAGGCGCCTGGTGAGTGACAAGAGGGGCGGAGGAGGAGAGGCTGCCCTTTCGGTGGGGGCAGCTGGATGGATTTCGGAGTGGGTGCCTGTTCACTGAGGGAGGAGGGAGACTCAAGAGTCTCTCAGCAGCATCTCCAGCTGGATCAGCACATACACCTCAATAGGACCCTCACTGTCAAATACATGTGATTTGAATTCGGTTGAATTTTTTTTTGCCATTGTAACTCTTTTGACAATTCCTTCCCTCCAAACACAACTTATTGTGCTGTGATCACAGCCTGCTTCCTGTCTTTTCACCTGTAAGCATGTCCTTGCAAGTTACAAAATTAACTGTGGTATTTTAATTCTTACTTTAGCATAAATGTCATGGATTCCAATCGAATTTTTGAATATAATACAATAAAGTAAAGGCACTCAAGAGAAATGTAACGGCATTTAAATGAAAAATGTAGATAAAAATATAGTGAATTAAACAATTATAGAAATTAACAGCAATAAATAAAAAACATCGAAAACCACTGAAAACATGTGAGAAAATATAGACAACTCCAACATCTCCCCCATTAACTTCACACTTCATTTCTACAAGGATGCTGCAAATCTGACAGGCAGTTATTTGGGGGGGCGGGAGCTTGAGAAGCCATCTATGCAATCTACAGTTGCAATCAAAATTACAGTGGTGCCTCACTTAACGAGGATAATCCATTCCAGCGAAATCGCTGTAAAGCGAAATCCTCGTTAAGCGAAATAAAAAGCCCATTGAAACGCATTGAAAACCCTTCAGTTTATTTATTTTATTTATTTATTTAACTTATATGCCGCCTGCACAACCCGGAGGTCTCTGGACGGCTTACAACATTTAAAATACAATAAAAAGGCAAAATAAAAGCGCAGAATAATTAAAATGCTATTAAAAATATATATTCTAAAAATAGCCATGAGACCCACAGCTGATATTATTTCAATTAAAAGCCTTTTGGAACAGGAAGGTTTTGAGCTGGCACCGAAATGTCATCAGTGTCGGCACCAGACAAATCTCAGTCAGGAGGTCATTCCATAGTCTGGGGGCAGCTGCCAAAAAGGCCCTTTCTCTAAAAGCCCTCTTATCTCCTTAAGGGATGGCTCTTTCAAAAGGGCCCCCTGGCTAGATCTTAATTGCCGGATAGGTTCATATGGAAGGAGGCGGTCCTTCAGGTATCCAGGGCCCAAGCCGTTTAGGGCTTTATATGTCAAAACAAGCACTTTGAATTGGGCTCGGGCAGCAACTGGTAGCCAATGTAACTTAAACAGAATCAATGTAACTTAAACAATGCGTTCCAATGGGCTGAAAACTCACCATCCAGCGAAGATCCTCCATAGGGGCAGCCATTTTTGGTGCCTATAAAGCGAGGAATCCGTCCTAGAAAACAGCGGGGGGCCATTTTGTACACCTGGTGGCCATTTTGAAACCTGACATCAGCTGTTTTTAGATCCTCGTAATGCGAAAATCGGTTCCCGAGGCAGGGAACCAATCATCGTGAAGCAGATTTTTCCCATTTAAACCATCATTTTGCAATCGCAAAACCTAAACGTCAAGCGATTTCCTCGTTAAGCGAGGCAATTGTTAAATGAGGCACCACTGTATTAAACTCCCTATTTATTGACAAAATTTACAAACTTTCAGCTGTTTGCAATGAATGAATCAAACAAAACCCCTTCATATAGCTCACCACGAGTCTTTGAAGTGGTTCCCCCAAATTCCACTGAAAATGCAACTGGTAATGAATTCTTCACTCTCAAAATTATTTAATCCCTTCATGGCAAACATTTTTAGTCCTTAGGAGAGCACCCTTTTGCTGTTCGGACCTGCTGCAGACAAGATGCACAGTCAGACACCAGCTTCTGGCCGCGTTCCGGAGGAATCTTCTTCTTCTCCTTCTTCATGCCCAATGGGCCTCCCTATTGAGGAAAACTCTTGGGTTTGGGGGCTGCAACCGCCTGCTTCAAATCTTCATCACTCTCACTCACTTGTTAGCCCTGTTAAAAATCCTTTTAGACTGTTTTCATCTCCTCCTGAACAGGGCAGGGGGGTTCTGGGTTCGTGTTCAGTTATTTCGTTCTTCCTGTTCACTTTCAGCTTCCAACTTGGGCCTCATTATTGGGTGCGTCGCAGTAGTTCTTCTCCTGATCGTGGCTGGGATTGCTGGCGCCTGGTTCTACATCAGTAAGTCAAGGAGTGAATGCCTTGGTTGGGAGGTTTCTGTGTGGTTGGAGGGAGGCGTTTTCCTGTGGAGTCTCCCTTCAGGGGGAAAATTGAGAGGAGGCCCATGGCCTGGGCTTCCCTGCTCTCTTCCTACACCTTCCGTCAGGGCTCGTCATGAGCATCTCGGGTCTGCTCCTTTTTCCCAGGGATCCCCACGTGTCTCAAGCCAAAGTCAGGCTTGGCAGGTTCTTCGTTTGAAATCTTCCCAAATGATGAGGGACACCCCCAGATCTCCCCTTCTCAGAGTATCATGGGAAGCGTCGCCTCCTTTCTGTGCTGACCTAAGTTGCACCTCAGGGTTCTTCTGGGGCAGAGGGAGACGAAAGTGGCCCTGTAGGTGTTCTTGACTACAACTCCCATCAGCCCTGGTTACTGTGAGCAGTTGCAAAGGATCATGGAAGTTGTTGTTTAGCAACATCTGAGACAACCATGGTTCTAGAAGGGAGGGACCAGAGGCAGGAGGGTTTCCATGGGAACCAATGAAATCATTTGTTGCTACCAGGAGACCTTCCTTCCCTGCCTCCAGGGGTGGGTTTGGATGATCTCTGGGAACAGCCTTCAGCGATAACTCTCCGATTCTGTCTCTGCAGAGAAACGACAAGAAGGCTACAAGGCAGCATCAAGTGAGTAGAACTTTCCTCTTTCTGTGTTTAAATTCCAAGCCTAAGGCTGCCTCTGAAGCTCTTGGACTACATCCCCCATCAGCCCTAGCCATTGAGAGCAGTTGTGGAGAATTATGGGGTGGGGAGCAGCAGTCTTGCTGATCAATAGCCTGTCCTTTGAGTGCGGTCGGTCTCTCAGTCGTTTCCCAAGGTCAGTTTTTCCCCCTGTGGTGTGTGAGGGAGGCTTCAGTTGCAGTTTGCTTGACATCTTATGGTGAAAATGCTCTTTTAAAAAAATGAAATAAAGGCCAGGGAGGGACGTGGGAAGGAAAAGCACAATCCCCTCCTATCACATGGGATTAAGACGCAGTGAAGAGACCGCATTGGAGGAACATTTGCTAGTCCTTTCGTTGTCTGGGCTCCCTGGCAGCCAGAAGGGTAGCAGCCCAGCCGCCTTGTGGACTCGGAAGGCTCTCTGCCTGGTGCCACCTCTGCCCGGTCTTCCATGTTGCCCCTTTCCCCACTTCCTGTCCCTTCCCCAAGCCCACTTTTTCTTAATGCCTTTGGCACAAGTTCCTAGGATCCGTGTCTTATAGAAACGTTCTTCAGCATGGTACATTTCCAGGGTGCTGACTACCACTCCCCTCATCCTTGGTCACATCACACATCAGTCTTCTTCTCGGGTGCAAGGTCTCCTGATGGTGTTATAAAAGTGAACAAATAAAATGTGGAAAATGGCATGCAGGAAATACCCCGTTAAAGGTGTCGTAGCAGTAAAAAAAAAACCCCTCACTTGCAGTTAAGGCTGGAGAGGCCATTGCTGGAACCTTCCTGGAGGTTGGGAGGCCCCCAAACTGGAGGGTGAAAACTAGAGGAAGGCAAACCATCGTTCCCAAGAGCGGAGCTGAGCAGGGCTGTTCCGTGATCAGGAGGAGGTCCCTCGTGCAGAAGGTGGGCCTGAGTGGGAGCTCACTCGATGGCTCAAAACAACCACCACCTGTCCTTCCACTTCATGACACTCTGTGCACTTTGGGGGATTCAGTAAGTAGTAACTATGTTTCCCCGAAAATAAGACAGGGTCTTCTATTAAGTTTTGCTCCAAAACCACTTTAGGGCTTATTTTCAGGGGATATTTTATTTATTTTCATGTACAACAATCTATATTTATTCAAATACAGTCCTATCATCTTCTGATTGCTGCACCATGGTGGAGGGCGGGGTTTCACTTAACTGGGGCTTATTTTCAGGTTATGTTTCTCCCCAGAAGACACTGGCCTCTCCTGTCCCTGTCTCTTCCAGATTTAGATGTCCATTTTTATCATCCTCCTGCATGGATGATTTTGTAGTTTAATGTAGGAGTTAGACTCTTGTGTGAGTGAGAAAAGGGCTTACCCCCTCCCCCCTCCCATCCATCCATGGATGTTGAATTCCTGATCTTTTCTTCCTTTCCAGCAAATGATGGAGGTTCCAACAGCTCCGGTGGAGGTAAGTGTGATGGAATCTCACCCGGAAAAAAACCCACATCTCACAGACTCTGCAGGGAAAAGAAAGAGACACCCTTTTGAAGCCCCTGGTCTCTCCATGTTGTCTGCTTCTTCAGATCTCCCAGAGGAGAGAGGGGGGTCCTCCCCACCCATTTTGATTCTCCAGCCCCACTTATCAGTGGAAGAGCATCATCAGACAGCATGTCTTGATGAAATATTTCTGAGATACCCATTCAGGGCAAGGGCACTTCTAAAAAACGACTGATGGAGGCCTTTATGTTGTTATAACTTAGCCTCTGAGGTCTGACCTCCTGAAGACTGAACAGACCCCCTGAGACGCATGTGTCACAATGTCAGGCACAATTCAGGGAGATGCTGACTTGGTCTCCTCCTTTCTCTCCACACAGGGAGCAACCGAGCCGTTTAGCATCCTCAGAAAGAGGTGAGTTGCAGAGAACGGGCTTATCATCTGTGAGCAGGAGGGGGAGAGAGAGGCCAAGGCCTTAGGTGGGGAAGCCAAGTCCATTCATCCTGAGGACAGATCCCTTCTCCCTTTTCCAAACACTGTTGACTCCAGGAATACAAGAAGAGTTTTGCAAGGGAGGGACTGGATCTCTGGGAAGATGATGGATCCCTATTAAGCAGACTCCTGCAGCTGCAGCCTCTTAGCCCAGTTGGGAGTCCTGCTTCCCCACCCAGCCTCTTTCCGGACAGTTGCCAGGACTTGCCTTTCCCGGCTGCAGGAGGGGAAGGTTTTGAGGGGGTCAGTGACAGATCAGAGAAAGGAAAAGTGGAAGGAAGGGGTGGCACTCTGTATTCTGTCCTTGATGGTCCTTTCCTTCTTCTGATGAGGCAAGAGGGGGTTCTCCTGCCAAAGCAGTTGAGCCTCCCACCTCTTCCCACCTCAGGGAAGGACTGGCATGTCCATTGGAAGGAGGAAGAAGAAAGGAAGCAGTAAAGGCAGGACTGCTTTGGGTGACCAAGCCATGCCTGGAGTCTATGCAATAGTTTGGGTTGCCAGCATACTCCAGACGCAACTACAACAAATACTGAGCTTGCTGTGTGGTTGAGCCTCCGGCGCTTCAAATATGCAAAGGCCATTTTACTGCATCCTCGGTTTAGAAATGGCCCAAAGCCTGCCCTCAGCACTGAAGGATCTAAATTGTATGTGTCCCCCCCCCCCCCGTCAAGGTCAAAAGTATGGCACTTGAACAGAGCGCTATAGCACTTCATAACACCCCTTGGTAGTTTTGAGTCTGTGGTTGTCTGTCATAGCTAACATGTATCCCTGAAGGGGTTAAATACCAGTGAGAACCAGATAATCCCGACTGTCCTATCTGAGTTGATCTGGGTGTCAGGGTATAAGTCATTTAGTTGCTCCTGCATGATTCTCCAGGAATGTCAGGGTGCAGTGATTGATCCATCTGCCCTCCTGACCAAAAATGTAGCTTCTCGGCATGCTCCATCTCTCTTCATAACAGATCACTGTTTTTGCCGACTCTTACCCCAAATCCAGTGACAAAGAAGGGGATGAGTCTGCTCTTGCCTGTCTGCGAAGCAGCATCCTGAACATATTCTTCCTCTTTTTTCAGCCCAATTCATGGCTGGTGCTTCTTGCAGAGGAAGCCGAATGAGGAAGAGTGGATCCATCATGCTCTGAATCGTGCGGTGCCCTTTCACAATTTCTTCCATTTTTTCACTAGCTATAATTAATGCCTATTTTTGGACTGTGAAAAGCTTGGCTTGATGTTGTGCTTTCAGAAAACTCCACAGTCCTAAGACCTTGTTCCTGTGTCCTTTCCAGCTGAAATAAGAATTTTAGGCCCACCATTGGATGGACAAAATATTTAGTGATTCATGTTATTTAAATTGATGAGACTGCAGCTGTAATGATTCCCAGTCTAGGAAAAAAGCAGCATATTGATCACTTTATCCATCAGTCAGTCAGTCAATCAATCAGCCAGCCAATCAACCTTTGCAGTCCGTGGAGCTTTCTTACTTCAGAGCGTGACTGACAAGCAGAGCTGTTATTTAGTCTATTTTGTCTTAACAAGAGATTATGAGAAAAATTGTATTTCTGAAGGGTTAAAATGCTACTTTCACATTATTTGTATACATATCTTTAATATATTAACTCATTTCTGGCTTGTTTACCTGCTTGCACTTAAATTACTAACATTTGGGGGAAAATAATGAATTCAGGGTGCCTGTGTTCTCTTGGTTGGTAATGAACACTTTGAAATTCCCTATAAAATCAATTTCATCAATGATCACTGTCCCTGATCTGAATTTCAAATGTTCAAGCAATCATGATCTGATTCTTCTAGATTGGAGCTCCTTCTTAGTGACATAAGTAACATATTTTACTTGGCTTTTATGGCCGTGGGTGTAAGATTTCTTTTCTACATGTACATTAAACAGCTGGAATAATTGGATTTCAATAAAGTCTGGTGTTTTCCCATCTGCTGTGTTGCTGTTCCTTCTCTGTGCCTCAGAAGCCTCATTCTTAGCCCATCTTGCTAAGCACCGACCTGGCCCTTGTCGGGGGAAGAGGAGAGAGAAGAGGAGGAGGAGAAGGACTTGGGCCAATTCCACCTCCACTGTTCTTTAAGTCTTTCCCGGCTAGTTTCTGGGATCCAAAGCCATGTTAATTAGAAGGGAAAAGGGCTTCCTGTACCTCCCCTTAGCTCAGGCTGCAACTACACTGGCCAGCTGGATCACTTTGCTGCAGTTTGAGTCACAGCCTGCATTGTAGTTGAACCCGGAGTCAGTGATCACACACAGGTGCTGCGAAATGCTTCACACTCAATGTGATGCAGTGGACATTTCAGCCCCTACATATTTCCTTCCTTCCTCTGGTCCTGCCTCTCCCGATCTTTTTATGGTTTGTTGTCAAACCTCTTGGTTTGAAAGAGTTGCACAGTGTTCCAGAAAAGGTGGCAGCATTCCCAAATACTTTTTAACATGTGCAGAAATAAACATGCCACAGAAACATTTTTTATTTCATCTAGGTCTGTTCTGTATTTAACTTTTTTCTTCATCTGTAAATTATCTAGTATTATCTAAACTAGTATAAAAATACTAATGATGAGGTGATCTAGCACTAATCTCATGAATGTAATTGTTTTTTTAAAAATAGGATGATTGCAAAGGCAGGTATTTTTGTTTTCTCAAGCATCAAGCCCCCAAGCGCCCACATCACCAAAACACCACCCACATGCATACTTATCCCATCTTTAAAAGACAGAATCAGCTGATCACGAGAAAAAATCCATTCAAATAGTTCCAGCTTCAACGAAGTAGAAGCCCCAATTGGAGAGTTAAAAAACCAACTTTGGGAGCTAAAAGGACCAGACGGCTTCGTATCAGCCTTTGTATCATCAGATTACAATAGAGTATGTTGCGCCAACCCCTATTATAAGTTGATTTGTGTTGTCAAAGCCTGATCCAGACATTCCAGCCTCTCCCAAAGAGTAGCCACTCTTGCTCACTAAGTTTTGTGCAAAATTAGTAGATGCTTAAAAGTTAAAGAGTGCTAGTGTAAGAACGTGTGAAAGCTAGTGGCATCTAGAATACATTGATTTATATTTTAAAAAGGCATATCAGGAAATGCCAGAGTGTCAGCTACCTCTTCTCCCCTTCATGGCAATTACAGTGGAACCATCCCTTTACTGAGGAGTTTCTTCTTTGCCCTTCACTGCTTTTTCATAGTTCCTACCCCTTTAGTTAGTGACTTCCTGTCCAATGACATGATAAAAGTGCTCCTGCTTTCAGCTCTTAAGACATTCCTCTTTGTTGCTATCAAGTTTGGGGGCGAGAAGTTTCCTGACTGGTTTTTAAGAAGACAGAACGCTTGGTCATTAACGAAGTTTTTTAAGCTGGCTGTAACTGGGTTTTCATGGGGAATATAAAACATCGGCAATTTTCTTGTGGAATCACCACTTTCCATTCCCACTTCATGAAGAATTCAGGTATCAAGAAACTCTGCATCACTGATTTAACTATCAACCACAAAAGGAGAATTAAGGATTCCATACATCACTAAATACCTTGATGCATCCCAACAATGGTATGTACTTGCCTTTTGTGGTGGTGGGGAATCCTGAAAGATGTTGAGTCACAATAAACCTGCTGAATAGCTCAGATGAACAGATACTCATTAACACCAAAAAGAACAATAAATATTGCACAATTTTAAAAAAACACTTTGTCCGCACGGAGAAAATGATTCAGAAATTAGTACCTTCAATTATACCATTAATTCCTAGAATCTACCATCCATTATTCTACCTTACACACAAAGCACAATACTACTGCATTTTTTAATTACTGTATTTTTTGCACCATAAGACTCACTTTTTTCCCACAAAACAGGGGTGTGGAAAGTCTGTGCATCTTATGGAGCTAAGAAAACAGATTATATTTTCCTGTTTTCTTCTCCTAAAAAATTGGTGCGTCTTATGGAAAGGTGCGTCTTATGGAGCAATACAGTGGTGCCTCGCTTAACGGGTGCTCCGTTTAGCGACAAACCGTATAGCAACAAAGATTTTGCAATCGCAAAAGCGATCGCATTGCAATGTTTTAAATGGGGTTTTTTCGCTTTGCGATGATCGGTTCCCTGTTTCGCTTACCGATCATCGCAAAGCGATGATTTTTTAACAGCTGATCGGCGGTTCCAAAATGGCCTCCGAGTAAAAAAACTGGCCGCCCGCTGTTTTCTGGGACAGATTCCTCACTTATCAGGCAGCGAAAATGGCCGCTGCATGGAGGATCTTCGCTTTAAGGTCATTTTTTTGCCCATAGGAACACATTGGACAGGTTTTAATGTGTTTCTATGGGCTTTTTAAAATCGCATAGTGACTAAATTGCTTAGCAGCAATTTTTGCTGCATAGATTAACATTGCTATGCGAGGCACCACTGTATTCTCTTTGCTACACAGTAGAAGTAGAGAGACTCACAAAGGAAAATAGCTATGAATTCCCCAGACGGTTCACCCATTTTTCATTAACTGGCACTTAAAGTCTCAATAATTCATTCTGAGAAAATTGTAGGAGAAAGAATAAAAAAGATTTATTTACATTTGCTAGAAATTTCAGACTTGTGTATGCTGCACTCTGCACATAGCAACTAACTGAACAGATCAACAGCAAACAACTGTCTATCAGACAAAAAAGAGGGACAAAACACTCAGCAGATAGGTGCGGCTCTCTTTGAATTCAAAAGCTGAAAGGAACAATTACAGTGGTGCCCCGCTAGATGCTTACCCCGTTAAATGATGAAATTGCTTGACGATGACTTTTTGTGATCGCTATAGCTATTGCAAAACGATGTTTCCTATGGGTTTTTTCGCTATACGATGATTTGGTCCGTGCTTCGTGGACCTTTTATTCGCAAGACGATCTTTACAGCTAATCGTCAGCTCGCAAAATGGCTCCCCGCTGTTTTCCGGACCCATGCTTCGGAAGACAGCGATCGCAAAATGGCCACCCTATGGAGGATCTTTGCACGACGATCAGGTATTTTCCCCATTGGAACTCATAAAGTGGTTTTCAGTGCATTCCAATGGGGAAATTGTTTCCGCATGACGATTTCGCTGTACAGCGATTTCAGGGGAACAAATTATCGTCGTCATGTGGGGCACCACTGTAGTTTCTTTCACTGCCGTGATCTGATGGTTGTTGTAGGGTTTTTCAGGCTGTTTGGCCGTGTTCTGGAGGGAAAGGGTCCCAATCATGACTTCTCATTTTTTTTGGCTGATATTAATGTGTAGCAATAGTTTTTTGTCTCTGGAGTCCAGTTTTTTGCAGGTTGTGTGGATTCTTTCACGTAGGAGGGCATGTTCCAGGCGGTCATAGATGCCGCTAGCCTGAGGGGAAACGAAGGTCCTTTTTGTCCTAAGGAAGGCTGGTATGGTTTTTGTGTCTCTGCAGTGTAGTAGAAACGTTAAGGAACACAGGAGGTGTGCTCTTTTGCTTTGGAGTGTTTCCAGTCTGCGGGTCTGTCTGACCGTTTCCTCCCCGTAGAGGCGTTCAATGTATTCTCGAAGGCTTTCACGGCCAGATCACGGCTGAACAGACATAAAAACCTACAACAACCATCAAACAATTAGTTATTGCTGGAGAGACAGACAATCACCGCAGCCCAGTAAAGTCCTTTCCGGTTCAGTTCCAAACTACAGACAGCATGCAAGGTTACAAATAAAACTTGAACAAATAATCCTCTCAGTGGAAAATGGTGTATCTTTACACACCAGGTGATTTCTTCCCAAATGGAACATAAATCCCTGGTAGCCAAATTAGAGAAAGAGGTGGTAGTTATCTCAGTCTCTGGTTTCCACTCCTCCAGAGTCTTCGTTTGATGTTCAAGATGTCAAACGGCATTCCACAAGACCATTAACTCCCTTTGAACAGCTCATTTCCAGTTCCAATCCAAATTCAAAAGGAACGATGTTACTGATCTATAAAATATTACTGGATTTAGAAAGCTACTCAGTATATTAGGCTTAAAATGTGCATGGGCAATGATCTTGACTGTGGAATCTCTATCACGAAACATAGACAAAGTTATGGACACACACAAAAGCCACATTCAAATTATTTCAATAAACATTAAGGAGACTATCTCTTAAAATAATTTACAGCTGTTTCCTAAGCCCTCTTAAATTGACACGTATTACCAAGGAATCCACTAAACTGCACTGGAGGGGATATGGAGAAGTGCGATTTTTTAAAACATTTTTGGTGGTGATGTCCACAAATCAGACATGGATCAGAAGAAATCTCCAGTATTACAGGCCAACAAATCAGCCCTAGTGCATGGCTGGTACTAGTTAATATACAGTATTTGAAAATGGCAATTAAAATGTGCTATTATGACCCTATAACCTTCTTGCAGGTTGTAGCTGGGCAGATGTTTCCCAGACCATGAATGGCTGGTTTAGACGGGGGTTTGGGACATTGCTTTGTCAGAAGTATCGATTCAAGACATCCATCAGGCAAGAGAACATGAAACCGAAAGCAATTTGATTTGCCCTAGTTTTCTTCCATTTATTACACAGATGATAAAAACGCAAGACACACTGTAACAGATAATGACATCTGTTAAAATAACCTTTTAAGTCGAATTACACGATTAATTCCTAGTTTATTCCTTGCAGTAACTTCATTAAAATTTTTTTCTTATATTGAGAAGGGAATATATTGCTTGTTACTTTCTTATGTTCTTTTTCCTAGAACAAGCTGTAAAAGTCAGTGTTCAATAGAAAATTTATTATTGTCCTGTAATTACTACCTATATAAAATAAAGATGGGGTGGGGGAAAAGAAAGAAATCAGGCAACTCTTCTTCCTTTAGTTTCTACTCAAGGGGAAAAAAGGGCATTTCTGATTCAGCCTCCCAGACACTCCCCCCCCCAAGTTGCACAAACTGGCCACCGGTATTCCTTAGCCTCCGTCACGTTCATGCTGCTCACGGTGCCAGTCCATAAGACGGGCCAGAGAGCGGGCCTCGTTGGCCAGACTGCACTCCAAACTGCAACACAACAAAACAAACAACCTAAAAAGTCCCAAGTATTTGGTATTCCACATTCAAGACGAGGTTCTTCACACCTTCCAGAAGTCACTCCGCGCCGCTCCTCTGCACCAGCCGGTAGTAGGTCCCCCTCCGTCCCATCAGCTCGGGGTGGCTCCCCTCCTCGACAACCTCTCCGCCTTCCAGCACCACGATCTTGTGGGCGTTCTCCACCGTCTGCATCCGGTGAGCGATCACCAGCACCGCCCGGGCCTGGCGGTTCAGCACCGACCGCTGGATCTAAGGGGAAGGAAGGGCTTGGTCAGGTCTCTGGAGTTTTCTGTGGCTCCCGGCCAACCCCTAACACCCAACACACCTTCCACATTTTGTCGTACGGTAACTGCTAGTGTGCAATTATACAGGGCAAGAGAGGAAAAATGTGTAGCCAGGGAGCATAGATTGGCCTATGAATCGACCGAATCGTGAGTCCAAATCACAAAGAGTTTTTTTGGGGGGGGAACCACTTCCTCATCCCGAAGCCTGCTCCCCACCAGTTGTCGGGAGAACAGGGAGAAGGAGAAACCCAGATATGAGCTCCCAAGTACAGTTCGGGGATAACAGTGGGTTTCCCTGCTGTGCTTCTGGCACTCCTTCCCAGGGCAAGAGGAATCCCCACAGCTACCTCCCACCTCTGCTCACCCCGGACACATCCTCCGTGGAGAGGGAGACACGGGACACATAGAGCTTCCCTGACCCAAGCGCTGGTTGCCAAAACACCCCTGCAGACGGGTGTGGGATAACCAAGAACTTTTGGGCAGCTTTGCCCTTTGGCTTATCAAAGACCCGCGCAGAGGTGGAGAAACCGTGGGTCAACCGTGGAGCAGACGCCTGGGTCTGTGAATGTCCGATGCCCTCGGCCGTGGCCATGAACTCAGGGGTGGTGGTGGTGGTGTCCATGTTGTCCCCTATGTTTTCTCCCCCACAGAGGAAGGTATCTGAGATGGAGGAGCCACCTCTGATCCCAAATCGGTTCTTCCATCCCTAACGAGACTTTGGCCAGATCTTCAAAATATTTCACATGGATAATCACCCCTGCAAGACAGGCCAACCTTTAGGGGCTGCTCTATGTGGCCCGGTGTATTCTACTAGTGGATACTTTGATAAATTACTTAATTGCTTCCTACATTTGACATGCATTATTTCTCTTTCTACCTTGCTGGAAGGTGGTGTGGCTGCCTTTGGAAAGTCTTAAAGGCACACTAAATACATATTTTAATTACAAATCAAAGACATAGGTCAGCATCTTGTTGGTAGTCTCAAAGAGTAGACCCACTGGATCAGTGGGATTTACAGAAGTGTTGATGAACCATTCAACAACTGATTCAGTGGGCCTGATGTAGTTAAGACCTCCAAATAACATTTGGGCCACATTTTTAGCAGGATCTGGACTCGTACGTCTAAGATTAATTAATCTCACCCAGCACATTATTCAGTTCTACCCCTTTACTGATTGATTGACTGATTGATTGATTGATTGCATTTATACCCTGCCTATCTGGTCAACTGACTACTGTACTCTGGGCGGCTGTGTTTCACACAAACGCACACCCCACATCCCCACTCACAGCAGCTTCACTCTCCACATCCAGGGCGCTCGTGGCTTCGTCCAGCACCAAGACCTTGGGGTTCCGGATCAGGGCCCGGGAGATGGCCAGGCGCTGCTTCTGTCCGACAGACAGCTGGCCTCCCTTTTCCCCGACACCTGCAAGAAAGGGAGGAGGAGGTGGGAAAAGGATCAAGGAAGAATTAGAAAGTTTTTTTTTTTTCTGGAAAAATGGGTTCACAAGAAAGGAAGGGGCCTGAAAAGCAGCCGCCCCGTGTTATTTTGGTTGGATGAAGGATGCTGAAGGTCTTCCAGAATTAGAAGTGGGGAGGAGTACCTGCAGAGCCGCTGTACTTTCAACAGAGAACTCAAATCTCCAAACACAAACTCAAGGTACATAACAACTGTCTCTTGCGGACATGCCACTAGGCGGGCCAGGTGTCCCCAGGTTGCTGAACCATCTCTCCCAACCTTCTTTTGGGCATTGCGCTGGGATCTGGGTTGGGCCACCGATAAGCCAGGCCGTGGCCCAAACTAGGCCGAGCTCCTGTTCGGAAAGAAAGCTCCCAGCAAGCCCTGGGGCAGGAACAGGAAGCTTGAGCAGAGGTAGGCCTTGGTAAGCCTCAAAGCCTTCCAGCTGGCCATAATTTAGATCTTCATAAGGTGTCTGCCTATCACACAGATCTCCCAAAATGAAGTAGAATGGGGTTTGTAGTTCCCTCCCCAAATCCAAAACTCTAACTACTAGTTTTTCTGCATCTCAAAATCTCAGACACACTAGCCCTCCTTTTTAAAAGTAAAATCTCAAAACAAGTGATACTGGCCCCTCTCCAGGTTTTCTTGGGTGATGAGGATTATTTCCTGGATCCAGTCCAGTCTGGGTTCTGACTGATACTGCTTGAGTGCGCTGTGTTCAAGTTGTTCTGTTCCTAACTGGCCATCTAAGAAGGCAATCAGTTCCGTACATCTTGTGGGTAGGTGTTCCAAAGGTTAATCCTATATGCTAGGAGGAGACGGACCCTTTGGCCTGCACCCCTCCCATCCTGGGAATATTCAGTGGGTAAAGGTAACAGTTCCCCTTGATAGTTAGTCCAGTCGTGTCCGACTCTAGGGGGTGCTGCTCATCTCCGTTTCCAAGCCATAGAGCCAGTGTTTGTCTGTAGACAGTTTCCCTGGTCACGTAGCCAGCGTGACTAGACTAGACACGGAACACTGTTACTATAGTGGAATGCAGAAAGGTGGCATCATTCCTGCCTGTCCATCACAGCAGCTAAAGGGGAGGAGCCTAGGAAAGAGTAGGAGGGGCGGAGTTAGAGTGACAGTTAGAGGGAGTTGAAGGACAGTTAGAGACACAGTTAGAGTTAGGGAGAGGTAGAAAGAGTCAGGGACCAGAAGAAGTACAGAGAGTGTTAGGGTTTAGGAACAGGTAAAAGAGGTTTAGGATAGAATATTGAAAGTAAAACACATGTGACAAGCAGGAATGTACGCAGAAGCATAACAAGAGAGATACAACACTGGCAGTAAAGTGATTGACTACATGATCTTAAAAGTATTAACACCTGAACCAATTCACATGTGATTTTCCTGTTGAATAATAAAAGAATACTTAATCAATCATAAACCCCAATTCCTGAAGTATATGACCTTTTGGGGTGGCAGTTCCTGTGTGGGACTTGAAGTGGTATTAAGAGAATACCTGGTGGCAGCGAAAAGGGCGTGTTTACCTGTGTGGAGCCCAAGGAAATAGGGGCCACAAAAGGGGATTGCCACAGTTACTTTCCCACCCTAGTGGTACTCATTTATCTACTCGCATTTACATGCTTTCGAACTGCTAGGTTGGCGGGAGCTGGGACAAGTGACGGGAGCTCCCTCCGTTGCGTGGATTCGATCTTACGACTGCTGGTCTTCTGACCTTGCAGCACAGAGGCTTCTGTGGTTTAACCCGCAGCGCCACCATGTCCCCGTCAGTGGTGTAGGTGGTAGTGTTTCGTGACATCGGACGAGTGTGCCAAGAGCCGAGAGAGTTGCATTTTCAGGAAACAAGAACGGAATTTTAGAAAGCCTTCAACGGGAGGGAGGGGAGAGATTTGGCCCACCTGCATTGAAGCCTCCTTCCAACTCATGGATGAATCCCAAGGCGTCGGCTTCTTCTGCCGCAGCCCTCACTTCCTCCAGGCTACAGTTCTCCAACCCGTAAGTGATATTGTCCCAAATGGAGCCCGAGAAGAGGATGGGCTCTTGACCCACCAGCGCCACCTGCAGGAAAGAGGAGGGACAGCCATTAGGAACTCTGTACGGGGAAATCCTGTCAGGACAAGCGGCGCTTTTGGGGTAGGGATGGACTGTGTCCATTATTCAGACTTTCCGGGCCATCACCTTGGACCAAGAGCAGTGAGCCTTTACAGCTTGGGCATATTCTGCCCCGTTGATCCTCTGTGCTCTCAAACGGCTTCTGAGTCTTGGAGATCCGATGAATTAATGACTTCCAAAAACACAAAAGTCTTGCAAACTCAAGGCTGGGGCTTCCTTTACTGAGTCCATCCATCTCCTGTTTGGTCTTCCTTTCAAATGCATGATCCTAAGAAGGGCATATCATGGATTGTACACCCCAACACAAAACACGGTTTTCTGCCCAGGGGCATTTAGAGGATTCTGTGAAGCCTGAAGGGGAGCAAAGCTACTCTGGGTGCGCATTAAGTGCAAGGTGTGAACTTTGTCCATCCGTGCATTAGAGAGAGATGTGATGTTTTCCAAACAGTTGGAGGACTTTATTAAATGCACAACACCTCCAAAACCAGAGATCTCACATTATTTTGATGGTTGAGGGCCAACGCTCGCCACACCCTTCCCTTATCTATGGCAACACTTGGTAGAGGGAAAAGGGAGGTTGTTCTGCCCCATATGCTGGATAGCTCAGTGGTTTAGGCATCTGGTCGGAAGTTTGATTCCCTACTGGGCCTCCTTGACAGGGGCTGGACTGGATGATCCACAGGGTCCCTTCCACTTTTGCAGTCTGAACATAATTTTAAGCTCCAATGCTCGTTGTTTTATGACTGAGCCACTTCTTAATCTCTGGGTTTGAATCTGGGAACCGAGGTGGGTTTTGGTTGCATACCAGCAAAATTTAGCTTTGAAGCACTAACATCCCTAAGCGCTGTATCAGTTCATTCCAAAGAGATTCACATTGTGCTGCTTCATTTTCTTTTCTGGCTTTGAGCATATACCATTTTCTTCATGCAGGTATTTAAAACCTTTGTATACAATGGCTGCCAACATTGACTGAAATCTTGTTCAAACAACTATGTCCACTTAAGACTGATGACATCATCAGCAGGAGCAATTTTTCTAAAATTAAAAACATTCCCTACTTTTGTTCCACAGCTTTTGTGTAATCTCTTTCATGGGGTGGAAACCTTGGGAACTAAGGGACAGAAAGAGGAAGTCCTCAATTCATGAAAATAACTGCCATCAGGACGATATTCCCAGTTTACAACCATTTTAGGAAATTAAAGTCTTCCCCGTCTCATCCCGTGGCTCCCAGAGTTTCCACATGGCAAAAAGGAATACACAAAAGCCGGGGGAGCATCAGGACAGAAATAGGAATTGTTCAATTTCCAGAAAATAACCCCTGCAGACAATTCAGGGCACAGATGGGTGGACAAAATTTCAGACTGTTACGGTAAATTTATTTTCATTCTTCCCTTCTGTTTTTAAATCTGCCCATGCTTTGGAGCTTCTTAGTCCCTCCCCATTTGACAGCTGACACATTTTTGGCTATGAACGGTCGGTTGGTTTTAACTGTGCTGCCTCCTGGTTCCCACTTTATGTATACAGACTTTAGGATTCCATTTGTTTTTGGTTCCACCCCATCCTGAGACCGATGTGTTGCAGTGCAGATAATAAGAAACAGGTCGGATTTTGGAAAACCTACTGCCTCACCCATAATCCCATGTGGGTTAGAAGATTCTGAGAGACGATGTCCAAAAAAAGTAACTTTTTGTGCTGTGAAACAAAGATATTGAAGATTTCAGAGCCCAACCCATGTCTCACGGTGTCCATTTTGTAAGATAACAAAACTGGCAAAACTAATTAACCATTCAAGACAAGAACAACAACCTAAGAGAGATTCTGGGCCTTTCTCAGGTGGTTCTCATCTGCCACACGTGGCGCCTCCTCACCTGCCGGTGGAGGTATTTGTGTTCATATTCCTGGATCGGGACCCCATCCAGCAGGATCTCCCCGGACTGAGGCTCGTAGAAGCGCTCCAGGAGGGCCACGCAGGTACTCTTGCCGCTGCCGTTCAGACCCACCAGCGCCGTCACTTCCCCGGGGCGCAGCTCAAAGGAGACATTCTGGAGCAGGAGAGAACAAAGAAGGAAGGTGCTAAGAAGGGATTGCCACATTCCTACCCCGCTGGGCAACAACACCATAGAGCAGAATGTTGCCTGGGCAGCTCCAGGTGCCAGAACTGTGTCTGGTAGGATCCTTGGCTGACAGAGAGGCAAAGCCAAGTGGACGTCTGCCTCTGAGGATGAGCAAAGTGCCTTTCAGAAAGCTAGCATCCTGCAGGGGACAGAGTGACAGACTAGGACTCAATGAGACCTGGGTTCTAATCCCAGCTTAGCTATGGAAACTCACCAGGGGAGCAGCAACAACCAACCGCTTCTTGAACATCTCACATCCCACAAAACCCCCGTAAGGATCATCACAAGTCAGATGCAGTGGAAAAACAGAATCATAGAATCGTGGAGGTTGGAGAGGCCTACAAGGCCATTGAATCCAACCCTCTGCTTGAGGCAGGAATATCAAAGCGGATCTGCCAGGTGCTTGTCTACGTTTCTCTTGACTCCCTCCAGTGTTGGAGCACTCACCGCCTTCCGAGGTCGTCGATTCCACCGCCGTACCGCCCTAACACTTAGGAGGTTTTTCCTGATATTCAACCAAGCCCTATGAGGAATGTCTGAAAGAACTGGTCCTGTTTAGCCTTGAGAAAAGAAGACTGAGGGGAGATATGATAACACTTTTCAAATAATTGAAAAGTTGCCATACAGAGGAAGGGCGAGATCTGTTCTCAATGAACCCAGAGCGCAGGACACGTAATAATGGGCTCAAGTTAAAGGAAGCCAGATTTGGGTGGAATATCAGGGAAAACCTCCTAACTGTAAGAATTGTCCGACAGTGGTGTTACATACAGCACTGATGTTACCTGTCTGTCATGGGTTTGGAGGGAAAGTTCCATCCTATGGGGAGTGGAAGGCGGGACATCAGGAGGAGGGGCTGTACTGTATAAATATGTGGAGTGTGTGTGGAGAGTTTATGAGATGCTGAGAGACACTGGGTTGTGACGAAGCAGCAGCTGGGAAGAAGGAGCTGTTGTGGGAGTCTGTGTGTCAGACAGGGTACTTCTGTGTGTCAGAGTACCAACCTGATAGGTTCAGGTGTCTGTTGGTTAGCCAGAACTGATAGGTTCAGGGTCTGTGCTTTAAGTTAAGGGTTCTGGGTGAACCAAACTGTATGCTTGTATGAGTGAGAATAAGCCACGTTACTTTATCCTATTCACCTGATTGTTTATTTTTCCCTGTGTGTATTTAAAATAAACCTTATCCTTTTTATTGTTTAAAAATCCATCCCTGGTCTGTGTGACTTCTTAAAGGGAATGGTTGGTGGCAGCTTAGTGTAACTGTGTGGCAGATCCCAGTAGGTCTGGGGTTTGTCACATTGATTGGTGTCCAGCGTGTGGGATACGACTGGTCCAGTTGTCCAGTGGTCCAGCAAAGCCTTGGCAAGTGTGCCCAGAG